>NC_080112.1:126063917-126780976 GCF_950005125.1 Chionomys nivalis | reverse complement strand
CTACTGAGTGCTGGGATTAAAGGTGTGTGCCACCACTGCCTGGCTCAGGAATAACATTTTTGAAAACATTGGACATACAGCCTTGTTGAAGTAGGTGTGGTCTTGTTGGAGGAAGTGTGTCACTATGGCAGTGGGCTTTGAGGTCTCATATGCTCAGGCTAGACCTAATGTGGCAGCCTCCTGCTACTGCCTGTGGATCAAGATGTAGAACTCTCAGCTCCTTCTCCAGCAACATGATTCTAACCATAATATAATGGGCTAAACCTCTGAAACTGTATGCAAGTCCCAATTAAATGTTTCCATTCCCAATTAAATGCTTTCCTTTGTAAGAGTTGCTGTGGTCATTGTATCTCTTCACAGCAATAGAACACCAATTCTTCCAAAATCAGAAGCACTAAAATAAAAGCAGAAATTTTTATTTTAACTTTTGAATTAACTAGTGTTGAAATTACCTGTTTTCTACAGTCTTATACAATATATCTTTTACAGATGATTTTTGTAATGGGTCAAAAACTGAAATGGCTTCCAGCTGGATAATAGCCTCGGGTCATGAGGAACTGGGTCAAACTGTACAGAGCAATAGCCCTGAGCCATAAAGAATGGTTTAGCCCCAACCCGACTGACCTGTTCCACTTGCAGAAACAATATGCCTGGGTGTTCAAAACAACCTGCCATGCTCCAGTCTAATCACAAAAATAATTGCAACTTTCTGGTAGCTAACTATGTATAATCCTCAGCTTCTAAATGTGCCTTCAACCAGAGGAAAGGTTGGGAGGGGGGGGTCGCTGCTCAGAACAAAGCGGTCTCAGCTTGTCGAGATGCAGTCTCTCTACCTTACACTTCCCACCGGCAGCATCCAAAGTAGCCTAAGGAATGCTATAACCCTCTAAACCTCTGCCAACACTGCTCACCCATATAACTCTTCTCCAGCACCCATGCGAGCCAAAAGAAAGCAGTGTATCTAGCTTTCCCACAGCCCCACGCCTGCTTCCTGTTTGTAGGGCCTTGCCATTGGTTACCATGGATAACTTCCCTCCCACAAGCCTCCATTCAGACGGCTGTCTGTAATAATTAGAGATGACTACTTACTCGAGTCACCTAAGAGCCAAACCTCTGGGCGTGTGTATGAGGAAGTTTCTGGACTGGGTTTAATGAGGTACAAGATCTGCCCTAAGTGTAGGTGATACCATTCCGCCGGCTGAGGTTCTGGAATAGATTTTTAAAAAGAGAAAGCAAGCCGAGCATGCGCATTCATTTCAATCTGCTTCATGACTGCAAAAGCAAAACGACCAGCCCCGGGATCCCACTGCCGGGATTCGTGCTGGCACCATCAACTGTGCCTTCACACGGGGAGCCGCTATAAAGCCCTTGCTCTCTTAAGGTGCTGCTTCTCAGAAATTTGCTCAGACCTCGAGAAAAGGAAGGAACTCACTCATTAAAACTGCTTGCTGAGTCCTGGTCCACAGAGACACAAACATCATAATGAGAGTAAATGTGCATGGACTTTTTTTAAAAAATGAAAGAACTATCTGTGTAAAAGGAAATAAAGATGGAGTGGGCAAGACTAAGTGAGCTGAAAACGCCACTTTCCCTTAGGTGGCCACATCCCAGATTACCTTTCTGTCTAAGGGCTGTACCGAAAAGCTCTCGAATCAAGGTAAACCAGGAAAGTCTGTCTCCTGGTAAGTAAGTTACACATTGGCATCACCACTCTGCTGAGTCATTGGTGGCTGAGGTTTAGGGGGATGGGAGCATGGTGCACAGTGCCTCCAGAAGGTAGCAGCTGCTGCTTCCTCCGGGACAACTGCTCTTTACCTTAGAAAGTCTGTTTTGGGGTATTTATGGAGCTAAAGTACCATCGGTGGGGCGTGAAGCAGGTGTTATTAGTACACGGTGATTGTGGGCTTGGCAGGTCAGTACCATCTTAAAATGCAGATAGGATGTATACATTAAGTTTGTGTGTATTAGTGTTTGCCTGCCTGTATGCATTTGTGGAATGCAGCTCTTCAGGAAGCCAGAAGAGGGTGTCAGATCCTTTAGAACTGGATGCAAAAGATGGTTGTGAGCTGCCACATGGATGTTGGGAACAAAACCCAGATCCTCTGCGAGAGCAGCAAGTGTTCTTAACCACTGAGCCATCTCTCCAGTCCTGGGTATAGATTCTACTTTGCTTTACCCTAATAACTTCTGCTTGCTGAGTTGGTGTGTCTTGCTAAAATGTTCTCTGTGTGAATAAACAATCAAGGGATGCCCATTCCAGTAACAAGTTTATCACCATAACAAACCCAGACCAGACCCAGGCCTGGAGCACACTATAGACCAGGAACTAAAAAGTAAACACTTCTGATTTGTTTATCTTTGTCTTTGTACTGATTTTTTTTTCATGAGATTATCATGAACTATCAAATCCAAAATAATAGAGAACATAACATTCCAGAAAAGAAAGGAAAAATAGACTGGGGAAGAGACCTCGTCAGTGCTGAAGTCACAGAGAATGTCACACAGTATAATTAGCTGACACAGCAAACTGACCCAATAAATGACTATTTTTAGAGGGATTTAAACATTAAGTCCTAATAATAACTTTTTGGCTCTCTTTTTGCTGTTTCTCAGATATCACTTAGATCTTAGGGGGAACTTCTTATGAGAGCGTTTATTTGACTCTTCTTGGTCACCCTTGACCACTGTATTAGATATAAATAAAGACACATACAAAATGTCTTTAAGTTATTTGAGTTCCATTACAGACAGTAACATTTTTATTTTTAGGTAGGATTTATTTTTATGTTCTGGAAATGGTGGGGGCTGGATACACAAGGCAGTTGTGATTAATCTGTGTGCTGGGAATTGAATTTGGATCCTGCAAGAGTAGTACGTGCTCTTAACCACTCTTAGCCATCTCTCCAGCACATTTGTTTATCTAGCTATCTATTTATTTACTTGGATATTTACTTCTTTATGGTTGGGGCTCTACCAATCAGCCTCTGCCTCTGGAGCGCTGGGATTCAAGGCGTGCCTCACTGCCGCTCAGCTCAGCCATTTATTTAAATGCTTCACAAGCAAATTTCAACTAAATTTAAGAGGCTACACTCAAAAGCGAGTCGCAAAATCAATTTTATTCTTAGGTGAACAGAAAAATCTTGTCAACTTTTCAATAAAAGAACAGTCGGTGGTAAATGAAAAGTAAGCAAGCTTTATATCCCGCCATAAGATGGAATTTGGCTATTCCAGAAAGCCCTTAAAACACATCGCACATCGATTTCAGCAGTGAAGCAACCATCTAGGCCTAGTTTCAGGTAAGAAAAATCCAAACTGGCTTTGAAAACTTTTGTCTCATTCCTGAGTTCATTTATAATCAGGTTTCAAGAACTTCATAAATTGCTTCCAAGGCAGAAACATTTTTCCTCAAGACAATTCATTCCTTTCAAATATCATTAAAGTGTGATTGGCACAGGGCCCTGTGCCAGAAGAGCTGACACCCAGAGGGAGAAGCACACGACACTAATAGGGAAACAGGTGCCAACTGGCTCTAAGTTGGCAACTTCATTGCCTAGAAAAACAGGCTATCCAGGCGAAGGCAATGTTGATGAGAACCAATAGAAATTTTTCAGCAGTACCATTCTTCTTGGCATGGGATAAATCAGGACTGCAAATGTCACCTTAGTCATCACATAGCACAGATGCACCCTGGAAGCAGCTAAACTTAAGGCCAACATCTCACAGAAATTCCTCTAAAAGCTGCTACTAAGCTTGGGCATCACTCACAATGGTGATGGCTCCTCCCCAAAATTGTGACTATATGTAATTAATGTGTTTGGACCAAGATAACCAGGAAATGCAGTAAACAATTTGGGGAAAACAATATCTGGAGAAATTATTCTTTATTAAATCTATATACTTCACTTCATCTATTAGCAAACGTATCATGAATTGGGGACACTGTCCCAAGAAGAACCCTCTTGGATACTTGTCTTAATGCTGTGATAAATGCCATGACCAAAAGCGACTTGGGGAGGAAAGGGTTTATTTGGCTTACATTTCTACATTGTAGTCCACCACTAAAGGAAGTCCGGGCAGGAACTGAAACAGTACAGGAACCTGGAGGCAGGAGCTGATACAGAGGCCATGGAGGGGTGCTGCTTATTACTTTGTACCTCCCCTGGGGTGGCATCACCCTCAGTAGTCTGGGGCCTCCCACATCAATCAGAAATTAATAAAATGACCTACAAACTTCCCTACAGGCAATCTGGTGAAGGCATTTCCATGTTTTGCCTTTCTTCCTGGCAAATAATGCTAGCTTGTGTCAAGTTGACAGAAATAAACAAACAAAACAAAGCCAACTAGCGCAATACTTCAGCTCCTCTGGGCCAACCACCATGCTTGAAAATTTGCAGCCCGTGGTGAAAAGTTGAGTAAAGTTGGTAAAAGTGACAGTTGGAGAAAGCTCACAAGGAAGGAAGATTGTTAGGAGATAGATATATATATATAGATATATATATATATATATATATATAGAGAGAGAGAGAGAGAGAGAATATATATATTCTCGATCTCCTGCTATTCTCCCCTCTTTCTCCCCTCTCTTTGAGAAGGCCCTGGTCATGTCTAGTCTGCTAGCCATGTTCAGTCTACCCACCTCTTTTTCTCACTGTTCTAGACCCTTCCACATGCCTCCAGTCCATTCCCTCTCTCACATCTATAATAAAAACCTTCCCCTTAACCATATCATGGAGCTGTCACATCAGCAGTTTATACAAAGATAACTTCAAAGACAGAGAATGACCCAAATGGGGAGGAGAAGAAAGAAGTGCATGTGAAGTGGCAATAGCAGCCAACATGGGGGCGGGGACAAGTAAGGGGGAGCTATGAATGTCTTTCAGGTAAACCTTACTGGAAATCAATTAATGTAACTGGAGAGAGAGAAGCAGGATCGTACAGATAATTCAAAAAGCAAACACCTACATTGTATGGGGGGTCACTTCCGTAATTCCTTCTTTAAACTTCAGTGCTTTATTTTTTTTCTTTTAAAACAGTGTCTCTGTATGTACCTCTGACTGTCCTAGAACTCACTATATAGGCCAGACTTGTCTTGAACTGACAGAGATAAATAACCCTTGCCTCTGACTCTTGAGTGCTGGGATTCACGTCACACACCACCAGACTGGGGCTGTTTTATTGTTAAGGCAGTAGAAATTCCTGGGTCAGGTAGATGTCTCAGTGGGTAAAGACACTTGCCACCAAGCCTGATGACTTTAGTTCAAGCTCCATGAAAACCAACTCCCGTGAGTTGTCCTCTTGTGTCTACATCTGTGCTGTGAGGCACATGCCTGGTCACCCCACCCAAAGGATGATTTTCTTTAAACAGGCAGGCGAGAAAATTGCCAAACAAAGCAACCCTAATTATCTGCCTTCTAGAACATGTAAGGTAAAAACACCACATTTTGGGGAAAGGCTTTCTGTTGTGTAAGAATGGAGGAGTTCTACAGCTCTAGCATACTTCTTCCATTTATTTCTGTTATCCTGGAAAACGTTCCTTGTATCTTAAGAGTCTATCCCAAAATGATCAATTTGAAACTGAAAACTAAAATGGTGGGGGTTGGCATGATAGCTCAGTTGGTGAACTGTTTGCCTGCCATTCTGGAAGCCCTGAGTTCAATGGTCAGCATTAGATAAACCATGCTGTCGGAGGTTTCGGTCCTGCCTGGTTTCTGTCCTCCCACCAGCCATTTAGCCCCAAAGAAATCACACAGAGGTCTATATTAATGATAAACTGATTGACCCATTAGCTCAGGCTTTTTATTAACTTTGTAACTTATATTAGCCCATTATTCTAGTATATGTTAATCACATGGCCCTTTTTCAGTGGGGCAATCACATCTTCCTTCTTCTGTGGTTGGGGCAGGACTGCAGAGGAATGGACTTCCTCCTTCCCAGAATTCTCCAGTTCTCCTTGACCCGCCTCTACTTCCTGTCTAGTTGTCCTGCCTATACTTTCTGCCTGGCTACTGGTCAATCAGCATTTATTTAAAACATAATTGACAGAATATAGAAAATTGTCCTGCACCAAAACCAGGAATGTAGTTTGAAAGGAAAATGAATTTATGCCTTGTCAATGCTGAAACCATGCATGGGCAGCCTGTATATGGTGGTACTGCTGAACATGTCCATATTTGGTTTCATGGTCTAAATTGATGAGGACAACTGACCAGATCTCATTACAGATGGTTGTGAGCCACCATGTGGTTGCTGGGAATTGAACTCAGGGCCTTTGGAAAATCAGGCAGTGCTCCTAACTACTGAGCCATCTCTCCAAGTCCCCCCTTCTCGAAAAAAAAACATATATTACATATATTTCTGCAATCCTAGCAATCAAGCAGGGGAAGCAAGAGAACCAGGGATTCAAAGTCATTTTTATCTACACACTTAATTTCAAGGTCATCCTGAAAACCCATGCTCTCTCTCTCTCTCATATATATATATATATATATATATATATATATATATATATACACACATACACACACACAAACACACAAACAAGCAAATCTCTCTCTCATATATATATACACACATACACACACAAACACACAAACAAACAAATAATTGACTGTAATAATTTTCTTAAATAAGTAAAGGTGAGAGGCTATGGAGACAACTTAGTGGCTAAGACTGCTTTGTGTGCAAGCAAGAGGATCTGAGTTCAAATCTTAGCACTCACATCTTACATATCTGGGCACTGTAAATTGTAAATTGGGAATTGGAGACTGGTGGATTCCAGTAGCTCACTGGCCAGTCAGCCTAGCTAAAATGTCAAGTTTAAATTTAAGTAAGAGATCAGCTCACAAAATAAGATGAACAATAGTGGAAGATGTCCTCTATCCTCTGCATGCACCTAGATGGGCACACATATAGGAATACACAGATGCATACACAGCACACACACACAAACACACCACACATGCACACATAAATATACACACCGCAAACTATTAGAACTAGTAAATAAGTTTAGCAATTTTGCAAAACATAAGATTGATGGGAAATCTTTGTCAGCCAATGATCTTTAAGAGGTGAGACCAGGTTAGGACGTAACCTTTTGGGTACCTAGAGAAAAACGCCAGGCAGCCCAGAGTTTGCTCTCTCTGTGGTTTCGGCTCTACACAGCTGAGCTTGGACTTCTCATTTCTGTTTCATGAGTTTGCCCCTTATAATAAAGAAAAATATAATTGATCTGTCTTGTAGTTAGCATGGTATTTTTCAACCCATGTTAATTCAACATAAGATAAAGATCAATTTAGAAAAATCAACTGAATTACTGTCAGTAGCAAAGATGATGACATAACTGTATGCTGTCACCCCCCCACCCCTATCACCGTAAATCTTTTAGGAACCATGACACAGCTAAAACAAGATCCTTGACTTTAAAACAGGAAAAATAAACTTCAGGACTAGAAAGTGAAGAGCAGTGTTGGAGTTTTTAAAACCTATTTTAGTATGGCTTTTAAGTTTGACAGCTGAGAGAAAGAGAGGCTCTCTGGAAATAAGACCTACCTGAGAGCATGGGTGTGGGTTTCCTGAAAGGGTTATAATTCATACACTAAATGTAAGGTCAGAGGGATGCAACAAGCTAGGGTATCTTCATGATAAACAAAATTAGCAGTCTTTATTGGAACTCTAAGAGAATATCCTGGAGAAGATGAGGCCATATGCATTAAGACCTTAAGGCTGGCTTGTTACTATTCTAATATAAATATCTACATATGAAGGGAGTGTTATTAATTCATTACCTTCAGTCTTCACAGAAAATGCTAATTGTTCTGGAATTCTTGTTTCTCAACTTCTTTCCCTTCTCCATCAACTTTCTACATTCTGTCCACACTAGTGAAGGGGATGAAAGCAATGAGTTGGGACCTGTGGGAGTTGACCTTGATTGTCAATTTAATAGGAATTGGAACCAACTGTGGAAACAAATATCTGGGCATTTCTTTAAGGGAATTTATAGACTACATTGACTGGGGTGGGAAGAAGCACCCTGGATGTGGGCAGCACCATGCCGTGGGCTGGGATGGAATCAAAAGGAGAAAGGGAGCTGAGGAGCAGCATCTTTCATCCTCTGCTTCCCGACTGCTGCTGCAATGGGACCTGCTGTCTCCTGCTCTTACCTCTCTGCCATGATGGACTGTGTGTGCCAACCATGAGCCAAAATCAACCCTTCCCTCCTTAAGTGGATTTTGTCACCTATTTGTCACAACAGTGAGACACGTTAGCTAATACACGTTTGTACCTCCTATTGTTGAAAGAAGTCTGCATGCACATGTTGTAAATAAACCAGCACATACACAATGCTATTTACTTGTTTGGTCACAGTTCATCTTTACCGTAGATGTAGTCCAAACGGTGACTTGGGAGAAAGTGAAGCCTCAACAATGTTGGCATGTGTGTCCATGCCCCATACACCTGGAAACATGGCCACCTAACCAGAGTGGCAAGACTAAACTTTGAAATAACTGACTGTCTTATTTTCCACTTCTTATTTTATCTGCTGGCTGAAAATGTAAGACAGAACATTAGGATGTTATCTTCTGAGATTGCTGGCTCTCTTACTAAATTGAAATTTGAAGATCAACTCCCATTCCTATGTGTTGAGTTCATAGTGACAGGCAGCATGCTCTTGTTTTACTATATATTAAAAAATAATACCTTGTTATACTGTCTATTAACACTAAACAAATTGAAACTTAAAATTAAAAATCTACCTCCTATATCACCTAAAAGAATATATTGTTCAAGAATAAATTTAACAAAAAAGTCTAGTACCTTATATATTGAAAACTAATAAAATATTGCTGAGAAAAATAGGGAGTGGGGCAGAAATCTACCAAGTAAGGAACAGTCCATAATCATAAAGTGTAAAAGGTTCGGTGCTATTAAAGTAGAATTTCTCTCCCAAACTGATCTATATAATAATTCATCATAATCTTTACAAAAATCCAAGCAGGATAATTTGCACAAATTGATAAATTGATTTTAAAATTTGTACATAAATGTAAAAGACATGGAAGAGGTCCCTAAAAGTACTTTCCAGCAAACATTGGAGGGTTTACAATATTTACTGTAAAGCTACAGAAATTCAACAATGTGAGATCAATGAGAGGCCAGGAATAAATCCTTTCATTTATGGTCAATTTACTTTTAACAAAAGTACCACGATGATTCAATGAGAAAATGAACAGTTTTTTCACTACATGGTTCTGGGACAAGTAGAAAATCCCTTGCAAAAGGAAAAAACACTATTTAAATGCTTACTTTATACTGCATATGAAAATTAATTTATAATGTAACTTAGACTGTAATGGAAGGGTTAATACTTGAACAAAATAGAAAAACTCTTTATGACTTCAGTTTTAGAAATCTGAATGTTATTAAAATTAATTTTTTACTTCAATAGAAGTGATTAAGAAAATTAAAAGAACTAGGTGGTGGTAGACAGCACCTTTAACCACAGCAATTAGAAGGCAGAGGAAGACAGATCTCTGTGAGTTCGGGGCCAGCCTGGTCTACAAAGTGAGTTCCAGGACAGCCAGTACTGTTAAACAGAGAAACTCTGTCTCTGAAAGAAAATAAAAAGAAAGTTAAAAGATAAACCACAGACAGAATAAAATACTAAAAATAATATATGTGAAGATAGAAACAACTGTTAAAATTCAGTAAGAAAAAAAAACTACCAAATTTTTTTAGTGATGGAGTGGAAGTCTTAGTTCTCAACTTCACCATATCTGGAATTAACTAAAATCCAAAAGTGGAAGGCACAAAAAAAAAAAAGAAAAGAAAAGAAAAAGAAAAGAAAAAGTGCCAGGCAGTGGTGGTGCACACCTTTAATCCCAGCACTTGGGAGGCAGAGACAGGTGGATCTCTGAGAGTTCAAGGCCAGCCTGGTCTAAAGAACTAGTTCCAGAACAGCCAGGACTCTTATACAGAAAAACCCTGTCTTGAAAAACCACAACATTGGGAGCATGGGGACCTTGGGAGAGGGTTGAAGGGGAGGGGAGAGGAAGGAGAGGATCAGAGAAAAATGTAGAGCTCAACAGAAATCAATTTTTTTAAAAAAGGAAACACACACACACCAAAAATTGTGAGGAATTTTTGCTCAATTTGAAGTAGATCAATCCACTTCTAATTCGGATCTTTGAAAGGGGAAGATACATCTTTAATCTGGATCTTGAGGTGGGAAGACACACGCCTCTAATCTGAGCCATGCCTTCTGATAGAAGTTTATATAAAGATATGGACAAAACAAGACTTTCCTCTTTGCCTGCTTTTTCTTACCTTGATAGCAAGTTCATTCCTTCAGTGGCATTAGAGCCTACTTCTTCCAAATTCCAGGGTCTACTGAAGACCAGCTGTTACATCCAGCTTTGTGGGCTGAGACACTTTCTGTTTACAGCCAGTTGTTGTTGGATTATCCAGACCTCAGCCTGTAAATCATGATTTACAGGCTGAGGTCTGGAATATATATATACATATTCTCTAACTCTAATATCTGTTACTCAAGAGAATCTTGACTAATACAAATAGGTGAGACATTTAATAGCATTTAACAATTAGAAAGAATTACAGGACATACCAATAAACAACAATGAGATACTACTACTGAGAACAGTGTACAATGAGAAAGAAATAATAGCAAATCTTGGTAAGGGCTGGTGCTAGAGAAGGAACTGGGAGTTCTTACATCTTGATCCACAGACAGCAGAAACAACCATGTCACTGGGCATGACTAAAACACATATGAGACCTCAAAGCCAACCTTCACAGTGACACACTTCCTCCAACAAGGCCACATCTACTACAAGGAGACCACACTTTCTAAGAGTGCCACTCCCTTTGGGGGGGGGTATCTTTTTAAAAAGCACACGTACTGTGGTGGTATAAAAGGAATGGCCCCCATAGGCTCATATATTTGAATGTTTAGTCATTAGGAAGTGGTGCTAATTGACAGGAATTAGGAGGTGTGGCCTTGCTGGAGTGGATAAAGCCTTGCTGGAGGAAATGTGTTATTGGGGATGGGCTTTGGAGTTTCAAAAGCTCAATCTAGGCTCAGTGTCATTCTCTTCCTGCTACTTTCAGATGAGGATGTAGAACTCTCAACTTTCCCAGCACCATGATGTTTGCCTTAAATACTTTCCTTTATAAGAGTTGCTAATGATCATCATAAGTCTTCATAGGAAAAGAACACTGACTAAGACAGAAGTTGATTGCCAGGAAGTGGGCATTGCTCTGATAGACCTGGTCATGCTGCTTGTTCATAGGATGTGGACTTTGGGACTTCAGATTAAGAAAGCGGTTGAACATTTTAAGCAGGACTTAATGAGCAATACTTGTAGGAGAATTGAAGACAGTCATGCTGAGATCAATGCAGATTGTGGCAAACCAGCTCAAGAGGTTTCAGAGGAGAAGAATATTAGCAAATATCTTAGGGACTATTCTTGTGTTATTTTGGTGAAGAATGTGTATGTTTTCTGCTCCTGTCCAAAAACTCTGCCTGAGGCTAAACTGGAGAGTTTTGGATTAACAGCATTGATAGAGGAGATTTCAAAATACCTAGTATTGGCTGTATTGCTTGCTTATTAGTGATTACTCTTATGTAGATCTATAATGAAAAGGAGCAGGTTAAGCAAGGAAAAATGCAAAATGTATAGTTTAAGAAGAAAAGAAGGAACAGAAAGTGTAATAGAGCTAAGTTTTGTGCTCAAAAAAATAAACAGATTAAAGAAAAGCTTGATACTAAATGGGATAAAGGAGGGGTAACCTCAGGGCGATTCCTTATTCAGCAAAGCTTCCAACTTGTAAAAAGGAACTAAAGAAAAGTATGAGCAGTGAATGATACCATCTAAAGCAGAAAACGGATGAAGATGTAATTTAAAGAGGGGGCCGTGTTCCAGTCCTAACAAGTAGCAGAACATGGCAGCTTCAGCCACGTGATTTTGACTTTAGCATCCAGGATACAAGAAAGGGGATATCTCCTTCCATGACCAAGAAAAGCCACTGATGTCCCGGATGTGTCAGATGTGCCCCCACATGGAGGTCCAGATAGGCCATTATTTGAAGCTGTGAAGGTGAAGCCTGGATTTTCCCGGAGACCCCAAGATGTTGGAGATGCCAGAGCCATGGAATGGATACCTGCCGGGGAGAGCTGCTTACAGGGAGTGGAATCAGCCAAAACAAAAGATGTATGTTGCAGTCAACAAAGCTGGAAGAAATTGGAGATCTGAAAAATTCTGACATCAGACATGGAGATGCAGAGTTTGGAGTTGGCCCAGCTGGTTTTTGGTCTTGCTTTGGACCAGTATTTCCTCACTATACTCTCTTTCCTTCCTTATGGAATGGTAATGTATATCCTGTGCCATTGAGTGTTGGAAATATGTAATCTGCCTTTTGATCTTCATTTTGCAGGGAATTTCAGTTAAGATATTGCCCTGAAGGCCAGGTGGTAGTAGCACAGGCCTTTAATCCCAGCACTTGGGAGTCAGAGACAGGTGGATCTCTGTAAGGTTGTGGCCAGCCTGGTCTACAGAGTGAGTTCCAGGACAGTCAGGGATATTTATAGAGAAATCCTGTTTTGAAAAACAAACAGAAAGGAAGGAAGGAAGGAAGGAAGGAAGGAAGGAAGGAAGGAAGGAAGGAAGGAAGGAAGGAAGGAAGGAGGGAAGGAGGGAGGGAGGGAGGGAGGGAGGGAAGGAAGAAAGAAAGAAAGAAAGAAAGAAAGAAAGAAAGAAAGAAAGAAAGAAAGAAAGAAAGAAAGAAAGAAAAAGAAATTGCCATGAGTCTCAGAAGAGATTTTGAACTTTGGACTTTAAAGTACGTTAGACTATGGATGGCAACTTTTGAAGTTGAACTGAATGTATTTTTGCTTTATATGATAAGCTTATGGGGGCCAAAGAGTGGAATGTGGTGCTAGCAATGACCCCTATAAACTCATATATTTGAGAGCTTGGTCATTAGAGAATGGTGGTACTTGACCTCTATAGGCCATACCATGAGGAGGTGTGACCTTGTTAAAGTGGGTATGACTTTGTGCTGGGAGTGGGCTTTGTGTTTTCAAATAATCAGTCCAGGCCCAGTGTCAGATGTAGAACTCTCAACTTCCCCAGCATCAAGATGTCTGTCCGCATGCCACCATGCTTCCCGACATCATGACAATAATCATCTGAAACTGTAAGCAAGCCACAGTTATATGCTTTAACCTCTGAATCTATAAGTCAGCCCTAATTAAATGTTTTCTTTGTATTGTATCAGTATATGTATATGACATTCTTGAAATTCCTTTTAGATTTATTTATTTTGTGTATATATGCCTACATGTATGTATGTAAACTACATGCATCCGTGGTGCTCTGAAGGTTATAAGAAGATGTCGGATCCCCTGAAATGGGAGTTGCAGATTGTTGTGAGCCGCAATGGTGGGAGCTGAGAATCGAACCAGATCCTCTACAAGAGCGGCAAATGCTTTTAAACACTAAGCCATCTCTCCAGCCCTTTATGGATCTGACATTTCTGAATAGCAAATTTACAGTTGTGGGAAGTATTTGAGGCCAGCACTTGGGAGGCAGCGGCAAAGGCAAATGGATCTCTGAGTTTGAGGCGAGCGTGATCTACAGAGTGAGTTACAGACAGCCAGGGCTACCCAGAGAAACCCTATCTTGAAAAACAAAACAGCAACAACATTAAAAATAAGAAAACTCCATAACTCATTTCTTCAGCACAAAGCATATCTAAATATCTCCATAGCACCTTTGCCTGTGTCTCATATTTTCTTCTAATTTTTCATGTGTGTGTTAAAGAAGGGGGTTCTATTCTTCGTGGTATGAAGAAAGCCTTGGAATACAGGTCAAGAACATGTGCTAGAGTCCTTTAAATTTATAAAATTATATTTTTTTTATTGAGCGTGTGTGTTTATGCATGCCGTGGTGTACATATGGAGGCCAGAGGACAATTTACAGGCATCAATTCTCTTATTCTACTGTTTGAGTCCTGGAGATCAGACTCAGGTCATCAGATTTGGTGGCAAGCACTGCTGAGCCAATTCACCAGCACTGTGCTACATTCGTGATTATTTCATCTCAACAGAACTTCTCAGATTTAGATTCATTGGAACAAAGTTGTTAAGCCTGAACCACTTTCTCCTCTCCAGCTTGATGACTTTTCAACTCATTAATTACTCGGTGTCGGCTGCTGTGAAAATCTCTTCTTGTTGCTCTCTCCTTTTCCTACATCCTTAGGAAAACAAGACTTTCCAATTAATGGGAGCAGAAGTATAAAATATCACCTTCCAAAAACGTCTACCTAAGTACATTCTAAAATCATTTTTTCCTGAAAGTCCAATGGCATAACTATTTGTGACTCCTAACTCAACAAGTTGATCAGCAATGCTTTTCCAAAACTGAGAAAGAGACGTGAGGAGAGCATGCTCAGCAGATGGCCGGCAAGCAGTGCACAGGTAAAGCGCAAGCCCGATGACCTGAGCTCACCGTGGGGCCCAAGGAACAGCAGACGAGCAAAAGAACAGACTCTACCAAGTAGTCCTCTGGTTTTCAGATTCACAATGCATCTCCTCCTTACACATCGCTCATCTCTCACACACATAATAAAAACAATAACAACAACAATAATAATAAATAGAGAAAACATGCTGCAATAGTTTAAGTGCAAACTAAAATAAAAGTAATAACTAGAAAGGCAAATTGCAGTTCTCCATGACCACAGTTAAGTGTAGTCTCTGCATAGTAAGGCCATAAGGAAAATAATTAAGGATTAAGTTTAGGTAATGCTAAGCTCATATCTTTTTATTGGTTAATTCCTAGTATTAGGGAGTGAGGGAAACGATAGAAAAATAGGCAAGCAATTCATACTGGAGAACAGAATGGGGGAAATTCTTGAAGAAAAGTCATGTTGAGGGGGTTGGAGAGATGGCTCAGTGGTTAAGAGCACCACCTGCTCGTCTAAAGGTCCTGAGCTCAATTCTCAGCAACCACATGGTGGCTCACAACCATCTGTAATGAGATCTGGTGCCCTCTTCTGGCCTTTAGGCATGCATGTAGGCAGAATACTGTATGCACAATAAATAAATAAATCTTTAAAAAAGAAAAGAAAAGCCGTGTTGATTTTTCCTTTTTACAATGCATTTTTTGAACTGTGAACATATACCTCATTTATATTTCCAAACCGAGTAAAAATTATTTGAGAACAGAATAGAAGTTTTGACTTCTTTCATGTGTAATCCCTTTGGTAGGGAAGTACAGCAATAATGGACGTTAAGAAGAAAAAGCAGAAACTTTGAAGCACAGTGCTTACAGTCCCAAACCCACAGCTCTGAAGACCTATGCTTATCTTATGATTTCACCAGCATGGAGAAACTAGGTTAGTTTGTTTCCTCCTTATACATCTCTGTTGCTTAACTCCTACGTTTCATTTCTCATTTTCTCTCATGTCTGGTACCACCCACACATACAGTGGCTAGCAACTGTACCCAGGGCCATTGCTTATGACAGCAGTCACCTAGAAGAAAGCACACTAAGGGGAGCCTAGAGGAAGCCATGTTCACTTACCCACATCCTTCCTCTTAAGCTATGTGTATAAACTCTTTCTTCCACTGACTCCTACTTGAGATTGGGAATCCAGAGCCTTGTGGCTTCTGCCAAGCAGGCACAATGACCAAGCACAATTCCCCGTAGTTTTACTCCCTGAAAGCAAGCAAAGGTACAGTACCCCAGGTAGACAAACCACCTACCATTTAGAGGTTATTTCAGAAACAACCTCAGACTGCAGCCAACCCCAATATGGAAAAGGGGTCTTTTTGTTGTTGTTGTTGAAGCTAACTGTATTGGGCCCGCTCTGTGTAACACTTTTTCCCCAATCCAACAATTGGAAGACAGCAGAAGTTACAGAGAAGAGGATTAATAATAACTTGTTAGTTATATGATTAATTAAATAATTATATAACTACTTAATTGAGGTAAAGGGAAATGGCTGAGAGGAAAGAAGAGGAGGGAAGACCGAGAAGACACAGGCGCAGCACACAAAGGAATAAGCAATGATCTGGTTGAGCCTGTCACCAAACCTAGCTTCTCAGAACCAAGGCCACCGGACCCTACTGCACCTTTACGACACACTCGCCTGTGATGATCTTTACAATCTGGCTGTATTGAAACACCTGGAAGACATGCCTCTGGGAGTGTCTACGTGTGGAGGGTGGGATGGGACTGGGATATTTGGAAACGTGTAACTAAAAAGGGGAACACCACAACCCTAAATATGGGAGCCAACATCCTATGAACTGAGATCACTGCACGAATAAATAAGAAGGGGGAAGGAATGAGAGGGAGGGAGAAGAGGGGAAGAAGGGAGCAAAACTGAGAGAGAGAGAGAGAGAGAGAGAGAGAGAGAGAGAGAGAGAGAGAGAGAGAGAGAGAGAGAGAGAAGCATTTGTCTTGTCTTTCTGGGCTGTCTGAATGCAAGTGTAATAGAATCCGTTAGGTTGGACTACATCCCCAAACTTTTAAGGTGAAAGAAGCCCTTCTATCTTTAAGCTGTTTTTCTCAGGTTTTCTGTCACAGAGATACAAAAGTAACCAGTCCAGTTCCACCACTGCACACCCCTCTACACATGCACAGTGCTGGATGCCTAGTTTTCAAGCTCTCAGAGACTGTCTCTTTACCAGCACCACACACCTCCACCACCACAACCAAAAATGCCAGGATTCATTTGCTACTTCCACATAGGCTAGCTGGACTTGACTAGGACACTTCGCTTTTCCCAGTCCTTAAGCTCCCTCCTGGATCTCAGCTCTGTTCGCTCCAGCGAGTTGGCCCTTCGGTCCTGATGTCTTGGTGCTGTCTGACTGCTTGATACATAAAAATGTAAAACAAGACAGAGGGAAAGTCCTAGAGGGATAAAGATTAAGTGGTGTCCAAAGCAGATGGCACAACAGGCTCACACAGCCCCTCTGAAATTTGAAAGAAATACAACTTTGGCTGTTGTATTTCGAAGACAACAGACATTGGGGGTAATATCATGGTGAAAATAGCCCTTCTGGTACTATCTTTAAATTACAGCAGCCTCTTTGATTTCTGGGAGGTCACTGGTTAGTTCTCTCATTTTGCTATCTTGAGCAAGGTTTATTTATTTTTTAACCAAAAGGTGTGTATTCTTCCAACCCTACCCCTGTTGACATTCCAGGCTCATGGAACAAAAAGGAAGACAACGGAGCTGTTCTCTGCCTCGTTCTCTTGTAATTGAGAAACATGGCAGCTCCTTTTCTCCTTTTCACACTTGCTGTATTTTAAAAACTGCTGTCAGACTAAGGCTTTGCCAAGATTCAACCACAAGTGAAAGCAGAGAAAGAAAACTAGAAGTTGTATAAAAAGCAGATGGATTTATAGATCTAATCATATACCCTATGCATGGCTTGCAGTTTGTTAAATAAGTTCATTCCTCTTAGGATAAGTGCACAATATTATCCATAATTTTGTATAATGAAATTTGTATCCTTCCATTGCTCTATTTTCTTACCATCAACCTATATATGGCCTAAGTCCAAAGCAATTTGGGAAAAAATGATAGTTTTTTATTTTCAATTACCTGAAAATCTACCGAATAAAAGAAGAGAAATATATTTCCACAGATCTAGAAAACAAAAACCGACCAAATAAATATTAGATC
Organism: Chionomys nivalis; assembly: GCF_950005125.1. Taxonomy (NCBI): domain Eukaryota; kingdom Metazoa; phylum Chordata; class Mammalia; order Rodentia; family Cricetidae; genus Chionomys; species Chionomys nivalis. The sequence continues at coordinate 126,763,258 of NC_080112.1, read as the reverse complement.
ATTTTCATTATGCTCATTAAGTTCACTTAAGAGAAAAATGTATTAATCAGATCCTTCTAAAACAAATATGGGCTTCCTTGCATGAAGTTAGGTTAACTTCCATTGAGTATGGAAATTAAACATCTCCTCATCACAGATAGGGCACCGTACAAAGACCAAAGCAAAGATTCCATCAAGTCTAGCTTGGCAAGCCAATGAGTTGATTTGGTTTACTTACAGGAACTTGAGTGAGGGGTTAGTTACAGGAATTAAAGAGATCCCACAGTAGCTGAGTGACAAAAGGCCTATGCCATCCCCAGCATGAATGACAACCTCATAAAGTTGCACAATAGAGTCCTATTTTTAGTTGCCTCTCTACTTCCTATAGACTAGCATTTCCCAAGATCATCAGGATGGGAGAAGGGAGCAGGAGGGAATAATGGTTATGATCCTAGGGAAGTATCCTAAGACCCACACTGTTTTCCTTCTAGAGACAGTTAATAGCTCCATTGGCATTACCATAGACCTAGCTATCTCCATGTTATTTTGTGTATTTCAGTGCCCTGGCTGTGAGACCAAGGTAATCTCTACTCCAAGGTGGCAATAAGACAATCACATCATACACAGGGGAGAAAGCTGTACTACAACTGTTGAGATCTGACTATGCCACATTCTAGGTTATCCCATATTGTATAAAGCAGTGTTTTTCAGGCTGTTCATAAATGAGGAACTAAAGCCAAATATACATGAACCTATGACACAGAAGCCAAATGTGCTGACACACTAGCCTCAGCTATAGTAGGCATTCCAGACCAACCTGAACTACATGAGAATGAAACCAAGGGTCATGACCAGGCTATACTCTACATTACTCTGGACTGTGTAAAAGAGTGGTTTGTCAGGCTGCGCATTGCTCTAGGAGACTTCATTTTAAAGCAGATTTTGACTTCCTTCTGAGAAAAGATGACTGCAACCTCTCAGTGGACACACAAACCACACCATCTGTCAGGCACTACCATTTAGCACAGACTGATACATGACTTAGTCCTGGAAACATTAACCGAGGTGAGTTGAAACTGTGGGGGTACAATGGGTATATTAAAATCATATGATGGTAAACCAGGCTCAAGAATTTATTGGAGGGGCTGGAGAGATGGCTCAGTGGTTAAGAGTATTGCCTGCTCTTCCAAAGGTTCTGAGTTCAATTCCTGGCAACCACATGGTGGATCACAACCATCTGTGATGAGGTCTGGTGTCCTCTTCTGGCCTGCAGGCATTCACACAGACAGAATATTGTATACATAACAAATAAATAAATAAATATTAAAAAAATAATTTATTGGAAATGCCCTACCAAAGTAAGAATTTGACTCTCACTGGACACCACAACTAGTGAGGGACACTTAACATTGTGATGTCATTTCCCCACACCAATATATCTGTTATCTCTTATGTGCATCAAGAATCCACAATCAGAGGACTATCTGACTATCCCTGGAGCTCAATACACTTCTGTAGGCATGGACTACTTTGACTGCCTGCCTGCTCTGACCTCTTTCCATTACATGCTGTCATCCTGGAATTCAACTTGTTAGATCATGAACCTGTCCCTTTAATATGTTCCTAGATTTAAAAGGCCAGATCTCACATTCTAAAGAAATCAGGACACCCCCCCATCTTGTAGCTCAAGCACTTATACTCTGTGTCTCTATCTATCTATCTATCTATCTATCTATCTATCTATCTATCTATCTATCTATCTATCCATCTATCTATCTATCCATCTATCCATCCATCCATCCATCCATCCATCCATCTATCTATCTATCTATCTATCTATCTATCTATCTATCTATCTATCCATCTATCTATCTGAATTAAGAAGCCATGCTGTGCTGAGACCAAACACTCAGTCCTAGCCAGTACCTGGCTTTTGTCATGCATGCTACGTGGAATTAAATCATATGGTGCAAAATCTCATACCAGTCACAAAACTTTAATTAAAAAGTCAGATTAAGCCGGGTGGTGGTAGCACATGCCTTTAATCCCAGCACTCAGGAGGGAGAGGCAGGCGGATCTCTGTGAGTTCGAGGCCAGCCTGGTCTACAAGAGCTAGTTCTAGGACAGTCTCCAAAGCTACAAAGAAACCCTGTCTCGAAAAACCAAAACAAACAAACAAACAAAAAGTCAGGTTATTTTCTTTTGCACCACGTCATGCCACCATGGTTACCTGGTTTACTCTTATTTCAAACTATTCCCCTTAATAAGGCCCCTCTCTGTGTTTTAAAGTGACATCTCTCTTTTCTTCTAAGGCCCTGTCATGTTGCCCCTAAAATGATTTATTTTCTCTCATAATGCTCTCCTACCTCAAGCCCCATCCATAGCCCCCTATGGTTGCAAGTTTCTCTCTTATTATTAGCTCATTATTAAAGGGCTATTTTGCTATCTCCCCTCCTCAACCTCTCCATCGCCTTTTTCTAACACCCATACATATAAAATAAATAATACAAAAATTTAGAAATCTAAAACATATAAAAAGAAGGCAGGTGAGGGTAGTGAGGCTTCATGTAGACTACAGGGTGCTCCAAGGTGAAACAGGAAAAGGAAGAAGCACATAGAACCTTGAGTGCCTCAGACCTACACTGAGGTTTCCTGGTTTGTATTTCTATTGACCAGAATTCAGTCCCAAGGATAGGTAGCTAGACAGTCTTGGAGGCCATTGAGGATGGAACACTCCCTTTGTGATCATTCTTAGACCTCACCTCAAGCTTCCGTGGTGTCTTCATTAGTGTTCCTATTGCTATAAAGAGACACAGCGACTCTTAGAAATGAAAACATTTAAATGTGGTGGCTCACTTACATTTTCAGAAGTTCGGTCCACTATTATCATGGTGCAACATGGTGGTGTGTAGGCAGACATGGTGCTGGAGAAGCTGAGAGAGTTCTGCATTGACCCTCAGGCCACAGGAAGTAGTCTGGCTTACTGGGCATAACGTGAGCATCTATGAGACCTCAAAGTCCACCCCTACAGTGACACACTTCCTCCAACAAGGCCAGACATACTCTAACAAAGCCACACCTCCTAACAGTGCCACTCCCTATGAGTTTATGGGGGCCAATTACGTTCAAACTACCACACATGGTAACACCAATTTCAATAAAGAGAAGTATCACAAGTGCCCCTCCTCACAACTTAAAGTACCATATGAAGGTGTTTAGGGACAGCTCAGTGTTTACGAACACTGACTGCTCCTCCACAGGACTCAGACTCAATTTCCAGCACTCTTATGTTGGCTCACATCCATCTGTAACTCCAGTTTCTAGAGCTTCCTCCACTTTCTTCTGCCCTCCTCAGGGACCAGGCATGAGTGTGCTACACGGGACATGTAGGCAAAACTTCCATTCACAAAAAATAACTTTTCAAAAAATTTAAAGTATATAAAAGGAGGCTTTGTGGAGGCCCCAAAGGGAAAATCATTTCTTCTTGGCAAATGACAGTTTTCTAGACACCTTCTTGCCCCCCTCTTTATTGTTTTTTTAAAAGATTTATTTGGTTTTGTTTTATGTGTATGAGTGTTTTGCCTTTACATATGCATGTTCAACTCAAACATGCCTGGTACCCAGAGACGTGAGAAGAGGTTGTCAGATATCCCAGAAATAATGTTCAAAACAATATGAGCTACCCTGTGGGTGCAGAAAATCAAACCCAAGTCCTCTACAAGAGCATCAAGTGATTTAAGTGCTGAGCCCACTTTCCAACCATCTACTGTCTGCTTTCTTAAGAGCAGATCCAACTGGGACTATATGATGGCTATTCTTGGTTGTCAACTTGACTACATCTGGAGTTTATTAGAACCCAAGAAGCTGGGCACACCCAGGAGGGAAATTTTTTTAGATTATTTAAAGTGGGAAGGTTCGCTATGTTGATCTCTTTTTTAACATATTTATGTGAATTGGTGTTTCGCCTGCATGTATATCTGTATGAGGGTGTCGGGTCCCATGGAACTGGAGTTACAGACAGTTGTGAGCTACCAAGTAGGTGCTGGGAATTGAACCCAGGTGCCCTGAAAGAACAGCCAGTCAGTGCTCTTAACCCCCGAACCATCTCTCTTGTCTCCAGGAAATTTTACTTCTAATTTGGATCTTTTGAAGTGGGAAGATACACCTTCTGTTGGCAGTCTATATAAAGGATATGAAAGAAGGAAGCTTCACCCTATGTCTTCAAAGGGGTTGAGACCCACAGATTGAGAACCAGTGCTCTAGTGTCACCAGCTATTCCCGTTCCCCTACCTTTACCCCTGCTCCAACTAATACAGGCTATAATGTGCAGATTAATACACCTAGCCAGTAAACCAACCCTCAAGGAAACTGATAGGCCAAAACACATGAGATGGAAGGGATAACGAGCTCCTTAATGAGATAAATATGTGGAGACTCTGGAAGTCCCTCTGTGCGCTGAGTTGCTTACAGACCTTTACCACTAAGCCTTGCCTTCTTTTTTGAGTTCTAACTCAAAAACTGGAACTTTTCTTTCTCCTCTTTCTTTGTTTCGATATTGGCCAAAATTCTAAGCTTGCTTGCTCTAACACACTGGGCATTCTTCCTCTCTCTGAAGACCCCCAGCCCTACATAGCTGCTTGCAGACCTTCGTCAATGAGCCTGACTGCTTTCTGGGATCCTATCTGTAAAAAACAAGACTTTCTCTCTTCCTCTTTTCTATCACCTCCCAGCAGCTACCAGCATGTAAGTTTGTCTGCCTTATTGTTTTTCTTTCAAAATCTAATAAAACAATCTTCAAGCTTCCCTTTGAGTCCATTTAAAAATAATTTTATCTACAAGACTGAGAACCCAGGAAAGGCAACCACAATTTCCAGTAAATAATAAGCCTGCAGCCTACCTATAAGGGAGGTTGGTACTGGACTGGAGAAAATGAGAATTCCATGGGCTGACAGGAAAATGTGTGCTCAGAGGCAGACAAGAACTCTGCATCCAAGTAGAGGAGCTTCTATTACTCCTTATCCCTTAATTCCCTATAAGGTCTCTTTTCCTCAGCCATTAAATATGCACTGAATTGCTGACATGATGAATTATCAGAGTTTGATCAGTTAAAAAGAATCTAGGAATGGCCAGTATCCAAAGAGCAGAAACAAAACAAGCAATGATAAAGATGAAAACACAAAACCCTTTCCTTCATTGCTAAAGGAAATGCAAGATGTACATTTTGAGAGACAGTTTGGCAGCTTCTAACCAAATCAAACATCTTCCCACGATATGATCTAGCAATAATGCTCTCTTATATTTACTCAAAAGAACTGACAACTTTTTCCTGGACCAAGTCTGTAACTCAGTTGCTACAATCTAAGAAGCTGACTTGCAAAGGCTGCAAGATGTATGATTCTATTAGACATTCTGAAAATAGGCAAAAATATAAAGACTGTAAAAGTACTACTGATTGCTAGGTAATAACGAGGAATGAGGGATGAACAGGCAGAGCTCATAGGATTTTTAAGGCATTGAACTATTCTGTAACGAAACTATTCTATAATGGTGGATATATGTCATTATCCATTTGTTTAAAACCCATGGAGTATACAGCAGCAAGAATGAAACCCTACTTTAAATTATGGACCCTGAGAGATAATGATGTGTCAATGTAGGTTCACTTATTATGATGACTGAACCACTCAAGCATGTAGTGTTGACTGCGGATGAAGCGAGGCCTGAGTGTATGGGTCATGGGTGTATGGGAATTCTGCACTTTCCACCCACTATTGCTAGGAACCTAAAATGTCTCCAAAAGCAAACTTTCTTAACAACAACAATAATAAAAAGACTCTGGCAATGTTCCTTTTCAATAAGGTGGTAGAAAAGATATTTCTTTGTCAGGAAGCAAAGCAAATGACTTCTTAAAGTTCCTTATCACCCTGCTATTCCTGATTTCTCTACTCCATTGGGTAGCTGAAAACCACTGGTTCTTAGGGCAGGAAGGGATTTTAAAAGTCAACTAATGGATGGATTATTTCTCTGCAAAACAATCACTGAAAGGTTATCTGCACTTCAAAGAAAATACACCCACTGTTGCTTTCATTAGCTACTTCAAAGCCTGCTTAAATAACTTCATCTGAAACGTATACCCTCATTGAACCAGCTGTGTCTCCATAGCTCCTTCCTATTAGCTAGAACCATAGTAATGAAAAAGACAAAGGTATCCTCAGGTAAGTCTGTTGTCTGTTCAATAGAGTCCCACCACTAAACCTGAAGGCCTAGTTAGAGTTGGGGAGACTGGAAGAAATGAGGCAGGTATCAGTAACAACTTGACAGATTCACAGAAGTTTGCAAGTAGTGCTGGGAGTGCCACACATACACCATAGCACAATCCATCTGACAAATAAATATAATAAGCATATAAGCACTTATATTGTGATGCTCCTCACTGGGAATAGGAAGATGAGGATCAAGGTCCAACTTCTAATGTTGCCATTGTACTTAGATTCAAAGGGCACTGCCATCAAGGAAGGGAATGTTTTATAGCAGTTCTAGGAGAACTGAATGTCAAAGTGTATGTGTGGCATTTCAAACAAGTGGCAGCATGAAATATAAGAGCAAAACCAAGCAGTTTGTGTAACAGTGCAGTTTACATACCATGTGCTCTCACTAAAGTTTAAGTTAAAAAATATTAAAGGTAGACATTTGGACATTGCAACTCTTGTCCTAATTGATGTCTTCTCAAGTTGAAAAAAAGGAAAGATATTTTCAACCTTCGAATTTAACAAAATTATCATTTGACTTTTATTCCAGGGCCACGTATACTCAGGCATATATTCTGCTCATTTCTCCAGCCCAAGATCTTAGTCAATCTATCCTTCCACTACCGGAGGAAGTGGAACATTCTTTTTTTTTTTTTTTTACTTTTTTTTTTTACTTATTTATTTATTTTTATTCTTTTTTAATTAAAATTTCCACCTGCTCCCCATTTCCCATTTCCCTCCCCTCCTCCCAAATATTGCCCTCCCCCCACTTCCCTCCCCCTATCCCCACTCCTCTTCTCCTCCCCCCACTCCATTCCCCCTCCCTCTCGATACTGAAGAGCAGTCCAAATTCCCTGCCCTGCGGGAAGACCAAGGTCCTTCTATCTACGTCCAGAAAGGTGAGCGTCCAAACAGGCTAAGCTCCCACAAAGCCAGTTCATGTATTAGGATCGAAACCTAGTGCCATTGTCCTTGGCTTCTCATCAGTCTTCATTGACCGCCATGCTCAGAGAGTCCGGAATCAACCCATGCTTATTCAGTCCCAGACCAGCTGGCCTTGGTGGGCTCCCAATAACTCAGTTCCACTGTCACAGTGGGTGGGTGCATCCCTCGTGGTCCTGATTTTTTGCTCATGTTCTCCCTCCTTCTGCTCCTCATTTGGACCTTAAGAGCTATGATAAAGGTCTTAGAGAGATTAGGAATACAAGGGTCGTTCCTAACTATAATAAAAGCTATTTATAGCAAGCCGTCAGCTAACATCAAATTAAATGGAGAGAAACTCAAAGCTATTCCACTAAAATCAGGAACACGACAAGGTTGTCCACTCTCTCCATACCTCTTTAATATAGTGCTTGAAATTCTAGCAATAGCAATAAGACAACATAAGGGGATCAAAGGGATTCAAATCGGAAAGGAAGAAGTTAAACTTTCATTATTTGCAGACGATATGATAGTGTACATAAGCGACCCCAAAAACTCCAGCAAAGAACTCCTTCAGCTGATAAACACCTTTAGTAGCGTTGCAGGATACAAGATCAATTCCAAAAAATCAGTTGCCCTCCTATACACAAAGGATAAGGAAGCAGAGATGGAAATCAGAGAAGCATCACCCTTCACGATAGCCACAAATAGCATAAAATATCTTGGGGTAACCCTAACCAAGGAAGTAAAGGATCTATTTGACAAGAACTTTAAGTCAATGAAGAAAGAAATTGAGGAGGATACCAGAAAATGGAAGGATCTCCCTTGCTCTTGGATAGGGAGGATCAACATAGTAAAAATGGCAATTCTACCAAGGGCAATTTATAGATTCAATGCAATCCCCATCAAAATCCCATCAAAATTCTTCACAGATCTTGAGAGGACAATAATCAACTTTATACGGAAGTGGAACATTCTAAGAACAGCATTCTAAGAATGTTGATCTAGTTTCTGTTCTGCCTGAAATAGGCAATGTCTCTTGCCCTCCATTTTGTAAAAGGAAGGAGGAGTAATTAATTATTGTCCTTCAGCCCATCTCTCCCAGTCCCAATTAGCCTGATTCTATAACTGCAAAGGTATCAGTATAAAAATGTCTTCCACAGGCTCAAACAAGTAGAAGGCTAGCTAGCTGGCCAGCTGGGAGTACCATTTTGGGAATCTTCAGATTCTTTAAGGTATGGGGTCCAGTTGGAGACAACAGGTCATGTGCTGTGCTCTTGGAGGCATAGTTTGTCCCAGCTCTTCACTGGCTTGCTTTTTTACTTCTTGGCCACTCACTCCTTCCACCATGGTGCCTTACTTCACTGCAGACCCATAAAAATAGAACAACCTGGCAACAGACTGAACCCTTTAGAACTGTGACATGAAATAAACCCTTCCTTTTTTAAAAAATGGGATTCTATATTTTCTTTGTGTGCACTCACATGTAGTAGGAGTTTGCTTGTTCGTTCTCGGCCACACAGACCTAAAATAATTACACAGAAAATATATCATTTGCAATACTGTTTGTCCAATAGCTTAAGAGTATTTCTGGTTAACTCATACCTTAAATTAGCCCATTTCCATTAATCTGTGTATTGCCATGGGGCTGTGGCTTACTGGGTAAAGTTTCAGCATCTGTCTCTGGCAGGGCCACATGGTTTCTCCCTGACTCTACCTTCTTTTCCCCAGCATTCAGTATGGTTTTTCCTGCCTAGTTGTACTCTGCCCTATAAACAGGCCAAGTCAGTTTCTTTATTCATTAACCAATAAAAGCAACACATATACAGAAGGACCTCCCATACCATTTCCCCTTTTCTGTTTAAATAAAAAGGAAGGATTTAACTTTAGCATAGTAAAATTACATACAACAAAACAGGCATCAAGCAAGAATTACCATTACAATATTTAAATTTACTTTATCTTTTATCATAACTAAGGAAAATAATAACTATTTATTCTTCAACTCCATCAAAGACTCCAGAAGGATATAGTATTACTTAAGTAAACAGGAAGTGCATTGTAAGCAACTGCCAAAATTCTAGAATTAAAAGAGACTTCTCATGACCTGGACAGTCACCCAGAGTTCTTATGTACCATTGGGACATCCAACTTCAGCCTACAGGCCCATAGTATCCAGCAGGCTTTTCCATGAAGCAGGAAATTTCAAAGACAGTTCTACCTACATTGGCAGTTTGTAGTGGTAGTCATGCCTTTAATCCCAGCACTCGGAAGGCAGAGGGACAGGTGGATCTCTGTGTTTGAGCCCAGCCTGGTCTACAAGAGCTAGTTCTGGGAGAGCTAGAACTGATATACAGAGAAACCCTGTCTCGAGAAACCAAAATAAATAAATAAATAAATAAATAAATAAATAAATGGAAGGAAGGAAGAAAATGGTATAGTTTGGAGCCCTGGTTGTCCTGTGTTGTAGAATATTACTTTAACTAGGTAAAGATGTATTACATTTTTCCATACTGTGGAATATTTCTTTAACTAGGTAATGATGTGTTACATTTGTTCATAATATGGAATATTGCTTTAACTACGTAAAGGTGTGTTACATTTTTTTATGTTGCCTTTGTTAATGACATAAATGTGTTACATTTGTTTAGCTGCATTTGTTTAATTATGCAAGGATGTGTTGCATTTGTTTCACTTTGCACCTGATTGGTCTAATAAAAAGCTGAAAGGCCCAATATCTAGACAGGAGAGGAATAGGTGGGGATGGCAGGCAGAAAGAATAATTAGAAGGAGAAATCTAGGCAAGCGACAGTGATGGAGGAGTTGATTTCGTTGGTTAAATAAAGAAACTGCCTTAGCCCTTTAATAGGACAGAAAATTAGGTAGGCGGAGTAGACAGAACAGGATGCTGGGAGAAAGAAGCCGAATCAGTGAGTCACCATGATTCTCCCACTCCAGACAGACACAGGTTAAGATCTTTCCTGGTAAGCCAGCTTGTGGTACTACACAGATTATTAGAAATGGGTTAATCTAGATATGAGAGCTAGTCAATAAGAGGCTGGAGCTAATGGGCCAGACAGTGTTTAAAAGAATACAGTTTCCGTGTAATTATTTTGGGTAAAGCTAGCCGGGTGGCGGTGGGAAGCAGCCCTGCCGCTCATATTTCAACAGAGTGGCACCCAACGTGCTAATGAACTCCACGTAAAACCTGAGAGGACTTAAAAAGGACACAGAGAGAATTTAAGACAGCTTTTTGCTATTTGTGGGTTGTAAAGGGGGATATGATATAGATATGAATAGTTTGCATTTGTATAGATTTTAAGGTCAATTTTTTTATATGTATATGTATTTCTGATCTTGATTAAGGTATTGTGATTGTGTAGTTCATTTAAAAATGTAATGTATAATTAGGAAATATAGGTTGCTAATGGATAATCATAAATAATAGTCAAGCTTGTAGTCATGTTAGTTAGATTTTCTAGATATATAGAGATATATTTCAGATAGGCATTCTTCATATCTTTCAAAGGCTACAGAATATGGCATTTAATGTTTTAATAACTTAGGGCTTTTCATGACAATGAGACACTCTGCTCCTGGCAGCACCAATCTACTTCACGACAGAGAGGGGGAGGTAGATAGGGAGGGAGAGGAAAATGAGGGAAGAAAGGGACATATGCAGGGTCAGAAGCCAGGCAGCCACCAGATAAACAGACATGAGAAGCAGTGAAAGTAAGATATACAGAAGGAAATAAAGGTTAAAAGCCCAGAGGCAAAACATAGATAAAGAGAAACAGATTAATATAAATAATAAGAACTAGTAGGATAAGCACAAGATGAGGCCGGGAATTCATAACTAATAAGAAGTCTCCATGTCATAATTTTGGAGCTGGTTGGTAGCTCAATAGAAAGGATGTTACAGTATTGAAACTCACCGTGTAGGCTAGGCTGACATCAAATTTACTGTGATCCACCCTGCTTTATCCTCCTGCTTCGGTGCTGAGGGCTGGGATTACAGGCATGAACCACCACACCTGACCCATTATTCCTCCTTTTCAAATTGTTTCTCTTGGCCTTTGTCACAACAACAGAACACAGAATAAAACTTGTCTAAGATTTTTTTCACTCGGGGTCATAAAACATGAAAAATGTTACAGACTTATTTGGTATGATTTAACACAAATTTATAAATTCAGTTACTTTCTCTTTATTTTTAATAATGTTCACCTATAATAAGATTTTTTATGTTTTAAGGACATATTTTATTTTTCATCATGTGTATGCACCTGTGTCTGTGTGTGGGCGAGCAGATGCCTCAGAAGGTCAGAGGCATCATATCCCTTTGGAGCTGGAGTTATAGGCAGTTGTGACCTGTCTGGTGTGGGTGCTTGAAACAAAACTCAGGTTCTTTGCAAGGCTGGTATATGCTCTTAACTGCTGAGTCGGCTCTCCAGTGGTGTGGGAAGTCCTTCTGTATATGTGTTGCTTTTATTCGTTAATGAATAAAGAAGCTACTTTGGCCTGTCATAGGGCAGAATAGAGCAAGATGGGGGAAAAACTAAACTGAATGCTGGGAGAAAGAAGGCAGAGTCAGAGAGAAGCCATATGGTTTGCACCTGGGACAGATGCTTCCTCTGGAGAGTACCAAAACTTTGCTGGTAGGCTACGACATTGTGGTGATGAACAGATTAATGGAGATGGGTTAGTTTAGGATATAAGAGCAAGTTAGAAAAATTCGTAAGCTATTTGCCAAACAATATTGCAAATAATATAGTTTCTGCATGATTATTTTGGGAGTCTGAGTGGCCTGGAAATGAACAAATGGCCTCATACTACACTCCAGCCTCAAGATTTTGCTTCCCCAGCATTTTAATTGTGTTTTACTCTTTCAATTTCTCTATGACTGACCTTTGCTCTAGAATGTTCAGTCACTCAGATTTCTGGACAGACTAGAAATCATTACAGGGAAAACAGAAAATAAGATCAGAACATGGTTGTCCATACCTTTAATCCCAGCACTTAGGAGGCAGAGACAGGGGTATCTCTATGATTTCAAGGCCATCTTGGTTTATATAGTGCATTCCAGCCAGGGCTACATAGTGAGGTTTTGTCACGAATAAAATAAAATAAAACAAATAAATCATCTAGGGGAATATTCATTATTTGCTTTTATTAAAAAAGACTTATAAGCAGGACATGAATCTTTCAAAACTAGCTATATTTTTAAATGATTTTATTTTATTTGTGTGTGTGTGTGTGTGCGTTGCCTACATGTATGTCTGTAACCATGTTTGTGCATGGTGTCTGCAGAGGTAAGAGAGGGCATCAAATCCCCTAGAACTGGAGTTACACATGGTTGCAGACTACCATGTGGGTTCTAGGATTTGAACCCTTACCCTCTAGAAGAACTGCTAGTGCTTTTAACTGTTGAACCATTTTTTCACTCCAAAACTCTCTATTTTGATGAGAAAGGGTTCTCTAGATGACTTCTATGTTCCTCTTGAGCTTCCCCAAAAGCCAAGATTTAGGAATTTGGGAGTTCTACAATAGCCGAACAATAGCCTGTATACCTTTGCCTGCTAGGTACTATGGCACATAAGGATTATGCATTAGATTCTTATTCAGCCAGATTTAATCTCTAAAGAACCCCATATATCTGATCCACCCAATGTCTCCTTTCACTATTAAATGTGTTCCATATTGAATGATATGTTTTTATAGTTAAAAGAGAAACCAAAGCAAGTCTTTTATAGTAGCTAATTTTGGGTCAAGTTAACTAGACTTGTCTTTTTACAGTAGTAATAAAACACTAAGCCACACTGAAACCCAAGTTCCAGGTTTTAGCCACTGTGTGAGTACTGGGGAATGGAACGAAGAGGGTAGCCAGTGCTCTTAACTACTGAGCCTCTCTCCAACCTCCCTATGATCTTTGTTGTTGTTTTGTTTTGTTGTTTTGAGTCAGAGTCTTTGAGCTCTCTGACTGGCCTGGAGCTAACTGGCCTTGAAATCACACAGATTACCTCCCTTTGCTTCCTAAGTACTGGGTTTACAGGTGTGCACCACTAAGCCATCCGTACACTGTCTTTTGATCTAACAGTTTACGGTGGAGGGCATGAAACAAGAGACAAGGTGGGCATGTGGGTTTTCACATTTCCTCTCCAGTCTGTGCCGGATGAAAGAAATGAAGATAGACAAATTGGAGAGAATACCAAAGATACAGGATTTGGAGATGAAGCTACCTCACACTACAAAACTCAGACCTCTCCTAAGAGAGAAAGACAGAAGGAAGCTGGGTGTTTGTATGTTAGTGGGAACTATATTCCTTGCCAATTTTAAACATTTGTGAACCACAAAAAATGGCAATCATATGCTTCAAGCTACATAAAAAAATAACATACAACTTGGGCTGCTGAAGTGGGTAAAGGCACTTGTTGTTAAAGCTAATCACCAGAGCTTGTAATTTTGTCATTTTTTTCTTTTTCTTTTGGAGTGGAGGCAGGCAAGTGGTCTACAAATGTACTAAATTCCCAACCTCTGATGACCTAATTTTAATTTCTGTGGAACTACATGATAGAAAGGGTGAACTGAGCTCTGAAATTCGTCACTTGATTTTCACAATGCACCCCACACACATACAAATAAATAAATAAATAAATGTATAAAAAGAGAGAAAATTTTAAGTACACATACAACTCAACAATAAAAAAGCATCCCAAGCTCTCAAAAATTTATATGCAAATGGCCAATAAACAGCGAAACCCAATGAAATACTACTTTACATCCATTAAGCTAAAATCAAAAGAATAAAAATGGTTGGAGACATAGCTCATTGGTTGAATGCCAGTCTAGAATAAGCACAGACCTAAGCCTAATTCCCAGCACTGCAAATAGTCTAGCAATAATAACAAGACTGGTAAAGCACTCCAGAAGTTACAGCCTCCAGGCCCTACTGATAGAAATGGAAAGTAGTTTGCTGACTTTGGGAAACATTGGGCCTGCTCCTCAGAAATCTAAAGAGAATTCTCATAGAATCCAACAATTCTACTCCTGGATATATATTTCATGAAAGTGAAACATGTTTACACAAAGCCTTGTGAGGAGATGTGTATAACAGCATTGTTGACAAAAGCTCCAGGGTATGAAAGAATAAAGAAAATAAAATGTGATCACATGAGGAAGTATTAATCAGGTTACAAAAAAAAATAAAATGCTTATGTATTTTATATAGACTAATCTTAAAACATTTGCTTCTTTTTGAGACAGGGTTCCATGTAATCCAGGATGGTCTTCATCCTATAGCCCAGGATGACCTTGAACTTTTGATCTTCTTGTCTCCATCACCTGAGTGTTGAATATATATACATATATATCCATGTATGTATGTATGTATATTTATGTGTCTTTGTGTCTGTGTTATCACACTGGTGAAATTTGAAACTTACTTGGCAAGCAGGCAAGCTATATCAACAGCCCAACTGTTCTTTTGTTGTTGTTTGCTCTTTTTGAGACAAGGTCTCTCTATCTAGTCCTAACTGTCATTGAACTCACTATGTAGATCAGGTTGGTCTTGGACTCATAGAGTCTCCTACTTCTCCTTCCCAAGAGCTGATATTAAAGGTGTACCCCACCATGCCCAGCCCTACAGTTTCTGAAATAAAATAAACACAAATAGTCACATATTGTGTGACTTATTTTATTAATTAGGTTTTTAAAAATCAATGGGATGTTTTTCTTCGTATCTGCAATATGATATGGTAAGAATGATTGTACTATTCTATATGGAATGAAGACACAGTCTTCTCACTGTCTGAAATTTTTGTAGCTTATAACAGTGGGCTAGCAACTGTACAGGAAAACCTTTTTTCCTTTCAGTTAGCCACCCACCAGCCCACTTTTTAAAGGTTTTTTCTTATTTTAAAGTGTGTGTGTGTGTGTGTATGTGTGTGTGTGTGTACTTTTGAGTGGAAATGAGCACATAAATGCAGTTGTCCATATGGCTGAAGGACAGAGACACTGCAGCCTCCTGGAAAAGATATTATAAACAATTGTAGCTTGCAATGCCTGCTCTGGATGCTGGAATCAAAATTGGGGCCCTCTGAAGAACAATATGTGTCTTAATCACTGACCCATCTTTCCAGCCTCCACTTGTCCACTTTGAAAGAGCACATAGTTGTCATTGTGCCAGTACTCTCGTCCCCAGCCAGCACCACTCATATGACCTATTCACTTCTGAATATATTAAAGTTTCTACTGTCTTGTCAATGAATCAATTCATATTTAGCAATATAGTGTGCCTCTACTTTGTCTGATACAGGATTCTATTTAACAGTAAATAGTCAAGACTTTGGTATTATCTTTAACAAACAGTAGTTCCTCTTTCTCAAACATAAAAAATATGGAATTAGGCAGGTGCTAAAGTTTCATCAAATTCTCATTGATACCCCAATGTTACAGAGACTACTAGGTGTCTATCAAATAGCTGTCTTCTCTTTTCTGTAAAATTTAAACATGAGATTCTAAGTTCCAAACAAAATACCATGTCTCTCTCACAAGTGGAATACTTGAGATACTATTGGCCACTGAGATGTTAGTAAAGGTCTCAGAAGGGAGCCAGGAATGGTGGTACAACATGTATTCCAGGTATTACAGAGAAAGGGAGAATAGGATCACAACACATATGAGGCCAGCCTGGTCTACATAGTAAGTTTCAGGCCAGGCAGGAGGGCTACCCAGTAAGACCCTGTCTCAAATCTCTCCTCTCCATATCTCTGTGTGGGGGGGGGGGTGTCCTTCTGTCTATGTGCTGCTTTTATTGTTTAATGAATAAAGAAACTGCCTTTGCCTGTTGATAGAGCAGAACTTAGGTAGGTGGGGAAAGAAACTGAATGCTGGGAGAAAGGAGGCAGAGCCATACAGACCCCATGGAGCCGCTGCCGGAAACAGATGTGCTGAAACTTTGCTGGTAGGCCACGACCTCATGGTGATATGCAGATTAATAGAAATGGATTAAATTAATATGTAAGACTTATCCAATAAGAAGTTAGAGCTAATGGGCCAAGCAGTGACTTAATTAATACAGTTTCTGTGTGATTATTTCAGGTCTAAGCTCTCCAGGCAGCCGGGACCAACAAGCAATGCTTCCTTCAAATCTCTCTCTCTCTCTCTCTCTCTCTCTCTCTCTCTCTTCTCTCTCTCTCTCTCTCTCTCTCTCTCTCTCTCTCTTTCTCTCTCTCTCTCTCTCTCTCTCACACACACACACACTCACACACACACACATGCACACACACACATGTACACACACACCAAGTGTGCACACCAAAGAAGAGGACATTCAGGAAGGCAGTTGGAAGGTGGGTAGCACAGTAAACAAGTTTCTTTCCCTTTGCTCTTCCCCTTCTTCACATCTGGAATGAAAATATGATGGTCAGGACTGGAGATAAAGTTCTGTTGGAACAGTGCTTGCCTAGCACATATGAAGCCTGGGGCTCCATTGTCAGCATCACATTAAGTCGGGTACATCACTTACTTGTTTCATTACTGTGACAAAATATCTGATGAAAGCAGCGTAAGGAAAGGATTTAGCTTGCTTGGCTCACAGTTTGAAGGTACAGTCCAGCATGCTGGGGAGGGGGGAAAGGCATCATGGCAGGAGCTTGAAGCAGCTGGTCTCCTTGCATCCACAGTCAGGAAGTTAGTCTTTGGATCACTTTCTTCTTTATATTCAGTACAGGACCACTGCCCATGGGATGGAGCCACCCACATTTACGGTGAGTCTTCCCATCTCAGTTAACCTAATCTAGAAACCCCTTCACAGACATACCCAGAGGTTGATCTACTAGGTGACTCAAGATCCTGTCAAACTGATAGCCAATATTAACCATCATACTGGCCACGGTGGTGAGACCTTGTAATCAGGTTTCTCTGCATTCATGGGGTAGAGTCAGGGGCATCAGAAGTTAATCTCCAACTATATAGTGAGTTCAAGACAAGCCTTACTATAGGAGTCCATCTCTCAAAAAGGAAGGAAGGAAGGAAGGAAGGAAGGAAGGAAGGAAGGAAGGAAGGAAGGAAGGAAGGAAGGAAAAGGGAAGGAAGGAAGGGAAGGACAGAGAGGAGGGGAGGGAGGAGAGAGGGCAAATATGATGACCAATACTCTAATGAGCACCTTGAGAATAGATGGAATTAGCTCAGACCCAAACGGTGACAAAAAAAAACAAAACAAACAAACAAAAAAAAAAACCAAACCAGAACCAAAAGGAGCAGAAGTCCCCATTTCATGTAAACACACTGACAATTCTGAACTACCCACTGTAGACTAAATAAAGTTATACTTTAAGGCTGGGCTTTTGCTACCTACAGTTGACTACAAGCTCTAACTGATTGAGGGTCAATGTATCTGGCGCCATACTGACATTACTCAATCAAGTTCAAAACATTACTCAATCAAGTTCAAAATTTGCTACTACATTACTCATGGCATAGAATAGAAGAAAGCATTTGTCACAAGTCATAAGTTTTTGGTTCCCTAAAAGGTACAGAAAACACAAGGGTATTATTCTAGCAACAGATGTTTATCTCAACCAGTTGTGAACATAAGTTAAAATCAATTCTTCATTAAAGATGTAATATGTAGCTCGATAGGTGAGTGTTTGTCTAGCTTGTACAAAATGCCGGGCTTAATACCCAGCACCAAATGAGGTGGGAACAGTAGAGAAAGCCTGTAATTGCAGTTGGAAGGTAGAGACAGGGGTAAAAAAAAAATTCAGGGTCATCCTCAGTTACTTAGAAAGTTAGAGGTCATACATAAATCTAATTTACATGGGAAGTAGAAAAAAGATAATATCTCCTGAGTAAATTGTGAGCATGGGGACCTTGGGAAAGGGTTGAAGGGGAAGGGAGAGGCAAGGAGGGGAGAAGAGAAAAATGTAGAGCTCAATAAAAATCAATTTTAAAAAAAGCAAAAAAAAAAGAGAAAGTTAGAGGTCAATCTGGGCTATGTCAGACCCTGTCTAAGAGTAACAGTAACAGTAATAATAATAATAATAAAAGTAATAGTAATAATAATAATCTTTTAAGATTAAAATCAAACACTCATTAGACCTTGTACAGATGCACTAAAATCATGTGGCAATGAGTATCCAACAAGGCATAGGCTTTTTAACATGATTGAGGAAAAAGTTATATGTATACACACACACACATACACACATATACACACACACTTACACACCTAGTTTCCCTATAAATAAAAAAGCAAGTTTTGTGTAGCACAGGCTGGCTTGAAACTCACTTTGTAGCCTAACTGTCCCTCAAACTTGGAAGACTCTGCTCCTGTTTCAGCCTCCAGAGTGTTGGGGTGACAAGTGTGAACCACCACATTTAATGAAAGCATATGAGTTTAAAATTTTTGTGGCAAGTGCAACACCTGCCAAGAATATCTCCTCTTACAAAAGTTGTACTGTCCTAAATAGTTAATGGCACTCCTCCTTCACCTCTACATATTTCTCTGAGCTGTGTGTGTGCCTCTCTCCAGGTACTTGGCATTTGGCAATACAATTCTCTTTCCTGTCCATTTTTGCTTTGTCTAGGAGGCTTCTGAGGTCAGCAACTGCTATTGTCTATTTCTTTACAGATACATCTAATTACTTAACACTGGATAAATAACACTACAAACACTATTTGATTTGAATAAGGCTCTAGAATAAAGCTCATCGCACTTTGAAGGAGACTCATCAGCAAGACAGAGCTGAAATACCCTGTACTTAAAAATTGCACAATACACAAAAAGGGAAAAATCCATTATAAGTACTCAAGTCGACTTTGACGGCCTGTGAAGAAAACCAAGGAGAACAATAAGTTCTCCTTGGCAGGTATTCATTATTTATCCTTCCTGTCAGAAATCATAGATTTTTGTTTAGCCTTCCTTTTTAATCAGTACCAAGAGGCATAATGGCTGTGAAAGGCCCTAGTGTCTCCACGCCCCCTCCAATCTCCCACTTTAGGGAAGAGCTGATGAGCTCATTCTCAGAGGGGCTTGCCAGGCTCTGCATATGTTTTGTAATATAAATAGACCACATCTTAGGCATATCAGCAAGATCGAGGCAGCTTGCCCTACCCAAAGTCTGCTGAAGTAGAAATTCTCACCTTAAAAAATGTAGACAGACAAACCACTTCCGAGTTCTACTTCTCCAGGAATTTAAGGATGGGTTCTGTGAAAATCACAATCTTTGGCAAACTTAGTTGAGTTCTGGACTACTCCAGTTATTTAAAGCCCAAGAGTAAATGGTAGTCCTATTTAGTGTCAAAATTTCAACTACCATTAGACTTCATGACTAGATTTTTTAAAGGTTTAAAATATGTTATGTATTCATCTGCATGTAGCTGTATACATGCATTATGCATATATTATGTGCATGTCTTGTGCCCATAGAGGTCAGAAGAGGATGTCGTATCTCCTGAAACTGGAGTTACAAATGACTATGAGCCACCATATGGTTGCTGGAATCTGAACTGTGGTCCTCTGCAAGACCCACAAGTGCTCGTAACCACTGAGCCATCTCTCAAGGCTCTCTCTTTTTTGGTTTTTAGAGACAGGGTTAATAGATTTAGAGCCTGTCCTGGAACTAGCTCTTGTAGACTAGGCTGGCCTTGAACTCACAGATAGCCGCCTGCCTCTGCCTCCTGAGGTCTGGGATTAAAAGCATGTGCCAGCGCCACCCGGTAAGGCACTCTTGACTATATTTTTATTAAGAGTGACTCTGGTTCATGATCTGGATTATAACCTATTGTATTAGCTTAAACATAAATAGAAAAGATTCTCTATGTTACTTATGAATCAAACCTGTGATTATGGTTTATATATGATACAACTGTCTACTCAGACAAAAATGAAGGTGAAGTTTACTATAACACCAAATATAATGATTATACAACCACAATTGTACATTTTACTCAAAATATTTCTTTACAATGTTGAGGATATAATTTAGTTGGTAGAGTGTTGCCCGAGCATGTAGAATAACCTGGGTTTGATCCCCAGTGGCACATAAAATTGGTATGGTGGCACATGCACTCAGGAGTTAAGGGCAAGAGGATCAGAACTTCAAGTTCATCAGCTTCATAGTTAGTATGTACCAAGAAAGCCTAGGATTCATGAGACCCTACCTTAAAATAAAACAAAAATAGTTCCTCAGAAGAACTGAGAAAATAACAATTCTGAGTAGCCCTTACCTAGCTGCCCAGTGAGAACATTTTTTATAACTACTGTGTTGATACAATAATGCTAATTCAAATAATAATCTTCTTGGATTTCACTTTTTCTGCATGTTTTGTGGGATGGGGCGTGGGATACAGGATATAGTCCTGTGAATTTTTTCCTACTTTACTGTGGGAGAATTGTCTGTATTCTGTCAATCATGTATTTTAATAAAACGCTAATTGGCCAGGCAAGAAGTATAGGCAGGTCAGCCAGACAGGAAGTAGAGGCGGGCAATAAGAACAGGAGAATGCTAAGAAGGAGGAAGCCCATTCCTCCCATTCCAGCTCAGACCACCGAGAAGCAAGATGTAACCTGCCTGGCTGAAAGGTACCAAGCCACATGGCTAACCTAGATAAGAATAATGGGTTAATATAAGCTACAAGAGCTAATAAGAAAACTGAGCTAATGGCCCAATCAGTTTATAATCTTATAGAGATCTCTGTGTGATTTTCTTTGGGGCTTACTGGCTGGTAGGTACTGGGCAGGACAGAAATCCCAACAAACAGTTCCCTCATGTTACACTACTTGCTTAGACTTGTGTAACAATCATCACAGAAAAGTAATCTGTTTTAAGCATTTGTGGAATTCCAGCTATATACTAGACACCACTAGTGTTATATTCATTTCAATTATCAACTCAATTGGATTAAGAACTGCCTAATGGTAATGGGGAGATAGATCAGTGGTTACGTGCTTATTGCAAGAATAAGAATGTGAGTTCAGATCCCCAGCACCCATGTACCTGTCCAACATGGTGGTGTTCAATTGTAGCCCTAAGACTGGGCAGGGATAGGGGTGTAGGGAAAGACAGGAGGATCCCTGGGGATTGCTTGCTATCTAGTAGAGCCTAACTGATGAGTTTCAGGTTCAGTTGGAGACCCTGCCCCAAAAAGTAAGGTAAAGACTGAGAAACACTCCCTAAATCAAATTCTTGCCAACACACATTCATGCATAGCACACCAACATGTACATAGAAGACCACACACACACACAAATACCCATGGTATTTATGAGCCACAGCTTTAGATATGTCTGTGAGGGCAATTTCAGTGAGGATTAGCTGAAGGGTGAGACCAACCCTAAGTACAGACTGCCCCACCCCATGAGTTAGTGTCCCAAACTGAATAAAATTTGGGGAGAAGAAAAATCCAGATGAGCTCACTGCAGAGGCAATGTGACCATCTGCTTCAGGTTCCTGCTGCTATGCCTTCCCTGCCAAGATGAACTGTTTCCTCTCAAACTGTAAGTCAAAAATAGATGCTTCCTTCTTTAAGCTGCTTTTGTCACATATTGGGTAGAGCAATAAGAGAAGTAACTGCTACGAGGGCATCTCCACGTGAAAAGCTGTCGAAGTAAGTTTATTATCTTCGCTTGGGAACCAGAAGGCTTAAATAAAGAGGACACAGCACACACTTCCTCTTCATCTGCTCGTTTATTACTATGTATGAGACTAAGGGGTATTCTGGTCTAGTAATAATAATTTCAATATGAAGGATTACACTTTTTAAATCTTTTTTTCCTTTAGTTTTTCGAGACAGGGTTTCTCTGTAGCTTTGGAGCTGTCCTGGAACTAGCTCTTGTAGACCAGGCTGGCCTCGAACTCACAGAGATCCGCCTGCCTCTGCCTCCCGAGTGCTGGGATTAAAGGCGTGCACCACCACCGCCCGGCCATTTTTTAAATCTTAGTGTTGGGTGTTTATCAAACCTTAACTTTTCAATTTGAAAGTATATAGAGGTAATCCACAACATCTAATTTTTAAAAATTTATTTATTTTTATATTATGTATGTGAGGTTTCTTTTCCTGCTCAACGAGGCCAGAAGAGGGTGTTGGATCCCCAGGTACTGAAGTTACAGACAGTTGTGAGCTGAATGCTCGCCACCAAACCTGGATTTTCCTTGAGATTAGCAAATGTTCATACCCACTGTAGGGCCATCTCTCTAGCCTCTCAGTATGCTTTTAAACTGTAAGTATTAAGTAAAGTCAGTTGTTTATTAATAGAGAAGTTAATGAGTAGATTAATAAAACACAACAACAACAACAACAAAAATAAACTAGTAAGGGTCTATGTTGCAACTCCCAGTTGGCAAAGACTCAGTTCTGTCTGCTGGTCCTCAAAATTGCCACTCTATTTCCGTTCTCGTTTTTTTTTCCCTCCTACACCCAGACTGTAACAGTTTTATCCTCTGAGGAGTATTTCTAAAAATAAAATCAGAAAGGCATCAAGGTCTCTATCTTTGATTTCTAAATCTTATTTTTAACCTCTTTATTTTAAACATCACTCCCTACTAGGAAAAACTCTGTCCACTGCACCACCTGGAGGTCCCATGCAGTTAGAAAGGATTTTATATTTGAGCATCTCTTCATGTGCCCCTCCCCTCGGTCACCACTAGAGACCCCACAAAGGAAACATATGAGCATTCAGTGGGGCACAGTCCTGAATGTTGAGACATTGCTTCTTGTCTTGTCTCCTTATTTCCCTTTCAGCAAATATCAAACCAAGACTGATCGATACCTTCAGTATTCGTCTATAAGGCACTCTTTCATTTTGCCCTCATCTCTTCAGTTTCTCCCCACTTTCTTCTCTTTCTGACTTCCTGTGTTGGAATCATTGAAGGCCTTCTTTGGTCTTTCTCCTAAAACAGTGATTTTCTTTTCAACAGAGGGTAATTTCACTGCAGGGGAAACCTGACAATATTGGGAGACCTGTTTGGTCATTACAATTAGAGGAAGACAATACTGGTTTCTCGTGGGTAGAGATCAAGATCACTGCTAAATACTCTAAATTGCATTCTCCACAATAAAGAATTATACCTTCCCAAATTGCAATAATGCTAAAATTAGGAAACCTTGGCCTAAAAGATTTTATTCAACTCATGGCATACAAAAATTCAGAGTGTGTTCTCATGAGTCCTAAACTGGATTCTATAGTCTAGTCTTCTTGCCCAATTTCACATTCTTCTACTTAGGTATATTAGATGTTTCAAACTTTAACTGTCACAATTCAACTCTTCGCATTATCCATAAACCAGTCACCATAATCCATAAATCAGTCTCTAGCCTATGACAGATAATACCATGCAATTAGCTCTATTTCTCTCTGTATCCATGTTCATGTGTATGTGTGCCTGTGCACATGTGTTCACATGTATGTTGAGGCTACATGTTGATATTGGATGTCTTCTTCAATCACTCTCCATCTTATTATTATCCTTTTTTTGAGACAAGTTCTCTCACTGAACCTGGAGCATGCTCATTTGATTAAATTGACTACTCATGGAGCCTCAAAGATCTACCTGTGTGCTGGCTAGTATATGTCAGCTTGACGCAGCTAGAGTATCTGAAAGGAGGGAATCTCAGTTGGAAAAGATACCTCTATAAGATTCAGCTGCAAGGCATTTTCTCAATTAGTGATTGATGGGGAAGGACCAAGCCCACTGTTTGTGGTACCATCCCTGGGCTGGTGGTCTTGGGTTCTATAAGAAAGCAGGCTGAGCGAGCCACTAAGAGCAAGGCAGTAAGCAGCACTTTCCATAGCCTCTGCCTCAGCTCCTGCCTCCAGTTTCTTCCCTTGGTTGAGTTTCTGCCCTCACTGCTTTTCATGATGAACTGTTAAATGGAACTGTGGGTGAAATAAACCTTTTCCTCCCGACGTTGCTTTTGGTCATGGGGTTTTATCACGGCAATAACAACCCTAACTAGGACAACTTGCTTCCACTTCCCCAGCATGGGAATTTCAGGATGCTGAGGATAAGAACTCAGGTTTCCATGCTTGTATGGCAAGCACCACAGAGCGAACCATCTCCCTAGCCCTCAGTGAGCATCTTAGATTTACATTTCAGTTTTATGGAAGCTGTATCATGGAAATGTTATAATGATTAGAATTAAACAATAGTGGAACTGTTAGAAACTTCATCTTGGAAGCGAGGATAGCACCAAGACCAAAAAGTTCGTAGTATAAGACTAAATTTGCTCATTTACTCTGACCTGTGATAGTAGCCCCAGCATGAGAACTCTGGTCTCATGCTGATTATTGGACAGCAACTTTCCCAAAGCTGTCATCCCTTGGGTGAAACCTGTATCACAGTTGCCTTCAACTCACAGTTTTGAGACAGTGCTGTAATAAAGGCCATTTGAGACAGTGCTGGTAGCAACAAACTAAAGCCTGTGGGTCAAACACGAGCTGTCATCTGTTTAGATATGCCCTATCTGCAGAATGATTTCACAATTGCTAAATAGTTGGTGGGAAGCAAATAATTCACGACTCATGGAAATTATAATCAATCTGGCCTTCAGTATCTGTAAATTAAGTTGCATCAGCAACAGTCACATTCATTTGTCCAGGTATTGTCTTGCCCTGCCCTAGACAATAGCAGACCCCTTTAGTAGTTGTTGCATACACATGTTGAGGCTGAAAGAAAAGGAACTGAAGTCTGGAGAGATGGCTTAGTGATTAAGAGCACCTGACTTCTCTCACAGAGACTCCAGATCCTGTTCTTAGTAGCCTTGTAGTAGCTCACAATTGTCCATAACTCCAGTTCTGGGGAATGCAATCCTTCTTCTGACTTTTGAGGATACTGGGCATGTATGAGGTGCACATACATGCACACAGACAGAGCACTCATACACAGAAAATAATGGTAAATATTAAAGGAAAGAAAAGGACTCCGGAGACATGTGATAGGTTTGTAACTTAGCATTTCGAAAACAGGGGCAGGAGGATTGTGAGTTCCTGATCGTTCAGGGCTACATAACGAGATCCTGTCTCAAAAAATATCAAATGAGTTAGTGATGTTACTCGGTTGGTGGAATGCTTGCCTAGCATGCAGGAAACCCAGGTTCAGTCGCTAGCACCACATAAATTGGGTGTGGTAATATACTCCTGTAATTGCAGAGGCAGGAGGAGAGGAAGGTTCAGGACAGCCCTGAGTTTATAGTTAGGTCAAAGATAGACATGGATATATGAGACTTGCATTAAAAAGAAAGGAAATAAAAAAGTAAAAGCAAAAGGACTGTAGATATATTTTCAGAGGTAGAGAATATACTTAGCATGTGCAAAGATCCAGATTCAACCCTCAACACCCAAATCATCTCCAATCTCATCAAAATAAAAGGAATTCAGAAAGACACATTTAAGTGTTCTTTCGGTTAGCAGTATGGTCTTTGAGTGTGATCCCACTTCTGTAAGCTTCTAGTTAAATGGAAGTGATAGTATTTTCCTGGAAAAATTGTTAGACAGACAAGAAGAAAGCCAATAAATGTCTATGCTACAGCAGGAACTCAGTACACCTTAGCAGCAGTAGTGCAACAATACCTATTACAAGAGCAAGCTCAGGTATACTTTAAGAGTGTCTATGTGCAATGCCCCTTTCTGTAACTCCAAATTTAAAATGACTGTCTAGTCCATTTTGGCCATTAGTATGGTGATGATTGAACACTTTTCTCACATTATGGGCCGATAAAAAATAGGAGAGAGGTTAGTGTCACCCCACCTAATCATGAACTCCCCTAGTAAAGTAGTTTCCTGCAAAACTCTCTCTTCAGTGACACAGGTGACAAAATCTGAAGTGAGAAATGGTCATGATCAACCTGATCTTCTGCTCAATTGTCGGGTATCAAGAATGTCAGAAAATACATTTTTCTTAACAGGAAGTGAGAGGGGAGTGAACATGATGGTGGCATGCTAACAGCCCAAGCTAGCAGGACCCCTGTCTTTCAGAGTCCCTGGAGGGTACTCCCAGTGTTCAGAGAGGCAGAGGCCAATGTTTGGATGTTTGCTTGGCCTCTTTCAAATTTCAAAGGCTAGGAAATAAGGGCATAAGGACATGCCTCACACTTACCTTCCCTGTGCTTTTATTCGGGACCCTGACCTCAGCCCTGGTCACCGACTCCAATCCTTCAAGAGATTCTGCCATCCCTAGTGGATCCTCAGACTCGGGATCACCTTCTCTCTTCCAGCTTTTTCCTGGAGTGGAAAAGAGGTCAACTTTAGCTCTTTTTCTTGGTATGATGGCCCCATCCTTTCCTCCGCTTGCATCCAACCATTTTCTCTTGATCTCTAAAGCAAATTGTGCTGTGCAAAGAGTCACTCCCAGCCACTTTAGGTTTCCTTTTCCTTCTGAGCTCCCCTGTCTGAGGCACTTTCTGGGATGGTCGACATCCATCACGAGTGACAAGGCACAAGGCGTCATCCTGCTAATTAACATATGGCCTAATTACGGCTGTGTTACATTTTAGAAGACAGAATTAAAGTCTGAAGTGACCCAAGTAATTAGGAAAGGATAGACAGAAAGAAATGGAAGCAGCGGCAATAAGGTTGAGACGGGCAATGACCTAGCCATGACAGGTGAATCTGTAAAGGACCAAAGACAGCTGAAAAACAGCTGGCTCAGACTCGGGTGCTTAGATATATTGGGACTGGATACAGGCTCCCACAAGCTATTTGTTTGTTTGGTCAGTTGGTTTTTGTTGGTTTTTTTTGTTGTTGTTGTTTTGAATGATCAAATGTAAAGCAAGATGCAAGATGGGTTTTATTTTGTGTGTGAGGTAGTATTTAGTAAGAGAAGAGATGACTCAGAAAAATTCACACTCATAAAGTGGAACTTTCACGTAGGGCCTCAGAAAAGAGAGGGAAGGACCAGGGCTGACAGTAGAATTGACTTGCTGACTCATGTAGTGAGTGGTAGGACCAGGACCAGGGCAGACAAGGGCGTGAGGTGGATACCAATCTTGGGTCAAGAATGCGAGCACAGGTCTTTCTTTGGTCTGTCAAAAGACCTGGGAACTCTGACAAGAAGTGAGAGCAAGCAGGAAGAAACAGAAGGCAGGGGAAAGTCTGTCACAGAACAAATTAGCACTAAGGGTTATTTCAGCTCAATCCAGCTGGGGACCTAGAGAGACAGAGTAGATTATGTCTGGACAATCTTTGTCCTTAGAAAGCTTCCCTGTACATACCTTCACCATTGCAGGGCAGCCAGTCTCTGTCACCCAACTAATTTCTGTCACCATAAAGATCAGCCAATAGTGACACAGAAATGAACATAGCCATGCTCCAATCAAATGCTTACAAAACCAGGCAAATTGTACAAGGCCTAGGAGTTGTCAACTATTCCTATAGAATAGTTTTTCAATCTCCTGCTGAGAAGAGCCTACTTATTTTTTTAGTTAGTTCATTAGTTATTATTTATTTATTGTTTGAGGCTGGCCTCAAACTTACTATGTAGCTGAGAAGATTCTTTAACTTCTCATCTTCTCGCCCTAACTGGTGGCCAATTGTTCAAAAGTGCGAACTTATGGGGACACATTCATTCAAATCAGGACACCCCCTCTACCTCATGAGTGCTGGAATTACAGGTGTGTATCTCCATACCTGGTTTTACATAGTGCAAGGGATGGAACCCAGGACTTTGTGCGTTCTAGACAAGCATTCTACCAACTGAGCTACAGCCGCAGTCCTGGGGGGGGGGGGGCGACAGCTTTTTTAAATTGTCATGGGACTTGGGAGCTGTGGTTCTGAGTAGCTGATTTGTCCCTTAGGGGTTGTGTCTCCATCTTATCGCACCAATGCCCAATCTCCACATTTCCTCAGCCACCTTCAGGATGGCTCCATGGCCCCTGACTGGAAGAAGCAGAGGGCTGAAGCTGGCCCAGTCGTTCATGATAAAGAAAAAAACAAGAGAGGGAGAGAGAAAAAGAGAGAGAGAGACATTGTGGAACCGGGAGGCACTAACAGGCATGACCGTGGTCACTGCGCACATCAGGACCTGACACATTAATGGGTACCACGCAGCTGCCCTGAGCCAGGTGCTGCGGCTGGAGCCCCCAGAGCTATGGGTGCAGGAGCCATAGGCGGGGCAGCTCTGAGGTGATGCTGCTGTACCCCAATGGCGGCAATACTGAACTTGGGACTGATGTTAAGAAGGGCCCTCCATGAAAACTTAAATTTTTCTAAACCGGTTTGGTCAGGGGTTCCCATGCTGAACTTTTGGTCCCTGGAGAGATTGGGGCATTTGTGGTGGTATATGGCCAAACATGAGCTATGTACCTGCAGCTATAGTTTCTTCCTCACCAGAAATGACTGCTGAGTTGTGAGCCAACCTGTAGTAAAGCGTTGTAAAAGTACTTGAATTCTTTTAATAACAGACTATTGTATACATAATAAATAAATAAATCTTTTAAAAAAAAATTTAAAAAAGTTTTTTTTTTTAAATGTCCTCGGGGCTGGAGAGATGGTTCAGTGTGCAAGAGCACTTCCTGATCTTCCAAAGGGACCAAATTAAGTTCCCAGACTCTGCCTCCAGTCGTTCCCAATCACCTATAACTGAAACTCCATAATAGCTTCTAGCCTACAAGGGACAGCATCTGTACTCACGTGACATTCAGTCACACGGACATATCTACATATACATAAAGATAAATCTTTAAAAAGTATCGAATTCACCTCAAATAAGACTTTGTCAATATAGCAAATGTCAAGTAGAAGAAAAATGACAAGTAAAACAGTGATGCAGTGCTGGAGACTTGACTCAGGGTTTCAGAGCCCTGGCAGCTCCTCCAGAGGACCCAGATTAAATATCCAGCACTCATATGGTGGCTCACAACTATCATTAACTCCAATTCCTTCTTTGGCCTCCACAGACATCATCACATACATGGTCTACAGGCATACAATCAGGCAAAACACCATTATAATAAAATAAATAAAAATGCCCATAGAAGTAGTGGCAATGTAACTATGGCCATTATGGACAACCGTATGAAACTTTTTGAGCACAAAGCAAAACCCTACCAAGCTCCATATGGAGGCTCACACATGTGCTCTTAGTACTTGAAAGGCTGAAGCCTTCTTCATTACCACAAGTAGAGGTCAGCATGGGCTACACAATGAGTTGCAGGTGGCCGGTCTGGGCTACAGACTGAGATCCTTTCTCAAGAGAGGAGGGAAATGTAGGGGAAAGAGAGAGGAAGTAAGCTGGCCACACAGACACATAAAATGAAATTTGTATTTAATAAATAAATAAATTTAAAAAATAAAAAAAAAAGAAATTTGTACTCGGAAGACACATCTGTACCCCCATGATTTTTACAGCACTGTTCACACTAGGCAAGAAGTGGAAGCAACCTAAGTGTCCACCAACTGATGAATAGATCAAGATAACACCATACAACCAAAAAAAAAAAAAAAAAAAAGATAAAAATGCAACCATCTACAACAGCATGGATGGAACCGGGGTTCGTTCTGCTAAGGGAAATAAGCCAGACACAGAAGTATAAATGCAAAATTATCTCACTCATATAGAGAATGTAATGCAGTCAGTCTCCTAGAAGTTGAGAATAGAGTGGTCCTTACCAGAGGCTGGGAAGAATGAGGAAGACATGGAAGGGAAGTGTCTGGTTAATAGGTACTATGTTGAAGTTAGATGGGAGCTAGATGCTCTAGTGTTTCGATTCTTCCATTATTGGTTTGTTTCCTCTGTTAGGAAACAAGTCCAGAGCCTCATATATACTAGGCAGATAGTTAAGCAAAGCTGCACTCCCAGTCCAACTACAGTATATTCTATTCCACAGCAGCATGAATATATACTGATAATAAGTCTGGGTTTTTCTTCTCTTTATTTTTATTTTTTCTTTATACTTCAAAAAAACTACAAGAAAGGATTTTGAGTATTATAAAGAAATCATGGGTGCTTTAGGCGGTGAATATGCTTATCATGAACTTAACATTACACAGTACATATATCAACACACCACATGGTATCCCATAATGAAAATGTTTTCTGTGCCAGTTGACAAAAGGACATATAAAATAAAAATCTTCTTAAAATTATTAGATCAAAAGACACTAAATCATTCAATTCACTTGTTAGAAGGTTCTAAATACCATCTCTGGAATTCTCCATGTAACACATGTCAGATGGATTGAGACCTTGATCCCATTCATCCATCCTCCCTGATCAAAGCTCTAGGTTCCCCTTACCAGTCGGGAAGGCTAGGGCATTTAGCCGATAACACTCACCCATCACTGTCAACCATATTTCTAGGGATATTGACTCCTGGTTCTCAGGTCTGTCTAGAGCTTGGGCCAAATCAACATCTGTAGTTTGAGAGGAACGTGAGGATGTTCATGGGAGGAGGTTGTGGGCTCTTCTGGAGGGAGGGGCCAGGCATGAATAAGAAAGTGAGAGTAAAGGCACTGTGTGGGAAGCTTTGGAGATTTCACTACGGAGTCATAACGTGGGGGCAAGGAAGTGGGTATCAAAGTCTTCACTCCACTGTTTAATGTCTACATTTTTAAAATATGATGTTGTATTTCCTCATTTCTTTATTTCGAAAATGAGCATGATCTGAGCCTCCCCTACCCAGCTGAGGAGCTAGACTGTTGATGGCTGCTAAGGAAGGAAGAGCCAGTTTTCTTTTCTTTTTTTTTTCTTTTTTAAAATAAATATGGACTGTCATCCAGAATTTATGTCTAAGTATGGAATTTGCATGTCATCCTTGTTCAGGGTCCATGACATGCTAATCTTCTCGGGATCACTCCATTTTTTTTTTGTATGTGTCCTGAGGGTTCAAGCACGAGTCCATTTTCTCTAAGGATGCAGTCAATAGGTTGACCATGCTCCAGTGGATGCCCTATACTCAACCACATATGGGCCACACTAATTGGACTCAGTTGGTTATTTAAAAAAGAAAAGGAAAAGGAAGAGAGAGCATGAAGTTAGGAGGGAGATGTGTTGGGGGAGCACACTGGAGGAGCTGGGGTGAGTGGGGAAGGAATATGATGAAAATACATCATATGCATGTATGACACTCTCAAAGAATAAATAAAGACATTATATTAAAATGAACGTAACACCACTGCATCCAGAACTTGAGCACTATTATACCCTAGGCTTAATAGAACATATATCAAGAATAACATAGCTTTACTTTTAAAGAATTTATGGCTTAATGAGTGTAGAATAATATAGCAATGAGATGGACAGTGGCATTCATTGTTTGTTTTTTATACTAAGTGGAAGGGATCTTGCTAGATTCTTCCTTTAAATTAACCAGTGTCCAATTGACAACTCTGCAAGGAAGTTACAGATGACTTCACCTTAAGCACGAAAGTGGCCCTCAGAAAAAGTGATGAATTCAAGGCCACGTGGCTAGTGAGAAACAATGAAAATTCATTCTAATAAGCTTGAAAGACAAATTTAATGGTACAGTCTGGACTGGGAAAAGAATGGACAAAATGCATAAAACGGAATATAGTAAGCTAACCAGTGGATGGATGCCCATGCCTACAGTAGAATCGAAAGTTGGTGGGTAGGGAGGTAGAGGTGGATATGGGAAGGAGTTAAAAGGAGAAGTTGGGGATGAACACAATTAAAATACATTGTACGAATTAAGAATTATGGATTAAAGAAATAAGAAAAATATTTATTAAAAAAGAATATTGTTCATATGGAAAGCAGCCAATATGTACCCTAAAACTATAGTAAGGGTTATCAAAAAAAGGAATAGAAAAAATAGGATCCCATGATCGAGAGCTTTCATGTGCCAAGCTAAGGGTTTCCCAAGGATTTTTGAAGACATTCAGGACTGGGCACTCTCAATGGAATTTTTCTGGGAGCTGGAAGGAATATTTTTAGAATGCAGATGAGAAGAATCAATTTTAAAATTTTAACAAAAATATAATTAGAGAAAAAACTAGATCATATATATGTGTATATATATGTATATGTATCATATTGCAAAAAATTCAAAAATGACTTACTGGCTCAAGAACAAACAAAAATCAATTAATGGAAGAGAATCGGTGGCTGGGAAAATGAGCTTGTTTAGAACAAAACTGAATATTTAATAAGGAAAGAAACAGAAAAGATGGGGAAGGTCATTTAGCATATGCTGTTGATAAAGAAACTGAGTTTTTAAAAAGTACATTCTTACCTTATGTCATACATCAAGTCACATTCTGGGAGGGCTGGACATTCTTCCTTACAATGAATATAGAAAAAGAAATGAATGAAACTCAAAGCTCAAATTCCATTTCTGTTACATTGTCTCTGGAAATAATCAAATGTATATAAAAATAAAAGGCAGAAAGATATGCACACACTTTAAAGGCATAATTAAGGCAAAGACAGAACTTCAACTCCATAGATTAATACAATCCTATGTGGCCAAATATTTTTTTAAAAATAACAATGAAAACTACATGAACATAAAAAACTGTATAAGGTATGTTAAAACAAATTACTACAAACTTAACTTCTTAAATAACAGAAATGTATTATCTTACAACTGTGGTCTCAATGGGCTCAAACCAAGGCACACTCTTGGAGGCCCTGAAATGACTTTCGATGCTCTTTTCATCCTCTAGGGGGAGCCTGCTCTCCTTGGTTGTTGGCCCTTTCCTCCAACAACTTCCGGCGAACTTCTAAACTGACCTCCCTCTATAGTCACCTTTTCCCTTTCTGTTTCTTGCTCCCCACCCCCTTCCATTTTTAAGGACCCTTCTGTATACATTGAGTTCACCAGTGTGATGGTTAACTTGACAGAATTCCAAATCACTCAGTAGACAAATCTCTGGGTACAGTTGTAAGAGATTTTCTAAGTTCAGTTAATATGAGGTGGAATGACACACCCTGATTATGGGTGTCACCGTCCCACGGGCTGGAGTCCCAGACTGAATAAAACGAGGAAAATGAACTGAACACTGACATTCATCTCTGCCTCCTAACTGTGGATACCATGTGACCTGCTGCCTAAAGCTCCTGCCACCGTGCCTTCCCCCTCCCCCAACAATGACGGACTTTACCCTCAAATTGCCACTGAAAACAAATGCTTAAGTTTCTTTTGCCAGGTATTGTGCCATGGCATTAGCGTTACACACCCTGGTAATCCAGCATGGTCTCCCTCAGATGAAGCCCGTGGGTAAAAAAGCTTGGTTCCAACTACAATCTTAATTTTCACATTTTCATGAAACTTTCCCAGCTTTCGAGCACTAGGCCATTGCCATCTTTAAGGAGCACAAATGGAAAAAAAAATAAAACCCAAACCATAGATAGAGATGTGGAAGCACATCCCTGACATTCCAGTTCTCAGGACACCGGGACATGAAAATCACATGTCCAAGACCAGGATGGTCTACACATAACACACCTATCACATTACTGCCAACACCAACAAAATAAACAAACAAATAAACAATGAAAGTTATATCTAGGGTAGTCTATTGGTGAACAAGTGCTGAATTCTATTTTCCAACTCTTTCATGATGCGATATTATTTTCGCCATCAGATGAAAGACTGGAGACCTGGTGACGGATAGACAAACAGAAGAAAGTGTTTCTAAATTTCAGCCTCCCAGTGCTGGCTTAGCAGGTGACGTTCTCCTGCGTTCCTAGCATTCCTGATTGTTTTTTTTTTCTTTCTTGAACATTTTCAGATCCTCCTTAGCCTAAGACCCCTTAGGTGCCATACTGATCCGCTTATTGTCAAGCAGTCCTCAACCCTGTCTGGCAGGGCACATCACAACCAGTCATTGTTCCTGCCATTTAGGTCCATACCTGCAGCCTCCTCGCAATGGTGCTGAGTGTGAGCAAACACATGCATGTCATGTATACACACACACACACACACACACACAAATAAATATACAAATAATTTTTAAAAACAAGTTCAGGGCCGGGTGTGGTGGCACACACGCTTAATCCTAGCACCAGTGAAGAAGAAGCAGGTGGATTTCTGTGAGTTTGGAGGCCACTCTGGTCTACATAGAGAGTTTCAGGCCAATGAAGGCTACAAAGCAAGACCTTGTCTTAAAAATACAGGTAAGGCTCTACAAGAAGCCCTGTCACACACACAAAAGAAAACAATATTCCAAAGTACAGCTTAGTAGAATTTTCCTTTGGGGTGTACAGAAGTGTGGTCAAGAGCAAGTGGGTCACAACAAGGATGGGAAAGCAAAGGCCGAGGACTGACAGGCACAATGCGGGACAAAGCAGAAGGCCAAAGGAAGAAGCTAGCTTTAAAGGTAGCCATCTATTCCAACAAATTACAAAAAAAAAAAAAAAAAAAAAAAAGGCTCAGTGATGGCGTTTTGGCTCAGTTCACAGAACACTTGCCTAGCATGCAGCAAACCTGAATTCAATCCCAAGAACTCTGTAAGCTGGGCATTGTGGCACAATCACTTGGAATCACAGCTCTTGGGAGGTGGAAGCAGGAGGATAAAGATTCAACATTATCCTTGGCTCCACAGTGAGTTCCAGAACAGCCTGGGTTACAAGAAACCCTATAAAATAAACAAACATCTCCTGTGTGTCTAACTCATGTTTCTCACAGCTTGTGGGCTACATACCCACAATGCATTTCCTATCACATAGCATCATGTTTGAATGCAGGCTATGACAGGCCTAATAATCTTTGAAGGTCAACATTTTTAGCAATCACCCAGGAGATGTTGTTGCTGGACTGTTGCTGGCCATTCTCAGAGCAGCATAGATCAAATGAGATCTTGCAAATATTTGTGTCGCACCTCCTACCTACAGAATAGAGAACCATGGGAGCAGGATCTTGAATCTGCTTTCTTACAAACTCTCTCGGTGAGCCTGATGCTCAAAGTTTGAGAGCACCTAGAGAGGTCTTTGAGGCTTGTCTATAGATCCTATTCCCCACCACCTATCCCCTGCACAGCATCTTGAAACAGAACATTGACTTGATGCAACCCAGGATGGATTCTCACTGGGCCCATGAGCAGAAGGTAAACATGTAGCAAAAAAGATACATAAGACTCTATTCTCTTCCCAAGAACTGCCTATGGCAGGAGCTAGAGTTTCTTTTCCCAGAAGATCTCTTTATAGCATCCTTCTTTACTACCATGATGAAAGCAACTGAGATGCCAAAACCTCAGATGCTTCATGTTGACAAATATGAAAGCAGATTCAAGGTTATTGATTAGTCTCACTCTTCTTCCTCTGGTTTTCGTGTGATTCGTGGGGGGGGGGGGGGGACTGAGTAGTATGTGTGTATGCATGTGGAAGTCAGAGGTGAGCCTTGGCTGCCATTTCTCATGCACCAGCCACTTCATTTTATGAGCTAGAGTCTGCCGCTGGCCTGGGGCTTACCAAATAGTCTAGAATGACTGGCCGTTCTCTGCAATCCTGTCTCAGTCACACCAGAACTGGGTTTGTAAGTGGGTATTATCATTCCTGGCTTTCTACATGGATTCCAGGGATTGAACTCAAGTCTACCTTCTTCTATCGCACACACTTTACATGCCGAGCTAACTCCCATATTCCTTAATATGATTTTTACAGCAAGAAAGGAAGGGAGGCAAGACACGCCCTTACCTACAGAACTCTGCAGTTTTGAGGTGTATCTGTAGGATCATGTCACATGTGAACTACTGTTAATCAATCATGGATACTCCAACTCAGAAAGAGTTGGGAGCTACTGATCCAACTTGGGTCTCCAGCAGCTTCTCCAGCTTTGATATGGGCAAACCACCTGGGCATCTTGTGGGTAGGGAAGCTTTCAAATCAGTAGATCTAAGGCATGGTCAGGGAGGTTTTCAGGGTGGTGGCAGCTACTGCTGCTGCTGCTGCTGCTTCTGCTGCTTCATGGATGACATTTGAGTATCAAAGTGATAATAGTCTACCTGCTCCCAGCTGCCCTTGTATAGAATAACCAACATTTGCAGCTTGCCTGAGGTTGGAAGGGTATGTGTCAGTCTTTAGGAATGTTCCAGACAAAGGTAGAATGAGCTGATTGTCTCACACAGGTACCTGGCTATAAAAGAATGAACATTTATTAGTGAAAACAACAGGGATCATAGTCAACTTACTCTATTCCAGACTAAGCTCTTTTTAATCACAACCTTTTTCAAACTAAGCCTAGATTTGGCCTTATCCTCCTTTTTAATATTCAGTTCCAGAAACCACTACTAATCAATTACCATTGGCAACAGAAATGAAACCTATTTCCAACCAAGACAGGAGCCAAAAAAACCATTCTGCATCACTTACTGGTCTTTCTGTGGAAATAATAATGATGATGATGACAATGACAAATGATTTTGCCAAACTTACTTGGTGTGTATTGGGGGATAAAGTTTTATACTTGGCACTAAGAGTTGTAAGTAACAATAAAAACCCATCCATAGCACAACAATGAGTCATGGAGTAGAATTGTGTCTCAGAAAACACAACTGAGGAGACCAACAAGTGCCTTCACTGAATGAGTCTGCTTCCTCCTCCGTGAAATGGGAAATTTATAGTGGCCCATTAGTTCCAGCCTCTTATTAGCTAATTCTCACATCTTGCTTTAACCCATATTTAATAATCTGTGTAGCACCACGAGGTGTGGCTTACCAGGAAAGATCTTAACCTGCATCTGTGTCGGGTGGGAGAATCATGGTGACTGCCTGACTCGGCTTCTTTTTCCCAGCATTGTTCTGTTTACTCTGCCTACCTAATTTTCTGTCCTATTAAAGGCCAAGGCAGTTTCTTTATTAACCAATGAAAGCAACAGATAGACAGATGACACTCCCACATCAAAGATCACCTTACCCCAAGCACCTTTTGTTGAAATGTGAATTTAAACATCTTGAACTAGATATTTGTGAAGAAACAAACCACATCAGAGCATCATTTCTTTACTGCTTCCAGAAAGGCTAGTTACACAGCCAGTTACTTCTCAATCATATTATCAAGTGAATCAAATTGTAAAATGATGTTATATGGTACAGCATCAAGACAATCAGGTCATTAGAAAGGCAGCTATGGAAAAATCATGGTCATTGTCAAGTTTCAGAAAAACGTAGTGAGATGTCTATATTCATATATGATCCATAAAACTAGCTGTCAGGCTGCAGAGAGGCCAGACCGGCATGCAGATGCAGTGGAGAGACCGGCTCGCAGATGCAGCGGATGCGGGATGGTCCAAGCATGAAACAATGAAGCCCACACTGAGAGCAGATTGCCCCACTACAATTAAATCAAGTAGGTTTTTGGGGGGCTGGCCTGCAGAGTGGTAGGCCTTTTATTTTGGCGAGGTCCCCTGGCAAACGAGGAGCCTGGTCCTGTCCCTGAAGACCCTCCTGAGTGGGGAGAGTGTTCTTGGCCCGTGGCAGGACCCAGGAAATGGAGCGGGGGCATTCCCTGACCCCCTTGACTCCCCGGTCAGTGTGCAAGGGCTGCTCCCCTCTGCTGGGGCTGCTCCTCCTCTGCTATAACCTCTCTCTCCCTGGCCCATCCCAGCTTGTGCCCAGGGGCCTCCTTCCTTCTCCCTCCTTTCTGCAGGGCCGCGGGATCATCCAGTTCAGCCTGTTTGGGCTCTGGGTCAGGTGCATGGGGCAGAGGGCAGTGGGAGTTTCTTTGTTTTGGTGGCTGGCCTGCAGAGTGGTAGGCCTTTTGTTGGCGAGGTCCCTGGCAAACGGGGAGCCTGGTCCTGTTCCTGAAGACCCTTCTGAGTGGTGAGAGGGATCTTGACCCACGGCGGGAGCCAGGAAACGGAGCGAGGGCATTTTGTAAGCGGGGACCCTGGCCAGCAGGGAAACCTGATCCGGTTTTAAAAGACCCATTAGATAGCATCGATAGGAGGAGATGGGCAGGTGCCAAGGCAAGAATTCACCCAACAATCTGAAAAGCAACATGAAAACACCAGAAACCAATGATCTTACAACAGAAGGACTTGAACACCCTAACATAGAAGAAGTGGAAAAAATTGACTTTATGAAAGCAATAGAGTCCCTTAAACAACATGTAAAAAATGCCCTTATAGAAATGGATGAGAAGTATAACAAAAAGTTTGAAGAAATGAGTAAATACGTAAATGATATCCTGGGAAACCAAGAAAAATAAACAATCAAACAGGTAATGGAAACAGTTCAAGAATTGAAAACTGAAATGGAAGCAAGAAAGAAAACACAAACTGAGGACCAGCTGGATATGGAAAATCTAGGTCAACGAGCAGAGACTACAGAATCAAGCATAATCAATAGAATACAAGAGATAGAAGAAAGAATCTCAGATTCTGAGGACACCATAGAGAAAATAAATGCACTGACGAAAGAAAACCGCAAAGCCAACAAACTCTCATCACAAAACATTCAGGAAATATGGGACACAATAAAAAGACCAAACCTAAGAATAATAGGGATAGAAGAAGGAGAAGAGGCACAGCTCAAAGGCCCAGAAAATATTTTTAACAAAATTATGGAAGAAAACTTTCCCAACATAAAGAAAGATATTCCTTTGAATATTTAAGAAGCATACAGAACACCAAATAGGCTGGATCAAAGAAAAAAAAATCCCCTCACCATATAATAATCAAAACACAAAATATACAGATTAAAGAAAGAATATTAAGGGCGGAAAAGGAAAAAGGTCAAGTAACCTATAAAGGTAAACCAATCAGACTTACACCTGCTTTCTCTATGGAAACCATGAAAGACAGAAGGTCCTGGATAGAGGTACTGCAGAAACTATGAGACCAGGGATGCAAGCCCAAACTACTATACCCAGCCGAGCTATCATTCACTATCAATGGGAAAAACAAGACATTCCAGGATAAGAACAAACTTAAACAATACATAGCCACAAATCCAGCCCTACAGAAAGTAATAGAAGGAAAATCACAACCCAAGGAATCCAACATTGCCAACACTGCCTTCAATAACTCAGGCATCTAGCGACCCTTCACCAGCACAACTCAAAGAAGGGAGACGCACAAACTCTACTACCAAAAACAATAGGAATAACTGGAGCAAACAACCACTGGTCATTAATATCACTTCATATTAATGGTCTCAATTCACCAATAAAAAGGCACAGTCTAAGAGATTGGATATGAAAATAGGATCCAACATTCTGCTGTTTACAAGAAACACATCTCAAACACAAAGACAGGCATCTACTCAGAGTAGAGGGTTGAGAAAAGGTTTTTCAAGCAAATGGTCCTAAGAAAAAAGCAGGTGTGGCTGACTTCAAACTAAAGTCAATCAGAAGAGATCAAGATGGACACTTTCTACTCATAACAGGAACAATTCATCAGGATAACATCTCAGTCTTGAATATCTATGCCCCTAATATAAAAGCACCCGCTTATGTAAAAGAAATATTACTAGAACTCAAGGCAGACATCAAACCACACACACTAGTAGTAGGAGACTTCAACACACCTCTCTCACCAATGGACAGGTCAATCAGACAGAAACCTAATAGAGAATTAAGAGAATTATTGGAGGTAATGAAGCAAATGGACTT
Source organism: Chionomys nivalis (assembly GCF_950005125.1). NCBI lineage: Eukaryota > Metazoa > Chordata > Mammalia > Rodentia > Cricetidae > Chionomys > Chionomys nivalis. The sequence goes on along the minus strand of NC_080112.1, from coordinate 126,723,603 downwards.
ATCAGACATCTATAGAACACTCCACCCAAATAGGAAAGAATATACCTTCTTCTCTGCAGCTCATGGAACCGTCTTGAAAATTGACCACATACTTGGTAACAAAGGAAACCTCCACAGATACAAAACAATATCAGTGTCCACCTGTGTCTTATCAGATCACCACGGATTAAAGTTAGAAGGCAACAACAATGCTACCCCCAGAAAGCTGACAAACTCATGGAAACTGAACAGTCAACTACTGAACCACACCTGGGTCAAGGAAGAAATTAAGAAAGAAATTGAAGTCTTCCTTGAACTTAATGAAAATAAAGAGACAACATACTCAAATCTATGGAACACGATGAAAGCAGTGCTAAGAGGAAAGTTCATAGCACTAAGTGCCCACTTAAAGAAAACGAAGAAAGCATACATTGGAGACTTAACAGCACACCTGAAAGCTCTAGAAAAAAAAAGAAGCAGACATGCCCAGGAGGAGTAGAAGACAGGAAATAATCAAACTGAGGGCAGAAATCAACAAAATAGAAACACAGAAAACAGTCCAAAGAATCAATGAAACAAAAAGTTGGTTCTTGGAGAAAATCAACAAGATCGACAAACCCCTATCCAAACTAATTAAACGACAGAAAGAGAACACACAAATAAATAAGGTCAGAAATGAAAATGGGGACATAACCACAGACACAGAGGAAATTCAGAGAATCATTAGATCTTACTTCAAAAGCCTGTATGCCACAAAACTAGAAAATGCAAAAGAAATGAACATTTTTTTAGATAAGTGACACATACCAAAGTTAAACCAAGACCAGGTGAACGATCTAAATAGACCTGTTAGTCGCAAAGAATTAGAAAGTGTTATCAAAAAATCTCCCTTCCAAAAAAAGCCCGGGACCAGATGGTTTCAATGCAGAATTCTACCAGAACTTCCAAGAAGAGCTAATACCTATACTCCTTAATGTATTTCACAATATAGAAACAGAAGAGTCATTGCCAAATTCCTTTTATAAAGCTACAGTTACCCTGGTACCAAAACCACACAAAGACCCAACCAAGAAAGAGAATTACAGGCCTATGTCACTCATGAACATCAATGCAAAAATTCTCAATAAAATACTGGCAAACACAATCCAAGAACACATTAGAAAAATTATCCATTATGATCAAGTAGGCTTCATCCCAGAGATGCAGGGCTGGATCAACATACGCAAATCTATCAATGTAATCCATCATATAAATAAACTGAAAGAAAAAAAACCATATGATCATTTCATTAGATGCTGAAAAAGCATTCGACAAAATTCAACACTCCTTTATGATAAAGGTCTTGGAGAGATTAGGGATACAAAGGTCATACCTAAATATAATAAAAGCTATTTACATCAAGCCGACAGCTACCATTAAATTAAACGGAGATAAACTCAAAGCCATCCCACTAAAATCAGGAACACGACAAGGATGTCCACTCTCTCCATACCTCTTCAATATAGTGCTTGAAGTTCTAGCAATAGCAATAAGACAACATAAGGGGATCAAGGGGATTCGTATTGGAAAGGAAGAAGTTAAGCTTTTGTTATTTGCAGATGATATAATAGTATACATAAGCGACCCCAAAAACTCTACCAAAGAACTCCTACAGCTGATAAACACCTTTAGTAATGTGGCAGGATTCAAGATCAAATCCAAAAAATCAGTTGCCTTCCTATACACTAAGGATAAGAAGCAGAGAGGGAAATCAGAGAAGTATCACCTTTCACGATAGCCACAAATAGCATAAAATATCTTGGGGTAACTCTGACCAAGGAAGTGAAAGATCTATTTGACAAGAACTTTAAGTCTTTGAAGAAAGAAATTGAAGAGGACACCAGAAAATGGAAGGATCTCCCTTGCTCTTGGATTGGGAAGATCAACATGGTAAAAATGGCAATTCTACCTAAAGCAATCTATAGATTCAATGCAGTCCCCATCAAAATCCAATCAAAATTCTTCACAGATCTGGAGAAGACAATAATCAACTTTATATGGAAAAACAAAAAAAACAGGATAGCCAAAACAATCTTATGCAATAAAGGATCATCTGGAGGCATTACCATCCCTGACTTCAAACTCTATTACAGAGCTACAGTATTGAAAACAGCTTGGTATTGGCATAAAAACAGAGAAGTTGACCAATGGTGTAGGGATAAGTCCCGCCCCTTAGGGGGCATGTTCGCCTCAGGCTAATGTTTACCTATAAATCTGGCAAGTGTGCTCGCAGCGCTTGCTTCTGCTTTCCTGGTCTCCACGGGAACGGTGGTTCTGTAAGTCTATTTCCCCATTAAAGCTGTATATATTTTTACAATCTGTCTGCATTCGTTTACGCTGTTACACAATGGAATCGAATAGTAGACCCGGACTTTAACCCACAAACCTATGAACATCTGGTTCTCGATAAAGGAGCTAAAAGTATACAATGGAAAAAAGAGAGCATCTTCAACAAATGGTGCTGGCATAACTGGATGTCAATTTATAGAAGAATGAAAATAGATCCATATCTATCACCATGCACAAAACTCAAGTCCAAATGGATTAAAAACCTCAATATCAGTCCAAACACACTGAACCTGATAGAAGAGAAAGTGGGAAGTACTCTACAACACATGGGCACAGGAGACCACTTCCTACGTATAACCCCAGCAGCACAGACATTAAGGGCAACATTGAATAAATGCTACCTCCTGAAACTGAGAAGCTTCTGTAAAGCAAAGGACATTGTCACTAAGACAAAAAGGGAACCCACTGACTGGGAGAAGATCTTCACCAACCCCGCAACTGACAAAGGTCTGATCTCCAAAATATATAAAGAACTCAAGAAACTAGACTGTTAAAAACTAATCAACCCAATTATAAAATGGGGCACTAAGCTGAACAGAGAATTCTCAACAGAAGAGGTTCAAATAGCCAAAAGACACTTAAGGTCATGCTCAACTTCCTTAGCGATCAGGGAAATTCAAATCAAGACAACTTTAAGATACCATCTTACACCTCTTAGAATAGCTAAAATCAAAAACACCAATGATAGCCTTTGCTGGAGAGGTTGTGGAGAAAGGGGTACACCCATCCATTGCTGGTGGGAATGCAAACTTGTGCAACCACTTTGGAAAGCGGTGTGGCAGTTTCTCAGGAAATTCAGGATCAACCTACCCCTGGACCCAGCAATACCACTCCTGGGAATATACCCAAGAGATGCCCTATCATACAACAAAAGTATATGCTCAACTATATTCATAGCAGCATTGTTTGTAATAGCCAGAACCTGGAAACAACCTAGATGCCCTTCAATGGAAGAATGGATGAAGAAAGTATGGAATATATACATATTAGAGTACTACTCAGCAGTAAAAAACAATGACTTCTTGAATTTTGCATGCAAATGGGCAGAAATAGAAAACTATCCTGAGTGAGGTAAGCCAGACCCGAAAAGAGGAACATGGGATATACTCACTCATAATTGGTTTCTAGCCGTAAATAAAGGACATTGAGGCTATAATTCCTGATCCTAGAGAAGTTAAATAAGAAGGTGAACCCCAAGAAAAACATATAGTCATCCTCCTGGATATTAACCTTCATCAGGCGATGAAAGGAGACAGAGGCAGAGACCCACATTGGAGCACCGGACTGAAATCCCAAGGTCCAAATCAGGAGCAGGAGAGAGAACACGAGCAAGGAACTCAGGACCGTGAGGGGTGCACCCACATAATGAGACAATGGGGATGATCTTTCGGGAACTCACCAAGGCCAGCTAGACTGGGTCTAAAAAAGCATGGGATAAAACCAGACTCGCTGAACATAGCAGATAATGAGGACTGCTGAGAAGTCAAGAACAATGACACTGGGTTTTGATCCTACTGCATGTACTAGCTTTGTGGGTGCCTAGGCAGTTTGGATGCTCACCTTACTAGACCTGGAAGGTGGTGCGAGGTCCTTGGACTTCCCAAAGGGCAGGGAAACCTGACTGCTCTTCGGTGATGAGGGAGGGGGACTAGATTGGGGGAGGGGGAGGGAAATGGGAGGTGGTGGCAGGGAGGAGGCAGAAATCTTTAATAAATAAAAAAAACTAGCAGTCATAGGACTTACCCTTCTCATTTCTCAGTTACCCTTCCTGTCCTCCTAACTTAAAGAAAAAGTTAAGCATTGCAACTTTAACCCTCCCACTCCAAGGCTTCCTTTTAGACTTCAAAGAACTCAAGAATAATGATCCATCTGTGTCAAGTGTCAATTGTGCCGCTTAAGAATTATTTCTCCCTGTGACTGAAAAATGTGTTAATAGCATGGTTTTTGTCAACTCAAATCACAAGTATTCAAAACAAGAACAGATCTGGCAAGACGCTTAGCAATGATCTGTTTACTAGTGTTCAATCTTGACATCACATTGAAAATCAGCAAGAGGGTGCTTTTCAAAATTCTGGTGTCCTGAAAGCACCCTGAGACAATTTTACTAGATTCATGGGTGAGAGAGAAAGAGGATCCAGGATTTTGAAAGTTCTGCAGTATTTTAGCCAGGGTGTCAAAGCAACGCTGTAGTCTAGAAAATGTGTCCAAAAAGATGAAGCGACTGTAGCATATGCAGAACTAAACTGCAGAATGACCAGCACCATGTTTTCCTTGTAGCAGATACTGAAGTGCTTTCCTTATGGATGGTATCCAGAGGAGTGGCCCTTATCCTTTCCCTGGACAATGAGCTGATAAATGCCGGTACATGCAGGCCTTCCTAAATGCATTTATTTATTAATCATTTTATGTTCCAACCACAGTACTCCCTTCCAAGATTTCTGCCACCCCTTCTTGCCTTCCCTCCCAGCCCAACCTCCATCCTCTCCTCCCAAAAGGTAAGATCTCCCATGGGGAGTCAACAAAACCTGGCACATTAAGTTGAGGCAGGATCGAGCCCTCCTCTTTCTAGGGTTGGCATTACAGATGTGTCACCACACCTACCCAGCATTTACATGGGTTTCTGAGAATCCAAACTCCAGTCCTCAAGACTGTGAGAAAAAATGCTGAGTCATTCAGCTCCCTACTGATTTAAATTTTAGGGTTAGAATATAATGTATCAGATCGTATTTCTCTTTTTCCCCCAACATAATGATTTTATTTATTATTTGGGAATTTCACATCATGAACCCATATCACACTTCTCAGTCCTCCCAAATCCACCCCAACCCTTGTGACCCCCCCAGAAGAAGAAAACAAAGAAGATGAAGATGAAGATAAAGATAAGCAAGAAAAGGAAGAGGAAGGAGGAAGAGAAAAGAGAAGGAGAGAAGAAAGAAGAAGAAAAGAAGAAGGAGAAGGAGGAGGAGAAGGAGGAGGAGGAGGAGGAGGAGGAGGAGGAAGAAGAAGAAGAAGAAGAAGAAGAAGAAGAAGAAGAAGAAGAAGAAGAAGAAGAAGAAGAAGAAGAAGAAGAAGAAGAAGAAGAAGAAGAAGAATTGTTGGCATGGTCAAACTCCAGTGGCCAGTCCCTTAAAGAAAACTGAGTCCTTCACCACGTACACCCCTACCAGAAGCCATCAATTGTAAAGAGCTATACTTCAGCATCCTTATCATAATCTTTAAGAGTTCTCTAGGTTAACTTTCTGTCTAGGCTGTTAATAGGTCACAGAGTGGAAGGATGTGCCTTCTCCATGCCCAAATGGATTTATCAGAAGGACCTCGTGTCTTTCAGAAGGACAATGTAGAATAGGTATAGTATGTTAAAACTAGTCATAAAAGGGAACCATGAGGAAGAGGGTGGGGGAAGGATTATAGGAGCAAAAACGGTTAAGAGCTCCACAAGAAATCCCACAGAATCAACTAAGCTGGGCTAATACGGGTTCACAGAGACTGAAACAACAACCATGGAGGCTGCATGGGACTGATCTAGGCCCTCTTCATATATGTTACAGTTGTAACATATATGAATCTTGGTCTTCTTGTGAGACTCCTAACAGCAAGAGCAGAGGCTATCTCTGATTCTTTTGCTACCCTTTGGGACCCTATTCCACATACTGGGTTGCCTTGCCTGGCCTTTATATGTGGACAGTTTTTTAAACCATCGTGTAAGGCTAGAGAGAAGAGGCAAAGACAAGCATGCTGCTTTAGAGAAACTGGTAGCAGCACAAATCTTTCCCACTTTGACAACTGCCAAGGAATCCAGGAATAGGCCTTCTGAGCTGGCTGCAACAGTCTCAGGAAAATAAAAAGCCAATTGACAAAATTTGACATTAGGAACACTTGTCCCCACGTTTCTATCTGCCTGTTTCTTGAAGACTGTCATATTTTAACACTGAAGGTATAGGAGGTAAGAAACTAGAGCTCCCTTTTAATGTTCCTGGCCCCCAAAACTGTGGACATGTCTAGACACGCTACTCTCTGGGTCTCCGCCCTAAGTCTGCCTGATCATTTTGTAGGTCCTATTTCTCATCATTTGCCTGCATAAGTCTGGCAACAAAAGTTTGAGCCCTGGGGCCCAAGAAATTGTAGAAAGAGAGAAGTGCTTCCTATAAGTTGTTCTCTGACCTCAACAATTGCACGGTGGTACGCTTGGCCTGCACACTCATCACACACACACTAATAATGATAAGTTGGGAAGAGAAGGTCATTCATCAGAGATAAGGGACAAGAATTACAAACATGTCTCCATTAGAGAATTACTTCTTTTTTAAACTGAAAATAGATTTTTTCATATAATATATTCTACTCAGTCTCCCCTCCTCCAACTCCTCCCAGATCCTCCCCACCCACCCAAGTCTACCCCCCTTTCTTTCTCTCTCATTAGAAAACACACAAGCATCTAAAAACAAGACAAACAAACAAATACCACAAAACCGGAGTAGGACAAAACAAACTGATAAATAGAAAAAAAAACAGCCAAAGAAAATGCATAAAAAACACATACAGAGGCAGATACACACATTTGCACACACAAATACTATAAAAAACATAATTTCAGAAACCATAATACATAAATAAAGGACCTGTAAGGGTAAAAATGTCCAGACAAAGCAGTGTAAGACAAAAATCTTCCCAAAATACCATTGAGTTCGTTTCCTGTTGACCATCTACAACTGGGCATGGGGTCCGTCCTTAAGTGTGTTTGGTTTCCCCAGTGAGGCTTTATAGGAAAAATTAATTTTTTTTGCAAACAGTTGTCAATTAGAGATACCTTATTCTGGGTTAGGGATGGGAGGATGTGTCTTCTCTTCTCAGTGCTGGGCCTCCCACCTAGCCTATGCATGTTGCCATAGTCCCTATGCATATCAGTCCTGCTGTGTTTAGAAGACTTTGTTCTCCTGATATTCTCCATCTACTCTTTCACTCTTTCCACCTTTTCCACAGGGTTTTCTGAGTTGTGAGGGGAGAGATTTGATGTAGACATCCTACTTTGGACTGAGTGTTTTAATGGCCTTCCCCAAAAACACAAAATTTTTATTTCTCTCTTCTTTTTTACTTTCTTCCTTTCTTTCTTTCTTTCTTTCTTTTTTCTTCCTTTCTTTCTCCCTCTCTCTTCCTTTTTCTTGGTTTTTTTTTTTTTGCTGTTGTTGTTTGTCTTGAAATAAGATCTAGGTATATAGTCCTGCTTGGTCTAATACAATGTTATGTTGTACTCATTATATTAACCTAAAATCTGCATAAATTCTCCTGGCTTTGCTTCCTGAGTACAGGGATTAGAGTAGAAACATTTCTTCCCCTTTTTAAATTTTTTTTGATTCTCTGAGACAGAGTCTCACTATTTAATCCTAGATGTCTTGGAATTGCTTTGTAGACTGGTCTGACCTTGAACTCACAGTAATCTACATACTCTTGTGTCTCAACTGTTGGGATTAAAAGTGTACATTATCACAGCAGACATGGTTATATTTCTTGATAGGATAATATTTGAAAATTAGCATATACAAGATTAGGTTTAATTGTGGCATTTTCAAACAAAATTTGGTTTTGTTGATTCTCTTTCTCCAGCCTTCTCATCTTCTTGACGCCTTCGTACCTTTCCACTCTGTAAGTGGAGACTACTCATTTGTTTCCTGGCTGCCCAGACCTGAATTATCACACAGAAACTGTATTAATTTCAACACTGTTTGGTGTATTCCTAGCTAGCTCTTATATCTTAAATTAACCCATTTCTACTAATCTGTGTATCACTACAAGGCTGTGGCTTACTGAAAAGGTTCCAGTGGCATCTTTCTCCTTCAGCAGCTACATGGTGGCTGCCTGACTCCACCTTCTTTCCCCCTGCCTTTAGTTTAGTTTTCACCTCCTAGCTCTATTCTGCCTTATCATAGGCCAAAGCAACTTCCTTATTAACCTATGGTAATAAAATATATTCATAGCATACAGAGGGGAATCCCACATCATCGCCCCTTTTCTGTCTAAATAAAAATGAAGGCTTTAACTTTAAAATAGTAAAAATTACATACAACAAAACAAGTAGCTAACAAGAATTACAGTTACAATATTTCTTTGTGAGTCTAAAGTATCATACCTAATTTATCTTTTATCATAACTAAGGAAAACTATTTCTATAACTATGTCTTCAACCCCAGAAGGATATAATATTATCTAAGTAAATAGAAAGTACATTGTAGGCAACTTCCTAACCTAAATTCGAGAATTAACTGAGATATCTTGCTGCTTGGACAGTCACCCAAAATTCTTCTGTACCATAGGGGCATCCATCTTCAGCCGATAGGCCCATAGTATCTGGCAGACTTTTCCACGAAACAGGAAATTTGAAAGACTGTCTCGCCTATATTGGCAGTTTGTCAGTCACTTTCTTCTGTGTCTTGCAGAATGTCTCACAGGCTTTTTCATGAATCAGGAATCCCAAAGAACTGTCTTACCTTCTTTAGGCAAGTTCAGCAATCATTTTTCTGTGGGTCCTGCATGACCAGTTTATATAGCATACCATCAAGCAGTCCAGAAAAGAGCAGTTTCTTGTCCAAATGGCTAGCAAACTCCATAAGGAGCCTCTTTGATGTCCATCATCCAGTAATTGGTGCTTCCAGGAGCAGACATGTCTCACTATTGAGAAAAGTCAAAGTTCTTAAAACATTTTAAATGTCATATTCTGTTGGTCTTTGAAAGGTTTAAAGATTATCTATCTAAGTGAAATATATATTTGTATATCTAGATAACCTAACATAATTAAAAATTTGATTATTATAAATTATCCATTAATTTGTATTTCTTAACTATACATTACATTTTAAATGAGCCACACAAACACAATATCTTAAACAAGAGAAGAAATACATATATACAGTGTAACAAAATCAATCTTAAATTTGGATCAATAGATCAAGATCCATACCAGTGAAAAGTATTCATCTCTATATCATATCCTTCTTTAAATGAAAACAAACATTTATAAAGAATCATTTTGGGAATTTGGGCATTGTTTTCTCCAAACTACTTTTTGCTGTTTATTGGGTGAAGTATTATTAGGGTTCATGGAGACCTTTCAGTGGGCTCTTGTTCCATCAAACCACATTAGTCTTGAAGGAATTCATAGGTTCTCATCTTCTGTGGAAACAAAAGCAGAACCTCTTTTCTAAAACAATATATACTTAGACTCAAATTTTGAAGGACTCAAATTTTGAAGGCAAGAAATCTTTAATATAAATATTTGTTTATCTTAGCAACCTTCAGAATCAAATATCTCTCTGCAGTCAAAAAATTCAAAGAAAACACAATAATATACATAATTCAAACTCTCTGTGTATATTCCATCTATATGTGACTTATTTCTTTTTGCAATATTACTTTTCTAAAAATTTTTTAAGATTTTTATTTATTATGTATACAGTGTTCTGCCTATATTCTGCCTACAGCCCAGGAGAGGGCATCAGGTCTCACTACAGATGGTTGTGAAACACCATGTGGTTGTTAGGAATTGAACTCAGGACCTTTGGAAGAGCAGTCAGTGCTCTTATCCTCTGAGCCATCCTCCAGCCCTGCAATATTAACTTTATTATCTTTACTTTTTTAATCTATGACTGTCTGTACCTCTCTCTCTCTCTCTCTCTCTCTCTCTCTCTCTCTCTCTCTCTCCCTCTCTTAAGTCCAAGTACATTTATTTAGCATTGTAACATATCCAGAGATATATTTCATCTGAATATGTCTTATTGTGTATCTATATTCATTTTCTGACCAGGAGAGGTTTTTTTTTTTTATTTTTTTGAAATGCTAAGCAGGCATGGCTATGATTAATGCTAAAGCTTTGCCTTTTGGCTCCACACAGTCCAACATGGCAGAGGTATGTTCACCACCTCTGAAAGCCATGCTCACTACCCCAGCTCTAGGGATGCAGCAGGTCTCTACCACCATTAAGCAATTTGTAGCACTCTGCTTACAAACCGCATTTCAGTTCATGACCTCCCAAAAGAGCCAGAGCCGACATCTCTTAAAGAAGCCATGACCCTAAGAGAGACATACATGGATCTAATCTACATGGGAAGTAGTAAAATACAAGCTCTCCTGAGTAAATTGGGAGCATGGGGACCATGGGAGAGGGTTGAAGGGAGGGGAGAGGCAGGGAGGGGAGCAGAAAAAATGTATAGCTCAATCAAATCAATAAAAACGAATTCCATTGGTGGAAGAGAGTGAAAATGTTCTTACTACAAGTACTGTCATTGTCATATAAATAAAAGTAAAAATAATATTTTGAGTTGTAGAAAAAACGAAGTCATGCAGCTTTTGTTGCTAATGCTGAGGCAGGAAGCCTTCTCTTAAAGGAGCTGTGCCTCTGCTCATCACCAGGAAACAGCCTATCTGAAAAAAAAGTGGCCATCAAGAAGTTGTGCTTGACTCCTGTTTTTATGGGCCTAGAAGCCCTCTTTTTAAAAGCCTTTTAAAGGTTTAGCATGAGTGCATGCCCCAGATAGTAGACACCATTTAGTAAGTGGAGACTGCTTGTTCATTTCTCAGCTGCCCAGAGCCGAATAATCACATAAAAACTATATTAATTATAAGACTGTTCAGTCAATAGTTTAACTATGTTTCTAGTTAGCTCTTACATCTTAAATTAACCCATTTCTATTAATCTGTGTATTGCCATGAGGCTGTGTCTTACCAGAAAGGTTCCAGCAGCTACATGGTGTCTCTCTGACTTAACCTTCTTTCTTCCTGCATTCAGTTTAGTTTTCCCCACCTAACTCTATTCTGCCCTTCCATAGGCCAAAGCAGCTTCTTTATGAACCAATGGTAAATATATTCATAGCATACAGAGGGGAATCCCACACTACCACTCACTCCCAGTAACTTACCCTATAGACTGTGATACTAGAAAGCAGATCACTAGAGGGGAGAAAGAGGTGCTGAAGAAGGGCAGGGAGGGTAGCAGGACACTTGATCATGCAGTCTCTGAAGTTTGAATATTTGATGATTGAAAGTATAACTGAATTTGAGAGATAGATTTCCTGACTGATGTAGTTATTGTCCTGCCACTTAATTATGCTGTACAGAGAGTCTAATTATCTTTGGGGGCAGCTCCTGAATGTTAAAAAACAATAAGACTTGATATTAAATGTCACTGGGTACTTTATGTCTCTTTTGTTATCAGTTTTTACACTTTAAAAAATCGACTTCCCCAGCCTGGCAGTGGTAGCACACACCTTTAATACCAGCACTCAGGAAGCAGGGCAGGTGGATCTCTGTGAGTTCGAGGCCAGCCTGGCCTACAACAGCTAGTTCTAGGACAGCTAGGACTGTTACACAGAGAAACCCTGTCTCAAAAAAAACAAAAAAATAAAAAAATAAAAATATAGACTTTACTTTCCCTATTTAAAAAGTAAAATTTTATAAAAACTTACTACTCTGAAATTAGTTCTTTGAAAGCTTCTAAATTCAAATCGCTAATAATATTGTATTTATAATTCCACAAAATTTTTATAATCACTCTTGAGGGATCTTTAATTAATATTTGTTCCCATCACCAGTGTAGTTGATTAGACTCTCTGGTATACTAAACATCATTCAAAAAATTTAATAGATTCTATTTCTTTTTTATAGGTTTCAATTATGTAATAAATCTTTCTCAAGTATTTAAGTAGTATTTACAAATTTAAGGCATTGAATTAGCAAATTGTTGTTAAACTTATATTGCTGATTGAGTTCATAACACTTCAAGTGAAAATGAAAAATTTTAATCAGCAAGTCAAATATACAGTTTGAACTCTCAGAATGTAGCATCTACCCAATGTGCACCAAGTTCTAGTTTCCCAGCACGGCAGAAAACTGAGCATAGTGGTGCATGCACATTTGTAATCTCAGCACTCTGGGAGGAGCAGGCAATATTATTAGTTCAATACCATCCTAATTTACACAACAAGTTCAGGGCTAGCCTAAGCTACATGCAACACCCCCCATATACACGCGCGCACATACACACACACACTCATTTTGAACTGATCAATTATTTTAATGGGTCAAACTCTTTTACATGTGACTCTTTAGCCCCTATCAGATTCTCATACACAATCCTGAAGGGACACATAAGGTATCTTTTTAGCCAACACACTAATGATTTCTGAATATAGTGGACTCACACCTCAGCTCAATGAAATGTGATTCTTGAGTCTTCTAAGGGAAGTCTGGACCTTTCTCCAAATGTCGAAGATAAAGTTTTTAAGTTGTCTGGCTTGTAAAGAGAGTGACCTCTTCCTGCTCTAATCCTACAAACTCAAGTAGGCTCTGTAGTCTTTTTATAGCCTTGCTATCTAGGAAATTCACAGTCCTGTCATATTAAAATAGCAAGGAACTCGAAAACAGATTGTTGGAGTGCTATGACTTGAATGTGTACCCTATAAGCTTATCTTGGAAACTTAATGTCTGGTGTGACAATGTTTGCAGGCAAAGTCTAATGGAAAGTGTTTTAGATCGTGAGAGCTTCACTTTCATGAATGCATTAATATTAATCATAAAGTTCCTCAAGACTTCAATTGTTCAGTCTCTTTCACTCTCTTATTGCCATTACACCATAAGTCAATGCAACAAGAAAAACCCTTGTCAGGTGCTGCCTCCTTGATCTTGGACTTAACTTCCAGAACTATGATCTGATTAACTTAATTTGATTATAAATTACTCTGTTTTGGAAATCCTACTTGTCTTAGTTAGGGTTTCTATTGCTGCAAAGAGACACCATGACCATAGCAATTCTTATAAAGGAAAACATTTGATTTGGTGATTTACAGGTTCAGGGGTTTGGTCCATTATCATCATAAAGGGAAGGACAACAACACACAGGCAAACACTGTGCTGGAGAGATAGCTGAGTATTCTATATCTAGATTGGCAGGCAGATGGAAGAAAGTGAGTCAGTGGGCTTGGCTTGAGGTTTTGAAACCTCAAAGTCCACCCCTGTGACACACCTCTTCCAACAAGACCACACAAAGCCAACAGAAGGAGGAAAACAAGCCAGGATTGAATTTCAATAGTTCAGGTGACACTTGCTAGTAAATAGGGCCAGAGTGATGTTAATTGGAGCTAAAATGGGAACAGATTAGAGTATGTTGCTAAAGAAATAGAGACAGGACTTAATGGAAGATTTCCTAGATTGAAAGGTGTAGTGGTTTGAATGAAGTGTCCTCCATAGTCTCAGGCATTGGAATCATTGGTCCCTAGTTGATGGTACTATTTGGGAAGGCTTAAGGGATATGGCCTCACTGAAGAAAGTATAACACTGGGGCAAGCTTTGAGAGTGTAAGGACTCACTCCATTTCTAGTCTTTCTACTGGGCTTACAGTTTGAAAATGTGAGCCCTTAGCTTTCTGATCCAGTTTCCCTCTCTCCACTCTGTCATCATGGACTTATATCCCTCTGGAACTACAAGTTCAAATATACCCTTCCTTTGATAAGTTCCCTTGATCATAATGTCTTATCTTAGTAACAGGAAAACAAGAGAGGAGGAATATTATTTTTCTCATTGCTGTGACTAAATAACTGATAAAAGCAACTTAAGTGTGGGAAGCCTATTTGGGCCCAAATATTGAAGGGACGGTCCATCATCACAGAGATTTCATCCATCACAGCAAAAGCTTGAGGCAACTGATCACACTGCATTCGCAGTTAGGAAGCAGAATGAAATGAGTGTTGGTGCTCAGCTTGTTTTCTTCCTTTTATTCAGTTCAGTACACCAGGACATGAGATGGTGCTGCCCACATTTAAAGTGGAGCTTCCTTGTTATTCTAATTTCATTTCTGTTGTTCTGGTAAAATATACCAGCAAAAGCAATTTAGAGTTTATTTAGCTTACAATTCCAGATTACATCCTATTATTGTAAGGAAATTAAGGCAGAAACTTAAAGCATCACATTCAGAGTCAAAAGCAGAGTGAGAATAATGCATAGATTCTTGGTTGTTTGCTCTCAGGTATCTATACTGTTCAGAACCCCTGCTTAGGAAATGGTATTGTTCACAAAGTGCTGAGTCTTCCTACATCGGTTATAATCAAGACACCCCCCCCAAAAAATAAGCCTACAGGCCAACCTGGTTTTCATAACTACTCATTAAGACTCTCATCCCAGTTGATTCTAGGCTGTGTGACACCATTAAAACTAACCAGCATACTCACAAACATGCCTAGAGTTTGTCTCATAGGTGATTCTAGATTCAATCAAGTTGACAATCATTATTAACCACATCACAAGATGGGAAAATGTAATTAGGGATAATGTCTGGACATTTGCCTCAACGACCAGGTGGCTGAAGATACTGTTCTCTTGACTAAAGAAACCTTTCCTAGAAGAAGTTTAAAGCAAAATTCTGATAATTTTCATTTAGGTATATTAAGTTTGAAAATCCCTTAAATAATCAAATAGCAATCTCATATTACAAATTTGAGCTACCAGGCTGGTGAAAAGTCTGTATGGGAATCAAAAATTTGCAAGTCATCAGCATGTAGACAGGAGATGAAACTTTGGGCATGAGCGATATCCCTAGAGAGTAAGTGCAGATAAAGGCATTCAGGACAGAGCCCTCCTGTCTCTAGCAATCCCACAGAGTGGTAGTTATTTTTAGAGAAATTTCTTTTTTAAGGATGATTTTGTGATTTCACAATAAAAAGAGAAACTTGAGGAACTCTGGGGCAGGGGGTAGATGCAAGGGGAGAACAAGCTTGAACAAAGACAGAATGAAAAAGTCTGACTGTTCTTTTGGCTAACAGTCCAACCTTTAATTTAATTTAAAACAAGTCTTGGAAATTATCCAGCACTAGGTACTGTGAAAATGATCACCAAGAATGAATTCACACATGCAAAATCCTAATAAGATAGAGGTGGGAATCATTGTAAGAAAGGTCCTCTTATTTGCCTGATAAGACAAATTATCACTGCCAAACCCCAATAGTGTAGCCACTGGCAAGATGCCCAGGCTCAAGTAAATAATCTTCCCCCACACATGCAAGTAATCCTAACTAAATGCAGTGGTGGCATGAAAGCAAGAGGAGCATTTTGGGAAGAACCTGAAGTTTAGTAGGAGAGGAATAAGAGGATAATGGAAGATGATTTATTTTTTTTACTAATTTTTATTGAGCTTTTAATTTTCTCTGCTCCTCTTGCTGCTTCTTCCCTCCCCCTTTCACACCCTTCTCTCAAGGTCTGCATACTCCCAATTTATTCAGGAGATCTTTTGTCTTTTTCTATTTCCCATGTAGATTAGATCTATGTAAGTCTCTCTTAGTGTTCTCATGTTGTCTAAGTTCTCTAAGATTGTGGTTTGTAGGCTGGTTTTCTTTGTTTTATGTTTAAAAACCACCTATGAGTGAGTACATGTGATAATTGTCTTTCTGTGTCTGGATTACCTCACTCAAAATAATGTTTTCTAGTACCATCCATTTTTCTGCAAAATTCAAGATATTGTTATTTTTTTATGCTGTGTAGTACTCCATAGTGTAAATATACCACATTTTCCTTATCCATTCTCTTAATGTCTGCATAACGCTTGACCATGACCTTCTGGCTTTCATTGTGTCCAATGAGAAGTCAGGTGTAATTCTGATAGGTCTACCTTTATATGTTACTTAGCCTTTTTCCTTTGCAGCTCTTAATATTCTTTCTTTACTCTGTATGCTTAGTGTTTTGATTATGATGTGGCAAGAGGACTATTTTTGGATCCAGTCTATTTAGTGTTCTATAAGCGTCTTGTATCTTCATAGACAAATCTTTCTTTAGGCTGGGAAAGTTTTCTTCTTTGATTTTGTTAAATAAATTTTCTGTGCCTTTGAGTTGAACTTCTCCTTCTATACCTATTATTCTAAGATTTGGCCTTTTCATAGTGTCCCATATTTCCTTAATATTTTGGGTTAAGCTTTTGTTAGATTAAATGTTTTCTTTAACTGATGAGTTTATTTCCTCTATTATATCTTCAGCATTTGAGAATCTCTTCCATCTCTTGTTTTCTGCTGTTCATGCTTGCATTTGTGATTCCTTATCTTTTTTTCATGATTTCTGTGTCTATGATTCCCTTGATTTGTGTTTTCTTTATTGTTTCTATTTTCCTTTTCAAGTCCTGAATAGTTTCTTTTATATGTTTGATTTCTTTTTCTTGATTTTCTTTAAGTGATTTCCTGATGTCTTCCAATTTTTTGTTTCTCTTTTCCTCAATTTCTTTAAGGGAATTTTTCATTTCATCTTTAAGGATTTCACACCTTCTCTTGAAGTTATTTTTTTAGGTCATTTTCTTCTGGTTCATCCAGATTTGGTTGTTCAGGTCTTGCTGTTGTATGGTCTTTAGGTTTTTCTGGTGTTGTGTTGCTCTTTGTGGTGTAGCGTATAATCTTACCTTTTTTACTCATCTTTTCCTCTAATAATTGTGGTTGTGACTGTCTGAGATTCTGTTGAGTAATCTTCTAGGTGCCAATGAATCCAAAGCTCAGATAGCCATTTCTCGTGGTACAGTCAGTGTCACAGTTCTAGTTAAAGTTGGTTACTCCACGTCCCTGGAGATAGCTCAGCACTCCTGTGCTTTGCTCTGCTCCCTTGGAGTTTGCTGTCTCAGGCCTACTTTGGCCTAGGTTGCTGGCTTTGATCTGTTTCTGTAAATCCTGGTCTGGATCCCCTCCTTCAGAAGTCCCTGGCTTGGAGATGGACCTGTTCTGGTGGAGATCACCGACTCTGGATCTGGTCACTGGCTCAATCCTGATCCGCCAGTGTTCTGGGACTGGGTTGGCTCCCAGGATTGGATTTGCTCCTGGCTTCTGCTCCCAGTAAAGCTTGTTTCCTCAAGCTCTCTCTGTCCTAGGTGACTAGTTCAGTCCTACTCCTGTGGAATTTGTTGCCCAAGGTGGAGTTTCTTGCCTTAGGGCAACTTTGGCCTAGGTTACTGCCTTTGACCTGTATCTGTAAATCCTGGTCTGGATTCCCTCCTACAGAAGTCCCTTGGTTGGAATTGGACATGGAAAGGTTTCTAGTTCCAGTCTACTGCCTTGGAGGTCCCAGACTCAGGTGCACCCGGACCCACAGAGGACCTGCTTACATCCTCAGAGGTCCCAGACTTATGCTCAGACCCACAGAGGTTCCATGTTCCTGCCTATTCCCTTTGATGTCCCAGACCAATGCCAGGATCCACAGAGGTCCTGGCTCAGGCCTTCTCTCTCTGAGGTCCCAGACTCAAACCTGGCCCCACCAAGATCTCTGGTTCCTGCCTATTTTCTCGGAGGTCCCTGGTTCACTCATGCCCAGACTTGGCTGAAGCTCTGACTCAGGCCTAGTTCCTGGGAGGTCCTAGACTCACACTCAGACCCACTGGGGTCTTGGCTTAGGCCTACTCCCTTGAAGGTCCTGGATTCATATTCAGACCTTCAGTGGTCTCTGGCTCTGGCTCACTCGCTCAGTAGTTACTCCCCTGTACCTGTTCCAGTGGACATCGTGGACTCTGGATCTGGTTGTTGGCTCAATCCTGATCCACCAGTGTCCCAGGACTGGGTTGGCTCCCAGGACTGAATTAGCTCCTGTCTTCTGCTCCTGGTGGAGCTTGTTCCCTCTCTGTCCTAGGTAGCTGGTTCAGTCCCACTCCAGTTCCAGTGGAGATCACTAACTCAGAGTCAGGTCACTGGCTCAATCCTGGTCTGCCAGTGTCCCAGGACTGGGTTGGCTCCCAGGACTGAATTAGCTCCTGTCTTCTGCTCCTGGTGGAGCTTGTTCCCTCTCTGTCCTAGGTGGCTTGTTCAGTCCCACTCCTGTGGAATTTTCCAGAAGATGATTTATAATAAAGCCATAGGCCGGGTGGTGGTGGCGCACACCTTTAATCCCAGCACTCGGGAGGCAGAGGCAGGCAGATCTCTGTGAGTTCGAGGCCAGCCTGGTCTACAAGAGCTAGTTCCAGGACAGGAACCAAAAAAGCTATAGAGAAACCCTGTTTCGAAAATCAAAAAAAAAAAAAAAAAAAAAAAAAAGCCATAGTATATATGTGTATGAAATTGTGAAAGAATCAATTTTAAAGGATGCCTTGCTAACCTGTAATTTGGGTATGTTCTATGAAGTCCCTCTCTTAGCAACAACCTGTGCCCACAAAACCTGACTGAGATAAGCACCTATAATCAACAGACTTCTATTTCAGATCAACCTGAATGCACTTCTCCATAATGACCATAAAAGTTTCTCCTTCAAGAACACTACAAAAAACCAAAAACAATCATAACCCAGAATTGTGGAGCACCCAGAATTGTGGAGCCCAATGCCAAGGGATACATACACAAAACAACTCTTGCACCTACAGCTCAGAGAACATTATGAAGACGGGGCAGAAAGATTGTAAGAGCCAAAGAATCATGGAGTTTGCTTTCAGACCATGTCCTAGTAATGTCAGAGGTTACATCCACAAAATGCCACTGACTAAACATGACTTGGACAAAGGCAACAGCAATAGACATGAGAAGTTAGACCAGGGAAAGAACACAAAGCCTCAACCCTACACAAAGAAAAACAGGCAACTAAGGAATTCTGAGAATGGGAGAAAAAGTCTTCCCCAGGGAAGAGCACACCAATGGATTATCCAATAGCAGGTGGTCATTTCAGAACACACACATAGATGTAGCATTTTAAAGACTGAGCAGGTTGTATTTAGGAATATATATATATATATATATATATATATATATATATATAGAGAGAGAGAGAGAGAGAGAGAGAGAGAGAGAGAGAGCCATGAATTTGAAAGAGAGCATGGGAGGGTTTGGAGGCAGAAAATGGAAGGAAGAAATGTTGTAATTATAATTTCAAAAATAAAATAATTAAATAATATTTCTCCTTTAAGAAAATCACCAAGAGCTCAAGACTACATATGTTGATACCAATTTCCTGAATCAGAGCTGAGTTCATTGTCTCATGATTTCAGAGAATGATGACAGCAGACATCAGAAGATGGGCAACAAAATTTATTGAGAAGTAAAGAAACGGCTCCCTATAACCAGAAGTGATCTTTAAAATGAGTTGTCTATGCGGCCATTAAGATGGCTCAGGAGATAAAGGTGCCTTATTGTCTAGTCTGAGTTCAATCCTTGGGATCCACATGACAAAAGGAAAGAATTGACTCCCACAAATTGTCCTTTGACTGCCACAATGTATGTGTGCCCCCCTCAAACACACACACAAACACATGCATAAATTCAATAAAAAGTTTTAAGAATTAAGAAAATAAGTTGCCGAGTAGCAGTCTGGATTGGAAGTTCTTTTTTATCCTGCCCTGATGTCAGCTGTACATCTATTTGGGATGAAGCAGGTTGGTTAATTTGAACATACGTGGGGAATTCTGACTGGTTGATGGGTGAGGTGAAAATTCAGGCTCCAAGAAGTCTTCCAGCAGGGAAAAAGCCTACCCAAAAGTTCCAAGTGAAAGGAAGAACCAGGAAGGAAGAATAAAGGCTGGTGGTTAGCCCACATCTGGATGAGTCAGGACTCTTTGGATTTTGACCCACTGATTAGATGTGACACTGTGACATTCCCAGAGCTATTTGTCAGTTCCACCAGGACATTAGGCATTTTTTTTCTTGGACCTATAACTCTGACTAACTGCCTACAAAGGGTGTGCTGCCTTGCTTCTAATTCCTATCAGTGTGATTCAGTCTGAAAAGTCCAAATTAAGCAAATCTGTAACAGGAGAGCGGGGCCCTTTGTTCGTCCCGGCTGGCTAGCTCACACCCGGAAATAATCACACAGAAATTATATTCATTTAAACACTGCCTGGCCCATTATCTCTAGCCTCTTATTGGCTAATTCTCACATCTTGATTTAACCCATTTCTAATAATCTGTGTTCACCATGAGGTCGTGGCTTACCAGGAAAGATTCTAACTAGCGTCCATCTCAGGCAGAAGATCCATGGTGTCTCAACTCTGCCCTTCTTCCTCCTAGCATTCAGTTCTCTCTACTCCACCTACCTAAGTTCTGCCCTATCAAAAGGCCAAGAAAGTTTCTTTATTCAACCAATGAAAGCAACACATAAACAGAAGGACCTCCTACACCACAAATCCAAGTTTTCCCTTGCTTCAGTTTCCCCAGATAGGCCTATGTTCTCTGTTAGTTCATGCATCCTGAATTACAATGCCATGCTCATTTCCAAGTAGACTCATACTTTAAAGGTCCTTCCTCTGTATAGTATTTAGGCTGACAGTGATTGAAACAAGGGAGAGAAAATGATCTGTTAGAGTAAGGACTCCAAAGCAGCAGCTCCGAGAATGTTTTTGCTGGAGCAAGAATTCCAGAAGAATTCAGGTTCTTGTTTCTTTGTGACCCCTTCCACTAAATGAGCTGATATCTCTCCTCATACCTTACCCCAGTAGACTAGCAATTTAAAAGTACACTATTTCTGGGGACCCCCTACTACACAGGCATTCTGGAGGCTCTTGCTGTATCTCCCTCTTAAACACCTACCTATAACTCTATAGCAAACTTCTCTCTAAAATTCACTATGAACTGCAAATTTTATTCTTCAAATTCCAGAGAAAAGAACCTGAAAGTCAGAGGCTTGGCACAACTTTTAGGACCCTAGCCACAAAACTGAGCACATCAGAAAAAGCTCTGTTACACCCAGAAACTCAATATTAACAGTTTTCTTTCTTGTCAGAAGTAAGAAAAAGTACTCCACTCATTATTACTTTTACAGAAATAAATCAACAACTTTGTGCCTTTGCTAGACATTGCTTACCTCAAAGTAGCCCTAAGATTTGCAGTATGCAAAGCATTTCTATTTATTTGAAAAAACTTTAAGAGTTCTATTAATAAAATATTTTCTGTGCTAACATGAGTACCAGAGTTCTAATCCTCAGGCCCTTCCCTCCCCTCCCCCCCAGTTTAGAAGCTTTAGCATGGAAGCATGTGCCTATCATCACAATGGGAGGCAGAAATAGGAGGATACCTGGGGCTGGAGAACCTGCAAGTCCAGCCAATTGGTGAACGCTAGGTTCAGTGAGAGACCCCCCAAAATAAGGTGGAGAGTAACAGGAAAGCACTCGGTGTTGACCTTTGGTTGCCCCACACAGGTATACGTATGTGTACATACGCAAACACATGAATACATAAATTCACATATAGACACACACACACCATCACCACCACTACCTGATGCTATTTTTCTACCAGCACAGCAACTGCACCTAAATCTACTCCTGTGTCAGCCAATAACTGCGGTTGGTTTTGCAGTTCCTAGCCAGCTTCTCGGAAAGTAGATCTGCCTCATGCTGCTGCCACAAAATGTTATTTTTAAGTAAATCTCTATTGTTCTATTTATCAATAAAGACTGGGGAGGCCGAGTGGTGGTGGCGCATGCCTTTAATCCCAGCACTCGAGAGGCAGAGGCAGGCGGATCTCTGGGAGTTTGAGGCCAGCCTGGTCTACAAGAGCTAGTTCCAGGACAGGAACCAAAAAGGTATGGAGAAACCCTGTTTCAAAAAATCAAGGTTTCGATCCTAATACATGAACTGGCTTTGTGGGAGCTTAGCCTGTTTGGATGCTCACCTTCCTGGGCCTGGATGGAAGTGGGAGGACGTTGGTCTTCCTGTAAGGCAGGGAATTTGGACTGCTCTTCAGTATCGAGAGGGACGGGGAATGGACTGGGGGGAGGAGAAGAGGAGTGGGGATGGGGGAGGGGAGTGGGGGGAGGGGGCAATGTGTGGGAGGAGGGGGAGGGGAATGGGAAACGGGGAGCAGTTGGAAATTTTAATTAAAAAAGAATAAAAATAAATAAATAAATAAATAAATAAAAAAAAAAAAAAAAGACTGGGGAGTCAGAAGCTGGGGTGAAAACCTGCTCTCTCAGAGAGACTGAGGAGCAACTAGCTGACCATCTTTCCCATTGCTCCAAACCAAAAGAGACCACCAAGATCAATGTCTTTCCCAACTACTTCCTGTGCATCTCTCTGTGCGTTTTCCAGATTCCCTCTGGTTCTCTATGATTACTAGTTGCTAGCTTTGCCTCCTGACCCAAGGTTGATTTTATTTAATTAATGCAAACGCAAACTCAGGGTTCACAGTGTGATCATATATTCCGCAACAACCACCACCACAAATGCTGCCACCACATCCACCGACAAAGATCCTGTTCTTTACTATAAGATATTGTCTCTAAATGACCTACTAATGTAAACTAACCTATATGCTACACTCAATTTGTGTAGGAATTTTTCATGTAGAGATTGATATTTTATAGATGTGCCTACCGTTTGAGCAGGCTCAGCTTTCCTGGCACTACCAAATTTTCCCAAAGAGGCCAGAGCAGTTTGAGGGTAAAAGAAGCATTCTGTGTCCAAATTGTAGCACTAAGTGGCTGTATGTGTTTATGTAAATTGTATTTCAGTAAAGTCAATTAATACATAAAAAAGCTCACAAGGCTTTGCAGAATTGAATGGGTCTCATCCAAGAGGCCTATTATAAGAACAGGAAGTGAAGTTTTCCAGAAAAAAAGTATTGTAAAAAGAAGGTTTGATGAAGCAAAGACTGGCCTCCAGCTCCTTAGGTAGTTAGGGATGACCTTGACCTTCTGATCCTCCTGCTTCTACTCCCTAAGGACTGGGATTACAGATGTGAGGCACCATACAAGCCTGATGAGCAAATTTTGCCTCAAGACTTTAACATAAAAACCCTGCCTGAGCTTCCAGCCTGCCAGCCTATACTACACATTTCAAACACAGAGGGAAAAAGCAAGTGCTGCTTATCAGCTTTCTGCCTGCAGAGAGGCTACAGCGAGACCTGGCTGGATTTATGGGAGAGAAGTGGAATCTAGGGGGTCTGCAACCTAACACCCCAATCATGTGAGCCACATCTGTGAAATAAATCTGCCTTCACTCAAATATACCCACAGATATCTCATTCGTTCATTTTCTCTGGGAGAATCCCAGCCAATAGCTATATGTTTATATATATATATTTAAATATTGATTAAGAAGTCAGTATAAAAATTATATATAATGATCGAGATAGTTAGTTGGTTAAGTGCTTGTTTAGCATGCAAGAAGACCTAGGTTTGATTCCCAGTATGACATAAATTAGATAGGAGAGTACACCTGTAATCCCAGCACTTGAGAGGTGAATGCAGACCAGATCAGAAGTTGAAGGTCATCTTCAGGTACATATCTAGTTAAAGGCCAACCTAGGTTACATAAGACGATGACTGAAACAATAAAGAATATAAAATTTAAAAAGGATGTTTCCTTGGTATGCTATGTGTACTACCCTGGGTAACAGAAATGCTTCCTCAACCTTTGATGCTGACAGGCATTTTCATATGCAAACAGCTTGCCATGAGCTCCTGCTTGCCACTGAAGACCCCTGCTCAGCACCTCTTGTAGAGTTTGCATGTGCCACTCAGAAAAGGGCTGATGAGCTGTTCTGCATAGAAGCCGAGGAAAGAGGTTTCCCAAGCCGGAACTATTTCTAGAGACAATACACCATTGACCAGAAAAAATTCCAAATGAGGAGATGCATCTGCGAGGAAGAGATGCGTGTGGAAACCTGCACATCCTTTTGTTAGCAAAGCCACATCCTGCCAGATAGTCTTTGCTAGATTATTACAAAAGCGAGCTGCACATTCACCAGCGAGCTCTCAGAAAAGAATGAAAGGCAGCCCATTTTCTAAATCACTGGCTGACTAATACGGGGCTATGATCTAATGGGCCCCTAAGAATAACTCGTTTTTAGGACATGTGTTTTGCATGTCATTGCTTTCACAAAGAACTGTTGTATTTTACAAATTGTTTTTCCTGTCCTTGACAAATTTTTTTGTATAAAGAGCAAAGAAGAATTTCTCCCATAGGATCATAGCCCTCATCACAAAACCCAAAACTGTAAAATTCACTGAGGAAATCAAAGAACCAAACATCTTCACCTTGCTGCAAGCAGCGACTGGAATCAAACAACATGGGCCATAAAAAAGTAGCAACTTTGGGTATGTTTCATTGGGCACTGCCCACCCTTTTTTATTTTGCTTTGCTTTTGATTTTGAAACAGGGTCCCTCTGTGGCCTGAAATATTGCAGGACAGCCGGCTGGCTTTTCAACAAGCCCAGGAATTTGCCTGCCTCTGCCTTCCCAACCTGGGCTTGACAGACCATTTCCCCACCCTTCACTCCCTGACAGGCTCTGGAGACCTAATTCATTTCTTCATTCCTGCAAGGCAAGAACTTAACAACTGAGCTATTTCCACAGCCATGACTATGACTATTTACCTTCTACTGAAGAGGTATAATCTAATAACAGAAAACTGAGATTTCACACTATGTTTCTGTAGCCTGTCATAGCATGGATCATACCCAGGTGTAAGATGCCATGAGGGAAGGCAAAGAGCATCCTTGACAGAAGGAAGGCAAACTGTATCCTTGACAGCCCACCTAACTGTTTCAGGAACTCACACTCCTGGGAATTTCGCAGGCCCCACACTCCATGGCTTCTCCTCCTGTGCTGTCTTCTGAAAGCTGGCTTACTTACAGTAGGTTACTATGGGACTTCGTAGATTGTCCTCCTCTAGTGTGGGAAGTGCTTCTGTGGTTGTGTTGTTTTTATTGGTTAATGAATAACGAAACTGCTTTTGGCCAATGGCTTAACAGAATATATCCAGGCTGGAAAAGATATAGAGAGAGAGTAGGCAGAGTCGGGGAGAATCCCTGAAGCCGCTAGAAGAGAAAGATGCAAACTGCCAGGCAGAACCTTGCCGGTAGGCCATAAACCTTGTGGTAAAATATAAAATAATAGAAATGCATTAATTTAAGATATAAGAGCTAGCTAGCAATAAACTTAGGTGATTGACCAAGCAGTGATTTAAATAATATAGTTTCTGTGTGATTATTTCAAGCCGGAATGAACAAGCAGCCTCCATCAACATGCCTCCAAAAGTATTGCTAGCTCTACGGCTCCCTTGCATCTAACCCTAACAAGCCTTCCTATGGCATGCAGAGGTTCTCTATTCTCCAATCTTTAGTCCCTTCTCTAGAATGAGGGCTTAAATTCATGAAATGGAATAGGAGAACAACATGAGAATGTTCAAATAGGTGTTTGCTTGTCTGTTTGTTTGTTTGACAGGATCTCACTGTGTAGCCCTGGCTGGCCTAGAACTCACTATGTAGATTAAGTTGTTCTTAAACTCACAGTGATCAGTCTGCCTCAGTCTCTCCCAAGCGCTGAGTTTACAGGTATATGCTGCCACATTCACTTTCAGAAAGCCATTGTTAAAATGGTTCCTCCAATTTGCCTGGTTTCAAATTTCCAGTCTTAAACTTACCTGAACCTTGCCTTGCCTACTTCTAAGATGTTGTGCCTGCTGTTTTAAAGGTAAAACCCTAAGCAATAGAACTCAGCTTTGGCTTGAACATGAATGGATCACATGATTTCCAACATCCCTTTCCACATTACAACTTCCATTCCTCAGTGCACATACTAAGCTGTCACTGACCAAGGCCAGTCCATCTTTTTCCTCTCCTTCTCATGCTTTCTGTAGTACTGAGAATAAAACTCAGGGCCCCATCCATTCCAAGCAAGCACTCTATCGCTGAGGTACATTCTAGTTGACCTAGGCTTCTAACACCATCATTTCATTAACTAAGGGTATGAGAACTCCTCAAAGAGATTGAGAAATGATACTCAGTAGTACCATAGTGATAAGAAAGGTAAATATTTAAAGAACTCAGAAATTAGCAAGTCCACATTTCCTCAAATTTATAAAGTGGTTCTTTGGATTTTATAAACATAGGCAACAATTTCTTAGCTTGCAACTTTAGGCAGACAGGTCATAATGGAATTTTGATGCACTAAAATCATATTTTTCATCTTGGTATTTTGAAGTATAAGCATGAATAGAAATTTTCTGTGAAATGCTATGATTACACATAAACACACATGTTGAGACTTATGGGATACTAACAGATTTTTATAAATGAAAGCATAAATCAGGAAAATGGCAAGCTTTTCAATTACCTGAGAAAAATGTTTTCTTTCATATATACATATATTTTTGACTCTGAAATAACGTATTTTCTAAAAATAAGAAAGTCTTGAGGGCTAAGCGTGTAGCTCAGAGTTCTTGCCTAGTATGCACAAAACACTAGCTTCAACCCCAGCACTGTATATGATCTGACCATAGTCATACACATTTGCAATCTTAGCTCTCAAGAAGTGGGGTAGGAGGATTAGGAGTTCAAAGTCACCTTCAGTTATGGTGGAAATTCAAGGCCAGCTTTCACTACATGAGATTCTGCCTCAAAAATAGAAATAAAATAAAAAGAGGTCATAGTTCAGTCTCCTACTTATCTGAGTAAAAGAACCAGTTTTTGTGTGTAGCCAAACACAAGTACCACAGCTTTGCAGAGTAAAATACTCCTCTCTCCCTTCCTCGCTCGTCCCGTCCCCATCTCTCTCCCTCTTCCTTTCTTTGTCTGTCTGTCTCTGTCCCTCTCTCTCTCTCTCTCTCTCTCTCTCTCTCTCTCTCAAAATGTGTCACACTGGCAAATTTTGTGTCAAAGAGAAACTTAGACACTCAATTCTTTTGTCCCAAACTGAAACTCGACAGACTAAAGTTCAGTTTAGAAGACTGCAACTCTAATCTATTATATTTCATCCTATCTGCGAGCTGTTAGAATGGACGATGTGGCTAATCAATTATTGTAGCTGAGGTGGAATAGCGTGTAGCTTGTAGTCTCTGAAGCTTAAAAGAAAATCTGTTTACAAAGCTTCAGAGATACATCAAAATGACAAGGGGAATAATAGTTCTTTCATTTTCAATTAACACCAGTCAGAGTATTAGAAAGCTGTAACATACTTATTCCCTCTTTCCTGGTCTCTTCTGGCATCTTCCAACATGACAATAAACATACCTTGGAAGCAAAATTGATGAGATGTTTACAAAACAGATGCTTTCAAGTGATGCTAATAATATACTTAGAGCCAATATCTACCTTCCCAAAGGGATATAAATTACAAGCGACAGAATACAAGATACACATTAAAATCTAGGCCACAGAGCACACAGAAATCATGGGAGACAGTGTCTAGTCAGTACTTGAATACCCAGTATATGATAGAAAGTTTTCAAATTTCTTGTGGAGAATTAGTATTCTCCCTTACTTTGTCAAATTATGCATTATCTGTTTGGAGGACGATAAGAAAGAAAAATGTAATATTTCACTCTATCCAGAATCAACTGGGGAAGAAGCAAGCTTCTTTAGGATGCTATCTTCTTATGAATGAATAAGTGCTAGAAAAATACATTATCAACTTGCATGTACACATATATATCATCCATATTTCCACATGTGCCCATATGCTTTTTCCGTGTTAGAGCTAGTCCTAGTATTTCAGGTATGTGCCACCATATCCACTTATAATATCCCCCCCCATGGGTGTGGGTGTGGGTGTGTTTGCTTGCGTGTATACTTGTTCAATTGTGGGTATAAGTCCATGCTTTCCAGTGTGCTCATTTGGAGCTCAGAGGACAATATTTGAGTGTCCTCTTCCACATGATTTGACACAGGATCCCTTTGTTCCTGCTTGTGCCAAGCTAGCTGGCCCTCTAGCCTCTGGAGATTCTTCTGTCTCAGCTTCTCATTTCCCTGTAGGGGTGTCTGCAACAGCTGTTTGGCTGCGCAGATGAGATGAGACTGGGGCATTGGATTTGGAGGAGTGGAGGAAGGGGCAAAGATCTGTAGTTAGCCTACCTGCTTCCATGGCTAGAGAGGCTTGTAGGCTTCCAGGTAATTATAAACACTTCTTAATTTCTAAAAGGGATTTTAAGGTTGACAAGATTGCTCAGTGAATAAAAATATTTCTCCTCAAGCCTGGCAATCTGAATTTAATCCTTGGGACTTATGTAAAGGTAGAAGAAAAGAACCACCTCCTCTACGCATGAGCAGTGGTACACACGCACACACCTGTTCTCTTCATAATATAAGTAAACAAACGTAAAAAAAAAACACCTTTGGAAAAAAAGATTTTTAAAAATCTCCCCATGAAAAATAAATATATAAAGTGATGTGAGGTTTTTTTAATTAAATATTATATTTAAACCAGATTGTGTAACTGTCACCACAATCCACATTTATTTATTTTGTTATTTAATTAAAAATTTCCACCTCCTCCCATTTCCCTTCCACTCCCCCCATCCCCCTTCCCCTCCCTCTCCAGTCCAAAGAGCAGTAGGGGTTCCCTGCCCTGTGGGAAATCCAAGGTCCTCCCCCACTCCATCCAGGACTAGGAAGGTGAGCATCCAAACAGACTAGACTCCCACAAAGTCATTACATGCAGTAGGATCAAAACCCAGTGCCATTGTCCTTGGCTTCTCAGTCAGCCCTCCTTGTCAGCCACGTTCAGGGAGTCCGGTTTGATGACATGCTCCATCATCCAGCTGAGCTCCCATTAGATCATCCCCAGTCTCAGTGGGTGGGCGCACCCCTCGCGGTCCTAACTTCCTTGCTCATGTTCTCCCTCTTTCTGCTCCTCATTTGGACCTTAGGAGCTCAGTCCAGTGTTCTAATGTGGGTCTCTGTCTCTAGCTTCATCCATCGCCAGATGAAGGTTCTATGGTGATATGCAAGATATTCATAGGGCCATTTCAGGCTCCCTCTCCTCAGCTGCCCAAGGATCTAGCTGGGGGTATCTGCATGGACATCTGGGAACACCTCTAGAGTCAAGTCTCTCGCCGACCCTAAAATGGCTCCCTTAATTAAGATATATACTTCCCTGCTCCCATATCCACCCTGCCTCCATCCCAAACGTCCCATTCCCCCAAGCTCTCCAGGTATGTACGTTTTTTAACATTTTGTGTGTGTGTGTGTGTGTGTGTGTATACCACAGCACGTGTGGACACAGAGGACAATTTGTGGGTGTTGATTCTCTCCTCGGTGAGGAAGCCTTATTTGAAGCTACCCATAGGTACATTGGCTCCTTTCCTGAGACAGAGTGGCATTTAGAGGCTGACATCCCAGGATTCTTATTTGGTTGCTGCGGTGGTTTGAATAGGAATGGCCCCCATACATTCATGTGTTTGAATACTTGATTCATAGGGTGTGGTACTATTAGAACATGTGTCTTTGTAGGAGTAGGTGGGGCTTTGTTGGAGGAAGAGTGTCACTGGCGGTGGGTCTCAGAAGCTCAAGCCAGTTCACTTTCTGCTGCCTGCTGACCTGGATTTAGAATTCCCAGCTCCTTCTCCAGCACCATGTCTGTCTCCCCTCTATCATGCATCTTGCTATGATGACAATGGACTAAACCTTGGAAATTGTAAGCCAGCCCCAATTAAACAGCTTCCTTTCTAAGATTTGCCATGCTCATGATGTATCTTTATAGCCAGCCATAAAACCCTAACTAAGAGAGTTGCATTTCTGGGCAGCTCTGCAAACATCCAGAACCCAAATCCAAACTATGTGTGGTCTTTTGAATAGGAATGGCCTCTATAGGCTCAGAAATTTGATGATTACTCCTTAAGGAGTGGCACTACTTGAGAGGGATTAGGAGATGAGGTCTTGTTTGAATAGGTGTGGCTTTATTGAGGAAGTACGTCACTAGGGATGTGCTTAGCAGTTTCAAATGCTCAATCTAAGCCCAGATCCCCCCCCCTGTTGCTTAGTGATCCAGATGTAGAACTCTCAGTTATCTCTCCAGCACCATGTCTGACTATGCGCTGCCTGGCTGCCACCACTCTGGTGCAAATGCCAGGTACAATGGCTCTTCTAAATTTTCTACTACATTGAACATTTGAATATATGAGCCTTTGGGGAGCCATTTTCATTCAAACTGCTACATAGTCCATCACGGTGGGAAGGTCAAGGCAGCAGGAGCTTGAAGCAGCTGGCCATAACTCTTCCCCAATTAGGAAATGGGCATGAATGCATGTTGCTGTTTGGCTTGCCTTCTCTACAGTCCAAAATCCTCTGCCCACAATTAAGCCAGGTCTTCCCGCATCAATTAATGTAACCAAGATAATTCCCTATAGGCATGTCCAGAGACTCGTCTCCCAGGTGATTCTAGATCTCATCAAGTTGATAGCCGAGATTAACTATCACAGCTATTAAATAAAACGAACTTGAGATCACCCAAATTGTAGCCCCTCAAGAAAAATACATCTACTTGCCAATTTGGGACAGAATCAACCAGTTTTGTTTAGCAATAGAATTTACAAGACACCGATTTCAGAAGAAATCTAATCTCTAGCACCAATTTATCATTCTAAAAGCTGTTATTGCCTCAGTTTAGAAGACAACAGACTCCGCTACGAAAGATTATTTTGTAGAAGCTGTCTTGTTATATCCTTACAAGGTTTCTTTTCCCTTCAGGACTTCCAGAGAAAGCGCTTCTTTGGAGAAATGATAAATCAAGTTAAATAAAATATGGCCTGAAAGGGGGATTTACACTTTCATTTACAAGAATGGATAGCAGCAGTAGATGAATCAAAGTCATGCTGTTTAATTCATGCTCCTAACAAGCGTGCTTATCTGGCTTCTCAATCTGTGGGGAATAAAAGACATGAAATCGGGGAGGCACAGAATAGACTGCAAGGCTGGTGTCAGTGAGTGGACAAAAATAAATGTCTGACTGCCTAGAGGAGGAAATATGGAGTCCTAAGAGCATCCTGACAAGCAGATATTTAAAAATGGTCCAAGGACTGTGTATTCTTATTAGACCAGACAAAGAAAAGAGAGTTTTGTCATTTTGTTTTACAAACAGTACATGGTGTACAGTTAACACCTTAGAAGTGTCTGTTGAATAGTTGTTGAACAGACAGAGAACACAGAGTCCTGGCGGGAAATAACGTCAAATGACCACAGAGACATCACTGGTGGCAGCGATGTATATTATTTTTAGAATCCAATTTAGTGAAGTGTTTCAGGCCTGAAAATGGGCCAGTGAGGTGGCTCCGAGAGTAAAGGCACCTGCCAGCAAGCCTGCAGAGCTGAATTGGACCCAGGGACCCACATGGTAGAAGGAGAGAACTGACTCCTGCAAGTTGGGCCTCTGGCTTCCACACATGTTCAGGGGCATTGAATGCATGCACACACAAATGCACAGACACACACTAAATATAATGCAAACAAATTTAAAGCCTATAACTCGCTGGACGTAATGAGTCATGCTTGGAATCTCAGTCTTCCAGAAGATGAGGCAAGAGGATTACTGGAAATTCAAGGTCAGTTTGACCTACGGCCTATAATTTGGACTTAGCGATTTCTAAGAATTTGTAAGTTTAAGGCATTAAAATTATGCTAAATATATTTTTAATCAACTGACTGTTAACAGTAAAACTGAGAACACGTCAAATTTCTAACAAAGCAGAATAGCTTATTAAGCTCAGTGGTATAATATACAACACAGCCAAGAATATTCATTGCTTAGGACAACCCGACAAATTTGAGAAAATACACTGAATTATTTAAACTTAATCTCTTAACTACGCAAATGTTCATGCTCATATACACACACATGTAAACACATGTGTACATGTTTATATGTACATAGTATGAACATAAATCTACATAAAATAAGTACTATTTCCCATATGAAGGAATTCTATGCTATATGTTAGATATGTAGTATGTAGATGATGATATACATACACACTATAATTGCATACTTTCTGGGATTGGATACATGACTTAGTTGATAGAGTACTTGTTCAACATGCACAAAGGTTTGAGTTTGGTCCCAGAAACACTAAACCTACTTGGAGATGCAGCCCTATACTCTCATCACTTGGGGGAGGTGGAGGCCTTAGGATCAGAAGTTCAAAGGTATCTTCTGCTACATAGTGAATTGGAGGCCAGTTTGGGAATGAAAATTTGTCTTTATAGACATATTCCAGAAAATAGATGATCAAAGGCACACATTAGAATAATACTGGATTAGTATCTTCAGTAGGTAATAAATCACCCTAGAACACAGAAAGGTCCAATGACACAGTTTGTGTGTGTAAGCAATTTAGCAGAGGTTGATCTCAAGATCTTTCTAGAAACACATTGGATATAGCAGCTGAAGCTGCAGTCGTATGAAAACTTGACATACACCTCCAGATATGAATGCTGGCTAGACCCATAGGGGTCAAAGAGAGAGGAGGGATGTGGCCCACACTGTCTTTTGCAACCTGATCTCACATGTGACGTAGCTCTTTCATAACCTTTTGTTTTTTGTTTTCGAGACAAGGTTTCTCTGTGTAGCTCTGGATGTCCCGTAACTTGTTCTATAGACCAGGCTAGCCTCCACCTCAGAAATCTGCCTGCCTCTACCTCCTGGGTGTTGGGATTAAAGGTGTGCACCACCATGACCAGCTCTTTTGAGATCTATTGGCCATACACAGCTGGTGAAAGGCAAGAGAACATTACATGAGCCAACGAGTACCAGGAATCAAGGAGCTCTGGGAGCCATATCATTGAGGCTAACCATGACAAATGTCAGTTTTCATCCATCAGTTAATAAGTGCATCTGTGCCATACTCATCAGTAGCCGTTGACAACACAAGAGAAACAATTGTGTATGAAATGCCACTGTCTTAAATAACAGTAGTAGCCGTGAAACAATCTTGTGGGGAGGAAAGCCTTGAATCTGGTTAAGTCTCTCTCAATCTCTATATTAATGCACAGGCCTTCAAGAGGGCAAAAGAATATGATACAACTTCATATAAATGCAATTATTGTGCAAATGTCAAATCATGTAAATGCTAATCAAGATGGCAAGCAATTTTCTAAGAGAAAGATTTAATTTCTTCAAGAACTACACTGCAGGGGAATTTTAAAGAGAGACAGGAGGATAAAACTGATTGTTTAAAAGAAACTAAGGGACAAATTGACACTTTGTCAATCACAGTCTAAAAGTCAATTGTGAAAAGGGTTACTAAGCAGGTAAGTATACACGTGGAATAAATGTCATTTCTCTTTATGGCCAAATGCCTATCCGTTGCTTGGATAGACCATACTTGCTAATCCCTTCTGCATTTGACAGCCATTCACATTGTTTCCACTATTTGGCTATCTCCACAAATGCTTTTCTGAGCATTTGTGAACGGATTTGGGAATGGATATGTTTTTAGCTATCTTGGTTATATACCCATGAAGGAAAGAAATTTCTGAGTTATATGGGTCCTTTAGGTTGAAAGTTTTCAGGCACCATGCTTAGGCCATTACTCTCATCTATTTACAAAATGAATACAGATGTTCCTCCATAGTGCAGGCTTATGTACTTAAAGAGTTAATGTAAGTAGAAAATGTACTTAATAATTGTGCTCACAGCCATCTGTTCCTTTTATGCCAGCGCCGTCTCTCTCTCCAGCCAGAAGAGAGAAGTGGGTGGGGAGAGTAAAAAGGGGTCTATACCATGGCTATGCAAAGCCTACTCTCTGAAAAGTTACAGGTGCTAAAGGACTCAGAGAATTATTGGCTGAACTTCTGATCAGCAAACTCTCCTAGAATCTGGCGGTGCCTGGTGTGAGAAATTGCTCAGCATTTCAAACCAGATCTGTGCTTCCAGAGTGCCGCTATTGGTGCTTTGCAGGAGGCAAGTGAGGTTTATCAGATGGGTCTGTTGGAAGAAACCAATCCACGTGCTGTCCGAGACAAACGGGCAACAAATACGCCCAGTGATATCCAGTCAGCGGGCTGCTTACATAAAGAAACAGGCTTAAGAATCCGCTATGAGGGGGAACATTTTATTTTCCAAAACAAACTTCCCCTCTTCCTTCTGCTATCACTAGTTCTGAATGTTAGGTATTTCCTCCCATGGGGTCAAAAGGTACATAAGTATATGATTGCTGTTGGGAAAAATGGGACAGAAACCATGTACTGGCAGTTTTTCTATTTTCTTTCTTTCGATTTTGTTTTGTTTTGTTTTGCTTGTTTTTTTTGAGACAGAGTCTCACCATGTAGCTCTGGTTGTCCTGAAACTTTTTTTTGTTTTGTTTTGTTTTTGTTTTTCGAGACAGGGTTTCTCTGTGGTTTTGGAGCCTGTCCTGGAACTAGCTCTCGTAGACCAGGCTGGTCTCGAACTCACAGAGATCCGCCTGCCTCTGCCTCCCAAGTGCTGTGATTAAAGGCGTGTGCCACCACAGCCCGGCTTTGTCCTGAAACTTACCATGCAGACCAGGTTGCTTTCAAGCTCACAGAGCTCCACTTACCTCTGTCTCCCAAGGGCTTGGATTAAAGGCATGCATTATCACGTCCTACAGCAGTGGTGCTCAGCCTTCCTAATGCTGCGACACTTTAGTGCAGTTCCTCACATTGTGGTGACCCCCAATGATAAAGTTATTTTCACTGCTACTTCATAACTGTAATTTTGCTACTGTTAAGGAATCGTAATGTAAGTATCTGTGTTTTCCAATGGTCTTTGGCTACCCCTGTGAATCACGACCCAGAGGTTAAGAACCACTGCCCTATAGGTTCTGCATTTCTCACTTTTGTGTGAATATTTAATATAAATGCAGGATACAATCTGTTAATGTAAGTCGAAATGTTTCAGTACACAGGTTACAACAGTTTAACTTTACTGCAATTGCAAATAAACATGTCAGCCAGGTGGCTGTGGTGCACACCTTTAATTCCTGCCCTTAGGAGGCAGGGGCTGGCGGGTGGGTCTCTGTGTGTTCAAGGCTATTTTGGTCTACGGAGCGAGTTCCAGGACAGGCTCCAAAGAAGCCCTGTCTCAGAAGAAGAAAAAAGAGACAAGGCCAGCATTTGGACTTTTAAAAAAAAAAAAAAAGGAAATTTCTTATTGATCACAATTGAAAGGTGTGTGTAGCATTTTGATCATATACTATACCAGATTCTATCCCCTCACTACATTTTCCTGTGTTGTCTAACATGCAGGTACGTTTTTTCAATGTTGTCTGTCTTCTGTACTGTTCCTATAATTTGCTATTAAAATGCACTATTATAAAGAAAAGGAAATGTATTTAGTACATGCCCCAGTTTAGCAGCTCAACATACCACAGAGTCAGCAGCTTGCCCCAGGATCATGTAGTCTAAGTGGGAACTGTGCTGTCTGGTGCCATGAGGGAGGACTGCTTGGCACTGGCCCAGGAAGAAATCCAAATTCGAACCCTAAGGACAGCTTCCAGTGAATGGGTACCACTTTAGTACCATAGTGAAGGTAAAAAGGCTGAAGTCAAACAATTGTAACACCAAGACAATCTGTATGTACCAAACACAGTATTTTTGCTTTCAGAGGCTCTTCATTTATATCTAATTTATAGTTTTGTCACTGTTTAACTTTCTACCACAAGGTCAACATTTGACCTCATGCCATTTTCTTATGTCAGGTTGACGTCATAGGTGTTATTACCCAATCCTTTAGCTATGCATCTTTTTGTCCAAGGTTTTGAGAAAGCTTCTGTTTGTAAAGGGAGTTTTACATAAGATGCCACTTGGAATTTACTTCAAAACGTGGGTGGGATGAGCAATGAGGAAAAGCATAGCTAAAGCAAGATGAAACCAAATTGGCTGAAAATTAACAGTACGAATTAATCATTAACTATAAGCTCTCGCTATCATCCCAGGCTAACTTGTACATACATTTAGCATTTCTCATGGAAAACAAGATTTGTATTTTCAGTTTTTGTTTATTTTTTATTTCTTTTATTTTTGAGACAGAATCTCAGGTGACCTATACCCCACTGACTTTTAACACAAGATATAGACAAGGATGTCCTTGAACTACTAATGTTCCTGTCTCCATCTCCCAAATCCTGGGTTAACAGGCATAGGAGGCCCTTGGGAGAGAACCCAGGGCTTCCTGCATGCTATGAGTGCACTCTACCAAGTGAGCTATACCCATAGATTAAAATGTTTTGAAATAAATGTTTTTATATTACTTGTATAGATTTAAGTCAAATTTTCAAATAGAAAAACCACTGGATCTTTTTATTTTTCATTTGAGAAAAAAAAATCCCGTCTTTTTTTTTCTGTTATGAAACATAAAATCTCTTTTATTGGGTTGACGTGTTCTCTTTTCTTTCTTCCAGAGATACTCAAATCCATACATTTTTATTGTTTTCCATTGTAGATTTAGAGTCCATATGTAGCAAGGATCACCTTTTCCCATCAACCGTGTTATCAAGTTTTATGAAAGGAGAGAAGAAGGAGACAAGGGGACAGGGGAAGGGGTATTGAGTCATATCTCTGTCACACAAAAGGTTATGGACACAAACAACATGGAGGCATGGCACAGAACTGGGGTGCCTGGAGTAAAGTTTCAGGCTCTCCTGGGGGAAGACATCAGAGTTGCACTTTTTAAGACTTTGGGGGCAAGGGAACTTGTTAATGTGACCTGATAAAGGCAGCGGATCAGGTCCTAAGTAACTTATACAACGTGACAGCAATCATCCTGTCTCTGGGTAGGGGACTGAGGCGTGGTTACTATGTGACAGAGAGATGGCACACCAGTCAGGCTACCTTCGACTTCCGGGCTGCAGGATAGCTAGGTGTGTTCTTAACCCTGTTTGCAAACCTCTGCGTGTAAAGTCTGGTTACCCAGAGGGCCTGGGTTTTCTTGGGTATATTACAGAGTCATATAACCCTGCAGGAGTTAAATCACTTAATAATGCAACTTGGAGCAGACTACATCTTGACAAATTGGCTATAGAGCAGGCAGCTCTGAAAAATGGTGCTGTAGTCAGAGGGACTTGGCATGGACTATTTGTCAACCTGGCCATCATAAAGTACATCAGGAGCAACAAACGGGCTCTGAAAGCATGTCCTCATGTTGACTAGGAGCCAATCCTTGCTGCTAGGAAGGCCCCAGCAAAGCAACACAACTATCGCTACTTATTACACATCATCTGTGAACCACTGTCTTAAATCATGTCATAGCCCAAGGTGACCAAAAATATGCTCAGAGGCTCTAAGCGAAATACACAGTGTGGGCTTCAACAATGAAAATGTAGTTTGAATACATCGTCCTCGGTGCATGGCTTGTGAGCCAAGTCAGTTTTGCAGTAGATCACATGAAAGGTAGTAACGTTAACCTTCTATCTAATACAGAAATGCGGAGAAACAGAAAACCATCCTCAGGGGATAAGTGTCCTTCTTAAGACTATCATTTACAATGAGATATTCATGATAAAAAAAAAAAAGCAATCCAGAAGGTACGGGAAGGATGCGTTTTAGAAAATGTTTACTGTGAAGTGATCAAGGTTAGGATATACATGATTTGATGAAGGCAAGTCAGTTGAAAAGTGAATGGCGTGTTTTAAGCTGAGCACTTTCTAACTGCCAAGACCTGGATCTTTCAGAGCAGGCAATTTACACAGTAATCTCGCAAATCGAAATGAAATAACTGTCATTTGAAGTCTTCAACAAACTCATTATTGGCACTTTGAAATCACTCTGTGTGCTTTAGCAACCAAAGGTAAAGGGTTTTTCAGTTTCCCAGCCCATCCATGGCTGCTTTCTCTAGCGTGGCTTGCCAATATCAGCCAACATAATTAATGTCATGATTTGACTTTAGCAAAGCCCAGTTTTAAGAGATGGTGGAGGCACTAGGACTGTAGCTCAGAGTGCTTATCCAATACACACAAAGCCTTCAATTCAGTCTTCAATAGTGCATAAACTGGAGCATGCCTGGAACCCAGGACTCAGGAAGTAGAAGCAGGTGGATTCGGAGTTCAGGGTCATACTCTACTACACAGTGAATTTACTTCTGTCATGGACTTCAAGAGACCCTGCCCCCCCCAAAAAAAATAAAGAAAAAGAAAAAGAAAAACAAGTCAGATTGGTAGTGCCCACCTGTAATGCTACTCTACTTAACAGGTAGAGACAGGAGAATCAGAAACCCAAGTTCATGTTTGGCTATAGAGCAAAGTTTGATCCAGCCTGGGATACATGAGATGCTGTCTCAATGAACAAACCAAAATAACTTTTTAAAAATCTACAAGGAGATGGTATTTCAATGAACACCCAAACCAAAACAAAAAGAAAAGAAAAACTAAGGGCCTGGGGAGATGTTTCAGCCGCTGGTTCGGGAAGATGTCTTAGTTACTTTTCTATTGCTGTGGAGAGGCACCATGAGCAAGGCAAATTAGAAAAGAAAGCATTTCATTGAGACTTTTTTTAATGTTTCAGAGGGTGAGTTCATGACCCCCATGGCAGAAAGCATGGCAGCAGGCAGACATGGCACTGGAGCCGTAGCTGAGCATTTAACCTCCTGGTCGATAAGTTGGAGGCAGAAGAGATGGGGAGAGGCTGGGCCTAGCCATGGGAATCTCAAAACCTCAAAGTCCATCCCCAGTAACATGGCACCTCCACCAAGGTCACATGTCCTAATCTTTCCCAAACAGTTCTACCAAATAGGGTCCAGGCATTCAAAAGACATGAGCCAATTGGGCACTCTCATTCAAACTACCACGGAAGAGTAGTTGTACTGGCACACTCTGGATTTGCTTAAGAGACCGTGTCTCCAAACTATAAGGTAGATGAGTGATCAAGGAAGATTCTGGCTACTCACTCCCACACACGTATGCCAACTTACATGCTAACTCATATATACACACAGCACACACAAATGCATGAAATGAAGAATAACATTTAAAATAACCCAGGACATGGTAACTTCATACTATAAAGTCGTTGTCAAAATATAAAAATCTGTACGTAGATGTGGATAGTTCTGCAAGGAAGCATAAAAAAGAAAATGGTGCCTTCAGGGGCGCCAACCTCTATGATGAATTCTGGAAGGAAGGCTGGTCCCAAGCAGTTGAAGGGGTATGTTCTATTTTCACAAAATGAAAATACTAAAGATTTATCTATTTCAAAGGATCTAAGAGGAGGGCATAACCCACTTTCAACAGTTGTTAGAAATGGATTCTGTTTCTTCTTCTTTTCGTTTCAAGCCAGTTCCTAGAGAGACTTTCACATCGGCCCCAGGAGTGGAGAGAATTTTGTGAGGCAGCAGGAGGAGGAGCCTAGACAACCATGGCTATTGAATGAAGCAGACATTTCCTGTCTTCAGTTCACAGCTGTTTGCTTGAGGCCCCGAATGCCCAGTGCTATTTTCATCCGGCATGAGCTTTGTGGACCAGGAACCACAAGGGAAGGGAACCGAAGCCCTTCACACATATGAAGCAAGCACTTTGTAAAGCTGTGCTCCTGGGAGACAGGGGCCAGAGACAGGAAGTCTCTCCCTCTGCAGGCTGGAGGTGACAGCCTGGCCCAGGGGGCAGTCTTAAAATACAATGACCAAAAGCAGCACTTTCACATTTGTTCTGACGCACTGCTAGCGTCTGTCATTTAACACCTGAGAAGAATGAAGCCGCAAGATGAAAAAGAACTTCTATCCTGGTGTCTCATTTGCAAGGGGAAAAAAATGATCTCATACACAGCTAAGGTTTCAGGCATGGAATATGAGATATTAAGAGTTCAAAAAAGTACAGAGGTCAAAAGAATCAATAACCCCTAAAAAGTGGTCAAGAAGGGTTGGAAATTGTGTCTTTCCCTTTGATTCATTATTCGGAACTCAAGAAAGCAAATATTTGGCGTCAGGGGAACATAAAGCTAGTAAATGCATTTTGCAAATAGCAACCATCCCACTGTCTGCCTTTGCTTCCCAAATAGGATTTCAGATTATTAACTATCCTTTCTCCCAGGACATTAAGTGATTTCACAGGCTCTAAAAGGCAACGGTAGCCAAACAAAAAGGCAGAGAGAATGCTGGCTGCCTCATACTGTTAGTGTGGTAGGATGACGGCACACAAAATAACAAACACAAGCTCATTACATGCTCATTATCATCTTAACCTTGATTTTTGGATAGCTTATGATAGCATTATTATAATCTGAAATCTCTAGCCTGCATAATGAATTTTCAGTCCACTTGGAATGCAGCAAAAAAAAGCACTACTTTTCAAGACCAGACGCCAGCAAAGCACACAGGACATACCTTGCCTGACACCTGCTGTTGTGAATCAAGTTTTAGTTATTTATTCGCTTGTTTGCTTGTTTGAAACAGCACCTCACGTGGCTGAGGATGTCTTTGCATATGCTGAGTAATTGAGGATGACCTTAAACGTTTGATTTTCAGGCCTCCAGGTGTTTGGAGAACAAGAGTGAGCCTCTCTGCTCAGTTTATTCAGGCCTGGGGGTGGAACCCAGAGCTCTGAGCATGGTGGGTAAGGGCTGTGCCACCCGAACTCCAGTTCCGGTGAAGCTTCCTTATTGTATCCATTTGCTTACCTACTGTCTCCATCTGCTCTCACACAATGACAGAGGCTGACCAGTTGGCACAGGGACTGCATGGCTCATAGGGCCTAAAATACCACCAGGCTCTTTACAAAGGACAACTTCTGACCTAGTCAACATTTTCTTGTTTATCCCCTTACTGTACAACAGACATGTGTAAAATTTCAGGATCTGTTGCTTTGTTTCTGTGAATAACATTATTTTGGGGCTAGATTCCAAGTAATCCATTATCACTACCAATTTCCTTCCCCATTCCTTGAATCTAGGGTGGTCGTATGGCTTGCTTTGGCATGAGAAGGTACTAGAAGAGGCCTGGAAACTTCTACTTCTTCTCTTGGAGGCTCAAATCACCCTGTGGAAAGGCTGTTACCTCCTGCTGGAGAGAAGCCTCACCAGGCCTGGACACTTCAGGCCTGATGCCAGTCTCTGATGAAGTCATCTTAGAAGTCATGGCTTCACAAGAGCTCGCAGCTAGGATGCAGCCATGGGAGCATCCAGGGCCAACATATGTGGTAGAACTCACTGTGCAGCCAACAGAGCGAGGAAAGTCAATCACTGCTGCTTTAAATCACCAAGTTTGTCACTGCATAGCCATACAGGAACTCACCTTAAGGTTTGTATGCTCCATTTAGCATGACTCAACTTTTAAAAAGCTATTTAAAAGTAGTGCCAAGACAAGACACCTCCATCAACTTTATAACATAAAAGCAAAAAACATCACCATGTTTGAATGGCAGTGTGAGCCACTGGATGAAAGGTACCTCTCCTAAACTAGACACAAACTGGAGAGAATCAACTGGCAACAACAACAAGATGCACAACATAAACTAAACGCTGCGGGAATTCTCTTTAACCCACTGTCTTAGTGGTAACGGGTTTTAACATTTCTTCTTTGAAGACAGCATTTTTTTCTCTTCAATACAGTAAACAAACCAGGAAATGACTCGGTGCAACTCAAACATGGTTGGCCTACTACTGGGTACCTAGTCATAAGGATCTCAAAATGTACTTGCACACCAACGGTTTTTGCAGTGTGCCTTATAATAATAATAGCCAAGAAGAGAAGCAGAAGCCATGTAAATATCAACTGGCAAATGAGTGGAAAACAAAATGGCTGTACATAGACTATTATTCAGCCCCTAAAAAGCAAGGAAATTCTGGCACATGCTACGGCATATGTGATTCTTAAGGGCATTGTGCTAAGAGAAATAATCAATACACAAAAAGACAAACACTGTATAAATTCATTTATGTGAGGTCCATAGACTAGTCAGATTGATAGAGATAAAGGCAATAGTGGTTGCCCAATGCTGGGAAGAGTTGAAAATGAAAAGGTTCTGTTTTTGTGAACCAACTTCCAGATGTGCTATCCGAAAAAGTTTTAGTGATTTGCTGTACACAGGTAATCATGCACTTGAAAAATTGCTGAATGGAGAGAAACTGGGGAAAGACACTTGTAGAGATGCAAATCTGGCAACCTCAGTTTGATTCTTGGAACTCACACATAGTGGAGAGACCTAGCACCATCACAAAGTTTCCTGATCTCTGATTCTCACCCATGCATTATGGTATGCACCCCTCCCAGCCCTCACATACACACAGTAATAAGTTTTTTTGTAAATCAGATACTTAATGGGAAGCCAGGCATGATGATACAGGCCCATAATTCACCTGGGAGGGAGAGTCAAGAGGATCAGAAGTTCAAGGTCATTTTCCAGTGTATAGTGAGTTCAAGGTCATCGTGGGATACTTGAGAATCTGTCTCAGAAAATTAAGAAAAGGGTAGGGGGATGGAGAGGTGGCTCAGTGGTTAAAAGCACTTATTGTTCTTGCAAGGGACCTGAGTTTGCTTCTTAGCACCCACATGGAGGATCGCAAACATGCATTTATTCTCGTCTCAGAGAACCCAATCAAGCATGCATGCAAAACATTCATACATATAAAGTGGAGCAAATAAATATATCGAAAAACAAAAAAATAGGAAAAGTTAAGCTGGTGAGTGTACTATAACAGTAACTGAAAAACAATTTTAAATTGCTTTTTAAATAGGAGAGGCTAAGGAAAAATGCCAGATTCTGGTGACCAGCTATAGCCGTGGAATAGTGGATGATTTTTACTATTTTACTTATGTTTTGATATAGCTGCCTTTTAACTTGGCTTTATTTTTTTGAGTCGAAATGCTACTTGCCTATGATTTTCAAAGAAAGCGAGAATGGTTTGTTAAAAGTATAATTATCTTTGCATTTTTAGAAAAATGTCTAAGTCTCTGTAGGATGAAGGGAATAATTAAAGTATAAAAATAAATGTTAGAAAACAGAAACGTGTAGCATTATTTGTAAACTCAAAAGTAAACTTCCTGAAGAGAGAAAAAAAAAAAAGACCTAAAAAGAGGCTGGGGGTAATAAGTCCCAAACGTGTACTACCAGGAATTGGGAAGTAAAGGGTTTGAGAAACCCCATAAATCTTCGAGAGAACTGGAAAACTCATAAATCTTCAAAATGGAGGAGGTCTGAATTTCAAAGTCGATATGGTTCAAACTTTTATGTTCTCAATGATCCTAAGCCAACCATTCAGAAGTTTGGAAATAAAAAGCATGAAAAGTTCTCATGGTTCACTTTAGAAAGCTTAAACAGTAACAGAGTTTCTAGAGGTGCTGCCTGCAGGATGATTCTGGCACAACCTATGTGGAGGTAGTATTTGAGCAGAGGCGTTCCTCAATCGATTGTCAAAATCATTAAAGACAACGGGTAGTTAATGAACATGAAAGCGGGCTGCATGAAAACGTGTACGAAAAGCAATTCGGCTTTAAAAATGGTTCTTCGTGTTAAACCTGCGGGAGAGGGCGTGCAGGCCAGCTGCGGGACCAGGGGCTGAGGAGGGGGACTCAAGTCCAAGGCTTATACTAGGGAAGGAATACGTAGGTGTTGCTTCTGTTTGCTACCCTATCTCTAAACTCTAAGGAGGCACTTCCAAAAGTGTTCAGGTGGTTGTCTGCAATCCCTAGAAACAGCCGGCTGGAGAGCAAGCCAATCAGGACGAGTCCGCTCCTCCAGTCCCGCCTTGCCTCTCTATCGCCGCCTACTGGCGAGTCATAAACAAAACCGGAGGCAGGCAGCCGGCCAAGAGAAAAAGGGCTTTGAAGAGCTCCTTTCCGGGCCCGCGGTGCGGTTCAGTCATTAAAGGCTAGGCTAATAACCAAAAAGACAAGAGTGCTGTTCCCAGAAAAGCCAGAACGCTGCAGAAAGCTGTAGATTGTGAGCTCTTTGATCATTGCTGAAAGAAGGGCAACATCTGAAACCTCTTAATTCCCCGAAAGAGGGTCTGTGAGAGGGTTCTGTCAGGAATAAGGTACTTTCAGTAGGTCAGTGAAAAGAGATGCCAGAAAGCTGTCCTTTGACCTCCT
Source organism: Chionomys nivalis (assembly GCF_950005125.1). Taxonomy (NCBI): domain Eukaryota; kingdom Metazoa; phylum Chordata; class Mammalia; order Rodentia; family Cricetidae; genus Chionomys; species Chionomys nivalis. The sequence goes on along the minus strand of NC_080112.1, from coordinate 126,679,577 downwards.
CACACCTGTAGTGGTGTGTGCGTACACACAACAAATATGTATTTTTAAATTAAAAAAATACTCAAGTGCACAAAATATACCAGCTGTTTAAAAATTTTGAGCCTTGATTCTCCAGAATCAAGAGCTAAGAAACAGGTTTTCCTTTCAGTGTGACTTCTGGAAGCAGAGAAGATTCTGCTTCATTAATAAATACCACTTTACTTATTTAATACTTATGTACCTATTTAATATTGTTTGCTGTTGTTAGTTATTTTTTTTTGTTTTGTTTTGGTTGTTTTACCATGTAACTCAGTATGGCCTGGAATTCCTAATATAGGCTAGGATGGCCTATCCACTTGCTCCTGCCTCCCTAGTGTTGGTATGAAAGGCATGCCCCACCATGCCAGGCCTTGTTTGTTTTTTGTTTTTGTTTTTGAACAATTTTGTTTCATTTTGAAATTTGTGAAGATTTTCAATATGTCTCCCCATCTCCTTCCCTATCCAACCTTGAGATTACTTCCTTTAAAAAAGAAATTATTTCCCCATGGTATCCAATTTGTGTTAGTGCTTAGGCTTGCTATGATTTTTGTCTCAGGTTTAGCTAGGAATTTTTAAGGATAATGTGTAGTTTTTCAATAGTTTAGTTTCTCTCTTTTCTGTGCAAAATACATACTGGAGTATTCTGCACACCAGCAGAGACAGTTATAAGAATTTAAAACTAAGGGGGATCTGTAATGTAACCTGACATAAATGAAAAAACCAAGGGCAGCTCTCAGATATGGTTACAAATTGAAAGCAAAGGGGTGATGTTGACATCCTGCTATGGTCGGCTCTTCTCTGCTCAGCCTGAAGGGCAGAGGGTACATGCAATTTGCTGAGAAGAACATTGATTATGAGGGCAGGCCTCTAGCATGCTAATTAACTTTTGACAAGGGTTGTACAAAATTTAAGAGCATTTAGTTACTCATTGCTCAAGTTACAAAAGTAATTTGCTCATTTATAAGGGGCAAATTTGCTTTGTTTTGGTTTTTTCCCAAAATATACCATGGTATCTTTTCATATAATATCTCAGCACAGTAAAATATAGGTTCCCTGCTTTTGTTATTGATGATGGCTGTTGATGGTGATATTTTAAGGTTATTATTTTATTTTATTGTAAGTGGAGACTGTTTGTTCCTTTTCTGGATGCCCAGACCCGAATAATCACACAGAAACTATATCAATTACAACATTGCTTGGCCTATTAGGTCAGGCTTCTTATTAACTAACTCTTACATCTTAAATCAACCCATTTCTATTAATTTGTGCATCACCACGAGGTCATGGCCTACCAGTAAGGTTTCAACGGGTGTCTTTCTCCCTTGGTAGCTACATGGCATCTCTTTGACTCTGCCTACTTTATCTCTCTTCCAAATTCCAGTTCAGCTTTACTCTGCTAAGCCACTGGCCCAAACAGCTTTATTCATCAACCAATAAAAGCACCACATATATAGAAGGATATCCCACATCGTGTCTGTGAGTGTTCTGCCTGCGTGTATGTGGTATGTGTAGAAGACAGAAGATAGTTGTGAGCCACCATGTAGGTGTTACAAACTAAACCTGGGTCCTCTGCAAAAGCAGCAAGTGCTCTCAATTGTAGCCTTTCTAGCCCCTAAAGTACAGGTTTTAAAATCCAAGGGGGGAAAACTGTCCTGCCTCACTGAATACCAAATCTGAGCTCACTCAGAAATGATCCATTGTGGTGTCTGCCCTAGTCAGCACAATATTGGCAGTATTCTTTGGATGACTATTCAAGTCCTTTTCACAAAGCCATAAATAGTTGTGCTGGAAACCAGTTGGTGAGCAAGTAGCAGACCATTGTTCTTACTCTGGCTTTTATCACTGTACAGTTACTATTGTTCCAAATTTTTATTGTTGTTATTTCTAATTTCAATATGAACACCAGAATAGGCACACTTAATTGTTCATAAAACACTGAGAGTAATATGGAAGAGACGAAGATATTTGGGAAACGTTTCAAAGAAATATCAATTTTTCATGTACTTTTCTTTTCTTTTTTTGGAGCTGAGGACTGAGCCTAGGGCCTTGTGCTTGCTAGACGAGGACTCTGTCACTGAGTTAAATCCCCAACCACTCATGTACTTATTTTTCTTTTAGCTTATTGTCTTATAAATAGGTCTCACAAGAAAAATCAGCCTTAAGCATAATACTCAGGAATTCCTAAAGCCATGCCTTTGATGAAGAAGCTCTAGAAAGTGCAGGAGGTACTGCCTAACCATCCCAGTTTCTGAGTATGTGACCTGGAAAAAGACTGACGTTTGAATGAATACAAAGAACTCTGTAACAGTGCTGTTCGGTACAGTTGAATTAGGGAAAAGGAAGGGGAGAGGAATTAGTTCATGGTACTGTATCCGGATTATAGGTTAACTTATAACAGCTGGTAGGATAATTAAATCATATATTTGTGTAAATAATACACATGCATGTCTACATCCAGATGCATGTCTGTAAAGATACATATCTGCATGTATGTCAAAAGTATGATGATAAGTTAATGTAACACATTTCATATTCATAATCTGAGCTCACAATACCACAGACTCAGGCTAATGTTGATTCTGGGAGAAGGAAGGAGTGGGAGTGGGGATGAACTAAGGATGAAAGAGAATATTAGCTCAATACAAAAGCTTTTCTTTCTATTTCAAATGGTGAATGGAAACAAATATCACAGACTAGTAACAGCCCATCTAATGGTACAAATATGTATTCTGTTTTCGTTCCTGGCTATTATGGTCTAAATAGGAAATGTCACCCAAAGGCTCTTATGTTCACTGCTTGGCCCATAGTTAGTCTGAAAGATAGCAGGGCCTACCTGGCTGAAGCAGGTCTCTAGGGACCCACCTTCTAAGACTGTGTCAGCTTCTTGATCTCTCCTCTCTACGGCCTGTCTACAGTGAGATAAACAGCCTCTCCCACCACTGCGGTGTGATATGTTGTACTCCGTCATAACCTCCATACCAGGATGGACTGAACCCTGTGAAATCTTGAGCTAAAATCGATCTTTTCTCCCTTTAAGTTCTTTACATCAGACATCTGTCATAGCAATGAAAAAAGCTAGAACGAAGTCTTCTGGAAATTAATTTTTAAGACCCTCTTAATGCCCCTCCCCACAAGACCTCATGCTAACTACAAAAATCCCAAGGTATGATTCTGCCTGTCTCCATTTTCTACCTTATTATCTGAGCACTAGCAAGAGCTAGCACATGTTTCCAGGGTATCTGGAGGATTCTGAATACGCTAAAATTTCAGCCATTTGGGCCAAGGCAGAGAAGTCTGAGCTCTACCATAGACGATAAAATGTAAGCAGCACAAAGGCACAGTGTGGACTTAGCTACTGAAGCTTAAGTAATCACTCCAAATCCCAGTGGCTTAAAACAGTATGAATCTATTATTGACCTACAGTATACAATCACTTGAAGAGTTCTGCTAAACTGGGCTATCCTTGGCTGATTGTAGATAGCTCATGTATGGATCTAGCCTTGAAGGCAGGCTGAACTAAAACAGTTTCCCTCAAATGTTGGCCAATTAGCTGATTATTGAGGCAGTGCAAATAGTCAAGGCAGCTGGTTTTTGTCACTTGGTAGATTATCCTGGACTTGCCTGTTTCTCAGCAAGGTTCCCAGGGAGGTGATGGAAGGGAGTCCCTTCTGTCATTTTCCCGGCCACGGCAATTCACAAAGCCAGACAGATTTAATGAAAATAGATATTCCACCTTTATTCGACTTCAAAGTCACAAAGATTAGGGAAGCAAGTGAGTGTGGTGGGAATATTGCCAATAGAAAGTTTTAGAAAAGTTTTGGAGTTCATCTACCACGCCACGAGTTTGTATAGAGTTTCAAAAAAATGCTGCAATATATAGCAAGTAAGATATAAATTAAATAGAACTTTACTAGGGATTTCCTCCAAAAATGTTTATATTACTTGTTTTGATAATGTATTTTATTTATTTATTTTAAGTAACTTTTAAATGATTTATTTAATTTTTTATGTGCATTGGTGCATCGCCTGTATGTATGTCTGAGTGAGGGTGCCAGATCCCCTGGAGCTGAAGTTTCAGACAGTTGTAAGCTGCCGTGGGTGCTGAAAATTAAACTCGGGTCCTCTTCCTGGAAGAGAGGCCAGTGTGCTTAACTGCTAAGCCATCTTTGTTGTCCTTATTTCATAAAGAGGTCTCACATGTCCCAGGCCGGCCTCAAACTCAATATATAGCCAAGTATGACCCTGATCTCCTGATCCTCCAGCCAGGGGTTACAGGTAGACATCACCACGCCTGGCTTCAGACTTTTTAGGTAATGCCCAACCACATTTAAACACACTTTGTCCCCTGAGAAAGCTATATTTTTATACAGCTCACAAATTATCTCACTTCAAATTATTTTCTGGTTACTAATGGACAACTAATAGAGGCTAGCGACCTGAATTTCCCTCCCAAGTCCCCTTTTGTCACAGTGAAGAGTGAGCTGTAAATACAGTCTGCAGACTGGCGTAATTTACCCTGCACCAAAGCAGATCTCCACAAAGACTTATTAAATAATCCAATGGAAAGTTGTAAATCTAAGTGGGGAAAGAACAAATCAATAGGAAAACACAGTGGAGCACTTGCCTACTTGTGATTTTTGCAACCTTCTGGAAGGGTGAAGATTGATGCTGCAAAGAAATCCCCAACATGGAGGCTTGTAAAGACGAAGTGGCCTGCATTATTCGTAACAATTCATTTTATTCAGGATGTCACTAACCTCTATGTGCATTAAATTTTCTTTTTTTTCTTTTTGCTTATATCACAGTACTAGCTTACATCCGTTTTGTGCAGCAGAAGATTGTGGAAACCAAAGAAGTGTGAAGATATTCATGATACACATTTGTTCCTGGAAGAATTGTAGAAAGACACAGTGCTCACATTTCTGACCTTCAGATGCCATGTGAACTCAAAGAAACCCAGTCTTTCATAAAGAGTGATGTACGGAGGAAATGCACCAGATTGCTGAATAAATGGGTTTTCATGGTGCATGTTGCATAAATTTGGTGCAGAGTGAAAAGGTCAGTCTTACATTTTAAAAAAACATGTGATTTACATGCTACAATACTCACTGGCTGGGGAGATGGTTCAGTGGGTGAAGTACTTGTCACACAAGCATGAGGACCTGAGTTCAAATCTCCTGAACCCACATGAGAGCTGTGTGCAGTAGCATGTCTGTAACCCCAATGGTCCTATGAAGAGGAAGTAAAGACAAGACCAGCCCTGGAATTTCTCTGGTCAGTTAGTCTAGTGTATACAGTCATATAACAAAGAAATGATCCCATAACAACAAAATAACGTGTGCACAATGGAAAATGTATGCCTGTCTCACTCCACAAAAAAAAAAAAAAAAAAACAAAAAAAAAAAAAAAAAGCTGAATCTGTACCAGGCTTATTCTTTTGGGCCACCAACCTGCTCCCAAATCATGACACAGAGACATATTATTAGTATTGAATGCCCGGCCTTAACTTAGCTTTTTTTCTGGCTAGCTCTTAGAACTTAACCTGTTTCTCTTCATCTCCATTTTGCCTCGGGGCTTATTGCCTTTTTTCTGTATATCTTACTTTCACTGCTTCTCTATGTTGAGCTGGCTTCTTGGCCTGGATGTCTCTTTCATTCTCTCCTCCTTCTTCTCTCACTCTTCTTCCTTGTTCTTTGAGCCTAGATTTCTCTTCCTATTTATTTTCTCTGCTTGCTAGCCCCACCTATCCTTTCTTTAATGAGCTATTGACTGTTCAGTTCTTCACTAGACCAATCAGGTGCCTTAGGCAGACAAGGTGAAATAGCAACACATCTTTACATAATTAAGCACATATGCCTACATCATTAAAGAATTTCAGCAGAAACAAATGTAACACACCTTTACACAGTTAAAGTAATAGTCCACAGCATAAACAAAAGCAACATTTCTTTTCCTAGTTAAAATAATATTCCACAACTATCAGATTCCAGAAATGTCCATCATTCTAAAGAATCTGTATACCTTTGACTCTCAGTTCCATCCTGTAGACAGAGATTTCTGTCCCGCCCAGACCCACAGCCACTCCATCCCAAAGAAACACACAGAGGTCTACATTAATCTTAAACTGGTTGACCTATTAACTCAGGCTTCTTATTAACTCTTACATCTTAAATTAGTCCATAATTCTCGTCTGTGTTAGCCACATGGCTTGGTACCTTTTAACAGTGAGGTGTTCTCATGTTGCTTTCTCTGTGTCTGGCTTCCTCTGTGACAACTGCAGACTCAGCCTTTCCTCTTCCCAGAATTCTCCTGTTCTGGTTTCCCCGCCTATACTTCCTGCCTGACTACTGGTCAATCAGCATTTTATTCAAACACAAGTAACAAATCTCTACAGGGTACAAGGCCATTGTTCCACAGCATCACTCCTTCCCACCCACTGGCAACCATACTCATTTGTTCTGAATGTTTTATAGCTGGTATTGTTTGATTTTGGATGAATAAATGAAGCAGGAGCCCACTGTCACAAGTTCTTCACATATCCTTGTTCTTTCCTCATTCACCTGGGAACAAGTTTCAACCTAGTAATCCCCTGCCACAGAAACTCGGCATTAATCAGTTAGGAGGGCTGAGCGAGGGGCAGACATGGGTGGAGGAAAGTCGTGTCTCCTGAGGAAGCTGATCCCGCACAAATGTTCACCCTCCCTTTCCAGCTTTTTCTTTTCCTGAAAGAAAACCCTTTTCCCCATTGCTCTTCCTCGCCTCCCAGGAAATCTCTGCCATCTCTCTGAGGCGGAGTTCCCTAGATCCTTCTCCTGGCTCTATCCTTTGCAGACATCAGGTAACAAAAGGAAACACCCATGGCATTGGAGAGATGCTCAGCAGTTAGGAAAACTTGGCTGCTTTTGATATGGTTTTGATTCCCAGCACCCAAATGGCAGCTCACAACCACCCGTAACTTCAGTTCCAGGGGACACCCTCTTCTGGATTCCTCAAGTATGAGGCATGAATGTGGCACACACACACACACACACACACACACACATACAGATGAAAACACACACATCAAGCAAAATGAATAAATCTAAATTGTAAAATAAACGGAAGGAAATATCAAGGCTGGGGAGATGCCTCAGTGAGTTAAGCACTTACCTCACAAGCATGAAGGTGAAAAGTTCAGTGTTCCAGATGCCATATACAGTGGACACAGCAGCCTGTGTCTACAATCCTAGCACCAGGAGGTGCAAAGCAGAGACTCACTGGAAACTTTAGGGTCGCCTAGCCTAGCATATGGAGCTGCAAATAAGAGCTCTGTCTCAAGGGGCAAGGCATGGACCAACACTAGATGTTGTACTTTAACCACCACATGCACCATGGCATGTGGGCACCTGCACCCTTACATATAATCACACACACACATACACACACACACACACACACACTTAAAAATGAACATGGGCCTGCTGTGGGCCACATTCCACCCCACAATATAAAGTCCTCAGAGTTGCCGGGCGGTGGTGGCGCACACCTTTAATCCCAGCACTCGGGAGGCAGAAGTAGGCAGATCTCTGTGAGTTCGAGGCCAGCCTGGTCTACAAGAGCTAGTTCCAGGGCAGCCTTTAAAGCTAGAGAAACCCTGCCCTGAAAAAAAATCCTCAGAGTTCTCCAAGGAGAGAATCATACTGCATATATTCCTAGTCCAGGAGAAGATCAAACTTGGAAGTCCAGCACCAACTGAATTCATATAACGTTCCCAGCATGAGAAACCTGAGAAACTACAAGCTAAACTGCAGTAAGCTGGGAAGTGTGCATACCGACATCTCATGGGAGATATACCTCTGTATTTTCTTTTTCCTCATTTGTACAGTAAACAGCATTTCCCCATTTTCATGCTGCTTTGTGGTCTGCTTCTGCTTGCTGGAAACGAAGTAGAGAATGATTCTTTTAAAAAAAACATCCCACAGCATCAAACCCAGAAGTGATATAGCAGCTCAGTTCTGGAGAGTTTTGGTGGAGCATTATAGAACCTGTCTGTCATGCAGGCTCCTGTCACCCTGGGCTCTGTAGCATGGGCTAAAGCACTCCTGGTGTCGTCCTACACTGGAAAGCTCCTAGGATTGGCAGGTTTTCAAGCTAATGATTTGGAAGGTGACCACTGGCCCAGAATGGCTCTGGAAGGCAGTGGCCAAGCCTAAGTGGTGGAGATAGCTCCTCACTTTGGACCCACAGCTAGAGAATAAAGTTGAAGGCCAAAGTTGTTGACATCACCATTATTATTTTGGTGCCGGCAACTGAGCTCCCATCTTCGAGCTTACTAGGCAAGTGCCCTATCACAAAGCCGAAGTTCCAGCTTCACCTCCTCCATTATAATCAAGCCTCTATACCGCAGCCAACGAAGACTCAGAAAACACAGACTTCATTAGCCACGCTCTGAGGTTGTTGACGGATAACGTGAACTCTAACCAAAACAGTGCTATCGGGATGAAGAGAGGGAGAACTTGGTGCTATCTAAACAAAAATCAGAAGGTAGCAAGGGAATGTGACATGTAGATGTCTGGGGCAAGAACATTCATGCTAAAAGGACAGCCAAGACTGTGTCCCTGAGGCAGAAGTAAGTGTATGTGGCTTTCCTGGAGGAGGGCATAGAGGTTGGAGCACACTGCAGTCGGAGGCAGGGAGTCAGTTAGCAAGTCTCAACTTAGGAATGAACGGTGCTGCTCTATATAACGATAACCACTTTGAAGTATTAATTTTGGTCCTAGGAATGCTGTCTATTAACTGATAACACATTAACTGGCACTCAGAAGAGTTTGTTGGTAACTATTTAGTTCAGCAAAACTAATAAAAATGATAAAAAAAATACTTTAATAGAAATGTAAGATTCCACTATTGGGCCCACTTAGAAAGATGATGTTGATTGATGGACAGAAATCAAGGGCCATGGGGCTGCAGATATGACTAGTAAGAACTGTGTTCCTGGTTTGATCCCCAACACCACATAAATCAGGCATCGTGGTACAGGTCTACAGGTCTATGGTCTAAGCACTTAGGAGGTGGAAGCAGGAGGATCAAAAGTTCAAGGTCATAATCATTTACACAGTAAGCTTGAGTCCAGCCTGAGCTGCCTGAGACCTCGACTCAAAGACAAACCAGCAAACAAAAAACCCCAGAACTATGACAGTATTAGCTGTTTAAAAGTATTTCCTAACAGTGACTTGAGGTGCCTATTTCCCAACTTTTTAAAAAAAATATTTATTTATTTGTTTATTATGTATACAGTATTCTTCCTGCAGGCCTCATTACAGATGGTTGTGAGCCACCATGTGGTTGCTGGGAATTGAACTCAGGACCTTTGGAAGAGCAGGCAATGCTCTTAACTGCTGAGCCATCTCTCCAGCCCTTCCCAACTTTCTTAAATGTACCTCTAACAACGCTGTTCATTTAGCACTTATGTTCTTACTGAGTCCCTTGTAACAAAGGATATGGACGCAGAGATATTCTGGTATTTTCTAGGAAGGCAAATGTTAATAAAATTCTTAAATATGTGCGCTCAGGGGGGTAAAGGCTATTGATACCAGTCCCAATGACCTAAATTCAATGCCTGGAGTCCCCGTGGTAAGAAGAGAACAGACTCCCAATAGTTATCCTGTGACCACCATGTGCACACGTGCTCGTACATGTACACACACACACACACATTCACACACACACACACACACACACACACACACACCACACCTGTACCAATTCCTTTCCCAGATTCATCAACTTTGAGTTTGAGTTTGGGGGCCCATTTAGTTTAATGAGGGCCAACTGTGTGACAAGTGGATCGGGACTATGCAGCTGCTGGAGACTGGCGCAGTCAAGAGTGAGCACACAACTGAAAGTCACTGACTTCTCCCTCCCTGGATCTGCCAGCAGCGAAGAGTTCAGCAGTGAAGGCAGTGAGCACGCTGCAGGTGCACAAGCCTAAGCCAGATAAAGAGGAATCCTATTGTGTTAGGCATCCCCCCCACTCATTACTGTAACAAAATGCCTGACAAAAGCAGCTTAAGGAAGGAAGGGTTTATTTTGGTTTACAGTTTGAAGCGATACATACAGTCCGTCACAGTGGGGGATGTCATGGCAGCAAGGCTCACAGTCAGGAAGCAGCGAGAGATGAATTTTGGTGTTCCACTCTGTCCTTTCTGATCCGTCTGTGACCCCAACTCATGGAATGCTGCCACCCACATTTAGGCAGGTCTTCCCTCTTCAGTTAAACTTCTTGGGAAGCACCTTCATAGAGACATATCCACAGGTGTGTTTCCAGGGTGATTCTGAATCCAACCAAGTTGACGATCAAGATTAACCATCGCTAATCTACCTCTGGCCAACCTGATCCCCAAACACCATCACTACATCATAGCATTCCGCCTCTGGCCGCTAATCTCTCATTTTCATAGCACAATTCAAAATGCATTTAGTCCTTCTCTAAAGCTGCTCAGTCTTTTAGCAATTCGAACAGTGTTAAACAGTCCAAAGTCTCACCTGAGACTCAAGGCAATCTCTTATTTGTAAACTTGTAGAAAATCAACAACTTACAAAATTTCAATATACACTGGCAATGAATAAACATCCCCATTCCCAAAGGGAAGAATGAAGAGTGCAACAAGGAAAGAGGAGACCAAAGAAAAGAGCAACACCCAGCAGGGCAAACACCAAATCATGCAGCTACATGCCTGGCATCTGGAGCTCATAATGGAATCATATGGGCCTCAAAGGGCTTTGGGGCTCCCATGTCTCCATCTCTTGTCTTCGCTCGCTCCTCTCCATGCTTGCAGCTTCCCTCTGGTGATGACCCACAGTTCTCACACCTCCATATCCGGGCTCCACACTGAAGCTTAGCTTTCACTTTCACATCTTCACATAATGGCTTCTCGGGGCTCACCACTGTGACCCCAACCCTGCTACATATCACCTGCTCTTCCGGGAACTCTAGTGCACGTCTCCATGACCCTCTTAGTCATGCATCTTTCACAGCTGTCTGCCACTACCATGTGGGTGACATTTTGCAAAATTCTGCTGTGCTGGCTTCCACAGACTACAGGTATATTGATGTTTGTGTGCGGGCCATGGGGAAAGGTTCCCTGGGTAACTGCTTTCTACAAGTAGGAGACTCCTTCAGCAATATTCTCAGGTTAGGTTTTCTCCTTTCAAATAAATTCTTATTTTCACAAAAGGGAGTGTTTACTGGGTGGGGTTTTGCTTTCAGAAAACCATCAGTAGTGTCTAATTCAGAGCACAAGGCTTCTCATTAATGTTGCTAATCTCTTTTAACAATTCCAGTTGCTTTCTCTGCATCTGCCTTGCCCGCACCTTTACACTCATTTCTTTCCCCACCAAGTTGACACACCTGTCTTCTTTTGCCCCATTTGTGCTTTCCCTCACTGGAGACCTGGAACACAGCAGTAGTCAGTAAACATGACACAGTCCGAAGGCAACCGAGCCTCAGATTTCTTCCACCAAGCAAACGACTCCATTAAGTTTGACACTAGTCTCCCTCGAGTTCCCAGGACATAGGCCTGATGACATAGATTGATACCAGATTCTGTCAGATTTTCACACAAATGGCTGGTAGCTCAATACTCAATAGTCCCCTTTCCTCTCTAAAACTCCATGAGCCAGTTCACCACTGTCCGCTCTTGTCTCAGCATCTGAGTTTTCAAAACGCCACCAGAACTGCCCATTCAACTCTGCTTACAGCACTCTAAGACTTCTCTGGCTCAAAGTTCCAAACTCTGAACTTTTAAACCCGTTCCAAACGCCCATGACCCACATGGTCAGGCTTAACACAGCAGCCCCACTTCTCAGTCCCAATGTTCTGTATCAGCTCCTTTTGTGCTTGCTGCGACAAAGTCCCTGAGAAAAGGGTTTACTTTGGCTCACAGCTTGACGGTCCAGTCCATTATGGCAGAGAAGCCGCGGCAGCAGGAACATGAAGCCACTGGCAATACATATACATTACACATGCAGTCAGGAAAAAGAAAGAAATGAACGCTGGGATCTCACTTACTTTCTCCTTTTTACTGCATCACAGACCCTAGTCCATTGCATGGTGCTGATCGTGAGCAAGATGGGTCTTTCCTCTTCAGTACAAACTTTGCTGAATCGGTACCATAGACACACCAAAAGTATGCTTCCACAGTGATTCTAAATCCATCACATTGACAATTAAGATTAACAATCTTACCTACCAGGACCTTGAAGGCTGTTCCAATCAGTCCCCACAAACCTGAATCTGCACTAGCAACTAAACGCAGAAAGGAAGATGTCTATACTCAGGCCACCTGGGAGGTAGTGAATCTTAGTAGTCAGTGACGCACAAGGCACTTTAAAGAAACCATTTGTAGTTAAAAGTCCTTGAAGCTCCTGTTGTTCATGACCGATGACCTTTGGAAATTAAAGTCAACTGAACTGAGCCATAAGAGAAGACAAGTGCTATGTTTAATGCTTTCATGACACCGGTATCCTTTCCAGTCACTGAAAGTGCTCTAAACCATAGAGGGGAAAGGCATGCGCAGTAAAATGAAGATGAAAAGGATGACTGCAGAGCATGGCAGCTGGTAAACTTGGGAGAAGGATAAACGTGTGTTGGGCCCACCAGGGCCCACAGAACAGCCACACGTTGGCACAGAGTCACAGTGACTTCTCATAACCACCAACAGTCACGATGCAAAGAGAGGCCAAAGCAAAAAAGCGAGGGGCAAAAGGGTACAAAGAGAAAACAAGGGAAACAGTTGTGAGGGAGGGTTACCCCCACTGCTGCCCTGCAATAAAAAGAACAGGGAAGGCCAGAGCAAAGTTTCTCTTGCTTCTTTCAAACAAAACTGGCAAAGCTTTATTTAGATAACCCAAAATAACATTTTTATAGAAAAGGAACTATAACATTACACGGCAGAGTATGGCTGTAAAATCTCAAACAAGACAGGCAACGCTTTATTTAGAGCAACAAAAATAATATCTCTGAGAAAGGGAACTGCTAAAAGCAATGCATAGTCGCAAGTTCTCCTTTGCCATCAATATCAATTCCCTCTAAAATACTTTCAGAGTACTTTGTGGCTTCCAAGCACAAACTAAGATCTGTTGAACAGAAAACAGTTTTCAAAACCATTTTGTTTAACATTAACAAATAATCAAACAACGTGCTTCTTGCTAACAACCAACCGCAATGGCTTCCAGAACAATGTTTAACCTAAGTATCTGTTCATGAACGTTTCCCTACGAATACAGCTCTGGCTGTTTTTATCCTGCGAGCACATACAGTTTGTGCAGCAGTGTTACTTTGGAACACATTCAGACACCCAGGAAGTAATCATGACACCAAAAAAAAAAAAAAATTAATTAATTAATTAATTAAATCAATTCCCCCTATAGGCATGTTCTACCATGATGAGGTCAGAAAATAATTCTTAACAGAAATAAAAGTATGTGAGCAACCCAAAAGAACAGAGCCTGCTTCTGTCAGAGAACCCCCAGGGGAAGTCCACCATTTCATTCATGCTTCACCTGGAACCTAAAATATAAAGCCACATTGTATAGCTATTTTTCTAAAACCATGGAAACTTTAGTAAATTGCCCTGGGGTTCTTGGTGCTGTAGTGTGCCTCACAGGCAGCAACATACGCTGACTCCGGGAAGAAGTCATCATGGTATTCTGCTAAAAACCTAGAGAAAGAAAGAAGGCACTAATGAGCATCGTACTAAGAACTGAACACCCTGCAGCTAAGTATTCGCTTATAACCAGCTTTCACATTTCAAGTTCTGTGTGTACTAGGAAGGGAGGCTGCTTCTAGTCTTGATTCTATTTGATTACTTCCACAGCACTCACTGAACCAGTTTCTGTCAATCACTGTGCATCCAAATCTCTTCATGAGCAGTTACAGAAACAGAACCTGAACTTGATTAGGTGGCAGTCTGATTACATACATGCATCTGTGAAAAATAACCTGTTTTTCAAACTCAAAAAATAATACATGACAAATCCAATAAATGTCACTTAAGAAATTCACAGGGCTTATACACACTAAGTTGGTGGTAGGGCCTCGGTCCTGTTTCAACAAGGTTCTGGGACAGATTTAGTTGACTTCCCAGGGGAGGCTTTACCCTCTCTGAGGAGCAAATGTGGGTGGGTAGGGGGAAGGTGGGGGAGTGGGAGAAAAGGAGGGAGGGGGAACTGGGATTAATATGTAAAAGAATAGTTAAAATGGAAATAATTAACCTGGCATTAATAAAGAAAAACAGGGAAAAAAGTTACATCCAAACTGAACAGAAAAGCCAATACCAGCATTTTACATACAAATTTGCCATCCCAAGAGGTTAGTTATAAGTCTGGATGAGAGCCCAACAACATTCAAAAGACTGGGATGTCTGTAGATGGTCATTAAAGCGTGGCAAGTCACTCAAGAATCTGCAATACACTGATGATGGGCCCTCAAGTGAGAGTCACGAGAGTCACTAAGTTGTGACACTCCATCTCCAAAAACAAAACAGCAACACAACAAAGCAAACACACCCACGAGACAAGAAACAAAACAAATTCCAAGTGAACCCGGACAAGTGGAAGGCAGCTGTGCGGGAAGCACTCACCTGCTATCTCGCACCTGTCCGAATTCCTAAACTATCTAAATAAGAAAGCACTGTCAAAAGTCATTTGCCAGCAAAGTGCTTTTCTCTCTGTTTGCACCTTCTTGAAGGTCACTATTTAGTTCGTTGATTTGAACTGTTGCCACTGTCTACTTTTTTAAAGAACAGTTTTATTTACTCTTTAACAACTTCATGCAACAGACCTTGATCATATCGAACCCCAATCTTCCCTCTCATACCTTGGATACATTTGAAAAGCCTTTTCCTATGTTTATTTATAAAATCTATGTTGTTCACTAAAGTCCTAACTTCTGCTTTATATGAGGAATACTGCAAAATCTGCAGCTTCCCTATATTAAACTACAGTTTTAGCACTATTTGCTTTCAGTGTCAAAAGTTTTATGGTAAACAGGACTGTGGGTTAGTCTGAAGGGGCATTTGGGAGGGAAGAGAGTATTTTTTTTTTTTTTTTTTTTTTTTTTGGTTTTTTCGAGACAAGGTTTCTCTGTAGCTTTAGTGCCCGTCCCGGAACTAGCTCTTGTAGACCAGGCTGGCCTCGAACTCACAGAGATTCGCCTGCCTCTGCCTCCCAAGTGCTGGGATTAAAGGCGTGCGCCACCACCGCCCGGCGGGAAGAGAGTATTTTTAAAATTTGTTTTCACTAAAAGGTTGGAAAGTCTAATTATGTTCAAGGACGTGCTATTCACAATCCCTACAGGAAAATCCCTTTTCAAACTTTAAGACTAATTTCTCTGGGCAGAGTACTCTCTACTCTTGAATATCCTAGACCAGTCAGAATGCAGCCCATTAGACAGAAAATGGCTCCCTTTAAGGTCTAGTAGCTAAGCTGAGCTGGGTGAGGCAAGGTGAAGGCCAGCTTTGAAGGCCAAGGTAAAGACGCGGCTAGATGGAAGAGAGGGACTAACTGGACGGTGCGAGAAAAACGGGCATAAGATCCACAGATGAAACATTCTGTTAGATAAGAAAATGACTGGCTATATCAGGTGAAGAAAGCCACACCCTCTTTGAATTTAGAAACGTCAGTATATACTGAGTCATATTTAAGTAAGGAACACACAATTAACTTAGGTACACACAACAAAAAAGGCCACTATATATGGTACTCCTGAAGAAAAAATGTAAAATTAATGTCAATCTTAAGTACTCCTACATAGGAAAATTCATTTTCTGCTTACAAGGTTAGCTACCTGGATTCCTCTAGTGACATGATACATACCTCAGTATCCTTGCCTCAGAAACTGGAGAAATGAAGACTAAAAGAAACACAAAACCAAGCAGCAAACAAAGATCCTGCCCTACTTACCCTATCAGTTAGAACACACCCCTCCCCACAAAATGGAAAATACCACAAAGCTACTTTCCCTGCGTGCTAAAGTTAAGCCTAGAAAACTCACGTTTGCTGGCAGAGGTAGGTGTGACAAGGTAATAAAAATACCTCAGAAAGAGATCAAAGTGCTTCAGTAGAGCCTTCAGATTCTTCTCCGAGAAGGACATCTTCCCAAGGATTTCTGGAAGTTTGACTGGATTAAAAACAAAAGCATTTGTAATCAGCAGAAGGTTAGGATGGAAAGGACTCACTGTGGCACATCATGTGGGTATTCTTTCCCCTTCGGGGACTGAATTCCCACCTGGAGAATCAAACTGTGAGTTACCAAACAAGCACAGAGTGGGAAGTCAAGTATCACAAGTACAACTTTTATGAAATTTAAGGTACATCCAATGTCTTTTCTTTGAAGCAGAAATCGAGTATCCACATTAGTAAGATGCTTACAAGATGTCTACAATCTAGTGACCCTGGTTAAATAAAAAAGTCAAGAAATAAGAGGCTACGGCCGGGCGGTGGTGGCGCATGCCTTTAATCCCAGCACTTGGGAGGCAGAGGCAGGCGGATCTCTGTGAGTTCGAGACCAGCCTGGTCTACAGAGCTAGTTCCAGGACAGGCTCCAAAACCACAGAGAAACCGTGTCTCAAAAAACCAAAAAAAAAAAAAAAAAAAGAAATAAGAGGCTGCTAGAGCTGAGGGTATCATGAGGCCCCACTTCAGTTTGACCATCTATAAATCTATAAGAGAATGGTTGCTAAGAGGGAGAGGCATTTTCTCCAGTGGTGAAGCCACTGGTAAACTGCTCGTTTCCTTCCTCACCCATGCACTTATAAAGAACTATAATGAAACTCAGTTGGGGGGGGGCACACACACATACACACATGCCATGGAAATAGAAGGACAAGCAGGAGGGACGAGAGAGATAATGGGGGAAGTGACTATGATCAGCATCATTCTATAAACATATGAAAGGATCAGTGAAAGTCACTATTGTAGGTATTTAATAGATGCTAATAGAAATGAAAACTGGAACGAAGACAGAAAGAACAGGGGTTCTTACCAAATAATCGCAGCAAATGCTGTGCACCGTAAATGTATGAAGGGGGAGGTGGCTGGTCTCCTGGCGGGTAATTGTCAGGCACAAGTTTCCAAGATAGGACCTATGAAAAACACGATATGAATGCTTCCTTTATTCCAAATGGAGACACTTCTAGATACCTATATCTTCTGATAGTAAATCATATGGAGAGAGTAAAACCATATTGCTACCTAATGAACACAAGAACATAAAAATAAATGTGAGGGCCAGAATGACTCAAATTTAGATTAAGAAGATACTGGATTTTAAACTTCTCTACATCTACTATTTTCTGGAGAGACATTCCATAATGATGGAGAAGCCGTACTGGCAGGATCAGGAGCCTAGCTGCTCACACTGCATTAAGTTAGGAAGCTGAGAGTGGGCCAGCAATCTGGCCAGTCTATAAAGACTAAGGGCTCAGCCCCGTGAGCCATTCCTCCAGCAATCCAGTCAGTCTATACAGACTAAGGGCTCAGCCCCGTGAGCCATTCCTCCAGCAATCCAGCCAGTCCATAAAGACTAAGGGCTCAGCCCCGTGAGCCATTCCTCCAGCAATCCAGTCAGTCTATAAAGACTAAGGGCTCAGCCCCTTAAGCCATCCCTCCAGCAAGCTTGACTTCCTAGAGGTTCCACAGTCTCTCTGGACAGCATCACCAGCTGGGGAGCCAGTGTTCAAACACATGAGCCTCTGGGGGACATTTCCCATGCGTACCACCACAGTCACTTAGCCACTTTTCCTTAAACAGGAAACACTAGCAAGAGTATTGAGAGTCCCTGGTTCCTTGCTATTTGCATCATTATAGAAACTAATTTCAATCATCTCAGAGTTCCAACCAGGTCATTGGTTTCCTTGCCTTTACTCTGATTTTCAGAACTATAGATAGACATGGGGCTTTGCTTAAAGTGAGCTGTCTTTCAGAACTCTCTGATGGATTTCCGCAGTACCTTCATCAATCAGCAAACCAGCTATTACTAAAGTGTGTGTCTAATCTATTAACATGGAAGAACCAATGGTGCAGGAAATCCTCTATGAGAAAAAGCTGAAGGTTGCCCACCCCCAAGACATCAGAGATGCTGGCACAGTCGACCTGAAATAAAGTAGACATTCACAGTCCTGTGGGACTCCAGGATGAAGGCCCCAGGTTCATTTCAGCTCCTTGCAGCCTTCATGTAAATTCCCCATCTCATCCTTGGCAGCCAGTACAAGCATCTTCACACCAATCAGAAATCTAACCCAGCTCCCACAGGGGAAGCTTAGAACTGCGTTGGCATTGAGTGTGGACCAGAGGGCGCAGATAGGCATCTGTAATTAGTACAAGTTCTCAATGGGAATCACCTGTGAATCTTAACCAGCAATGTTTTCATCCAGACCCTTCCCAATCAGCAGCTAGTAATAGAAGAAAGGGTTATAATGGATTTGGATAAATAGTCTTGGTTAAAACCCACTGTGGAAGAAGTCCTAGAGGTTCTTAAAGTCACTATGGATTCTTTAGTCCCTAGAGGCTGCTGAATGCCACTGTTTACCACAAAGCGTCCTGTTCTACCATTAACCACTAGATGGCAGCACTCCCCTATGTGGAAGTGGCCTTTGCCTCTTTTGTTTTTTTATTAAGGGAAATAGAAGAGTAGCTGTGGGAGAGAGGGGAGATGAAAGAAGGGACTGAGAGGAGTGGAGGAAGGGGTAACTGTGGGGTCAAGATTTAGTGTATGTGAGAAGAATCCAATTTAAAGAAAAAGAAATATAAATACCATTTCCCTTAAAACAAAGCCTGTAGCGGCAAGGCTTCAAGTTAATGGACTTAAAGTCCGGCCCAATGGCGACATTCAGCATGCTTTCAGATGAGAATGTCAAAAGTGAGTCAGAAGCGACAGCTTGCTGCTCACATCTCATCCAATTGTCCATGTGGATTTCTATATTGCCCCAAACTACGTTTATACTTTTTGTGGAGGGCTGAACTGTTCAACCGGGAGCCTCTTCCTGAGGTCTGGTGTAAGTATGGAGAAGGAACAGTTCACATTCTAAGAACCCAACTCTGCCCACCACGGGGATTACGGTTATCAGTCTCAAGGTTGCCGTGTACTTGGTCTGGAATGCTCTTAAGATAACCTGTACTCCCTTTGTACAACACTGTTTGCTTAGCTTCCCACTAAGTCCACTGGGAGAGTTTCGGCTGACTTTGTCCCATTGTATTTCTTAAGGCGCTTGTGTGGTAAAAACACACAGCCTGTGAAAGAACTCTCAATCGCAACCCGTATCTTCTCTTTGTCTATCCTCTTTATCTTCTGGATCTCCTGGTCCTCTCTCGTAGGACCCCAGCGCCTAAGAAGGACCTTTAAATGATTTAAAGCTAAAAGGCTATTTTTAGCTCTTGCATATCATATGTGTTCACATTTCAGTGTCCGCGATAATGGTTTACTGATGCACGGTACATCTATCTCATTTACATATTGTTTGCAGCTACTATGCAGTTGATTAGTCTTCATGGGCATCACGTGACACACAGAACCTAAAATACGTACTCTCAGACTCTTCAGAACAAACGTATTAACGACTGATGTGTTATACAGAACACAGACACAAGTCTTTCAACAGCTAAACAATCTTTGTAGGAAAAAGTCATTCAACTTGTAAAGCCGGAGTCCTGGCGGTTTTCTCAGATTTGAAACCAGAAACTGACTATTTAGCAGAATCCTCTGTATCCTTTTGCTGCTATTTCTTGTAAAGCAACATAATATTTAGAAGATTTAGGATTGTAAGCAACTACAATGGGTAAGAGAACTCTTGGAGCTGAACATCAAACACTCTACCTCATTAATTTCATTGGTTCTTCTCCCTTCGAAGCCAGCAAATACAGCACTCCCTTCCTTACTCGGAGTCAGAGGAATGGGGGAAGATGATCTGCTATGCACAGGCGTCTCTGCCAAAGAGAAAGTCACAATTATTTACCCATAAAGTTAGAGTGACCGAACTAGAGACACTCCTCAGGACCCCGAAAACCACTAGACTACCAAGGTAAACCAGTTCTCAACAGCTACAAACCTTCACCAATATGGCCTTCATCTTTATAACAGATAGTACCTGGAATATCATTTTTAGCATGGTACTGATACATGTTACAACATAAGTCAGTCTTGCAAAGGTTAAGCTAAGCTGAAACGGGCCCATCATAGAGCCATATATTGTGATTTCATTCATATGTAAAATGTAGAATAGGCAAATCTGGGGATAGAAGGGAGATTTATAGTTCTATGAAGGCATGGGTGGGGTGACTGTTAATAGGTATGTGTTTTTGAGGGTGAAGAACTTCCCATGTTTTGGAACCAATTGAGAGATGGCCGGACAATTCTGTTAATACATTAAAAGTCACTGGATTGGACACTTTAAATGGGAAAACTGGAGTGTGGATTACAGCTCAACAAATTTAAAAAGTAGGGTTACTAAATTAGTCACTTTAAAACGATTAACTTGGATGGGGGGGGGATGGCTCCAAGGCTAACAGCACTGCATTCTCTCCAATTGCCAGCAGCCACATGGCAATGGCAACTCACAATTCTGTCTAACTCAGTTCCAGGGATTCTGACACATCATTGGTGCCTGAGGACACCAGGCACCCCCATGGTATGCAGACATAGATGCAGGCAAAACACCTATCTTCATAAAATAAAAATAAATCTTTTAAAATGTATATAGCTTTATATGTGCTTTTGCCTAAATCAATAATACCAAAAAAAAAAAAAAAAACTGGAGTAGGTTGGGAGACAGGGAGATATAACTTCCTGTTTTAGAATTTCTTTTAAAAAAGCATTTTATTTCCCAATAAAACCATCCCAGTTTTCATTCCATTAACTTATTAATCATGTACATACATTTTACATTATTCAATTTACATAAAATGGCTGAAATAAACAAATCTAAAGTGCTACCTAGATCGGTGCTTTCCAGGGGAGGTACGGAAGGACACGTGAATGGCTGCAGATGCACGGAAGACGTCTTTTGTTCTGTGAGGAAAGCATCTGAGCTGATTTTGGCGATGGCTGCACCATTCTAATTATACCAAAAAAAAACACCTGGAATGGTGAATTTTCCAGCATATGAAGTATATATGCTAAACCCAGATTTGGATACTTTACTCAAGTTTTGGAAACAGGAAGAGAAATGCAACAATCTACTAGCACCTTTCACCCTGAGTATTTCAATATCTCCACCAGCTCACAAGTAGCAGAGAGGGAGTGTGGAAAGCAGCCATAAATACAGAGTCCAGACCTGCTCCCCAATCCTCAGAGCTACCCAAGCCAATTGCTTTTCCGTCTTCCTATGGATGTTTTCCTCTTCTTCAAATGAAGTGGCCTTATAGCATTTGGCTGAGGTCCCAGGAATAGCACACCCTTTACATACACTTAGGAAGGTTAAAGGCAAAGGAAAAAGTGGCTTTCCCCAGCCTGGGGAATCTTACAGCAAACTCACTCTTTTCCAAGTGCAGAAACAATTTTGGCATGTTGGTAGATGTGTCCTGCTGCCGACGCTTCGGCTGAGGTGAAGAGCTACTCTCCGACAACCTGTCACAGTTGGTGCTATGGCGTGTGGACCGCCTTAGAGACTGCAGGGCTTCTGGATCGGCTTTGCGCCTCTTGGGAGTGGCTGGTTCACCGCTAGTTGGTTGGCTCTCGGTGGACTGTGGTGTGGATGGGTTCAACAAAGGCGGGCTAGGAGACAGCTCCTCTTGGCTCCTGGGCAAGAAGGACAGAGTCACTGGCAGTCTCTAAAGTCTTCTGTAAGGCCTCCGAAAGCAGGTTCACAAACCAGCCTGGGAGGGGCATATACCCCCAAGTATACTCAAACATCCATTTTCTTAAACAGTCCCTGAATAGATGAAGTCACTATAACTCTGCAAGGCAAGCTGTTATTGGAAACAAAAACACCACATCTATATGTTTTAGAATAAGCACTTTTGTGGGTGAGGGTTGGCCCTAGCCCAGAAAATAGTTATCAGTGTCTATTATAGGGTTGTCACAACTGTGGGAAGATATACTGTTGTCTAGTGGCTAGAGACCAGAAACACTGCTAAGTGTCCAACATCACACAAGATTGGCCCTAGGACAGAGAAATTCTGGTCTAGGGAATAAGACTATCACACAATGTCTTCAAAATGTAAAACTTGCCAGGATATAAAAACGGCACAAGCATATCAAAGTTGACCCCAGACTCTGGGAATCATCAGGTGTGAAGTAGGTCATTCATGACTTCAACATAGGTCCCCAGTGCATTTTGCTGGCCTCCTGCCTGAGGTGAAAGTGACATGGGGAACAAAGAGGAGAGAGGGAGAGAGGGAGGGAGAGAGGGAGGGAGAGAGGGAGGGAGGGAAGGAGGGAGGGAGGGAGGGAGGGAGGGAGGGAGGGAGGGAGGGAGGAAAGAGGAAGAGAGAGAGAGAGAAAGTCCACTGAAAAGAGATGGTAGAGAGGGAGAGAGTGAGTTAGGGAAAGAGACGGAGAGGAAGAGAGAGAGAGAAACCACCAAAAAGATGGTAGAGAGAGAGGCCGCCAAAAAGATGATAGAGAGGCAGAGTGAGTTGGAGAGAGAGAGAGAGAGAGAGAGAGAGAGAGAGAGAGAGAGAGAGAGAGAGAAGAAAGGCAGCTAATGCAGGGCACAGGAAATGAGAGTTAGCAAGATAGCTGTAGATGAGAGCAGATGCTGAGTGGTCAAACATAGAGGGATGCTACTCTTAGTGCTAGAGAACTCAGTCCTCTGAGCATGGCATGATCATTGCCATTGTGGAATCGGAGCAGCTATGATGACCCACATGAGATGTTCATAACTAATGTTCCCTTGTGAAAGGTGGTAGGGCCCAGAAAGCACACAGAGGCCTCCCCTTTCTGAGGATACTTCAGCCGTTAATGCCTGCTGGGGAGAGGGAGGCTATTCCTCAGTGCTGTCGTTATTTGTAAGTAGCACATGTTCCTAGAACTAGTCCTGGTTAAACACATGTTCCTAGAACTAGTCCTGGTTAAACACATGTTCCTAGAACTAGTCCTGGCTAAACTCATTCACTCACCAAGCTAGACTTGAGAACTGGTTTTTAGACTCTTGTACAACATTCAGGAAGAGAAGGGAAAGTGCATGGCAGAGTGCCTTAGACAGATTAAGGGAAAAGACTTTAGGTAAGGATGGATCCATCATCACATCCCCTGCCAGAGAACAGGCTTAAGTACTCTTAGATACAGAAGGAAGAAAATCAGAAATGAAAGAAAAGTAGGGAACTAGCCTAAACTTAGGATCAAAGGTTGCTGGCCCCTTTACGCTCTTCACTGTCTTCCGGAAGATGGGACAGCTGCTCAGAATCCACTGACAAAGTTCTATCTACCCAGGAATCTTTTGTTTGTCCTAGTCTTGCTGAACTCCCCTCTAGAGACCATCTGTCCCCAGATTTATAGCAGTCCTCCTGCCTCACTGGCATGTGCCATTATGCTTGGCTACCCTGAAACGTTTCCCTGGGAAAATCTTACACACCCATTGAGAATGGGAGTGAGGATCTAGCTAACCCATAAATAAACAGAAAGCAACAGTAAGAAGACCCTGTGGTTTCCCTTCCTCCAAACATTCAGGCCCCCAATACCAGCAGATCAAATACTGCAAATAAAGAACTCAGTCACATCAGTGCTGACACCCGAAGATGAAGGCACACTTCCATGTTGTCTAACTCACCTATTAGTTGTGGTGGTACTTTCCTTAATAGGAAGAAAAAATTTAGATGATGTCACTCTTTTATATTGAGCTTGTTCATATGGATAGAGCAAAACCAATGGGAGAGTATAATCAAAGGTAATTCGTAATCCATCCACCATCTCCTTACAGAGGTCAACACTAGGAGAATTGAGAAAGAAAAGATTAGAGACTCTGTAAAGTCACAGGTATTTTCCAAACTTCACAATAAAAGTATATTTTTAAGAGAGCAGACTTATCTTTATTATTTATGCATTTACTCTGAGGCAGGGTCTTCACCATGTAGCCTTGGCTGGCATGGAACTCACTATGTAGACCAGGCTAGCCTCAAACTCACAAAGCTCTGCCTGACTCTCCCTCCTGAGTGCTGGGATTAAAGATAGGTGCCATGCAGCTGAGGGCAGACTTTTAAAACCTTATATATTCACTTATATATAAAAAGAATAAATACAATCTATAGATGCTAATAATAAAAAGCATGGAAATATAGACCCTAATATAAAATGCGGGCACTATGATAATAACTTAAATGTATCCATATAACACAAATGAACAGGTTTATTACAACATGAGGCATCCCAGCAGCCCAGTGCTCCTGGCTCCTGTTCAACTGTAATACTATACATCCCTAACACTGATCCCGCCAAGTCACGACGATATAGTAGGATTTGAGGAACTCTACTCTGACTAGAATAAAGAATTGTTTGGGGCTGAGGAGATGACTCAGTGGGTAAAAAGCGCTTGCTGTACAAGCCTGACAACCTGAGTCTGGATCCCCAACATCCACTTAACTAGATGGAGTACTGTACAAATCTGTATTCCCAGAGTTCCTGCGGGGAAACCTCTGGCAATTCAGAGGCTTCCCAGGGTGGTGGATCCGGCAGTGAACACTAGAGACTGTCCTAAACAAGGCAGAAGGTGAGGACTTTATACCACGGGTTGTCCTCTCACCTTCAAATGGATGCCATAGCACATATGCACTCAAACACATGCATACATAAATCCATTTTAAAAACTGATCAGTCATAAGCAACCTTCTATCCAGTTCTCATTGCCCATTCTGCGTCCTCAAGTAGACAGTTCCTGTCCAAAGTGGTATCCCTGAAAATATTGGTCTTGGTGACAAGGAGATGCATAATCAAGCCAGGTCTCATGTGGAATTAGCAAACACTTCACAAAAATCACAATAGTTTCATGCACACTGACAACTGAATGAATAAGGAGCAAATCAGCTATGAAATAAGAAATGCATTCAATAAAACTGAACAAAGAGAATGATCCCTTGTTCAAAACTGTAATATATAAAGAAAAAGCTGAGGGTATAGCTTAACCCTCATGCATGCTAGGCTAATGCTAGTTAAGTTTAATCCCCGTACCACAAACACACACACACACACACTCATACACGCCAAAACTAAACAAGAAACCTAACAATAACAACAACAAAACCAAAGACAGAATCCAAAGGACCCCCCCCCCCAATCACTCACTTCTTTTCTGCTGGGACATAGTGCACATTCATATGTGAATGCATCATGGCATGATGGTGACGAGGCCTCTCACTGGCTGAAAAGGCTGCATTAATAGCAAAATGCTTCACATAGGATTCCAAAATTGTTATGACGTTGGTCTGGCATGGAAGTTTCACTAACTGTTAAGAAAAATATAAACATCTAATACATACATCCCATTATAATCAAACATATATTACAAGTAGGAATAGCAATGGCTCTATCAGTTTAACTTTGTCAATTCTGCTTAAGAACTTCTCAATTAAATATGTCTAGAAGCTCTTTAATATTCCTTCCATCCACTGATCATACTCATATATTATTATTGTCTTATTGTCTTGAATACACAGAAGTGGTGATTCTCAGGCTTAGCGTTGTATTAAGAAATTTGGGGAAATCTCTCAAAGTATTACCAAGAGATGTGCCCCTACCCTAGCAATTAAATCCTAATCAATCTTATCAGCTCTCTTTTTGAGACAGGGTGTACTAAATAGTTCGGGCTTTCCTGAAACTCTCTAGGTAGAGTAGGCTGGCCTTGAACTCACAGTGATCTCTACCTCCCTCTGCCTTCCGCGTGCTGGGATTAAAGGTGTGTGTCATCATTCCTGCCTTAAATCCTAATCTTAGTTGAAGCCCAAGTATCAGAATTCTGAAAAGCTCCCTGGGAGGCTCACATGGACAGTATAAGGTATACAAGTCTAAAGTTATACAAGAACCCAGCACCACTGTTAGTCGATTTTATAACTGGACTGTTGTGGAATATTAGTTTAAGATGAGTTACATTTGTTTATGCTGTGGAACGTTTGTTTAATGATGCAAAGCTCTGCTGCATCCTTTTATGCTGCATATGTTTAACTCTGTGAAGCTGTATTACTTTGGCTGCCTAAAACACCTGACTGCTCTAATAAGGAGCTGAACGGTCAACAGCAAGGCAGGAGAAAGGATAGGCAGGACTGGCAGGCAGAGAGAAGAAACTGGAAGAGAAATCTGTGAGGAGAGATCTAGGAGAAAGAGAAGTGGAGGACTTCAGGGGCCAGCCACCCAGCTATACAACAACCCATGGAGTAAGAAGAAAGATATGCAGAAATAGAGAAAGGTAAAAGCCCAGAGGCAAAAGGCAGATGGGATAATTTAAGAAAAGCTGCCAAGATAGAAGCCAAGCTAAGGCCAGGCATTTATAAGAAAGAAAAAGCCTCTCTATGTGTATTTATTTCAGAGCTGAGTGGTGGGCTCCCAGAAGAGTCAAAGAGCTAACAGTAAAACCAACAACAACACTGGACTGAGTAGAAAACTGGAAGTGAAACTACAGTCCTTCCATACTGCCTGCTGTTTGACACTGTGACTACAGAATACAGTCAAGTAGAAGTACCCCAAAGAATCCATTCCTCCAGCATACCCGTTTCCTCCTGTTGATATAGTAACAGTCATCCTCAAGCTGCTTCTTGAGAACTTCAGGGATATCTATGGTTATTGTTCTTTCATCCATGTCCTTTCTTGAGCGCAGCGACAATACTTTTTTTTTCTGCAATATCACAGTTCTATTTTTAGTTAATGAGAACAGTGGGAGAGGTCACCACAGAAGAGTTTGTTACATCACAATAGTCACATCATGCCACATGTCCTCTATAAAAGGACAAGACATAAAGATATTATGCCACATTTTCAAGTGTTTTTCACAGCGTTAACTACATTACAAGATCACTTTTGTTCCTTCCTCATGTAAGATTACCATTGGGGTTTATATCCAATTTGGAGGCAAGCAAAAGCCAATCTCTGTTATGCACCATTAAAAATCAATCATTATAAAATACAGTTCACAATCTTACTTTGTGGAAACACTCTGTGGGTATAAGAAGTAAACGATGCTCACATAGTGAATATAAACACGCTGTCTTTTCTTAAAATGTCACAATAAACTCATACTATTGGTCTGAGAGGTATGTCTTTTGGAAAGAACTCCTAACCTGAGAATTTTGCACTACCAACAATATTAAAGCTTCTACAATACAAACTTTTTAGTACCGCTTTAGTCTTTACTTTAATACGCCGCTGGCGATGTTCTTTTAGTTCTTCATTCTTTCTGCCACAGCTGTCCTGACAGGTACTGCTTATTGCTACATAAAACAAAAACATCAGACAAACTCATATTATTCTTTGACAATCCTTACATTTGTACATTTTTAGGTGGCGCATGCACTTGACTAAGAAGAACGGTCTGTAGTTCTGTATACATTTTAAATCCTAAACACAAATACTGTACCTTTCGGAACAGAAACTTATTTTGATAAATATAACTCCAATTTCAATGGATACAAAAATCACACGAGCTAATGATCTGAAAGGGTTTCACCAGCTAGGATCCTATGGTTCACTGTTGGAGTCATAAGTGGTGGCAAGGCCCTGGAGGTATCAAGAAGAAAATGGACTGTGAGAAAGGATCTGTGTGGGCTCGCTGGCTGAGATGAAGGTGGTCACTGCTGAGACTCTGACAGAGTCTTATACCGACATTCTGACTGATCAGATTGACTGCCTCTGTAATTACCTAAAATAAAGTGAGCGCATAGTACAAAGCTGCTCCTTCACTTACGATAGAGTCACACCTAAATTGATGAAAATACAGGCGGCGTACTGAATATCATAGCTGACTACTCTAAAGGAACTCAGAACACATATATTAGCCAACAATTGGGCAAACTCATTGAAACAAAGCTTACCTTATGGTAGTGTTAAATATCTCATGCATTTTATTGCATATTGTACTGAAATTGGAACACGAAAATAGTATATTTTCATACCACCATAAAGTCAACAAAATCTTAAAACTGGAGAACATCTGTATGTTATGAGTTTGCACTATTTCCCTGTCTATAATTTCAATGACTCTTTCTCTCAACCTTGAGGTCTAAAAAGATTACATGAAAATGGTTTTAGTTGAGGAAAATAAAGGCACTCACAGTTTTCGTCATTTTGAGTTTTTTCTTTAATCGGCACACTTTTTAAGACAGAGTCAACACCAGGTAACCTACAGCGTCTCTTCTTTTTTCCTGTACCTCTCCTGAAAACAATAAACACAATTAAAATAAACTTTCAGTCTGCTATAAGAGTTGGAATCCACAGAGGACATGATAAATAATTCTTAAATCAAATTTTAAAACAATAATGGTAATCCTCACTACCAAATGGATAAGACTCATTATGGAAAACATCGATGAGTCTTGTATAATACTATAGAAACTCATTTACTTTAAATATGTCATATGACTGAAATCTGTCACTTTATTACTTTTATATCATAAAAATCCAAAACAGTTTTTTAAAAAAAACATACTGAATAACACTTCCATCAAAGTTTTTGTATCCTTACAGGCGAGCTATTGCTTTTTTGGCCAATTTACGCTGTAACCTCCGATTTTCATCTGTATCATGAAGCACATGGTCTTCGGCTGCCCATCTATCCCAACTAGTTGGAAAAAGGAAGAGGATGTAAAAATAAAAGTCAGTATTTTGAATCAAATGAAACTAATCCTGAAAAGCATCACGAACAAGTGCCCCGTAGTCGCTGACATTTTAGAAAGCTATATGAAGACTTCCAAATCACCAGGAGGGCGTCAAAGAAGCACAAGGCGAACTCAGTTCCGGTCACCAGGGATTCCACTGATTACCCACAGGTAATCCAAACATAGCTGATTTAAAATAAGCATGCCTCAGAATACGAAAGCTTTCCGAACAAGGCAGAAGCAGGAAATTAAACTTTTTTACAAGTGTTTCTAAATCTTAAAGTTACAAAATTAGTATGCTACAAAGGCAATTAATATTTAGTCTGACGGTAGCAAGTTCACTCACCTACTGTTCCAACCATTAAAATGTATCAGATATTCTGGAATCTTTCTGCCCTTTTCGTCTTTCCCGACAATAACATCGACGATCTGAAACCAGGAAATAACTGCTCACGAGTGGCACAATAAACCAAAAATTATGTTAAAATTATAAGTTTTAAAAAAAACTTAGATCACAGTCCCCTTTTAAAGAAAAGAAAGAATTTGTTCCCTTTTTAGATCGAGAGCAGGGTTGAAACATTCTTCAAAATATTTTTTTTCTTTTGCCTGAGTGGTTTCCTCAAAATAGGAAACATCCGTCTAACCAACCCACGATTGGTCTCTTGAGTTTGAGACCGGGTGAAGCTTTCTGAAGCCATTGGTCGGTAGATTTGTCATTAGCGAGGTCCCAGACTAGAAATAGGAGCCCTGAGACCTCTGGGAGTTGTAGTCACCCTGGCCTTGCCTTGTCCGGTGTCCAGTCAAGCTAGCCAGAGACTTCCACAACTCTCCCCCTCCCTCCCCCTCCCCTTAATAGCCTTGCATCCCCGGAGGGAACTTCTGGCACAAATCAAACAGCGTGTCCTTCCCTCCCCTAGCAACGCAGCAAGCTTGAGGGATGGCAAAAAGATTTAAACAGTGATAAGAGTTGCAGGAGACACCAAAGGGACATAACCCAGCCCAGACTTTGGGGTGGCCCACACGACAGCACCACTTAAACATCGCTAAAGACGCACCTGGGGCTGTTCCAAGTTGTCTCCGCCACCAAGGACTTCGCCTTGGTGGCTGGAAACACTAACGCTCGCCCCAACCCCCAGCGCGCTGATTTTCACCCTCTTGGGCACCGGAGCACTTAGGTGCCCACTCCTGCCCTCCACTTAAAAACTGACAACTGCAAGGTACAGCTCAGCCCCGGCCAACTGAGCTGGATAAAGGCAATACTAAATTCTTTCCTAGCCCTGTCGGTCTCCTACAAATCCTTTAGAAATTGCGGATGTCAAAGCGATTGAGCCACCCTCCCCCAGGGTGGTAGTTAACTGCCTGTGATCTTAAACTGGACTCGGGTCCCGGGACCATGACACCGCCTCCTGACAGCTGCCAAGAAACTGAGGCCAGGGTTGAGGGGTTGAGGACGTGGGTGGGTCAATTGGTCAGGGTGTCCTCTAGGGAGCCCACGCGGCGCTGAACCGCAGCGGACATGGACTTATCGCAAAAGCAGAGGCCTCAGGCGACAGTCCTCCTACACCGGGCGCCCGAATTGGCGCCCAGCGATCAAAGCACCATCCCGGCCTAGCAACCGCGCCTAAGTGACGCAACACGACCGGAAGCGGAAGTAGAAACAGAAGGGTCGCGGGTCCTTCCAAGTTTAGGGCAGTTGGGCGCGTAACGCGTCTCGTCAGCGTCCCCTGCCGTCCCGGGCCGCTCTGCGGGGCCGAGGCGCACCCTGGTGGCTGTCCAGTGCTCCGAGCCACTTGTCCTCCGCTGGCCCCTTTGCCTCCCATCCCCGGGGCCCAGACCCGTGCCTCCTCCCTGTCCCCCCCGTGGCGGCACCTTGGCATCGTACAGCACTCGCGCCTTGGTGGGGTCAGGCTCGAAGCACAGCACTTTCTCCCCAGAGTGGAATTGAAATTTCATGCCCTCGCTCGCGCTCATTTGCTCATCGTGGCGGAGGGCGAGGCTCCGGGGCGGGTGGAGCGCGCGCGGTAAGGGAGGACGACCGGGGAGGCGGCGCTCCGCCACCGGGGGGGGCCGGGAGTGGCGGAGGCTATGACCGCC
Organism: Chionomys nivalis; assembly: GCF_950005125.1. Taxonomy (NCBI): domain Eukaryota; kingdom Metazoa; phylum Chordata; class Mammalia; order Rodentia; family Cricetidae; genus Chionomys; species Chionomys nivalis. The sequence goes on along the minus strand of NC_080112.1, from coordinate 126,648,695 downwards.
CCGCCCTCGGCCCCTCCTCCGGCCACCCCGCGCCACTGAGGGGACCTCGGCCGTGGCGATGGAGGCGCGCGTCCCCGCCATGGCTCGTCCCCGCCTGTTCCCTCTGGGGCTCCGGGAGGGGTGCGGGCGGGGAGCAAGACCCCGCGACCGAGGTCTTCCTGCAGAACGTCCCCTCTCGTTCCCATGGGCTAGGGTCCCCGCGGCTTCCAGGCTGCGCCCACGCGTGCGCGGGGCCGTCACCCCTGGCGCGTGCTCTCCGGCCAGAGCGTGGGGGTCTCTTAGGGAGACGGCTGCTCTGGGGTAGTCACCAGGCTCCGGGGAGACTGGATGGCGTCTGCCCCCAGGAGCCTCCTGGCCGCGCGCGCGCATCAGCCCTCTCGGCGGTGCTGCGCGCCGATGAGTGTGGCCACGCGAGAAGGACGCGGTGTTGGAGCAGGCCGGAGTCAGGCAGTGGCCTTGGGCGAGGGGAGGAGACATTCCGGCCAGTGAATAGAACACTCTGTCATCCTTCCGAAAGGACCAGCAGGTAGCAGGCCTGGAGGCCCCAAGTGAGCAGTGGGCAGCAAGGCAGATGGGTCTTTAAAGGGTCGTTAACATCTTATGTGTCAGTTTCCAGCACTCCTGAATTGCTCCCTCACGATCTGTCTTCAGTGGCTCAAAACCTCCTGAAGACTAGAAGCATCATTGAGCCCGTTGTTAACAGGGTACCTGCCCAGAGGTGGAGTTCAGTAAATACTCCGTGAATCAGTGATCAGGGGATGGGAGACTTGCAGCGTAGACCTTCAGCGACAGGGAGGGCGGAGCTGGCTGGTTTCTTCTAGAGTGCAAAGCCCCTGAGCTGTGGAGTTACTGGATGAAGACCTGGCCAGAGAGCAGAGCCGAGCGGCAGGGAGGTTAATCCCTGCAGTTTTAGTGAACTGCCTGGTTTCCCACACTATTCTGCTCTTGCCTCTTCCTTCCAGAAATTTGCACTCGCCTCCCCGCCCCCCCCGCGCCACTCCTCCCCTCTCTTGGTACATGGCACACATCTTTCACATCGCCACTTGGGCACTTCCAAGAGAACCCCTTGTCGTAGCCACACGTTGGGGTGACATGAATTACGTACCCCCAGTATTCCCTCCCAGCCCTCGGCTTACCTGTTTCTTGCATTGACTGTTCTGGCAGATGAATGGGTTCTCTTCATTTGCAAAATGCCCCCATTAAGATGGGAAGCTGCTGGAAGCTGGAGGTTGGGGGTGTCTCATCCAGTCCATCATTGTGTACTCCTGGTACACAATGAATATTTAATGAATGAATGAACAGGTTGCAGATTTATGAAATCGATTCCATAAAACTCAGTTGCCAATTGGATATGAAGGAGGGGAGGGAGGGAGGGAGGAATCTTGGGAGACCTCCAGGTTTTGTAGCCTAAGAAGCTGGGTGAGTGATGGCTGCACTGGCCAGATAGGAAGAGGAGGGACAGGTTTGGGGAAAATGGCCAAATGATGACTTGTATCTAAGATAATATAGTCGGTAAGCCAGAACTGGAGCCCTGATTCTCCAGAGATGTGGGCAGTAGATGCTCAGAGTGTTCTCTGCAAATTGCAGGGCCAGCGCTGAAGCACAGGTAATTGCTTGTCACGTGTAAACCATAGCTGAAGTCTTTTGGTTTTTCTTGTTCAGGAACGGAAAGTTCCGCTCCATGCTCTAACCTTTGGGGGGAAGTGGATTCTTCTGTTTCTATTCATTTCTATCCTTAGGTCTCGGGTCTCTTTCTCTGCCCTTTTCTATAAAATCCAAGAATGACATATCTATATATCACATATATGTCTGATTCTCTCTCTCTCTTTCTCTCTTTCTGTCTCTCTCTCTCTCTCTCTCTCTCTCTCTCTCTCTCTCTCTCTCTCTGTCTCTGTGTGTGTCTAATTTTTAGAATGGTAGCAGTCTTGCCCCCCCCCTTTTCTTTTGGGTTGGGATCCACTGGAGAGGTTTCCATCTCTTACCCAAATGACCCACCCTTTGCCCTCATGGGTGAAAAAGACGAAGAACTCACTGAAGTCTGTAATTTAGTCTCTGTGAGGCCCAGTCCCATGATTATCACTTTCTGGTATGTGACCTTGGACAAGTAATTAGTCTCTGTGAGATGGTATTGTTATACTTAAGAAAAAGATTGGCTTTAAAAAAAGAGTGGCTCCTACTTTAGAAGGAGTAGGTAAAGCGTTCAGTTTGTATGGCTTTATTTAGTACCTGGCATATAAATGCTGGGTAAATGCTTAATGTTAGGCATTTCCTATTAGCTCACCTGGTCTCTCATTTGTTCATGTATTAAATATTGAGCCTCCTGAGTGCTTAGAGGCTAGAAACATCAGGCATAGTATATACATCACTCCTAGCTTCTAGGATGGCAAAGCACTAAGCAAGCAAGTTGGAGCCTTCTGAATACCGTGATAAAGCTAGTATGGAAGAGTGGTGGTGCACGTCCTTATTTTTACCTAGGAAGAGGATACTGTCACAATAATCTTGGAAACTAAAATGTGTCAAAGTACTTCCAACATGACAATGTTGGGTCCCAGCCCTATCCTTATCAGTTACATTCTTGTTTTGTTTTGTGACGGAGTCTGCTGTATTGCCCAGGCTGATCTGGAACTCTTGAGTTCAAACAGAGCCTCTTCCCAGTTGCTGTGGCTGCAAACCCGTTTCTGCACCCTCAGCGTCAAAGCCTCGGTGTCAAAGCCTCGTTTTTTGTTCCCGTGTTTGCTCTACTCCAGCACAGAATGGACCCCCTACAAGGGTGCGGGCTGCGGCGAAACTTAATTAGGCTGATACAGTAGCATTCACTTCAGGGATACATTTGAAACAGCAGGGGAATATTGGAGACACACTGTTGCCAGGCATTGTAATTTTCTTTCCAAGGCTTCCAGGTGACGTCAAGACACAGGCAGGGCTGAGAAATATAGATCTAAACTAATCCCGCAATCCTTTTTTTTCTCTTGCAGAAAGCTAGACGTGACCATGTGATCCACTCTTGGCCAATAGGAAGTTTTTGTAGAGCCAGAGCTAGTTAAGAGAATATTTCTGGAAAAGGACCACCTATAGGCTAGGTAAAACACTTTGACGCAGTTTGAAGTAACCCCTTCCTCGCTGGGCACTGTTTATTCTGCGTAGAAACGTGGGTAAATACCATAGTCATCTTAATAAGAGGGAGTTGGTCACTGTTACTGACGCTCTGAGTATGAGATAGCCCATAGATTTGCTGTCCTGTGTCATTAATGTGTTGTTAAACTTAGATTCCCCGAATTAACAAGACTTCTTGCTGTGTAGCATAATATACCCCAGAGCAGCTAAAAACATCCTGAGCACATCTCTTGTGCAGGTTTAAAGTTAACAGTCTTTACATCTAGCGTATCTGTGCAGCCAATTATGGTAATGTGAGGGAGGCCTTCAATAATAAGCATGTGCTTTTCCGTGGCTGTGCAGACAAAATTGATGGAGTGGAATAGAGGAAAACTAATGACCCATTTGTGTTTTATTCTGGAAACAAGCTTCAAGGGCCCAAGGATCTAACTCAGGTGGTAAAATGCTTATGCAGTCTATGGGAAATTCTGTTTTTACCTCAGCGTGGTCTAAATCGGGTACGGGGGGCTCATTTGGGAGGTAGAACAGGAAGAACAGGAGTTTAGCATCATCCCTAAATAAACAGCAAGTTAGAGATCAGTCTGGAATACATGACATGGGCTGTGGCAATGGGAGTTGGGGGCAGGGGACACCCAAAAAGGAATCCTAAAACTAAAAATCATAGAAAAAGGAACCTCAATTGAGAATGAGACTTCAATGAGACACCCCCACCCTCATTACCCCCCGCCACACACACACACTCCTACCCCACCCTGGTCTCACGTAGACCAAGCTGACTTGGCAAGGATGATTGCCTCTATCCGTCTGGACTGTGGATATGTCTGTGGGGACACTGACTTGATTAACGATTGATGTAAGAAGGCCCAGCCCACTGTGAGCAGTGTTATCCATGGGCAAGAGGGCCTAGGCTGTATCAGAAAGGTAGCTGAGCAAGCCAGTATAACAACATTCCTTCATGGGCTCTGCTTCACTTTTGTCCTGAGTTCCTGCCTTAGCTTCCCCAGATGATGAACTATATAAACTGTAAGCCAAACAAACTCCTTGCTTCTCAAGTTGCTTTTAGCCCTGGTGTTTATCGCAGCAAAAGGAAAAGTAAATAGGACAAAATCAGTACCAGCAATGTGCTGTGCTGAACCTGAACATGTTGGCTTTGCGAGGGATTGTGGAAGGATTTTGAAGCTTTGTTGCTCAAAAAGGCTGTTGAATACTGAGGACTTCACCATCTTGGAAGATAGGGATGTTGAGGAGAGGTTCAGACAACTGGAGACTTGGCTTGTGAAGTTTCAAAGGGAAGCAAACTCCATCAGAGCCATCTGTGTGGTATCTTGGGTTAAGAATCTGTAGAAAACCTTCTGGAACATTTTTTTTTTTTGGAACAATTGAAGCTAGTTATCAGGGACTGGAAAATCAGCTGTGATTAACAATAGCCTCATTCAGCACTCACAAGGCCTATCCGCATTCAACCTAGACGAAGCCCCAGCACCGAGAGGAAGAAGTAGACACTGCTCCCCCCCCCCTCAATGAAGAAGCTATCTGCAGTTGACACCTCTTGCAAAGGAAAATTAGTTTTCTTCACTAGTGTCTAATTATACTTAAGGGTAGACCTCATGTCCATCAGTTGAGGACCAACACCAAACAAACTCAATGTTATTTTAGTAGACTTTTTGGTCTCATATTGCTTTGTTTAGGGATTTTTTTTTGGGGGGGGGGGTGTTCTTTGTCTTTTGCTTGTATATTATGGTTTTCATTGTGTGTTTTTTTTCTTCATCTTTGAAAAAAAAAGAATCCTTGTTTGATTTTTTTTTTTTTAATTTGACTCTTTGTTTTGTAAAGGGAGAGAGAGAAATAAAGGGGTTGGAGTTGGGTTGGTAGGGAGGATATGGGAGGAATTGGGAAAGAAGAAAATGACCAGAATTTATTGAATACATTTTTTTTAACAAAAACCATTTTTGACTGAGGGGAGTAGGACTCATTGCGGCAAAATCTTTTACAGCCAGCACACAGAAGCTGGGGTGCCAGGCAGCATCTCAAACTGGTAGCCAAACTTAGTAATATGTCAGAGTCCCACATGGCACTGTTTGTGATGGCATGCAGGCAGCAGGATTGAAGGAAACCTAGACAGCAACTAAGGCCTGCTGCTGTGAGAGTCCAGGAAAGGTTTTTGGGGAGTACATTGGAGAAGGAGCATCAGTTAAGGAATTGCCTCCTTCAGTCTGGTCTGTGGGGGCTATTTTCCTGATTAATAATTGTTCTGGTTTGGTTTTTGTTAACTTGACACAAACCTGGAGTCATTTGGAAAGAGGGTCTCTCAATTGAGAAAAATGCCACTACCTGATCGCCCTATGAGCAAGCCTGTGGGGTGTTTTCTTTATTGATGTGGGAGAGCCCCACACTGTAGTGATGAGAGTGGTGAGCCGCTTCCCGCCACCCGGCTCTCCAGCTAGTTTTATACCCAAAATAATTACACACAAATTGTATTCATTTAAACACTGCCTGGCCCATTATTTCTAGCCTCTTATTGGCTAACTCTCACATCTTGTTTTAACCCATATCTAGTAATCTGTGTAGCACCACGAAGTGGTGGCTTACCAGGAAAGATTCTAACCTGCATCCATCTCGGGCCAGAGCTTCATTGTGTCTGCCTCACTGCCTTCTACCCAGCATCCTGTTCTATTTACTCTGCCTACCTAATTTTCTGTTCTATCAAAGGGCCAAGGCAGTTTCTTTATTAACCAATGAAAGTAACACATAGACAGATGACCCTCCTCCATCACCACACACTGTGGGTGGTACTCCTGGGCTGGTGGTTCCGGGCGCTATTAGGTGGCGCACGCCTTTAATCCCAGCACTTGGGAGGCAGAGGCAGGCGGATCTCTGTGAGTTCAAGACCAGCCTGGTCTACAAAGGGAGTTCCAGGACAGGCTCCAAAGCTACAGAGAAACTCTGTCTCGAAAAACCAAAAAAAAAAAAAAAACCTAAGAAAGCAGGCTGAGCAATCCATAAGGAAGAAAACCAGGAAGCAGCACTCCTACATGGCCTCTGTGCCAGGTGCCTGCCCTGTTTTCTATCAGTTATGACCTGTGGTGTGGAACTGTAATCTAAAATAAACCATTTCCTCTCCAAGATGCTTTTTTTTGTTCATGGCACTTTATTACAGCGTAATTGATGTAAGAAGGCCCAACGCAGTGTGGGCTGTGCCATCCATGGGCAGTTGGGCCTGGACTGTATAAGAAAGAAGGCTGAAGCCCGGTGTGGTGGTGCTTGGGAGGCAGAGGCAGGAGAATTTCTTGTCAGTTTGAGGTCTGCCTGGGCTACCTAGTGGGAGTCTGTCTCAAGTAAGTAAGCAAGTAAATAAGTAAGTTAGTAAATAATCAACCTAACTGAAAATTCGATAAACTAAACATTTCTAGTGTGTCACTATAGAAATTCACATGGAAACAACAACAGTAAAATCACCCTATAGCCAGGCGGTGGTGCAAGCCTTTAATCCCAGCACTCGGGAGGCAAAGGTAGGCGGATCTCTGTGAGTTCGAGACCAGCCTGGTCTACAGAGCTAGTTCCAGGACAGGCTCCAAAACCACAGAGAAACCCTGTCTCGAAAAGCCAAAAAAATAAATAAAAAACAAAATCCACCCCATAATGCAAATGGTATAGTAATGACATCAACTCTTTTGAAGATATGGGACCTTCAGGGTGTAGACATGTGGGAAAAGACCCTTAGTTTCTGGTATACTGGGAACATCTTAACCGCAACTTCAAGCATGTTTGACCATAGACAAAGACACCAAGATGCAGTTGCCGTGGTCCTTGCTTACCTCCTATCTAACCCCTTGCCTGTACCTCTGTCAGTATTACACTCATTCTCACTCGATATGAAAACTAAGACAGATTTATCCCAAGTTGGCATGTTAGTTCCAACTGACTGTGACATTCCTAATCACTCCACAAGACAAACCCACACAGCTGTGCTTGGGAAGCAAGACTCCAGGGTCAAATAGCTGTCACTGTATAAATAGCAACAATATTCGCATGTGAAATGCCTGTCTTGGACTAGAAGCCAATCCTAAGTCTGAAACAGATTCCCACAGCACACCTACATTTTGAAACCTTTTGGAGTATGCTGTAGAAAGATAAATATCAACCCTTGGGAAACTAATTCTGTAGTAACAACAACAAAAGCACATTAACAAAACTAAATTTGGACCACCAAAGGAGTTTTGTGACGTTGCCTAGATCTCCTGAGTGGAAATCCCCGGGGTGAAGTCTAGTGTCTCTATGTCCAAGAATGGGAACCTTTCTATATAGTCTTAGCCCCACTGTTATCTTTGTGGGGTGCTGGTCATGTGTTTCTGCTTAGAGACCAAAAGCATTAATGCCAGTGCTCCAGTATAGTTGCTTCTGATGGCTTGAGAACTGGGGCATGTACTTGACCTTCTCTTACAACACTCTACTTAATTAAGGTTAGCTGGTGCATTAGAAGGCGGTGCCAATGATTATTTGCAACCATTGCTAAGTCTGAGTAAAACCCATTTTGTCTCTGGTGATAATTTTTTAAAAATGAACTTTTGGTCCCCAACCTTATATAGTTAGGTTCTATACTCTGAGCTAGCAAAGCAAGTGGCTACAGGCCACGTTTTACATTGGTTGTTTCTCTAGCTCTATACATATCTCTTTAAAGGCAGATTGCTTTGTTTTGAAATGGAGTTTCATGTGTCCTAGACTGGCCTCACTATATATAGCCAAAGATGAGTTTGAACTCCTGATCCCCTGCCTCCACTCCCACCCAGTGCTGGGATTACAGGTGTGTGTCACCCCACCCAGCTTGAATTTAGATTTTGTCTTCCATTTAAAAATAGAAAAGCTAAGTGTCAGAACTGTTAAGGGGTTTTCCCAAAGAGACCCAGAAATACACAACAAAACAGTAAGGTATTTTCCAAGCTACTTAAATTCCCATGCCCTTCTTTCTCAGTTTACCCATGAGCATCCCAACGAGTTTTATCAGCTTTGAAAGAAGCTTGTTAAACTCTAAAGAGGTTTCAAATAGCAGTGTCTTTGGATTGCTCTATAATCTGTGCCCTCAGCACCTGGGTCATATCAAATTAGCATGAGCCTAACATTGCAGTCATGTTATTATTTCAGTCTTGATATTGAGAATCTATCAACGACAAAAAAAACAAATTACAGGAATGCCTTTACTGTTAGATTTCTAGAGAAAGCTACAGGCAAATTTCTGAAAGTTACAAAATCTGAAATCTTTTTTAATGATTGAAATAATTGTAACACTCTCCAAATATCAAAGGCTGAGAGTTCTTGAAATGTTCTGGAGGCGACTTAAAGGGAACATTGCCTGTGTTATTCACACGTAGTTTGCTTCCTGAAGATTCACAGGATGTTTTTGAGTAAGATGACTGTATCCTTGAGTGATTTCATACAAAATGACTCCACATAAGAAGAATGAAATAATTTTGAGTTGTCAGCGAACCTTGATTGGGGACCAAAATATACACGATCTGTAAATTGTGTTGTTAACCATATTCTGAGAGTTGTTGATTTCTTGATCATAAATGTTTCTATTCTAGCCAGTGCATCTTAAAAACAGCTTTTTTTTTATCATTTTAGAGCATATTTGAAACATGGCTCCTGGGTCCCTGTAATGAATTTATTTTTTTTAAGTTTCTGGAGCAGTGATAAAGAGAATCAAGCAACACTGAAGATTTATTATGGGCTTTTCTGTTTCCTAGGTATCACAGCTATTTGTATGCTGCCATTTTATTCCAATCTATAAATGGATGTTTATAAAATACCATGCTGCTGGTTTTAAAACTGAATCTCTTTTTTACAATTGAATTAGTTCTTTGATAGTTTAATAATGCATTCTGATTACTCACCTCCCATTCTTTTCTTATCCCTCTTCATCCCTTTCAACCCCACCTCACTCTATTAGTCACTGTGCCAGATTCATGTCTTTTAGTTTTGTTTTGGTACCTATGTAGTCTTACCAGGGCCATTTGTATTAACCCTGCATTGGAACTACCCATTGGAGCAGGGGTGGGGGTTTGAGGGGCATCAGTATATATACAACTGAAGGCAATGTTGCCCGCTCCCTGACTCTGGCAATAAGCAGTAGTAAGGGATAGGGCTCCCTGATCTCCTCCTCCATCCATGCTTGGCTGTTGATGGGCCCATTTTTTTTTTTTTACAGATCCCGTGCAGTCATATGCAGTTGTTGGGAGGTTATGATTGCATGTCCAGAAGATAGCATCTTGCAGCCCCTTTCCTTGCTTATGGCTCATATATTCTTTCCTTCCCGCCCTGCCCCCACCCCATTCAGCAATGTTCCCTGAGCTAGTGGACGGGATGGAAACCAAAACTCTTGAAGCAATTTCCCAAGTGATTTAATGATCATAAGACCATTAACTCAATCATTAGATTAAAGATGAGTTACCTGGGTTAATCTTCATTATACAAAGACAACATATAGTAAAGCCGATACCAAAAATGGGCCTGGAGAGATGACTTAGTAGGTAAAGTACTTGTTTTATGAGGATGAGGACCTCAGTTTGATCCCTATCACTCACTTTAAAAACCAGGCACAACACATTGGTAATACCTGTAATTACAGCATGAAGTGTGGGGTGAGTCAGAAGGATTCCTTGGAGTTTGCTGACCAGGTATCTTGACCTAATCAGTGAGCTCGAGGTTCAGAAAGAGGCCCTGTCTCAAAATAATGAAGTGGATACAGCAGAATGAGACATCAACCAGAGACAAAATGTTAAAGAGAAAAGGGATAATTTAAGTTAGAAAAGCTGGCTAGAAACAAGCCAAGCTAAGGCCAGGCATTCATAAGTCTCCATGTATTTATTTGGAAGCAGGTGGTGGGCACCCAAAGATTTAAGGAAAAAAAAAGTACACAACCCCCCCAGGTTGCTGTTGGTCATGGTATTTTACCATAGCAGTAGAAACCCTAATTAACTAAAAAGAAGCCAAGGGGGAATTGAATCAGGGACCCAAGAGGAATGCTGCTTACTGGCTCACTTCCCTTGACTTGCTCAGCTACTTTCTTTCTTTTTACAAGAACTAGCACATTTTTTATTGATATTTATTGAGATCTACATTTTTCTCTGCTCCCCTCCCTGCCTCTCCCGCCCTTAAACCCTCTCCCAAGGTCCCCATACTCCCAATTTACTCAGGAGATCTTGTCTTTTTCTACTTCCCATGTAGATAAGTCTCTCTTAGCGTCCTCATTGTTGTCTAAATTCTTTGGGGTTGTGATTTGTAGGCTGGTTTTGTTGCTTTATGTTTAAAAACCACCTATGAGTGAGTACATGTGATAATTGTATTTCTGGGTCTGGATGACCTCACTCAAAATAATGTTTTCTAGCTCCATCCATTTTTCTGCAAAATTCAAGATGTCATTACTTTTTTCTGCTGTGTAGTACTCCATTGTGTAAATGTACCACATTTTCCTCATCCATTCTTTGGTCCAGGGACATTTAGGTTGTTTCCAGGTTCTGGCCATGACAAACAATGCTGCTATGAATATAGTTGAGCACATGTCCTTGTGGCACAATTGAGCATCCTTTGGATATATACCCAAAAGTGGTATTACTGGGTCTTGAGGAAGGTTGTTTCCTAATTTTCTGAGAAATCGCCACACTGACATCCAAAGGGGTTGTACCAGCTTGCATTCCCACCACCCAGCTACTTTCTTATACAGCTTAGGCTGACCTGTGTAGAGACTGTAAGGCCCATGGTGGACTGGGTTCTGCTAACACCAAGTAGCAATTAAAGAAATGCCTGACATACATCGCTACAGGCTGTATTGATAGAGGAAATTCCTCAGTTGAGATTCCCTCTTCTGGGTATGTTTAGATTTGTGTCAAGTTGACAAATAATAAATAAATAACCACTACATTTGCCTAACTGGACTTTCTACATTCTTCATTCTGATAACAGATATTTCCTGGCCTCAGGCTGGGCACAGAGCTGACCCAAAGCTGAAGTCCTTCCTCTTTACCAAGGTGGTTGAGAAAAAACCTAGTCACCTTGATGGAATACAGAATCAGTTAGAATGGAACCCCATTCTTGGATGCAGGGAGAAAACACCACAGGAGGAAAGAGAGCAGCTACTGTTCAGATGCCACATGCATCCTAGAGTCTGGATGAACAGAGGCACCCTTGTGAATATTTGCTGATGTGGCCACTTCTAATGAAAAGTGATGGTACCATGAAGCTAAACTGAGACCAGAGTTTCCAGTCTCTTAGTAACCATCCTCTAGTATCTGCCCAGTTAAGTATCCTTTCCTCCCCTAACACTCTGCTCCCTCAGCTACTGTTCTTGGTTTCTTTTGTATGCACCTCTTCCTTTACATGTGATGGTCCCTTGGTTTTCAGGTTTTCCCTCTTCTCACCCTCCATCAGAAGCTCTTTTAGATATTCTTTTTTTTTTTTTTAGATCTGCTGCTTTGTTGTTATTGCTATAATATGCTCAGTTGCTAAAAGTTCCCTAAGTATAAAGGGTGTCAAATGAAAAGTTTCCTTTGCATTCAACTTTCAGCCCCCTGATTTCTCTTTTGTGGGCATTCTCTGTTATGATTTTCTTATAGATCATTGCAGAGATATCCTAAATCCACATATACCAGATGCTGTATAAAACTGCTTGTGTATCTTATCTTTTTACTGCTTACCAATATGTCATGGAACTTGTTCCACAGACATACATCCAGGGCTGCATCCTTTGTGTGCATGTGGATGGAGAACATGCCTACATCTGGATATACCGAAATTTCAATACAGAAAGTAGAAATTCATTTTATTTTCACCATAAAGAGCTTAGGAAAATTAGATGAAATGAAGCAATTCAAACGGATGAAGGAATAAAAATAATGGGGTTGCTGATTTCTAAGTTGTATAACTATAGCTGTCATCCAGAGATCCAGAGGCTACCGTTGCCATGGCTACAAGAGCCACTTATGTGTCATTCCCACAAAGCTCGTATGTGAATGCTGGATGATGGAAATCAACAGCCACGCACACTCATATCTACCTGTCTAACTTGGTATGCAGCCTACAAAATGTCAAATTTTCCTGTCTTACATCATTCCTGGATTCTTTGCAGATGGATTTATTTTTCTTTGTAAGAGCAACTAACTCACAGCAGAGCTCACGTAAAGCAGACCAAAGCACGGAAAGAGATAGTGATGGCTGACTGAACAATTCTGTCCATTCCTTTGACTATTTAATATACTGAGTCATAAATATCCCTGAAATGGCACCAACATGGTCACAACCTTATGAAATGTAATTAGATTTTTATACACATAGAAAAATCTCTGCAGGATGAAATCAATTGCATGATCCATGTCTGCGTATTTGCTTATTCTTTTTCTGAGAAAGGATCTTATGCAATCCATGCTGGCCTTGAACTAGCCAAAAATGGCTTTGGATTTCTGATCTTCCTGCCTTCACCTCCGGAGTGCTGAGATTACAAGCATGCACCACAATGCCTACCTTATTCTGGATAATTTTTATTATTCCTTTAATTACAATTGAAATGTGATGCCCTGTAACCCAAGAAGTACCTGTTAAAAATAACCGCTATTTTCATAACGTGGTATGAAGCAGTTGGCAAGCAAAAGAGAAGAAATACTATTTATACATAAAGGCAGATCTATAAAACGGCAAGGAATGTATATGCAGTTACTATATTCCCCAGTTTCAAGGCTGTTCATGAGATTGTAGTCAGTTTACAATTCTGTTTACATTATATGGTGAGATAATATAAATAAATATGGTATTGAGGTCATCACTGTCATTGAACCAGGAAGGTAACATAGACCCAGTTCTCTATCGTAGTGCCAGATATTGCCCTCTGCAAGATTACATGCAGAAAATAATCTAAATATTTAAGGTAGAAAAAGTAGAGCAGGAGTCAAGGCTAATAGTTTAAAAGTCATACCACACAGGCTGCGACAGGTATCAGAAAGTAGTGCTATCTCTACCACCCCAACAACTGTGTCTCATGCTCAGCCAGTGAGATGACCCTGGACTGAAGAGCCTTGCTGCTGCAAATTCTCTCATGTCTGTCACTTTCCAGACTTCAAATCATCAGAATGGGGTCTTTTTTTTTTTTTACATGAATTTCATGCACATGTTGTTCAATGTGGAAAGATAAACCATGTCACAGTTCCTAGGTGAGTGAGAAAGTCTGTCATATATGGAGCAGTTTTACATTGACACTATGGTTATTATGACTGGAACTGGGAGTCCAGACCGTGCCATACCCAAGCCCATCTCAAGTCATGTAAAGTAAAACAAGTTATCAAACAGTTTGTCTATATATCATCTCCTATTATTGGAAATATGTTTCTGCAAATGGCTGGAGCACTTTTTAAGATATATATGTATCTTTGATCATGTCCTACATCTTTATATTCTCTTATCAGCCTTCTGCTCCCAATGAACCCCTTCTCCCCAATTTCATGTTTTTGTGCTTCAGTACACTTAATTAGGGTTCCTTCATGATTATGGGTTGAGAGTTGTTGGCTTGAGTAGGAACAATGTGTCTGTCTGTGGGACGTGATCTCTGCTTCCCCAAGCAATCGTTAACTGCTTCTAACTCCTCAGGAGGGGTGGGGCCTCATGAGCCCCTTCCCTGTCCAAGATGGAATGTTGATTAGCCCAGTTCTCTGCAGGTATTCAAGGTCGCTTTGAGTCCCTAGGTGCCTTACCACCTCTGTAGGTGTCCAGAGGACAGCATTTCATAATATGCCTTCCCATTCTCTTGTTCTTTCTCTTCCCCTCTTCAGGACGTTTTCTGAGCCTTGGACGGGGTGATGTGGATTGAGCACCCAAGAATAACTTACTCTCAGCACCTTGACTATTTAGGATCCCTGCATTAACCGTTGCCCACTGGAAAAAGAAGTTTTCTTGACCATGGCTGAGAATAGCACAGATTTATGGGGATAAATATTTAGAATGGAGAATTCTTTTTCTTCATGACTCTCTCATACAATACACAGCTTCCTCTCATGGCGCTCCTCCCAGTCCCCTTCACTTCTGCTCTCCCCCAAATTCACTCCTTCTTTCCCTTCTGAAAGAATCAGGCCTCAGTCACAATAAGACTAGGTATAAACCCTCATAATAAGGCTTCATGAGGCAACCCAGTAGAAGGAAAAGGGTTTCATATGTAGGCAAGAGTCAGAGACACCCCTACTCCCACTTTAGGAGTACCACAAGAACACCAAGCTACACAACCGTAATGTATACGCAGAAGACCTAGTGCCGACCCAGGCAGGCTCATGTTTGCCACTTCAGTCTGTGAGCCCTGCTTAGCTGATTCTTTGGGCCTTGTTTTTCTGGTGTTCTCAACCATCTGGTGCCTACAATTCTTCCTCCCTCTCTTCCAAGGGGTTCCCATGGGTGGGGACCTAATGGTGATCTCCAGTTTGTACTCTGTCTCTGCTTAATGTTTGATTGTAGGTCTCTGCTTCTGCTTCGGATGGAGCATTCTTGAAAGAGATGGGCAGGGTGAGTTTCCTGCATAGCCCTGACCCTCAGGTCCCACCTACAGTCTTACTTCCTTCATCCCTTAAGAGTATCAGCATCCTCTGACATACAACATCTTTAGGAAAACACTGGAGTAGTTCTAGCACTGTTATATTTTTTTATTTGCTCATGTGTGTGTGTGTGTGTGTGTGTTTGTGTGTGTGTTTATTTTTATTGTTTGAGACAAAGTCTTACTGTGTAGCCCTGACTGATCTGAAACTGGCTACGTAGACAAGGGTAGTTCTACCTGCTTCTGCATCTCAAGGGTTGGGATTAAAGACATATGCCACCGTGCCTGGCTTTTCTGTTATAGTTCTTAAATAGAGAGAGAGAGAAAAAAGATATTCTCACAGAGAAAAGGGGCCAAGAGCCATATCTAAAGGTAAGGAAGCATGAAACACACCCAAGCCTATCTCAGAGACTCAGAAAATTGTAACTGAGTTTAATCAAGGAAAATGTGTTTATTTATGTAGTCATCCTGTACTTAAATGAATGCAAATAAAATGTCTCCTCTCTTTTTTGGCTGAGTTTTGATGAACTTTGAAAGCCAGGAACCAGAACATTGCTATTAATGAACCAAAACAGAACAAAAGAAGGAAATCCCTTTGCATGGACCAATCAGCCTAGAGGTAGTTTAGGAAGAGAGAGGAAAATATGTGATGACCAGATGATGAAAGATGAATATGAAATAGAATTAGGACAGATCATGAATTTCTAGAAGGAAGCGGCTCTGTGACTCATCTTTGTTCTCCAGGTCCTAACTGTCCCTTATAAATGGACATAATACTGAATGATAGATTAAGGGGATGGATGAATGGAAAGTGCATATTTCAATTCCCACATATCCCTAGTGGCAAGAGCTACTGGGTGCGATAGTCTGAATGTAATTGGCTTCCATAAGTTCATAGAGTGTGGCACTATTAGGAGCTGTGACTTTGTTGAAGTAGGTGTGGCCTTGTTGGAGGAAGTGTGTCACTGTGGAGGTGGGCTTTGAGGTCTCCTATGTTCCAAGATACCGCCCAGTGACTCAATCTGCTTCCTGTTGCCTTCTGATCAAGATGTAATCTACCTGCACACCGCCCTGCTCCCCACCACGATGACAATGGACTGAACCTTTGAACTGTAAGCCTTTCCTATCAATTAAATGCTTTTCCATTACAAAAGTTGCTGTGCTAAGGGTGTCTCTTCACCACAATAGAAACCCTAACTGGGTTGGTCCATTTTCCACAGCAATAACAGAATACAAGTCTAGGTAAACGGTGGCATGAGAAGTCTGGTTGGCATCTACTTAAAGATGCTGGGAAGTCAAAGATTGAAGGGCAGCAATTGGCAGAGGCCTTCTGGCTGCATGCTAATGTGGCAAAAGGCTTGAGAAAGAGAGCAAACTTTTCAATGAACTGTCCCCAGATAGTGTTCTTAATCCATTCATGAGGTCATGAGGGCAGTGCCCTCATGACACAGTCTTCTCAGACTGGGGCCATGTCTCAGCCGTTAAAACACTTGCTGTGCAAGATGTGAGGAGCTTCGTTTGGATTCCCAGAATCCCTATGCCCTAATTTGCTTTCTGTTGCTGTAATAAAAGACCATAACCAAAAGCTGCTTGGAGAGGGAAGGGTTGATTTCATCTTGCCGGAGCATCTGCTCAGTGGTGGCACCCCTAAGTGGCTGTGCCAGCCCACACCAATTTTATTACGTAAGCAAATTCCCCATGGTTATGCCTACATTCTAATACAGTGAAGGAAATTCCTCCACTGAGATTCTCTCTTCTTAGGTGACTCTATTTTGTATGAGGTTGACAAAAATTAACTAGTAGGACATGTAAATATCAGGTATACAATGTGACTGGCTTGTAATTCCAACCTTGGAAGGCAGGGACGAAACAGTGGGTTCCCAGATTACGCTTGCCAGTGATACTAGTCATATTGGCAGGCTTCGTGTTTAAATAAGAGGCCATGTGTCAATGAATAAAGCAGAAGAGAAATCAAGGATGATTCCCAACATACCCTGGGCCTCCACATGCATACACATATATGTGTGGTCACACACATGCAAACAGGCACATACACATGAATATAGATAAAGGAATAGTCCCATATCTTAACATTGTGCCATTGAGGAGTTAAACTTCCAATGGAAAATTCACATATTCAAAGTATTACAGATGTGCAAATATTACATGGCCTTTAATGCTCACAATGACCCCTGTGTATCTATTGCATAGTGATGGACTAGTATAGAATCAAGATCACCAAGGAATCCTGTGTTGTCACAAAAACCTACCTTAAGAGACTCACTTTCAAGGACTGAAAGATGGAGCTTAGTTGCTAGGGTGCTTGCCTACCTTGATGTTGATCCCTATCACCACGTAAAGCAGACACGATGGCACCAATCCCAGCGCTTGAGAAGTGGAGACAGAGGGAACAGAAGTCCAAGGCATTTCTTGCCTTCATAGAGAGTACAAGGCCATCCTGTGCTACTTGAGATCCCGTCTTAGAAGAGATTCATTCAGTCATCCTGAGCCTGCTGCTAATTTAAACGTTTATGGGGAAAAAAATCTAAAAGGTACTATTTACAAATAAAGTGTAAGTAAGGTTAGCAAAACTAACCCAGAGTCTCAATCCAAGTGAGACAGTGAGTGCTGGCAGTGCTATCTGAAAGGTGGAGCCCTCATTGCAGTTGGTCAATGCTGTGTGGAGCCCTCATTGCAGTTGGTCAATGCTGTGTGCCATGCCATTACCTTTGACACCTGTGTCTGAATTGCTGCCGGCCCTGTGGTCGGGCTGCTCTGGAAACGGAGCCGCTGTCACACATATCTATCTTGCTGTCCACATTAGTCCTTCTAAGTGGATCTTGCTTCTCTTTGTGGTGTCGGTGGACAACAGGAACTTTATCCAATCTCACGCAAGGAACCCTTTGCTGCTAATTCTACAAGTTTAAGAAAGTTCGAGACTTATGTGGCCGCTAGCTTATTGTGGTCGTAAGTTTCTTGTGATCAGCCTGATGAGTCAAAACTCTGATTCAGTCTGATTTTCAAATAATTTCTGCCTTAATCATCTTAAAATTTTTAATTTATTAATTGATTGTGTATGTATGTGCACACACACACACACTTACCACAGTACAGGCGTTGAGGCCAGAGGGCAAGTTTTGAGTGTTGGTTCTTTATTTCACCTTACTAAAGTACGGTCTTTGTCGTTGCTTCTGCTGCTTTGTTGCGTACTCCAAGCTAGCTGGACCATGGGTTTTAGGCTGATGCACATATCTCTACTTTTCATCTTGCCATAAAAGTGCAGGGATTAGAGCTGGAGAGATGGCTCAGTGGTTAAGAGCTTTGCCTGCCCTTCCAAAGGTCCTGAGTTCAATTCCCAGCAACCACATGGTGGCTCACAACTATCTGTAATGAGGTCTGGTGCCCTCTTCCGGCCTGCAGGCATACATGCAGACAGAATATTGTATACATAATGAATAAATAAATAAATAAATAAATAAATAAATAAATAAATACTGGAATTACTGATGCAGGATCCTGCATCCAGCTATTTACATGGGTTTGGAGGTTGGAAGTGGAGTTTTTCGGCTTACACGGTATACTGGCTAGTTTTGTGTGTCAACATGACACAATTCTAGAGTCATCAGAGAGAAGCAATCTCAGTTGAGGAAATGCCTCCATGAAATCCAGCTGTAAGGCATTTTCTCAATTAGTGATCAATGAGGGGAGGGCCCCGTACATGGTGGAGGATGCCATCCTTGGGCTGGTGGTCCTGGGTTCCGTAAGAAAGCAGGCTGAGCAAGTTAAGGGGAAGCAAGCCAGTAAGCAGCACCCCTCTATGACTTCTGCCTCAGATCCTGCCTCCAGGATCCTGCCCTGCTTGAGTCCCTTTCCTGACTTCCTTCAGTGAAGAGCAGTAATATGGAAGTGTAAGTCAAATAAACTCTTCTCTCCCCAACTTGCTTTCTGGATATGGTGTTTAGTTGCAGCAAGAGAACCCCTAACTAAAACACGTGGTGCAGTGGTATTAGTGTGGTGATTTGCCTCCCCAATTGACTCATGTGTTTGAATGCTTGGCCCATAGAGAGTGGCACTAGTAGGAGGTGTGGTCTTGGTGGAGTAGGTGTGGCCTTGTTGGAGGAAGTGTTAAGATGTAGAGCTTTTGACTCCTTCTCTAGCACAGTCTGCCTGCACACTGCCACGTCTCTCACATGATGATAATGGATCAAACCTCTGAAACTGTAAGCCAACCCTAATTAAATGTTTTCCTTTATAAGAGTTGCCATGATCATGGTGTCTCTTCACAGCAATGAAAACCCTAACTAAGACACATGGCAGGCACATTTACCTGTTGAACTATCTCCCCAGCCCCTCACAAAGAATTAAAGAGCCTTATCGCAATATATAGTTACTTCATAACTATAAATTTTCTTTAGTACAATCAAGTATCTACCAGAATTGTCTCATCAAATTTTCTATGCAGTTGTTTACTTAATGTTGGTATCAAAATAGTGTAGATGCTGAGACAGGAAAGGAATCTCTGGAATAAGAATGGTATCCTGAGGCATGAGTACTTTTGCTTTTTCCTCCTAAGTCATGGTCAACATCAGACTCTGAAAAGCCTAGGTCAAACAGAGCCTCATAATCCTCAATACAAAGCCCTAGAGAAATAAACGGGGATTCATCCGTGTTGGTAAATAGGTTGAAATTTATATTCAGTCCTTTTGGGCCTACAATATGAGGAAGAATGTCAAAGACATACCTGATCAGGCTGTGCTACAGTGGAGAAGGGTCAACAGAAGCAAAAGGATGAGGGCGTAGCATAGAGACCAATTGGACAATCCTTTCTCCATGTGAACATAACCTAACTGCAGGGCTTCTCGATTTACTCTATGTAGGGATGGCCAGTGGTCTTGTTGAAATGCAGTTCTGAGGCATCATATTTTGGGAAGGACTCGGGATGCTACATTTCTAACAAGGTGTTGTGCTGGTTTGAAAGAGAATGTCTCCACAGTCTTAGACATTTGAACACGTGTTACCCAGCTGGTAGCCCTGTGTGGGAGGCTTAGGAGTTGTAGCCTTGCTGAGGGAAGTATGTCAGTGGGGGCCTGCTTTGAGAGGTTAAGGTACTTCCCGCCTTGCTGTTTGCTCTCTCTGCTTCTAGCTTGTAGCTATTAGTGAGCTCTCAGTTTTCTGCTCTAGCCACGAGGCCTGATGCCATACCACTCTGCCGTTACAGACTTCTATCCCTCTGGACGAGACCAAACAAACCCCATATTCTCTAAGTTGCCTTGGTCATGGAGTTTTCTCGCAACAAAAAAGTAACTAAGACAGGTGTTACTGCAGTTGCTAATAAAGGCCCACAATTTGAGCAGTGAGGGTGGTGTTAGTTAATGAGAAACTCAGGCCTTGGGATCAAGACTCTTTGTTCTTCCTATTGCTGTGGAGGAGGGAGACCAAAGTGGGAGTCAGAACATCCGAATTTAAATTTGAGTGTGCCACTTGTTTCCTGACCCCAGCCTTCAAGACCCTTTTCACTTACCTGGAAAGGGAAAAAACAAATTCCTCCTACTGCATTCAGTGCTCATAAAGATCAGGTAGATACTGTGTACAAGCTGTTGTAAGGGTTCAGTAAATGGTAGTTAACTCTGAACTAGCCAAAGCCAACAGTATCTGGAGAGGACACAAGCTATGGCTACAAATCTCCACGGTTTCCAGAAGAACAATTTTATCAGCCTGCCAGATGGGGATCAACAGGATGCCAAACATGTAAATATTTGGAATGCCTTAAAAACACACTCAACAAGTATCTCTCCCATTCAGAATGGTCTTTTGGCTTAAGAAAGTATAAGGGCAAGGGGGGTTTCTGCAGAAAGATGCTATCTATCTAACTTCACTGGTTCTTTTGTATACTTTGGAGCAGCTTACAGACATGTTGGAGAATGGTAATGCATGCAACATGGATAATCTCAATTTTCAGAAAGCCTTTGATATTGTTCCATATAACAGGCTGCTTAAACCAAAGACAGCAGGGATTCTTGATGAAACCCTGGGAAAAAAAGAGATTGGCTAGAGAACAAAACAAAAAGTTGAGAATGAAGCAGAATGGAAAATAGATAGAAGATGGGGTTACTTTCAAACAACAAGGCAGGAAATGTGGATGCTGCAATTGTGATTGTGCCATAGGCTTGGTACACTGGATTGATGACAGAAGAAATGGTGATGGAAACAATGCCCAGTCATTCATGGGTTCAAGTTAGGCAATGACATGACATTTATATGACAACACCTTAATTTCATAAGAACTAGGTATTGACAGGACTAGAAGAATTAAAAATGATATGAAACCAGTTATAACTTATGAATAAAAGTATCCAGCTCAATACTTTTAGAAAAAAGTTTTATATTTTAATTAATTATAGTCATGGTAAACCCAGACGACTAAGAAATGTTATAAATCAGTAGACATAAATGAATAGGCAAGTTTGGGCTGGAAAATTTAGCAATGCCTGGAGAAAAATTTTTTGGAGGGGTTATTGTTCTGGCGTCTCCAGAGTAGAGAAACATTCTAAATGCAGGGTACAAGACAGGCACCTCAAAAGAGAGCTGTCCAGCCCCAAACATGACAAATACCTAGTCTAAGGCATCATATCTTGATGTACACACAGGAGGGGAGTCATAAGGTAAAACTATTCTATATAACTATTTGAAGAAAAGTGTCGGTCGTGGTTGCAAGTATTAATTATAACTAAACTACAATGGGATGCTCTAAGCTGAAGTGAGGACCACGGAAGAGAGGGACATAGGAGATCAGGGAAATACAAGAAGTAAATGACAGAAAACAACACTTTTAACCTTGCTACAATTTCAGATTCTCTAGCCTTCATGTTCTTCTTTGTGGGTCTTCTGCTCAATTCCCTTCAAATGGACCAGTCTGATATTTGCTGCAGCAGAGCCCATTAAAAAACATGAGTTCCAATCTGGCTTCCAGATGTTTGTCTCTGCACAGGCTGGCTAGTCATTTAGAGGTCATTTTCTTTTAGAGAAAAAAAAATGGCTTTAATTAGAGATTGAGGAAGGTAATTGGGAAGAAAGAATTTAAAGAATTAAAAATGTCTGGTTGCTTATTTTCTATGACTTTCTGACATATAACTCAGAAAAGAAAGTATTTCTTCTAATGGATATCCCTAGCGGTGCACTAAAAATCAAATCAGTTCAGCCATAAATGACTGATTTCTAGGAACAGGGAAATGTCGTCTAGACAGAGTGCATTGAGGTAGGTTCATGGGACTTCACTGTCAATCCTATGTCCTGTCATTTCCAGGTACTGAGTCTTCTCCCTGACATTTTGTCTCCTATTGTGACATGGATATTTTATTTCAGGATCTTCCTTAAGAAGATCACTCTGCTACCTGCTCACTGATTAACTAACCTTTGATGGCCTGGGAGCCCAAGAGAAGCCAGAGAAAGGAATTCTGAGAGTAGACAATAGAGAAAGCATCTTTGGTTTCCATCTTCCTTAAAAGTCAGACTTACTTGTAAAAAGGCAGTGCCCTAAGTCATTCAACACTCTACTCCCTATTACTGTTGCTACAACTACTTATTTATTTCATCTTAATATTTCTACCTATATTTATCTGTGTGCATATGAATGTGGGTTCATGAACCATGACGTATGTTTGGAGGTCAGAATACATCTCTCAAGAGTCAGTTTTCCTTTCGATGTGGGTTCTGAGGAACCACACCCAGGTTGTCAGTCTTGGTGGCAAGAGCCTTTATTTGCTAAGCCATCTTTCTAGCCCCATTATGAGTTTTTTTTTTTTGAGACATTATCTTTATAGCCAAGGTTAGCTTCAGACTCATTGTGTAGCAAAGGAGGCCCTTGAATAGTGTTAGGGGCCAAACCTAGGACTTTGTGCATGCTATGGGAGCATTCTACCTCTGAGCTAGATCCCTAACCTCAGTTTAACTTTAAAAAAGGAAAGACTACATTTTTAATTCAGCATGTGTGATAGTTTGAATAAAATGATCCTCATAGATTCATGTATTTGCACACCTGCTCCCTAGCTGGTGGTCGTGTTTGGCAAGGTTGTGGAACCTTTAGGAGGTGAGTTTTCCTGGAAGAAGTACTTAAATGGTGGGGGAGGGGCATTTTGAGGTTTTAGAGCCTGGCTCCACTTCCTCTTCTCTCTTTCTGCTTCCTCTATGAGAAAGAAGTGTGATGAGTCCCGCCCCTGACACATCATCCCTGCCTGCTGCCCTGCCTTCCCTGCCTTGATGGACTGACTCTATCCCTCCAGAAGTATAAGGCATGTGAAACCCTTCCAAAACCTGCATTTTGTCTGTGTACTCTATCCCAATGGTGGGAAATAATTAACACACATGTGCATTACAGGAAACAAAACCCACCAAGTGCAAAGACGCCACCGTCAAAATTAATTCAGCTGGTCGTGTACTTCTGGGTCCCGTGTGTGAATCCATAACACTCACCGTGCTTTGAAATAATATCGTACTTTGCCCCACATTGTGAATATCCACCCATTCAAAGCATTCAAGTTGCGCTCTGAGAGCAAAAATACAGTACACCAGTAAGAGTTCAGCTTTTGTGGCTCTCATGTATGACCAAGGTCATATGCTTTTTGATTTTCTGTGCTTGACCCTTTGCGTTTAGCATTGTTTCTTCCAAGGTTATTCATACTGTTGCTTATAACTGGAGTTTTTCTCTTGGTTTTTCTTTTTAAGACTGCATCATATGTGTATATGTGATGATGTACATATGTATACGTTGTACTTATCCACTCAGCATTTGACAACACTGTGTTTGATCGGATAGCTCACGTACTGTGACTAATGCTTTAGTGAAGATGGGAGTGCAGTTGCTTCTTTACCATGCTGACTTCAAGGCCTTTGGATGGATAGCCCATAGTGGGATTTGATGGGTCATCTGATTGTTCTTGTTAGTTTTTGTTTGGAGGATCTGTACAGTTCGGCATAATTGTTCTATTGATTTACACTTCTTCCAGCAGAGTACACAGGTCTCCTTTTATCTACTTCATCATCAACACTTATCTTTCATCTTTGAGAATAGCCATCCAAACAGGTGTGAAGTGATACCTCATTATGGTTTTAATTTGTCTCACAGTTAGCAGCACTGGGGGTTTTGTTCATATACCTGCTAGACGGTCAGTCATTTGTCTTATTTGAGCAATGTCTTGCCAGGTATGGTGGTGCACCTCTTTAGTCCCAGAGGAGGCAGAGGCAGGTAGAGATCCATGAGTTCTAGGACAGTCTGGTCTATATAGTAAGTTCCAAGACAAGACAACCAGGGTTACATAAAGAAACCCTATCTCAATCTTGTTCTTGCCCACCTCAAAAAGAAAAACGTCTGTGCAGATCCTTTGCCCACGTACGAATTGTGTTGTTTCCTTGATATTGAGTTGAGTTTCATGTGTGTTTTGCATGTGAGCTTTCTATCAGGTGAATTGTTTCTATATATTTTGTTCTTTAGATTGTATTCTCATGCTGTGGAGATTCTCCTTCGCTGTGCAGCAGAACCTTAGTTTCCTCTAAAATTTATTTTTTTGATTTGCTTTTAGAGACACTGATATAGGGCATGTTCATCAAAATTGCAACATTCCCTCCAAATTGAATCATTTGCTGCAGGAAAGAGGGGAAGTTCTCAGGAGCCTCAGGTGATAAACAGGCAGCAAATAAAAGGTCATGTATCGAGGAAGAGGAGCAGCTTGGAAGTTCTTGAAGGCTCCTATCTACAAAGTAAACTGGAGTAAACAGTTTCTAGTGGGCCATGGAGCTGCCTGCACACTTATGTATAAAGAGCTGTTTTGAGGAGTCCTCACCTGTGTTGTGACAGACTTTTTGGTGATACAGCTAACTTTGAGTTATCCCTGCACCTTGTAAGTAACCCTTCAGCCATACTCCCTGTTACTAACCCCAATGAAAATCCCATTGGTTCACCAAATCAGACACTGGTACCATCATTACTCAGGTCTGTTGTGTGTGTGCCTGTGAGTAGATGTGTGGGTTGCACCTCCTCAGAAAAGGTCTATCAAACAACAGATGCCTCCGTGTTCATGAATGTGTATGTAAAGCCTCTGACATTCTTTAATATCTGAATTTGATGATTCATTTCTTTGTTCCTGTTTTATTTCCAACTTCTTATGGTGCTCATTTAAAGGTCCATGTTCGATACATTCAAGCCCCCCTTCTTATGGTGCTCATTTAAAGGTCCATGTTCGATACATTCAAGCCCCCGTATTCTTTACCTGATGATCCCAGTTCATCATTGAGAAATTCACACTTTAGTTTGTAAGTTAGAAGGAACAAGAAGACAATGATGATTCAGTGCCACCATTTATCCTTAGCAGATGCCTTTGGGGACAGGGATTGATAACGTGTCACTAGGAAAGGAGGAGGACCTCTTATCATATGTAACAAACCATACATAGTTTCCTAAGAAAATATTCAGTAGGCCACACATTGAGACAAGAGGATCCACCCAAAAAGTGTATTACCCCGACAGTCGATGGCAAGCCAGCCTCTCTTTCCTACAAGACTGTCTGGCTAGATCTTTTGATTGTGGTGAGCTAGAATATTCCAAGTCCTGAGCTGATTTATCTTGAGCTATTTGTCTTCCCCAACAGTTGCCTAGGCCGGAGACTTAGAGTTGTGAACGGAAGGTAATACCTTCTGCACGATGTGGAAAGTAGCTCCTTAGTTTGTTCATGGATGAGCGTCAGCACGTCACAGCCCAGACAGCCTTCAGGCCACACTAGGATGATGCTCTAGCCAGAGGCCCTCAGCTGCTTCTGAATCACTCATCCAGCTGCCACAGCTACAAGCACTGAAGGAAAAAGTGGCCATGAGAAACATAAACTACAAAACCGTATATGGATGCCTAGTGGCGTGCCAGTGCCAAGAGTTTGCCAAATGTATTAATTACTTCTCTACTGCTATGATAAATTGTCATTTCCAAAAGCACCCTAGAGGAGAAAGGTATTAATTCTGCCTTACTGTTCTCAAGGGATAGAATCCAAGATGGCAGAGGAGGCACAACAGCCGGTGTGTGAGGCCAGCATAACTCAGGAGGCAGAAATATCAGATAACTTCTACTCAGAGCAATGTGACGGGCACAGGGAGATGAACAGGGATGTATGGGGCTATGAATTTTCAAAGCTTGTCCCCAGTGACATACTTCTTCAGCAAGTATCCTAAAGTTTCCTGGACTTTCCCAAACAGTGTCCCTGATTGGAGGCCATGTGTTCGAATACATGAGCGTTTATGAGACATTTCTCCTTCAAACCACCCCAGCAAAACAAAACAAAAAAACAAAAAAGAGAGAATTCATTGACATTTACTTCAAGAGAGCAAAAGCCATTTTCCAGAGAGGGGACTTTGAACTGAAGTCCTGACTTTCTAAAAGGCCCTCACCTGTGTTAAAGATTCTACAAGGCTGACAGATGACAGAGAGCTGGAATATTCCACGTCCTGAGCAACATTATCTTGGGTTATCTTTATCCTCCTCAATAGCCATTCATTGTCTGTCCCTGTGTTTGACCTGAAAGCCTTGTGACTATCAGGTGAATTCCTTTTGCAAGTACTAACAAACCGCTAGCTTCTACCAACCCAAAGGCTAAAAATGCCAGTAGATAGCGTCTGAAGCCCACAACAAGATTTCCCCACTTTTCTGTAACCCAGGAATACCATGTTCCTACCAGAGAATTTTAAAAGTACTTGCCTTTTGACTTTCTTACTATAAAACTTGGGAAATTGTTACTATATTGGAACATACTATTTGGGGTGGCCTAAATCCATGTTCCTAAGGTATGGTCACTTATATTTGGCTCCAGAAGATATTACCTTATTCCTTAAAGAAAGGTATCAAGCATGGTGATTGCATTTGGAATCTCAGTGTTGGAAATGAGGAGATACAGGATCCATAGGGGGTCCCTGGATAGGCAGCCTCGCCTAACTATGTGCTCTAGGCTGATGACAGACTCGGTTTCAAAACAGGTAGACGACATTCCTGAAGACTACGTGTGCATTTGTCCTCTGCTCTCCACACACATACTTGCATGCATGCGCATGAATACACACATCCACAAGTAACAACACTTAAGGGCCCTCTCTTCAGAGAAGAGGACAGTAATAGGGTGTTTACTTTTCTAGAGGCGGTGGGGCTTGGCAGAACGCAGTTGATAAATGAGCTAGACATGAAGGTCACATGCAAGAGTGACCTTTTCAGAGTATCGGACATTTTATACGCTGAGGGTTCAAAGGGTCAGTTGAGTAAAGTGTCCCATCACAGGGATCAGCTGCATGTGCTGGGCACACTGCATGTGGCCAGAACATGTTTTTCCATAGAGGCATATGAACCAATAACAAAAGTCAGTTGTAATGAAGAATCTAAAGTAAACTAACTCACTCCTATCTGCTGCACCCGGGACAGGCATGGAAGCACAATCCAAGACCAATTCTGCGTTTTTGAAGAAACTGAGGTCACAAGACTCTTGTCTTGGTTTCTTTGAGTTTTTTCGCAAGCACTAAGAAATTTCCTCACAAGACTCTATTCTTGGACTGTTTTCCAACAGTAGAGGAGAAGCTAAGTGCAGATAAAAACAAATGGAAGGATCCAGGCAATGGTAGCACATGCCTTTAATCCCAGCACTCGGGAGGCAGAGGCAGGTGGATCTCTGTGAGTTTGAGACCAGCCTGGTCTACGGAGCTAGTTCCAGGACAGGAACCAAAAAGCTACAGAGAAACCCTGTCTCGAAAATCAAAAAAAAAAACCCAAGTGGAGGGGACTGGCTGGTTTCTCTTGGTCTCTGCTGATTGACCTATAAGAACAGAACAGAGACCATCTTAGGGTTTCTATGTCTGTGAAGAGACACCACGTCCATGGCAGCCTTTTTTTTTTTTTTTAGAAAGAATGAAACAAACTGACTTTATTCACAGATATGTGATTATGTTGGCAGTTTTGTTTGATTGGTTGGGATTTGTTTTGCTTTTCTAAAGCTTTTTATTGATTCTTTGTGGATTTCACATCATGCATCCTGATCCCACTCATCTCCCTGTCCCTTCGTATCGACCCTCTGCCCTGGCAACTTCCCCCTAAAATAAAACAAGTAAATTTAATAAAAAAGAAAAATCTCATCATGGATGCTGTAGTGCGACACAGTGAGCCACACGGTGTACCCTTGGGTCCATATGATTTTACTTGCAAGTTTTCATTGCAGAGTCATTGGTCTGGTTCGAGGCCTCTGGTTTCCGCTACACCATCGACACTTTGCCCTCACTGGGGCTCCTCTTGGAAATCCTGCTGTTGCCCTGTGTTGTGGAATCCTGCAATTTTGGGACTGCAGGACTGGCCCCTTCATGTGCTCCAACAGTTCTTAGATAGGGGTAGATGTTGGGATAGGCCAACTCATAGCCTCGGTTCTAGTCCTGGGTGGTTGTTGGGTTGGTCAGCCCACCAGCTCTCTCTCATCCTCAACACCAGGGTCAGTCAGCTCTAGTGAGCACCCCCCAGGTAGCTCACCCTCTGCAGTGAGCAGCAAGCAGCAGGGCCAGTTTTTCAGGCTCTCATGCCCTGGGGGCAGGCTCACCTACACCTACGCCACCAGGGCCACTCTACTGTGTTGCCCAGCAGAGAGGAGCAGGGGCCATTCAGCTCTCCTACCCTCACACCCTCAGGGCCACTCACCCTTGTACCCACCAACAGGGCCAACATTGCTGTATTGCTCAGGTGAGATACAGGATCACCGTCTTTCTGGAGTGCTGCAGCTGAGGAGAGGCAGGGCCAGCTTTCTTGCTCTTATGACCTCAGGGCCCGCTCTCCCACCTGCAACAGGCAGTGAGGTGTGTGTGTGCGGAGAGCATCTCCCCCTTGCTCAAGTCACTGTGGCAGATAAAAGGCGAGGCCAGATCTCTCGTGTTCATCTCTCATCTCATTCCTTGGGGCCAGCTCACCTGCATCCTCATGGACAGAGTCAGCTCTTCTGTACTGCACAGGTGGGGTGCAGGCCCAGCTCTCCAGAAGGCTGCTGCTGGTGGCTAGTGGGGATGGGAAGGACATCTTTCCCTCACCCTTGCCACCACATGGCAGCCAAGGGGTTCTGAGCCAGTTCCCCCACTCTTACGACCTCAGGGAAGGCTCCCCTGCAGTCCGCCAGCAGGTTCAGCACTACTGTACTGCCCAGGTGAGGTGTAGGGCCTCCCCCCCCGCCCCCCCGAATGCTGCAGTGTTGGGGACTGCAGACCCGCAGACCCCTAGACCCTGAATTTCCTGTAAACAACTTGTTTTCCTATGCTTGCAGCGGCTCTGAGCCAAACAACTTGTTTTCCTGTGCCTAGTGCAGGCACTATAGGACCATAGTACACGTAGTGGTACGAACTGTACGCTGCAGCTGGTGAAGGGCAGCGCCAGCTCTCCAATTCTCATGACCCAGAGGCCTGCTCTCCTGTCTGATGTGGGTGGTGGGGGTGAAGAGTAGGGGGGCATTTCTCCCTTGCTCACCCTACCACACGACAGATGATTAGTGGAACCAGCTCTCCTACCCTCACACCCTTGGGGCTGCTCACCTGTGCACTTGCGAGGGTCAGCATTACTATGTTGTTCAGGTGAGGTGCAGGGCTCGCTTTCCTGAGTGCTGCAGCCAGTGAGATGCTGGGCAGCTCACTGGTTCTCATGATCTCAGGGTCAGCTCTCCTACATACCACCCGTAGTGAAAGGCGGGCGGTAGTGGTGGAAGACATCCCCCCCCCCCCGCCCACACCACTGTCTGGCAGGTGTGGGGTGGGGCTGGATCTTCCATGCTCATTTTCTCAGGACAACTCCTCTGTGCCCCTGTCAACAGGGTCAGTTCCACTGTCCTTCCCAGGCAAGGTACGTGGCCTGATCTCCCTAGCCATGCAGCAGGTGAGGTACTCGGTCAGTTTTCTGGCCTGCCACAGGTAGCAAGGGGTGAGGGGGCACTCTTATAAAGGAAACACATGTATTTGGGTGTATTGAAATTCAGATGTTTAGCCCATTATCATCATGGTGTGACATGGTGGCGTGTACACAGACATGGTGCTAGAGCGCTAACTAAAACCCTACAGCTTGTGCAAGAAACAGGAAGGGCACTGTCTCACTGGGCATGGCTTGGGCGTACGTGAGACCTCCACAGTGACTCACTTCCTCCAATAAAGGCACACCTACTCCAACAAGGCCACACTTCCTAATAGTGCCATTCCCTCTGGGGGCCGTTTTCTTTCAAACCACCACAGAAATTATGTTTCCCAGGACTTAATCTTGAAGGACATAACATTCAAAGGTAGTAAGAGCAGGAAGCAGTCTAAGGCTACCAAAGCTACCGAATATTACTTTGAAAGTTCAATAATGCACAAAGGGTCATACTAGTTCTCCTTTGACTTAAACGCATGTCCCAATTATCAGCTAATAGTACACTATTATAGTATAAATTTACGTTTTCTCATTAGTATTTTAGAAAACTCTTATTGATTTCTCTTTTACAAAGTAATAATTTTTTTAAACTCTCTCACTCTGTGTGTGTGTATGTGTGTGTGTGTTTGTCACTGACTTCTACCTCATTTAAGGCAGGATTTCTTTTTTTAAATTGATTTTAATTGAGTTATACATGTTTTTCTGCTTCCTTCCTTTCCTCTCCCCACCCCATCTACCCTTTCCCATGGTCCCCATGCTCCCAATTTACTCAGAAAATCTTGTCTTTTTCTACTTTCCATGTAGATTAGATCTATGTATGTCTCTCGTAGGGTCCTCATTGTTGTCTAGGTTCTCTGAGATTATGAATTGTAGGCTGGTTTTTCTTTGCTTTATGTCTAAAATCCACTTATGAGTGAGTACGTATGATATTTGTCTTTCTGGGTCTAAGTTACCTCACTCAGTATGATGTTTTCTACATCCATCCATTTGCCGGCAAATCTCAAGATGTCATTTTTTTTCCTGCTGTGTAGTACTCCATTGTGTAATTGTATATCTTCATCCAGTCTTTGGCTGAGGGGCATTTAGGTTGTTTCCAAGTTCTGACTATGACAAATAATGCTGCTATAAACATAGTTGAGCACATATCCTTGTGGTATGATTGAGCATCCTTTGGCTATCTACCCAAAAGTGGTATTATTGGGTCTTGAGGAAGGTTTTCTCCTAATTTTCTGAGAAACTGCCATACTGATATCCAAAGGGGCTGTACTAGATTGTATTCCCACCAGCAATGGAGGAGTGTTCCCTTTACCCTACAACCTCTCCATCATCATAAGTTGTCATCAGTGTTTTATATCTTAGCAATTCTTACAGGTATAAGATGGAATCTTAGAGTTGTTTCAATTTGCATTTTTCTGATGGCTATGGGTGTTAAGCTTTTTAAGGCAGAACTTCTTTTATGCCACTGCATATGCCAGGCTAGCTAGCCCATGAGTTGCTGGAGATTCTTCTGCCTCTGCCTTGCAGCTCACCATAGGAGTGCTGGGATTACAGATGCATGCTACTTGTCTGACTTTTATTTAGATTCTGGGGATCTGAACTCAGGTCCTCATGCATGTACTGCAAGCACTTTGTCCACTGAGCAATTCTCTCAGCCTTCAACGGAGCCATCCTTTTTTTTTTAATTCTTTGACAAATTTATTCATGAAAATTATGTATTTTTTCATCTCCTCCCCCAATTCCTTCCTATTTATGCTAATTAACCTCTCCTTGTTCCCAAGAAGTCACCCTACAAAGGAATAATCTTAACACAGAGAAGACATTGTTAGTAGAGAGTTGGCAGACAGGAAGGATGGGATCAAAGTAAAAAATAACAATATCACTCAAGAATGAGTAACTACTCAGAGCTCATAGAAATTTGTTTACTTCCCACTATTTATTATTTAAATAGGTACAAAATTATCATTTCAAATCCAGTTTATGTTTGGATTCTTCACTTCTATTTAGCGTGACACTTTCCTTTTCAGCTCTATAGTCTGATCTCTTTTGAACTCTCTCAGTTCACAGTTCGCTCAATAACTCTGAGTACTCTATTATTTAACTCCCTTGGTAACTTCTCTGCTTGAATGATCAACTCTGATTATTTCTAGTTCTTTGTAATTATTCATGACATTTGATTTCCTCTATGCTTTGGAAACTTCGTGAGGTCCTCTTTAGAACTATCTTCTGTAAGGTTCCTTTCTTCAACGTATTTGCTTTCAGGGTCACCCTTGTCATGGATCTATGGGGTTCAACTTTGCTCAGTCAGATGACAGGTCATACTCATAACTATACATTGCTTTTTGGAGATGCAAAGAGAAGTTACCAGGTTCAGAGAGCAGTACACCTCTACCGAAGTCTTCCTGAATGACGACAATGAAGAGGGCAGTTCATTTAGGTTAGACTACGGTCTACCAACCGTGACTTGTAGGACACCTCCAATCTGTTGTCTGTTTTTCAAGTCCTATAAACTGAGAAGGGGCTTTTACATTTTTTTTAAATGATTGCTTCGAAATTTTAATTATGTAAATGTGTGTGTGTTTTTAGGCATATGAATGGGAGTGAAGTGCCTGTGGAGCCCAGAAGAGAACAGCATCTCTCCTGCAGCTGCAGTTAAACAAGAGGTCATAAGCTTCCCTATGTGGGCACTAGTAACTGAGCTTAGGTCCTCTGTAGGAGTAGTATCCTCTCTTAACTGCTGAGCTATCTCTTTAGCCCCTGAGTCTTTACATTTTCAAGCTGTTGAAACAAATATGAACATTCTGTGACATGTGAAAAGGACATGAAATAAAAATTTCAGCATCTATAAACAAAGATTTCCTGAGAACACCATGCCTAGTTGTATACATATGACTTGAATCCCCCAGAAGCAATGTTTAGCAATTCAACAGAGACCATATGGCTCACAAGGTCTAAAACATTTACTATTTGGCTTTTGAAGAAATACTTTCTTTGGTCATTTAATTGCAATCATTCCTGGTTTCAAAATGAAAGTACACCCCTTAGATGTCTGCTAAAATTCTCTTCTGGCATAAGAAGTCAGCAAATGAAAGATCAAGCAAAAGGCTGTTATTCTTGTCAATCCTTGAAAATATTAAAAGGACTTTTTTTTTTTTTTTTTTTTTTTTTTTTTTTTTTTTTTTTTTTTTATTCTTTTTTAATTAAAATTTCCACCTGCTCCCCGTTTCCCATTTCCCTCCCCTCCTCCCAAATATTGCCCCCTCCCCCCACTCCCCTCCCCCTATCCCCACTCCTCTTCTCCTCCCCCCACACCATTCCCCCTCCCTCTCGATACTGAAGAGCAGTCCAAATTCTCTGCCCTGCGGGAAGACGAAGGTCTTCTATCTACGTCCAGGAAGGTGAGCTTCTAAACAGGCTAAGCTCCCACAAAGCCAGTTCATGTATTAGGATTGAAACCTAGTGCCATTGTCCTTGGCTTCTCATCAGTCTTCGTTGACCGCCATGCTCAGAGAGTCCGGAATCAACCCATGCTTATTCAGTCCCAGACCAGCTGGCCTTGGTGGGCTCCTAATAAATCAGTTCCACTGTCACAGTGGGTGGGTGCATCCCTCGTGGTCCTGATTTTTTGCTCTTGTTCTCCCTCCTTCTGCTCCACATTTGGACCTTAAGAGCTCAGACCGTTGCTCCAAATTGAGACTCTGTCTCTACCTTGATCCATCGCCAGATGAAGGTTCTAAGGTGATATGCAAGATATTCATCAGTATAGGATAGGGTCATTTCAGGTTCCCTCTCCTTAGTTGCCCAAGGTACCAGCTGGGGACATATTCCTGGACACCTGCGAACCCCTCTAGAGTCAAGTCTCTTGCCAACCCTAAGATGGCTCCCTTAGATAGGATATATACTTCGCTGCTCCCGTATCCATCCTTCCTATATCCCAACCATCCCAATCCCCCGAGCTCCTCCCATTCTCCCCTTCTCATATTTCTCATCCCATTTCCCCTTTGCCCCATGCCACCTCACCCGCAAGTTCCCATTTTTTGCCCTGCAATCTTGTCTACTTCCCCCTCTCCATGCGGATGACTATATGATTTTCTTTGGGTTCACTTTCTTATTTAACTTCTATAGGATCGCACATTATATGCTTAATGTCTTTTACTTATGGCTAGAAACCGATTATGAGTGAGTACATCCCATGTTCCTCTTTTTGGGTCTGGGATACCTCGCTCAGGATAGTGTTTTCTATTTCCATCCATTTGCACGCAAAATTCGAGAAGTCATTGTTTTTTACTGCTGAGTAGTACTCTAATATGTATATATTCCACACTTTCTTCATCCATTCCTCCATTGAAGGGCATCTAGGTTAAAAAAATTCTCTGTCCTCTCAGCAAAATATGTCATTCCCTAGCATGACCACCAGATGGTGACTCCGGTGGCACTTCAATGGTATCTGTGTTCTACTGAGGATAACACTTGGTGTATGATTTAAAAACTCTCTCAGCACGATGCGCGTCAAGATAAGCTAAATATTGCCAAACTCCGAAGAGGCCTGCTGGGAAAACAGGCTGAGGCTTCAAGTTTGGCTTTGACAGAAATGAAAGCTTCCTTGGTGTAAGCAATCGATGCTTGGTCTCAAAAACATAATATAGGAAGAAGAACGTACTTTCTAATAAGGCAGACAGGAAACTGCAGCGCTGGAGAAGTGTCTTTGAAAAATCACCTTGAGATTTCATTTTTAAAGTAAATTATTTTTTAAATTTGTTTTTACATTTTTATGTAAAAATGTAAAATTCCATTTTGGGATGTCTGTGTATGGCACATCTTGTATGGAGGTCAGAGAATGACTTGGAAGGGGGATGTTGGTTCTCTTCTTCTCTCATGTGGGTCCACAGGATCCAGCTGAGCTCTTTAGGCTTGGTAGCAAGTGCCTTTATCCACTGAACCAACGCCCTGCTCCAAGATTCCATCCTATAAAAGCAGCACTACATGTGACTCTGTTATAGGTTTTGTAGTTAGGGGAGGATTTCAGCATGTTCTTCAAAGGGTCATGAGCTAGAAGCTTGGTGAACAAAGTAGCACACTCACAGGAGACTGATGTGCTTATTCCAGAACTGAATTACTTCCAGTGAGAATGATTTACTGTAAAGCTGGCTCAGCTACCTCACTTCTTGTCTAATTTCCCACCTAGTGACTCTCACTGGAGCCAAGACATGCCTATGTCACGCACTACATCAGTGGTTCTCAACCGTCCTAATGGTGCGGCTTTTTAATACAGTTCCTTGTGTTGTGCTGACCCCCAACCATACAATTACTTTATTGCTACTCCATGATTGTAATTTTGCTACTGTTATGAATCCTAATGCAAGTATCTGATATGCTTGATATTTGATATGCAACCCCGGAAGGGGTTTTGACCAGCAGGTTGAGAATTGTTGCTCTAGGTCCTTAAGGAGTGGGCTAAATAGCTTTTCTTTATATAGTACTCAACTTGGGGTATTTTTTTATAGCAACATGAAATAAACTAAGAGGAAAGACAATCTGAAGATCACGGATTTTAAAATACTGGTCTTAGGAAATGTCTTGTGTCAGCCTGACCGGAACAGCAGCTAATGGATCAAATTACCAAGTCCAAGCACATACATGGAAATTGGGGCCTACTTCATGGGCAGCTGTTCTGATGTGTGGGTCAAAGTGCAGTAAGGCTTGTCTCAAATTCCAGCAATCAGGAAGAGGGTCAGAAAGGGCAGTCAAGGCTCTTTTCAAATGGAATGGCCCTCAGGCAGAGCTCTCTCAGAACTGCAAGGCTGGAACAGAGTTTGGGGAAAGTGTTAAATGGAATGAGGGCCTCTGTGATGGGATGCCAAATGCAAGAGCAACAGAAGCCGTCCTAGATCCAAGATACTCGACTTTAGTAAGATTGCCTTACGTTGAAGCAGGTGGGGCTAATCTAGAGCCTCAGTGGTGAAATATCTCTGCATTTTCAGGACAATAAAGGCTCTTGTAGTGGTTCTCTTCTTTTGGGTTTCTGATTTCAAACTGTATGCCTATTCAAAAACCTACACAAGCTCTTGTGATAGATAAGTATAGAAATTTCCAGATGTTCATCCTTCCAAATACCTTCTGCTTTTTTAGTACAACATTCACTTTCTTCTGCAGTGCTGGGAATCAAACCCAGGACCTCGTGCATAGACTAGGTAGGCTACACAAACATTCTACTACTGAGCAACATCCCCAGCCTATACTACTCAAATATAATGTTCAGCATAATGTTCAAAGATGTTTCCAAAACATAACCAAGCCCTTTTAAGATCTGTTACATGATGTTTTAAAATGAGCGTTGTTGTGAAATATTCTTTTACACTGCACGAAGATGCATCACTGTGATTGGCTTAATAAAAGGCTAAATGGCCAATAACAAGGCAGGAGGTATAGCAAGGACTTTGGAACAGAGAACGATCTGGGAAGAAGGGTGGAGTTGCCTTATACACAGAGAGGAAACAGGAGGTGCAAGATGAAAGAGAGGTTAACACCACCTGACAAAACATAGATTAATATAAATAGGATAATTTAAGTTATGAGAGCAAGTAGAGACACGCCTAAGATAAAAGGCCAGCTTTAATTAAGAAGTTTCTGTGTCACCAGGCAGTGGTGGCACATGCCTTTAATCCCAGCACTCCAGAGGCAGAGGCAGGCAGATCTCTGAGTTCAAGGCCAGCCTGGTCTGCAAGAGCTAGTTCCAGATCAGGCATCAAAGCTACACAGAGAAACCCCATCTCAAAAATAAAAAAAAAGAAAGAAAAAAAAAAGAAAAAAAAGTCTCTTTGTTATTTTTTGTGAGCTGGCAGCCCAAAGAAAAATCTGTCTACATTTGGTGACCAACATGGATGTTCGAATATCCACATAGGG
The DNA here is from genome assembly GCF_950005125.1 of Chionomys nivalis. Classification (NCBI taxonomy): domain Eukaryota; kingdom Metazoa; phylum Chordata; class Mammalia; order Rodentia; family Cricetidae; genus Chionomys; species Chionomys nivalis. Next base: position 126,612,183 of record NC_080112.1, on the reverse strand, counting down.
CCTGAGAAAGCAGTCTCTAGAATAGACTTGGCGTACAAAGGAACAACCCTTTTAAGAGGCCCTACTGTATAGCTGAGCACTTGAGCAGCGGGCACTGGGTGCAACTCCTACTTCAGTAAGACACTCCAAATTCCCAGCCATGGGGCAGGTAAATGCAGATATGGGCTGTACCCGCAGATATGAGACTAGGCTCTCACGAATTGAGAAGGGCAGAGTAAGTCGCCTGTGTATCATATGCTGAACAGATCCTTTCAATAGTACTTTCATAGTTTAAGATTTGGCTCAGTTCGTCAAAGGAGGCCACAGACCTGCCAAAATAAAACCAGGTTCAGGCTGACAAAAATCACTGAGCAGGTGACAGTGTGTTTAAAAATGAATTTAGATGTAAAATAAATAAGAAAAAAATGGTTATAGATAGTCATAGAAAAATAAAGTTTAAAAATAAAAATAATAAAGTCTTTTAAAAAAGAGTAAAGAAATATAAAAAGAATAAGTTATGTAAGGATGGGAAATACCCAGGGCATCTTTGGTGACTTTGAATTTTTAGATGCTAATGTACAAAAGTAATATCTGCTGAGAGACATTAGATTATAGAAACTGCTAATTTAAACCAAGTAATATATTTTAAGACTGTCTTAATTTAAAAATGGAAGTCAGCAAATATGTTGCTTTTAGGAAAGGTTATGCTTTTGTTTCCACAGAAAGCAAAAAGTTTTGGTTCTCTTCAAAATTAATGAAATCAGATTTGATTGCAGAATGCCTCCTGAAAATGTTGACTATGGACATAAAAAAAGAAATCCCAAAAGACTACAAGATAGGTGACATCATGCTGATCTCTCTACTATGATAACTGCTCTGAGATAGGATGAGACATTGTAAGTCTTGTTCACTATAGAATTTTCATGACTTACTAGTTATATGTCATCCTTTCATATGGCATGGATAGAGTTTGACTTATAATGGACTTATAAAGTTGAGAGATACCTTTTACCTGCTCAAACATAAAAGAAAAAATTAATCTTTAATTGGTTTGTACACACTGCACATTTCATTCTTGTGTTAATGCAGATATATACCTTTAAAATTTGTGTGTCTTAAGAAAAAAAAGGGCCAGGCACCAATAAAGACACATAGCTCAGGTGATCCAGCCTCTCAGAATTCCTCTGTTAAAGTGTCCTCAAAAATCTGCATCCAGAATGACTTCAAAGCTGCTGAGAGATGGTCCAGCCTCACAGACTATCCAACCAAGACTTCAAATAAGCTCTACACTTTTCTGTCACACAGAGACTAAAAACAAAAAATAATACAGCTAGCTCTCCCAGGACTTGACCATTATCCCAATTTTCTAAACCCCAACTATCCCAAATTTCTAAAGATGCCGTCACACCCAGACAACAGGAAGCAGTCTAGACAACATGATACACACATTCCCAAGAGGTGAAGTGCAAGGCTTTTGCTCATTTGGTGGGTTATATATGCTTGCCACTGTTTAAGGGAGTTGGTTATAAGTTGTTAATGGTCACAGTCAGGAAAAAAAGCTGAACAAAAGAGATTAGATTCAGGGATCTCTTTCTGAAAGGATAAAAGGGGCATTTAGTATAGAAATGATGGATTAAAAGGGTGGATTTATATGTCTGCTTTTGAACAATCATTGATCTCAAATATTTTACATTGATATAGATTTTTGTATATTGATACAAATTTAAGGTTATTTTTGTTAGAACATACTCTATATATGCTTCTATTCTTGTTTAAGATATTTTTGTATATTAATAGAAATTTAAGGTTATTTTTGCTATACTATATATGTTTCTATTCTTGTTTAAGGTATTGTACCTATGCAACTCATTTTAAAATGTAAAGTTATAGTCCTTGTAAGCTACTTAAAATAATTAGGAAATGCAGATTAGTAGTTAGTCATCTATAATAATCAAACTTGTAAACATGTTAGATATGTTTCAAGGTTAAACAGAGATATAGTTTAGATAGGTGATCTTAAAACACTTCAAAGACCTACAGAATATGGCATTTAAGATGTTTTAATAACATAAAGTTTTTCAAGACAATGAGACATGTCAGCACCAATCTACATCCAAAAAGGATAATCATCCTCTAAGAACCACCTATGGAGTTTGCTTTTATTGTGACAAAGTTAAGCACTGGGTAAGAAACTGCCCTTGCCTTGACTGCTAACAAGTATGCTGTTTAAACTGGACATGCAGGACACAAAGGAAAAAGCCTGCCAAACTTTGCCAAAACAAGGTGAAATAGTTTCTCAAATTTCCTGCTTTATAGAAAAGTTTTTCAGATCATCTAGGCCTATAGGCCAAAGATGGATGCCCCAATGTTGCAGAGGAATCTTGAGTGACTGTCCAGGCAGTCAGATGTCTCTGTTGTTTTTATAGTTTAGGAAGTTGCTTTCTCTGCACTTCCTGTTTACCCACTTCTAGGGTCTCTGATGGGGATTGAAGATTAGGTAGTTATAGTTTTACAGTTTTTCTTGTTAACAAATTCAGAAAAGAAATTTACATAAGAGATGTGAAGTTTATAAGGTTGAGAAGCATAAAAGCTTAAGTTGTTTATCTAAAAAGGTTTTAAGATCTAAAAATATTTTTCCTTAGATCTAAAAAAGATTTTTCTTTATTTTAATTTACCTAACAACCACAGTGTCTCCTGCCTCCTCTCTTCCCATTCCCTCCCCAATCTCCCTTCTGCCCACTCCCCATCCACTCCTCCTCCATCTCCATTCAGATGGGGTAAGTCCTTCATTGGGAATTAACAAAGCATGGCATATCAAGCTCCTTCCCACTGCATCAAAGTTGAACGAGGAATCTCACCATAGGAAATAAGTTCCAAATAGCCAGCTTTTGCATCAAGGACAGGTCCTGGTCCTACTGCTAGGGGCCCCACAAAACACCAAGCTACACAACTGACACTCAGGTGCAGAGGGCATAGATTGGTCCCATGATGATTCCCTAGCTGTTTGTCCAGTCTGTGAGCTCCTGTAAGCTCAGGTCAGCTGTCTCAGTGGGTTTTGCCTTTATGATCTTGACCCCACCCCTTGCTCATATAATCACTCCATTCTCTCTTCAACTGGACTCCCAGAGCTTGGCCCAGTGCTTGGCTGTGGATCTCTACATCTACTTCCATCAGGTACTGGATGAAGGCTCTATAATGACAATTAGGGCAGTCACCAATCTGATTACAAAGGAAAGCCAGTTCAGGCACCTTCTCCACTATTGCTAGGAGTTTTAGCTGGGGTCATTCTTGCGAGTTCCTGGAAGTCTCCCTGGAACCAGGTTTCTCCCTAACCCCATAATGGTCTTCTCTATCAAGATGTCTCTTTTATTCATCTTACAGTCCATCCTGCCCCCAACTTGGCCATTCTAATCCCTCATGTTTCCATCCCCCCATCCCCTCCTCTCTACTCCATTCTGTTCCCAGTTTACCCAGTAAATTTCATCTTTTTCCTTTTCCCAGGAAGATAGATCTTGCATCCCTCTTTGGCTCCTTATTGTTACCTAGCTTCTCTGGGGCTGAGGATTGTAACGTGGTTATCCTTTGCTTTACATTTAATATCCACTTATGAGTGAGTACATACTCTATTTGTCTTTCTGGGTCTGGGTTTCCTCACTCAGGATGATTTTTTCTAGTTCTATCCATTTGCCTGCAAATTTCATGATGCCATTGTTTTTTTTTCTACTGAGTATGAGTAATACTCCATTTTATAGATATATCACATTTTCTTTATCCATCTTTCAGTTGATGGACATCTAGATTGTTTTCAAGTTCTGGTTATTATGAATAATGCTGCTATGAACATAGGTGAGCAAGTGTCCTTGAGGTATGATTGAGCATCCTTTTGGTATATACCCAAGAGTCAATGGGCATTAAGGTAGATTGATTCCAATTTCCTGAAAAAACACCATACTTATTTCCAAAGTGACTGTACAAGTTTACACTCCCACCAGCAGTGGAGGAATGTTCCCCTTACTCCGTATCTTCTCCAACATATGCTGTCATTAGCGTTTTTGGCCTTGGCCATTCTGACAAGTTTAAGATGATATCTTAGAGTCATTTTGATTTGCATTTTCCTGATAGCTAAGGATGTTGAACACTTCTTTAAGTGTGTCTTGGCCATTTGATATTTTTCTGATGAAAATTCTCTGTTTAAATCTGCACCCCACTTTTAATTGGATTATTTGGTATTTTGTTGTCTAGTTTCTTGAGTTCTTTGTATATTTTAAATATCAGTCCTGTGTCAGATGTGGGGTTGATGAAGATCTTTCCCCATTCTGCACACTGTTGCTTTGTCTTATTGACAGTGGGGTTTTTTTTGCCTTACAGATACTTTTCAACTTCAGGAGGTCCCATTTATTGAGTATTGGCCTTAGTGTCTGTGCTACTGGTATTATATTCAAGAAGTAGTCTTCTGTGACAATGCATTCAAGACTACTTCCTACTTTCTCTTCTATCAGGTTCAGTGTATCTGGATTTACGTTGAGGTCTTTGATCCACTTGGTCTTGAGTTTTGTGCAGGGCAATAGATTTGAATATATTTGCATTCTTCTATGGACTTTAGACTTTCAGTCTTAATTTTATATGATGTACTCAGTATAAATGCTTTAAAATGGTACTTGTATGAATCAAACAAAGAATGAAGCTTCCTTTCATTTCTTTGTTTGAGGCAATGGCTCACGTCGTCTAGCTGGGCCTTGAACTTGCTGTATTGGTAAAAATGATCTTGATTTTCCAATCATCCTGCCTCCACCTCCTGAATGTCAATGTGTGCCATCGTGTCTAATTCAGTACAAGTGATTGAAGCAAGGACTTTGTCTGCACTAGATTAGCACTCTGCCATCTGAGCATTATGTCCCGCCCCAAAGTTCTTTTTAAAATGATAAAAAAAAAAACAACCTTTTTGTATCTCCATACTTTCTTTTAAAAATAATTTCAAGAATATAAAGAAAGTCTTTTTAGAATACCAAGGAGCTAGAAGAAGAGAGCCAACAGACTGAGAGGGGTTGCTGGCTCACATGAATATAAGCTAGATAGTCTCATAATTGCCATTTGCTCAACAGGACAAAAAAGACCAATGATGATGCAGCCCTTGCTACAGGTTGAAAAGCTCCCTGGAGAGAGTCTCTGGTTTATGCCCTCTTTCAAAGATTGGAAAACATAATCTGATATCCATAGACAGTAATGGGCACACTAATTCAAAAGAAATAAATCAAGAACTGAATGAGGTGGCATATGCCTGTAATCCTAAAATTTGAAAGGCTGAGGCAGGAGGATTAAAAATTTCATTCCAGCCTAGGCTATGTAGCAAGACTCTTCTTTAAAAATGAATGAATGAATGAATGAATGAATGAAACCTTGAGCTTGCCCATCTTCTTTCACCTTCAGCTTTTGTTTGAGCTGGGCCCCCTGCCAATGGCCCTGTGCTGTCCATATTTAGGGCAGGTCTTTCTCCCCTCACTCAGGTATCTTCCTCCTGTGCTAGTCATCTGTATATACACACTCCTGACAGAGTCAGAAGTGTGACTTTACTAAAGAAGCTTTACTAATGCCTTGGGCATCTCGCAAATTCACAATCAGAAAGAATCATGGCAGGAAGATTAGCCTCATAGAGGAAGATACAGAGACACACAAATGTCTCATTGAGGGAATTTGGCCTGAAATCAAGATCATCACTGAAGGATACACTTGTCAAACTTGCTACATTCACATTAGCCCCATCATCAGCCACACATCCTTTAGCCAACATTACTCAAGGACATGCAGAAGTTCAACGTCAATGGGAAATTGGCATGTTACTTTGTACTATTGGTATTGGCATTTGATTACTGTTTTTCTTCCTTAGGACAGCCACAATGAAGTGCCACATACCAGGTGGCTTTCAGTAGAAAATATTTGTCATGTCACAGTTTTCAAGTTCAGAGTTCTAAAATGAAGGTGTCTGTAGGACCATGCTTCATCCAATGTCTCTAGAGGGGGACCCTTCCATCCATGCCTCTCATAGCTTGTAAGAAGAGTCTAGCAAACCTTGGTTTATAGATGGACCACTCTGATCTAAGCCTGTGTTGTCACATGACTGATTTCACACATCATGTCTCCTTTTTTTTTTTTTTCAAACACACTAGTCAGATTCGAGGAAAAGCCCACCCCACTCCATTGCCACTTCAATTCTAATTATTATATATTATTTCCAAATAAAATTAGATCCTGAGGTCTGGAAATTAGAACACCCAACATGTGCTGTAGGGAGGCAAAATTCAATCTACAGTAATTCCTGATTTTTCTAAACTGCTTTGAGTTAAAGAAAGCTGTTCATTTTGGATACATATAGTCTGCCCTTTTCCTCTTCCCTTATGAAGAGTGAGCATCTGAAGGAACCTGGTGAGCCTAGCACTCCACTTCCCAGCTGCCCTTGATTATAGGTCTACCCACAAGGCTGCTTCTCACCCATCGCCTGTGGATAGAATAGGGGTTTCTCAGTTCATCTTGGAGTGTCAAATAAACTGATGCAAGGACAATGAAATAGCTCAGTTAGTTGGTCCAGACACTCACTGCCAATCCTGATGACCTGATTCCGCGGACCCACACAATAGGCAAGGACTGACTGATTCCTGAAAGTTGTCCTCTGACTTCTACACTACAACCTAGTATGCACATACATGCATGCGCACACGAAATACATAAAATGCATGAAATTTTAAAATATTGATGATATTTATGATGTTTTTAAAAATTATTTACCCTGAGATGATACTCAAAGGCTTAAAGGTGACAAATATTCCTGGAGGGAAGCTGCTTTCCCAGTGACTAAAGATATCCACATTGACTTGCTGTGGGAGCACTGAACTTCTGTCCTCTAGGTGTAATCACTGAACTTCAGTGCTTTACTTGTTACAGCAGCTAGCATTGTCTTCAATAAAACATTCAGACACAATTGATTTTATTGTTATCATAATCATAGTGAAGTTGATGTTCTGCTAAATGCACCTTTAAATTCTAATGTGAGTTTAAGCTAATAATTGAAAGCAAAAAAAAAAAAAAAAAAAAAACACCACACACACACACAAAGGCTATAGCTACTAATATGCTGTGTTTTCTCCAAAGTAAACCATCCTTGGGTTTTCCAAATATTTTCATTATATTATCAAATTTTTCCTTTCCTTTTCTTTTTTTTTCTTTTTTCTTTTTTTTTTTTAATAAGGGAAGTGTTGGGTCTCATGTATCACAAGTTAGTCTTCAATTTGCCAAGAAACTGAGGATGACATTGAACTTCTGACAGTCCTGCCTCTACTACTCGTGGCTTTTATGTAGGGCCAAAGGTCATATCATATCCAGAACTTCATGCTTGTTAGGCAAGCACTTACCAACTGAGCTTAGCAACTTAATTTTTTGTTTGTTTTATTTCACAAGATAGGGTTTTCTCTGTATCGCCCTGGCTGTCCTATGTTTTCAAATGTCCTAAAATGTTTTTAAAACACATTTTTTTTGCTTAACTTTATATTGCTACTAATTATAGAGTCTTTATACCAAATACATAAGGAGAGGAGGATTAAGGAGATGGAGGGGGCAGTGAGCACTTCATAAATCATTTTACATCAATTCGTTTCAGTATCTTATGCTCCTATCCAGTTTCTAGATGCAAACAAAAAGACAGTTTAATTTTCAGAAGCCAAATAACTTCATCACATGGCTTTTTACGAAACGCTCTGGAGCAGACATCTTCCACGGCTAGTTCTAGCCATTTCAAGGGTGTCAAGAAATACATGATGAGTTTTAAGAGACTTAGAGGACAATGTCATTTCACACTACACAGAAATTTTAGACAGTGGAAGGTCTTTATAAAGAAATATTCTTTTTTTAATTTTTAATTTTTTTATTTAAATAACATTTTCATTTATTTTAAATACCAACTAGTTTCCCCCCTGCATCTCCGGTCCCTTCCCCTTTTGTATCTAAGCCCCCCCCAACCCGAACTCCTCTAACATCTCCATTCAGAAAGGGACAGGTCTCCCATGGGTTTGCACAAAGCATAGCACATCAAGTTGGGGCAGGGCCAAGCTTCTCTTCTTACATTGAGGCAGGGCCAGGTAATTCAGCACGGGAACAGGTTTCCAAAAGCCAGCTAAGCCCTGCTATCATTGTTAGAAGCCTTACTAAGAGACCAAGCTACAGGATTGTCACACATGCACAGGGCCTAGGTCAGTCCCATTCAGGCTCCCTGACTGTTGATCCACTGTCCATAAGCTCCTGTGAGCTCAGGTCAGCTGTCTCTGTGGGTTCCCCCATCATGACCCCTTGGGTGGTACAATCTTTCCTCTTTTTCTTCTGCATGACTCTTGGAGCTCAGCACAGTGCTTGTCTGTGGATCTCTCCCTCCACTTCCATTAGTTACTGGATAGAGTATCTCTGATGGCAATTATGGAAGTCATCAATCTGCTTACAGTAGATGGCCAGTTCAGGCACCCTCTCCACCATTTCTAGGAGTCTTGGTTGGGGTCATCCTTGTGGGTTCCTGGGAGTTTCCCTGGCACCAGTTTTATCCCTATCCCCAAAATGCACCCCCTCCCTCATAAAGACGTTTCTAATTCGTTCACCTGACTAATTGTTCTTTGAAAAACTTAACTTTCTTTGTGTCATTTTGACTGCTATTGGATTTTCTCCTGAGTTTATAAAAGACATAAACAAACATTAGCTACAACTATGTCAAACATTCTTAGGTTAATTGTGGGTGCAAGAAGAAAATAATTTTTAACCTTTTTTAGTATTTGTAGTAAATTCTTCCTTTACTAACAAATCCAGATTCTAATTGTTGATGGTTTTTCATCTACCATGTTCCAAAATTAAAATTTGAGAAATATTCTAACTTAGTCATCTCAGAGGTTTGGCTTCAGAAAACAACTAAGAAAAATAATATGGAGCAATAAAAAAAAACCTCACTAGTTTTAGCTTTCTAATTAGGAATGCATCAAGATACAGCAGAATTCATGAATCTTCTTCATCTAGTTGTAATGACAGTTTACAAGAGTTCAGAAAAAAAAATCTAGGAACACCTCTCCAAAGATAAGAAACCATCTTTTCCAAAGCAAAGCTGACAGAGGTTTGGAAGTTGTTACACATTTTATATTGATTTGGCCAAATGATCATTCTAGCAGTGCTAAAAGTAAGAGTCTAATTTATATTTTTTTTCTTTATTTTATAAAAACATTTAATCAACACGTGTTCACACGAGATGGTAGGTTAATATTCTCTACTAGCGTAATATTTTTTATTGAAAAAAGTTTTTACACACTATATTCTGATCACAGTTCCTGTCTCCCAACTCCTCCCAGATCTTGCCCTCTGCACCCACTTAACTCCGCATCCTTTCTTTCTCTATGGAAAACAGGCAACCAAAACAAACAAATCAGAATTTTTTTTTTAATTTCTTTTATGGTTTATTTAGCTTCATTTTATGTGCATTGGTGTGAAGGTGTCAGATCCCCTGGAATTGGATTTTCAGACAGTTGTGAGCTGCCATGTGGGTGCTGGGAATTGAACCTGGGTCCTCAGGAAAAGCAGTCAGTGCTCCTAACCGCTGAGCCATCTCTCCAGCCCCAACAAATCAGAATTTAAACACACGTACACACACACAAAGTAAAAACCACAGAAACACATGTACCCTCCTAAACAAAACCAATAAAAACACAAAAGAAGAAACCATAATATACAAACAAAAAAAAATCAGAAAGACAAAGTGATAGGAGACAAGTCTGTAAGAACACCATTAAGTTCTCTTTGTGTTGGCCACCTACTGCTGGGCATGGGGCCCACACTTAAGATCCATTAGGGTAAGTTTGACCTTCAGCTGACATTTGGACATGTTTAGAGGCAACTTCTGGTTATCATAACTTGGAGATGGGGTTACTACTGGCATCTTGGGTAGATGCCACAAACATTAGCTTTGAAGCATATTTTCAGTAGATACACATTTCATCTGCACTGATCTTATTCCCAAATTGGGTTAGACATTTTAAGGCATCTGTTCCTGCAAATTAACTGTTACAGGATCCAGGTCCATGAATCTAGGAATTTTACACACAAACTTGGTAGCTTATGGATAGTTTATAATTGAAAAAACCAGTGACTTTGTGTACTTTAAGTTAGCATGTATTCTGATGTAGAAACTTTTCATGACTTTTGGAGCTAAGGTTCTATAAATCTTACTTCACTAGCCATTTCACTCCATAGTAGGTCTGACTTAAAAGGGGAATGGGGGTTCCAGGGAGACTTTTTGGCAGGAGGGGTCTGGTCTTTACCGTTTGCTTCTTGGCCTTATATTGTCATGACAATGGCATCACTTGTTGTAATAAGAGCAGTGGGGCTGCGTCCCCGGCACCCAGCCGCCCGCATGGCTAGTTTATGCCCCGAAATAATTACACGGAAACTGTATTCTTTTAATCACTGCCTGGCCCATTAGTTCCAGCCTCTTATTGGTTAGCTCTTAAATATTGATCTAACCCATTTCTAATATTCTGTGTAGCACCACGAGCTGGCTTACCAGGGAGGATCTTAACCTGCATCTGTCTGGAGTGGGAGAATCATGGCGACTCACTGACTCGGCTTCTTTCTCCCAGCATTCTGTTCTGTTTACTCCACCCACCTAAGGGTTGGCCTATCAAATGGGCCTAGGCAGTTTCTTTATTAATTAACCAATGAAAGCAACAGATTAATACAATACCCACCTCCATCAATCACTTGGTAATAACACTGCAAATTTCTAGGTCTTTCTTTTATTCAGATTTGCAGAACCAGCTACATTGTACCTCTCAGAGTTACCAGCATGAGCCAGTGTTCCCTTCAGAAGTCTGAGTCTCTGTTCCACACGGCCCCTAATAAGTTCTCTAGGCCCGGATCACCCCAGACTCTCACCCTTATTCCCTCAGTTCCATGATCACTGCTGCTTCATGATATCATCATGTCTTTCTTGAGCTCAGTAGGCCCTTCATATCTCTTTACAGTGGTTTTCAACTTGTGGGTCACAACCCCTTTGGGGGAGTCCCCTATCAGATATCCTGTATATCAGATATTTACATTACTATTCATAGTAGTTGCAAAATTATAGTTATGAAGTAGCAACGAAAATAATGTTATGGTTGGGGGTCTCCACAACATGAAAACTTTATTAAAGGATCACAGCATTAGGGAGTTTGCTTTAGTACCTCCACACTCATTCAACTAATTTGTTATATTAAATTATTTCTGCTCAAACATGATGATTTTCATTTTTCTTAATGGATTCTGGTTGACAATGTAAGCCTTTGTAAAATAAAAATTATGTATATTGATGGATGTTTTGTCTGCACGTATGTCTGTATACCGCATGCATTTAGTGGTTGTGTAGGCCAGACATGGGCATCAGATTCTCTGGGACTGGAGCTTCAGATGATTGTAAAGAGCCATGTGGGCACTGGGAATAGAAGATGGATCATTCCTGTAGTGTAATGGTTAATGCTCTGGACTCTGAATCCAGAAATCCTAGTTTGTATCTCTGGGGAACCGGTTCCTAGAGGAAGAGACCTGGTCAGTGATCCTTATCAACTCAGACCACGAAACCCAATATAAATGGGCTGCCCCATGCATGCTTCAGCATTGCCGGGGGTGGGGTGGGGGGGCATGTTTCATCTACAAGAGCATCCAGGGCTCTTAACAACCTTAACAACTGAGCCACCCCTCCAGTCCCAATACAAACCTTAGTAGTTATTTATCTTGAACCAAAAATGTAAAGAAGTATGAAAAGACATAATTTTAAACTGTGCTTGAGACAAATCAGTGAAGAACTAACTTCCCTCTATCAGATTATTAATAGAAGACTAAGTATACAGAAAATCAAATCCTGAATGCTGTGGGAGATAGGCACCAAGGAACACACAGAGACAGATCTACCAAATCAATAGCAGATTTCTCTTATAGCTTTAATATTGTTTCCTGATGGAGGTGGGTCTTGTATTAATCTGTTGCTTTCATTGGTTAATTAATAAAGAAACTGCCTAGGCCCATTTGATAGGCCAACCCTTAGGTGGGTGGAGTAAACAGAACAGAATGCTGGGAGAAAGAAGCCGAGTCAGTGAGTCGCCATGATTCTCCCACTCCAGACAGACGCAGGTTAAGATCTTACCTGGTAAGCCAGCTTGTGGTGCTACACAGAATATTAGAAATGGATTAGATCAATATGTAAGAGCTAGCCAATAAGAGGCTGGAACTAATGGGCTAGGCAGTGTTCAAAAGAATACAGTTTCCGTGTAATTATTTCTGGTAAAGCCATGTGGGCGGCCCAGTGCTGGGGACGAAGCCCCGCCACTCGTATTACAACAGTTTCCATACTCTGCAGCTTTGCCAACTTGAGAATCTTATGTTGTAGAGCATTTCTTCCCTGGTCATGTTTACCTGGACTGTAAGTGCTTTTTGTGCTTTGGTGTCCATTTCCTTGCCTAGATTTGGGAAATATTCTGTTAATTTCATCGAACACACTTTCTATTCTTTCAATTTTTCTTTTATTTCTGCTCCCTCTTTTGCACCACAGACTCTTGGGTTTGGTCTCTTGTTCATATCCCAGAGTTCCTCAAAGTCGTAGTACTGCTTGCTTGTTTTACCTTTGAAAGTAGTTGTGATGGTTTATATTACTTGTCAGCTTCACACAATCTAGAATCACCATGGAGACAAATTTATGTGTGAGGGAGTTTCTAGGTTAGGTTAAAGGAGGTGGGTAGACTCACGCTAAGCATAACTGTCACCATTCCATGGGATACCGCTCCAGACTGAATAATCAAGAGAAAGTGGAGAAAGTAAAAACATTCATCACCCTCTGCTTCTTAACTAGAGATGCAACATGACCAGCATCTTCCTGTTCCTAGTACCATGCTTTTCTTGCCATAATAGAATGATTCCATGCAACTATAAGTTAAAATAAATTCTTCCTCTTTTGAATTGCTTGCTCCCAGGAATTTTATCAAGCGGCATTGAAAATAAAGCTAATAAAGTAGTATTTTCTCCATTTTGGCCTTCATCCATGTTATTCTTTCTTTCACTTGGTCTAATCAATTGATCATTTTTATGAGAACTGAACTTTGGAGCTGGTGAGATAACTCAAGGGTTAAGAGCATCTGTTGCACTTGCAGACAGGACTATAGTTTGGTTGCCAGCACCCACATGGTGACTCACAGCCACTTGTAATTCTAGTCCCAGAGGATCCAATGTTGTCTTCTGGTCATGTCCACAGACATGGCACATACATGATACACAGACATGTATGTAAGCACATAAAATGAAAATAAATATTAGATGAAATAATGTTTATCATATCACATTGATAATGTATTTCAATCAAGAAAGGCATTAGACGTAACATGTCTTCCGCCTGAAAAGAAGAGTTCTAGGTGTACAGGGATGGGGACAAGCTGTTGAAATAGGAACAATGTATATGAGAAGTGAGATATATGTGGGAAATATAGGTCCTGTTTGGGGGACATTCTGCGGGGAAGTAATCTGGTGGGCAGCCTCAAAAGTGGACTGGGTGTGTGACTGTACAGGATCGAGACAACTTGTGGCATGCAAGGTAGAGAATTTCTATTGTAACTGAGATGAAGCCATCATATGATTTGAAACAAGCAGTTGACACAAACTGGCCTGAGCTTTTGAGAAACAGTTCTGTAGCACCAATTAGAAAGAGAAACAGAGCTACAGCTCGGTGGAACCCTAAGGAGGATCTCTATGGACGAATGATGAGAAAGCCATGAGACGAGGCAACGGCCATGGAGACAAAGAAAAGGAACTGGTAAATAGTCCAGCATTAAATAAAACAAAACAAAAACCCTCTCAGTGAGTACCAAGGAACTTTGAAAAGCAAGGAACAATGACAGAATGAAAGACCAGTTACTAAGAATTATTGCTGAATCAGAAATTCAGAAATACCTAGGTTCACCATCTCTATTGTACCCCCCAGAGAACATGTCCACATCGTACTTTGTGCATACTCGGTGTTTAAGAAGTCTTGTTGATCCCCAAGAAGAAAAGGAAATTTTCTGAGGAACCTGAAGCTGCTGCTAGCTCTACAAAAACCACAAAGAAAAAGAAAAAGTCCCAGAAGGCATCCCAAGAGGATTAAAATGGACATGCTTGGTGGGAGGGGCACACCTTGAAGGGGACAGTTCCTACCCATGATTAACCCCAATAAAAACACAAAAATAAAAAAAAATAAAAAATAAAGAAGTCTTGTTGAATAATCTTCCAATTTAGGCTAATTTCCGTCCATGACCATCTTATCACTTCTATGTGGGAAATATTTTTTTTTAAAGAAATCATCTTTGAGTTCATGGAGGAAGGTAGGGACAGCCAGCACATCCCTGCGTGTGGCGTCAGTGACTCTGTGCAGCTGTAAACAGAGATAGCATCAGGTGAAATCAAAAACTATTGAACTTTAGATTTGTTAAACAAACAAAGGAATCTAACATCGTGTACTGTGCAAAATCATAGAGAAGGGAGACAATCCCACTCCACATGGCTTTAAGCAGAAGAGAAATGCAATGTGTCTTAGCTTTCTCAGTTACACAGTTTACCACTCTGGGAAAAAAAAAACACACAACAGTTTAAGACAGGAGATCTTTGATTCATACAGCAAGAATTTGCAAAGCAATCAACCCAAGATTTATGGTGGGCCCTGAAAACTGCTTGTCACTAGGATGCCGACCTACTACTTAGGTCTACAGGGTGGGAAGGGGACATCATCCTTCAGAAGGAAGTGGAGGGTACTTCCATTTGAGAACCACGGTTCAACTCCTGGGAGAAAGAGTGAGATCAATTGTGTGTGGATGGGAGTCTCTGTGGTAGGGCATAGGCAAGAATAGTGCTTAGCATCACCTGGATAAGCAGGACCCCTCAGGGTTTCCACCTCACCATCAAGTGCAGATTGTTTTGGATGGACTGCGGACTTCCTGAGATCTACAGACAGATCCCCAGACATTTACTGGAAACTCAACTGCTGCTGAATATTTCCTCTACCCGCATGGGATCAGCAAAGCATCTCTGGTGGAAGGCGTATCCAAGGGGTCAGTCGATGGTTGCAGCTGACAGGTCAGATTTGACAATAGGTCCTATACTCACCATATCGCTAGGCCAGCATATGAAGAATGTTAGCAGGAATTCAACCCCACAGCAGCCATGGTTGCTATCTCATTGCAGAGTAAAAGGCAGGGTGGGGCCCAGCCTCCAAACAGCCCTTTCTGGTCTGGCCTGTTTGGACTTCACCAAAGGGGGAGGGGGAAACCTCTGTACCCTCCCCTCTCTTTCCAAATAAACTTCAAAGGACAAGCCTGGAGCTGGGGGTGGGGAAACAAAGTATTCCTGTCCTCAGCAAGGAATGATGCTTGATGGCTTTTTTGAATTGTTTTGTTTTCCTTCATTGTCATTTCTCATACCTTCCTCCCATATATTTTCCTCTCTTTCCTATGTTTCTATTTATGTTTTCCCCTTTCTCACTGTTTCTTTTAGTTACTCACACTTAACCTTCACCAGTTTTTTAAGATTGAAAAAAGATTTTTTTTCATACATTACATTCTGAACACAGTTCTCCCCTTTTCCTCTCAAATCCTCCCCACCTCCCCATCCATCCAACTCTATGTCTTCTTTCTCTTTCTCTTTAGAAAAAAAAAGAACAGGCAAAAAAAAAAAAAAAAAAAAAAAAAAACAAAACAAAACCCAAGCCAAAATAGAACAAAACAAACAGAAAACAAAAAAGCACGTGACACAGATACACATAGAGACCCATGCACACACACAGAAAACAGAAAGCATAAAATATAAACAAAAAGAGCAGTAAGGTTAAAAAAAAATGCCCAGACAAAGAATTATGAGACAAAAAAAAATTTTCCAAAATACCATTGAGTTTGTTTAGAGTTGGTCATTTATTTCTGGGCATGGGGCCTGCCCTTGAGTGTGGTTTGTTTCCCCATGTAAATTGGAGATAGTTTCTTGGTTAGGGATGGGGCATGTGTCTACCTCCCCAACCCCCCACCCTGGATCTAGGTCCCCATCCGGGTTAGACCTGCTGCTCCCATCTCTGAGAGTTCATATGGGCATCAGTTCTGTGGCATCTTGAAGGCATTGTTTCCTTGATATCTTTCACCCCCCTTTTACAATCTTTTTGCTTCTTCTTCCACAGAGTTTCCTGAGGCCTGAGCAGAGGGATTTGATGGAGACATCCCATCTAGGACTGGATGTTCCAACGTCTCACACTCTCTGTACATTGACAATTCTGCCCGTGGGTCTCAGCATTTGCTCCCATCAAGTGCAACAGGATTCTCT
Organism: Chionomys nivalis; assembly: GCF_950005125.1. Lineage (NCBI taxonomy): Eukaryota > Metazoa > Chordata > Mammalia > Rodentia > Cricetidae > Chionomys > Chionomys nivalis. Next base: position 126,595,830 of record NC_080112.1, on the reverse strand, counting down.
GATGATGGCCAAACAAGACACTGCTCAGCTTCCCTGGACAGTGGAGAGTCAACCTTCGCTAAGTTTGAAACTCCCAGTTTGTGCTACCAGCCAGTATTCTAGTGCCTTTCTTTTCTACCAATATGAGGATAGAGTTAGTCTTTCCAGCAGTTTCATATTGTACTTAAATACCCTATTTGTTTTTAAGTGTTGCAATTGCTGCAATCTGTTTTCTGTCCTTTGAGTGAAAGTGCAGATTGAGGCTAGGAAGACTCCCATAGAAAGCTGAAAGTGATATTCATTCAAATAGATGTCTAGATCAAATAGATGTCGAAAGACAAGACATGCAAAACTTCAAGGCAATATGACTCTTCTAAAAGTTGATAAATGTTTAAAAATTGAAACTCTTGGTATTGAGATGGGTAAAATAGCAAACAATTGAGAAGTCTAGTTTTAAATATTATGTCAGAGAGGATTCAAATAAAGAGATGAAGGAGATACAAAATTCAACTGAAGACTTAGACGCGATTCATTGACACAATGACAAGAATAAGCACATACTTCTCAGCAATAACTCTAAACGTAGATGTCCGTAACTCTCCAATTAAAATACGCAGACGGTGAGTGCATGAAAGCACTAGCCATGTTATGTACCGATGAGAACATCTCACAGCACTTCTCTCCACCTCCGGCCTTTACATTGTTTTGTCTCCTCCTCCAAGATGTTCCCTGAGAGTTGGTGACAGTGGAGAGTGTTAATAAAGATTATCTCATTTAGGGCAGAGCACCCAATCTCTTATTCTAGCACTTTGACCTATATTGTATTGTGTACCTCTTCACCAGGAACTATTGGCTAGGGAGGGAAGAACCATTCCCTTTTGAGGTTCTCACTGCTAGCTTCCCCATGTTCCAGTGGCTAGCACCACAGCCATGCACATGCAGGCACCAGGGACCTAGTGAATTGTGTACAAGAGATATGAAGTTGGGAATGGGACTTCTTGGGAGAATATGGATGAATGTGATCATATCTCATTGTATGTATATATGAAATTCTCAAGAATAAAGACATTATAATAAAAAAGATGCAAACTGGTTGATTTCCATCTTTTCCCAGAAAAAGATAGTATTCTCTGTATACTTTTAAGTGCCCCACAGTTTACATTCAATGATACACTCTGAACATCTTTTCACATTGGAATCTAGGGGATGGGTAGGCATCGCTTTTGAACTGGCCTTTCAACATCATCTTCTGCATCATCTGATTTTTAAATATGACAATGCAGCTAAATAGATTTCTAAATATTAATAAAGACCACACAACTCACATATTTATGCAAGTTGAAGTATTTTCACTTGCAGAATGAGTGGAGCAAAGACACTTTCATAGGATCTTGAATAGCTATAGAAATACATAGAAAACTTAGTTTGCATCAAGCTATGTACCAGTTTAAAATATGTGTACAGGGAATTCGCTTCTTAATATTTTAAATAAAATTTTATTTATTATTAAAGTTTATTAAAAGTTAAACTATGCTATTGATCTGATTTTGCAATTGTATATTTAATAGTAAAATAACTAAAAATCTATTTTTGTCATAGCAAATTTACTTTTTAAAGTTTTATTGACTGCTAGACAGGATTTGTGTGAATGTTTTTGAAACAAGGACAATATGTAATTTAGGCAACCTGGTAATTTAGGCATCAGAATAAAGTTCAAAAAATAGAAAAGGAGTTAATTTTTTACTTTCACCATTGATTGGCAAATAAGAGCCTGGAATCCTCTTCAAAGAAATCCAATTCGTCCTAGATATGAAAGGAAGGGAGCAGTTTTGTATGCACCCATAGGCTCCAGCAAGGTTGTGGTGCAAACATCACCTTTGAAAAGTGAGCCAAGAAGTTGTATGTAAGCAGAGTGCTCTTTTCTACACATCTGTTAGAAATCACTGCCTTTATCCCGTCTGCACACTGAGAAATTATATCCCATTATCAAGAAAGGACAAAATGTAAGGAACAGCTTACATTAAATGAGGTGCCAGGAAGAATAACCAGTTAAAATATTTGTTAGGCGACTATCATTGATTTTTTTTCCAAGCTAAAATTGGGGTTTGAGAGTAGAATCTGTAATTACCTGCATTTCCCGATGTGTCAGTTGGGGAGAGGATCCCGGGTGAACCTATTACATCCAGCTGAATGTGGCTCACTTCCCATGTAACACGCACAGGAAAGAGTCAAGGCTCAAAGACGGCCTGTATGCCTTTTATACACTAGCTCCTAGTCTCGAAACTAATCTCATTTAAAAATCAGCTGTGGTCTATTTTTCTGTATGTGTGTGAACGTGCATGTACGAGTGGGTGACTATGGAAGCCAGAAGAAGGCAACCGAGCCCCTGGAGGAATCAGATCACCTGGAGCTGCAGTTACAGATGATTGTGATCCACCTGGTGTGGGTGCTGGGCCCCAAACTCCAGTTCTCTTTGAGGCTTGCCCCAGAAGAGAGTTATAATGCTGCAGCTGTCTGCTTCTGGGTGATGCCTTCCTAAAGTGCAGAACCATCAGTAAAACCGGACCATAGTCTTCTCTCCTCAGTCACCCAATCATAGAGCACACCCCATGAGGCTGTAAGTGTACAGTTGGCAGCAGATAGTATTGTAATGGGAGTAGAAACCCATAGGCATTTGGGCATCTTCTTCATGTAACTTGCTTATGCCTTCAGGTCCTGCTTGAGCTCAATCACGTATATACCACTTCCATTTGATAATAGATTGCTGCTGTTCAATCCTACTTTATGACTTGGTGGGTCAGGTAACAAACACCCAGTTCAGGGCTGTTGGACCTCATGAGGCCCAAGCATGGGGCCCAGTGTAATTTCCTGAGCCTAACTTAAGTTAGCATGAGGTCTAGTGTAATGTCCTGAGCCTAGCTAGAGTTTAGAGACCTGTCTCTGGCTACCTGACCTAGACCCGCCTCTGCCCAGCCACCTCTAATGTGGTCCTTATTATATTATACTACTGGCCCTTGTTACTTACTCTGCCTCAACCCATACCAAGCTTTTCCACCCCCTTCCCAACCCTATGTAAGTCCCTGCTTGATACCATTAAATGAGATCCTGCTTTGACAGATTGCTGACTCAGTAGGTGTGTTTCTCTCCAGTGGCCAAGGGAGGAAGGGTGTCTGGGTCATTTGACACTCACAATTCTGCTCAGCTCCAGGGAGAGTCCAGTGGTTCCGGCTCTGCCTCTGCTCTTTCTCCCAGAGAACCCAAAACAGGGCAGCTCAAGTCACACGACAACTTGGTGGCCCATTGTCAAATGCTCAGTTTCCATTACGGATCAATAGTAAGTTAAGAAATGTCTTTCAAAGGGAGAATAGTTGTCTGCAGATGATGGTAGAGTCTTCTTCCAAAATCCCAAAGGTGTCTTCTGTGATTCACCAATAGGGGCCTTCCAAGGGCTCCAAGCAGCATCATTATTGTCGCTGACACCTCAAGTACCATAGGGTCTGCTGGATCATATTTTCCAAGTGAGGTAGCAGGTTGCACAGCCATCTGGACCTGTTGAAAAGTCTTCTTCTGTCCCAGGCTCCATACAAAACTAGGAGCTTTCCAAGTCACTTGGTCTATGGTGGGCTAGAATAACACACCCAATTGAGGGATGTGCTGTCTCTAGACTCTAAAGGCCCACTAAACAGTGTGCTTCTTTCTTGGTGGTGGGAGGGACCAGGTAAGATAATTTATCCTCACCTTAGAAAGAATATCTCTCCATGCCCCATACCACTGGGCTCCTAAGAATTTCACTGAGGCCCTTGAATTGTGGTTGGATTTATTTCCCATCCTCTGACAGGCATATATGTGTTACTAATGAATTCAAAATGATTGCTACCTCCTACTCACTTGATCCAATTAGAATAATGTCATCAATATAGTGCACCAAATGTGATATTTTGTGGAAGAGACAGAGGATTCAGATCCTTCTAAGTTATGGCACAGGCCCAGAGAGTTAATATACCCCCCCTTTTTTAAAGCTTTCTTTTATTTATTATTTATTTATTATGTATACAACATTCTCGATGTATGCCTGCACGCCAGAGGAGGGCACCAGATCTCATTACAGATGGTTGTGAGCCACCATGTGGTTGCTGGGAATTGAACTCAGGACCTCTGAAAGAGCAGCCAGTGCTCTTAATCTCTGAGCCATCTCTCCAGCTCCAATATACCCCTTTTAAAGTCAAACTGTGAAGGTATTCTGCTGGCTTTGCCAAGTGAAAGCAAATTACTTATGATGGCCCTTATGGACAACTACTGAGAAAAGGCATTTGTTAGATCCATAGCTGCACACCATGTACGAGGAGTTGTGTTACTCTGCTCAAGTAAGGACACTGCATCTGGCACAGCAGCTGCCATTGGAGTCCCTACCTGACTGATAGTCACCTGTCATTCTCCATTATCCATCTGTCATCTGCACTGGTCAGATAGGAGAGTTAAAATGAGAAACCACCACCCCTGCGTCTTCCAAGTATGGAGTCACTCACTAATTTCTGCAGTTCCTCCGGGGATGTAGTACGTTTTGGGCTCACTATTTTCTTTGGCTGCAACAACTCTAAAGGCTTCAATTTAGCCTTTCCAACCATAATAGCTCTCACTTCACAGGTCAGGGAACCAGTGTGAGAATTCTGCCAACTTCTAAGTATATCTATCCCAATTTTACAATTTGGGACTGGAGAAATAACCACGGGATAAGTTCTGGAACCCACTAGACCCACTGTGAGTCAGATATTAGCTAAAACTCCATTAATTACCAGTCTACATAAATCCTTACTTTAACTGGAGGGCCGCAGTGTTTCTTGGAATCTCCTTAATCAGTGTCACTTCAGAACCAATATCCAATAGAAGATTTCTTTCCCCCCAGTATATAGTTACTCCTGTCAAAAGTTGTAGGTCTCTCTTGGGGAAGGACTGGAGAAAGGCTAATAGTAAAACATTTAGGTGTTTTATCAAGGTCCTTCCTCAGGGAAACTTCATTCAAGGGGTTGGGTTTGTAAACTGGCTAAAGGTATGGAAATTCATTCATGAACTGAGCTTTGTTTTTGCCATGACTAAATGTAGCCTTTCATTTGTTTGACAATTTTTTCTGCTTATAGAGGTCAAACAAAAATTCAGTACGCTTCTTACCACTTTTATGCCTGGAAATACTATAATTGATTAACCAAAGGTCCACGTAAGTTAGGCTACCATAAAACTTACTTCGCATGTGCTGGCCAATACATTATGGACATTGCTTCATCTATGCTGCCCACTCTAATAGCTAAGATCATTTTGCCTTTGGTAACTCAGTGCTGCCATCTTGGCCCTGCTACCTCAGGGACCAATTTAACCCACTACATTTACCTCATCCTACTAAGTAGCATCATCTGCAACCGTAAGATCTGGCACAAAGAAAAGAGCAGCAATAAAGCTCTGGAGATGTGCTGGTGCCCCCTTACCATTTTATTTCTTCTAGGATTAATGAAGGGTATATCTAATGTACCTTCCTATATTTGTATTTTGATTTTTTTCCTCTTTGGGGGAACATTACCCGGTTCCCAAATAAATACACAGAGACTCATTCTTTTTTAAATTTATTTTATTTTTTTAAAAACCATCTTTTTTTATTTTACATACCAATTTCAGTTCCCTTTTTGTCCCCTCCTCCCCCTTCCCCTCCCCCCTCCTATGCAGTCTTCAGAGAGTGTGAGGCTTCCCATGAGCAGTTAAGAAAGTCTGTCACATCATCTGAGGCAGGACAATGGCCCTCCTTCCTGTATCCAGGCTGAGCAAGGTATCCCTCCATAGGGAATGGGCTCTAAAAAGCCAGTTCATGCACTAGGGTTAAATATTGACTCCACGGCCAGTGGCCCCACAAACTGTCCAAGCTACACAACTGTCACCCACATTCAGAGGGCCTAGTCTGGTCCTATGCAGGTTCCCCAACTGTCAGTCTGGGGTCAGTGAGTTCCCACTAGCTCAGGTCAGCTATTTTATGGGTTTCCTCATCACGGTCTTCATCCCTTTAGTCATATCATTGCTCCCCACTCTCTGTGACTGGACTGCAGGAGCTCAGCCCAGTGCTTAGCTGTGGATCTCTGCATCTGGATCAGTTACTGGATGAAGGTTCTATGATGACAATTAAGGTAGTCATCAACTGCTTATAGGGGAAGGGCAGTTGAGGCACCCTCTCCACTATTGCTTAGATTCTTAGCTGGTGTCATCCTTGTAGATTCCTAAGAATTTCCCTAGTGCCAGGTTTCTCACTTACCCCATTAATGGCTCTACCAAGATAGCTCTTTCTTTGCTCTCCCTCTCTATCCTTCCCCCAAACTTGACCTTCCCCAATCCTCATGTTCTCCTCCCCCATCCCCTTCTCCTCTCTGCAGTCCCTTTCCAACATCCCCCCTCCTTTCCTATTCCCAATTTACTCATGAGATCTTGTCTATCTCCCCTTACCTGAGGGATCCATGTATGTCTCTCCTAGGGTCCTCCTTGTTTCCTGTCTTCTCTGGGGTTGTGGACTATAGGATGGTTATCCTTTGCTGTATGTCTAATATTCACTTATGAGTGAGTACATACTGTGTTTGTCTTTCTGGGACTGGGTTACTTTACTCAGAATGGTTTTCCCTAGTTCCATCTATTTGCCTGCAAATTTCAAGATGTCATTGTTTTTAACCACTGAGTAGTACTGCATTGTGTAAATGTAGCACATTTTCTTTATCCATTCTTCAGTTGAGGGGCATCTAGGTTGTTTTCAAGTTCTGACTATTACAAATGATGCTGCTATGAGCATAGTTGAGCAAATGTCCTTGTGGTATGATTGAGAACCCTTGGGAATATGCCCAAGACTGGTATCACTGGGTCTTAAGATAGATTTATTTCCAATTTTCTGAGAAACTGCCATACTGATTTCCAAAGTGACTGTACAAGTTTGCACTCCCACCAGCCATGGAGGAGTGTTCCCCTTACTCCACATCCTCTCCAGCATAAGCTGTCATTAGTGTTTTTTATCTTAGTCATTCTGACAGGTAAAGGTAGTATCTCAGAGTTGTTTTATCTAAACATTGCATTTCCCAGATGGCTAAGGATGTTGAGAAATTCCTTAAGTGCCTTTTGTTTATTTGAGATTCTTCTGTTGAGAGTTCTCTGTTTAGATCTGCATCCCATTTTTAAATTGTATTGTTTGGTATTTCAATGTCTAGTTTCTTGAGTTCTTTGTATATTTTGGAGATCAACCCTCTGTCAGATGTGAGTTTGGTGAAGATCTTTTCCCATTCTGGAAAATGGACTGCCATTTTGTCTTATTGACTGTGTCCTTAGCTTTATAGAAGCTTCTCAGTTTCAGGAGGTCCCATTTACTAGTTGTTTCTCTCAGCATCTGTGCTACTGGGTTATATTCAGCAAGTGGTCTCCTGCACTGATGTGTTCAAGGTTAGGTTCCACTTTTTCTCCTACGAGGTTCAGTGTGGTTGGATTTATACTGAGATCTTTGATCCTTTTGGACTTGGTTTTGTGCCTGGTGACAGATATGAATCTATTTACATTCTTCTACATGTTGACATCCAGTTACGCCAGGGCGATTTGTTGAAGATGATTTTTTTTTATTGTATAATTTTAGCTTCTTTGCCAAAATCAGGTGTTCAAAAGTATGTGGATTAAGATCAGGGTCTTTGATTCTATTCCATTGGTCTACCTGTCTGTTTCTGTGTCATTACCAAGTTGTTTTTATTACTGTACCTCTATAGTAGAGCTTGATGTCAGGGATGGTGGTGGCTCTGGAAGTTCCTTTATTGTACAGGATTATTTTGGCTGTCCAGGGTTTATTGTTTTTCCCATATGAAGTTGAGCATTGTTCTTTCAAGGTCTGTAAAGAATTGTGGTGGGATTTTGAGGGGGATTGCATTTAGTCTGTAGATTGCTTTTGGTAAGATTGCTATTTTTACTTTGTTGACCCTACCTATCCAAGAACATGGGAGATGTTTCTATTTTCTGATATCTTCTTCAATTTCTTTCTTCAAAGACTTAAAGTTCTTATCATACAGGTCTTTCACTTGTTTAGTTAGGGTTACCCAAGATATTTTATATCATTTGTGGCTATTATGAAAGGTAATGTTTCTCTGATTTCTTTCTCATCCCATTTATCATGTGTATCTAGGAGGCCTACTTTTTTTTTTTTTTTTGAGTCAATCTTGTATACCGCCACTTTACTGAAGGTGTTTCTGAGATGTAGGTGTTTTCTGGTAGAATTTTTCAGGTCAATTAGGTAAATTCTCATATAATCTGCAAATAGAGAAAGTTTGACTTCTTACTTTCCAATTTGTATGCCTTTGATCTCCTTTTGTTGTCTTATTGCTCTAGCTAGAATTTTGAGTACTATATTGAATAGCTATTGAAAGAGTGAACAGCCTTGTCTTGTTCCAGATTTTAGTGAAATCACTTTGAGTTTCTCTCTATTTAGTTTGATGTTCCTGTTGGCTTGCTGCATATTGCCTTTATTATTTTTAGGTATGTTCTTTGTATCCCTTATTTCTGCAAGGCTTTTTATCATGAAGGGGTGTTGGATATTGACAATGGTTTTATCAGCATTTAATGACACAAGGACATGTGATCAACATGTTCATAGCAACATTATTTGTCATAGCCAGAACCTGGAAACAACCTAAATGCCCCTCAACTGAAGAATGGATAAAGAAGATGTAGTACATTTACACAATGGTGTACTACACAGTGGGGAAAAAAATGACATCTTGAAATTTGTGGACAAATAGACGGATCTAGAAAACATCATTTTGAGTGAAGTAACCCAGACCCAGAAAGCCAAATATAATACGTACTCACTCATAAGTGACTTTTAAACATAAAGGAAAGAAAAACCAGCATACAACTCAGTTCCAGAGAACCTAGACAACAAAGAGGACCCTAAGAGAGACATACACGGATCTAATCTACATGGGAAGTAGAAAAAGAGAAGATCTCCTCAGTAAATTGGGAGAGTGGGGATCATGGGAGAGGGTAGAACAGGAGAGGGAAAAAAGGAAGGGGAATGGAGAAAATATACAGTTCAATAAAAACAATAAATAAAATAAATCTTTAAGATAGTGATGTAGATTAAATGCTAACAAATAAATGATATCCGAAAGTATAGAGATTAGATGATGAATAAATGATTGTTATCCAATAATTTAGAGATACTTAATGCTTAGCAAATAAAAAGCAGCAATAACTATATATAGATTGAATGACAAATGAACATCATCCAATTGTGTATGTGTAAGTCAAATGCTGAACAAATAATCACTATCCTTCAAAGATAGTGGCGGTTATTACCCCAGATCATTTTTCAGATGTTGTTTGATTTAACTTGCTTATAGAGAAAGAAGTATCTGTTCCATATCACATATACTATAAAAACACAGATAATAGAGGCAATTGGTGAATTCTTTATGAATGAAAAAATTCTAGAGGGTTCATATCAATAAACTCAGTCTGATCCAGTTTTACATTCCTTCATTATGCCATGTTTAAAATTCATTCCTACACATATTCCCCAGACTTCTGCTTGAAAGAATTAGCATACTCATTAAGCTCTTTAGCGGTGTTGCACACTTTCTTAGGGACTTCACTTTGTATCTTCTCTCTAAGAGCCTGCTTTGTGTTAAGTCTGGGTATAGGACTAATGGCAACTATTGTTGGACCCTGAGGGACATCAGTATTGTCTTGTTTGGTGTCTCCTTGAGGGAAAGTCACTGCTGGTTTAGCAGACAATGAAGGATTAATTTCTTCAGTCAGAGATCCCCAGAATTCTGGAAGGTAGTGTTTAAATCTGTTTTTTTCATGGAGTATGTTGTTTTCTCCGTCTACAGTGATTGAAAGCTTTGCTGGGTATAGTAATCTGAGCTGGCATCTGTGGTCTCTTAGTGTCTGCAGAACATCTATCCAGGACCTTCTGACTTTCAGAGTTTCCATTGGCAAGTCAGGTGCAATTCTGATAGGTCTGTCTTTATATGTTACTTGACCCTTTTCCTTTGCAGCTCTTGATATTATTTATTTATTCTGTATATTTATTGTTTTGATTGTTATGTGGCAATGGGACTTTTTTTGGTCCAGTCAACTTGGTGTTCTGTAAGCTTCTTGTACTTTCATAGGCATGTCCTTCTTTAGGTTGGGAAAGTTTTCTTCTATGATTTTGTTGAATATATTTTCTGTGCCTTTGAGCTGGACTTTTATTCCTACTATTCTTAGGTTTGGTCTTTCCATGGTGTCCCAGATATTTTGTGTTAATAATTAGTTGGAGTTAACATTTTCTTTGACTGATGAATCTATTTCCTCTGTTGTATTTTCAGTGCCTAAGATTCTCTCTTCCACCTCTTATATCCTGTTAGTTATGCTTGCATCTGTAGTTCCTGATCATTTACCCAGATTTTGTGTTTTCTTTATCACCTCTATTTCAATTTCAAGTCCTGAACCATTTCATTCACCTGTTTAATTGTTTTTTCTCAACTTTCTTTAAGACATTTGTTGATTTTTTTTCCAATTCTTTGTCTTTTCCTCTACTTCTTTAAGGGAATTTTCCATTTTTTCTTTAAGTGCCTCTATCATTTTTATAAATTTATTTTAAGGTCATTTTCTTCTACTTCTTCTGTATTAGGATGTTCAGGTCTTGCTGAACCACTATTTTCTGGTGATGCCATACTGCCCTTTATGTTGTTGAATGTATTCTTATATTATATCTACCCATCTCTTCCTCCAGTGGGTGCAGGTGGGGCCTATGTTTCAGGGGTCTCTCTTCCTCCAAATGGTGTGGGTGGTGCCTGTGACTTAATGGTTGCTCTTCATCCAGGGACAGACTGGGCCGTGCTTTAGCCTATTCATGTGCATCTAGAGCTGGTCAGTTTTTATCATTGAGTTCATTGTTCACCATAAACTGAGATGCTAGAATTTGGTTAATTTTACCATGAAGCTCATTCTCCCTTTTCTTTGTCAATTCATCCAGAGATGCTAGGAGCAACTGACAAGCATCATAATTTTCTTGATTGTTCCACAAATTGTCAAAAGTTTTATATACAGAGTTAACAAATCTGTTACTGCCCACAATTGGGGAATTGGGATAATCAAATGCATTTATCTCCTTGTGTTTGTAAAATACTTCATACCATGGACTATCAGTACTCTCTGAGCTCCAGGAGAGGCTTCAGTAACTGGAGAGGCTTTGCTAACTGTAGGTGTAGGAAAGCCTATTCCAGATACTTGAAAGAGTTATCTTTATATTTCTGTTCCTCTAGAATCACTTCTGGTACCAAAATCCACATTAGTCATGGTGCTCTAGAGGAACAGAGTTTATATAATCTCTCTCTCTCTCTCTTTCTCTCTCTCTCTATCATATGATAAATATATAATAAATCAACTTTATGTAAATCACATACATGTTGATTTATTAGAATAACTTACAGGCTGTAGTCCAGCTAATTCAACAATGGCTTGTAGAGGAGGTGCTGGCCGCTTCCTCCCTGGCTAGCTTATGCCCTGAAATAACAACACACAAATTGTATTCTTTTAAATACTGCCCGGCCCATTTTCTGTAGCTTCTTATTGGCTAATTCTCACATCTTAATTAACCCATTTCTAATAACCTGTGTAGCACCACGAGGTGGTGGCTTACTGGAAAAGATCTTTACCTGTGTCCATCTCAGAGAGGAGAGGCATGGCATCTGCCCCATTGCCTTCTTCCTCCCAGCATTCTGTTCTGTTTACTCTGCCTACCTAATTTTCTGTCCTATCAAAGGGCCAAGGCAGTTTCTTTATTAACCAATGAAAGTAACACATATACAGATGACCCTCCTCCAGCAATGGCTACCTATGAATTGAAGGTTCAGGAATCCAGGAGTTCAATCAAAAAGGGTGGATGTCTCATCTGGTCTTCAGTACTCACTGGGATCCCAAAGAAGTAGGCACTAATGCCAGTTGAAGGTATAAACTTTCTAGTAAGGCAAGAACAAGCAGGCTAAGAGTAAAACCTTTTTTCCTCCATGTCCTTATATAGGCTTCTGGAAGAAGGCATGACCCCATTAGATGTGGGTTTTCCAAGTTCAAAAGATCTGTATTAAAGGTGAGTTTTCTTGGCTCAAAGACCTGGATTAGAAGTGGATCTTCCCACATCTAATTAAGCAAAAACCCCTTACACGTGTGCCCTTCCTTTTGGTTTTAGTTAATTTTAGACATAGTCAAATTAACAACCAAGAACAGCCATCACACTAAGGCAACTTATGGGAAAAGATTAAAAGTTTGTTTATATTTTTCCAGAAAGTTAGAGTCCATGATGGTGGGGACAGCATAACAGCAGGTAGCAAGTATGGTAGTGGGAATGGGATGCTGATATCTCTGATTTTGAATGAGTAGTACAAGGCAGAGAGAACACACTGGAAATTTTGAGAGTCTTTTAAGCTCTCGAAGTTGACCCCCAGTGGCATATATCCACCAACAAGGCCGTACCTCCTAAACCTCCCAAACAGTGCCACCAACTGGGGATCAAGTGCTCAAATACATGAGCCTATGTGGGACAGTCCCATTGACAATGACCACACACACACACACACATACACAGCAAAATAATAAGACATGACATAAAAATTCAGATTTAAAAATAATATGTGAGAGGAGAAAAAGAATGTAGAAAGAATATTCCTGGTATGTAGCCCATGGGTAACAATATACCATGGGAGTGCAGTAAAGAGCAGAGCATGCAGGTATGGCCCAGAGGAATAGTGGTGGTTTCACCAAAAAGGGGAGACATCAACAGACCATGTAGGGTATATAGGGTGGATCTGACAGTGCAACAAGGAGTAAGCCACAAAAAGCTGAACAAGATGATTTTGGATAATGACAACCATGGTGAAAATAATGGAACAAGGCAGTAAGAAGGAGAGTGGCCAAAGGCTAAAGCCATATTGCAAATGCATTCTCTCTTTAATAAAACCAGGATCTAACACTGCCAAAACAATGCCGTAGGAAGACACAGTTATTTTTGCTTAATAAACACTCATACAACAATGAGAAGAAGCAGTCCCTGGCCTTCTTTTCTCCTCTTATTAAATGTTTTATTAAACATTTTCTGACTGGACCTTTTCTGGATACAGTTCCTCAAGTTTGTTTTCCTAAATGAATTAGGAGTCGCTCCAGTGGTAGAGATTTTCAGTTGTAGGGTCTAGAGATGTCGTTTAACCAGCTGGGATCCTGCCTAGAATACACAAAACCTTGGATATGATCTCCAGTATCACATACAAGTCAATATGGTGACAAAATCTTACAATCCAAGCAGTCATTCAAGGTCATCCTCAGGTACATAATAAGGTCAGGGAAGCCTGGGATACAAGACCCTATCTTAATTTTTTTTCTAGTTGTGCAAATATATGGGTCACAGTGTCATTACTTGAAGCATGTATACATTGGCTATTGATTAAATCTGCATAGTTAGTATTTCTGCATCCCTGAACACTGAAGAAAACATTTTGATAAAGATGTAAGTTATTTTGTTGGTAGGGTTCAGAGATAACACTACCTTCTGACAGATTTTATGAGTAACTAGAAAAAAAATATAGTACAAATTGAAAGCAGTTCAAAACGTATTAGTTCCAGTGTAGTGTAGAACATAAAGAAAGGTTTTTGTTTCTCTTTCTTTCATTTTTATTTATTGGGTACATGGGGGTGAGGAACCCTATGCTACAGCACACGTGTGGAAGTCTTTGACCAGCTTAAGGGTTGTAGTATCTCCCCGCATCATGTGGGTTCAAGATATTGAAGTCAGGTGGTCAGGTTTGGTGCTCACTGAGCTGTCTTGCTGGCCCTCTGTTTCTTTCATTGCTAATAAAGCCGCTGAAGGAACTAGACTTCACAGGAAAAAAAAAAAGCAGGAGAGCCCATGTTAGACCCCACCCTGAAGCACACAGTGTTCTCAATGGGTGTAGCTCATTGTCTGCTACATCCAGACCTGGATGTTCTCCCGTGATCACATTTGTGGAATGTAACTGTCTTAAATAAAGTACAAACAACCCTTCCCTCATCCTTGTATTTCTGTCCATTTCCGTCTGTGTTTTCATAGGTTATAGAATCAGTATTGTGCTACGCCATTTAGATTTGCTCCTGGCCAGATGTGTGATGCTAAGTCAACAAAATCATCAAACCTGTCTGTGAATGTCAACAGAAATGAGTGCTGCAGATAACGCAGATGAAGCTCCTAAACTTCATCTGAGAAAACAGCCGCGGAGCTGAAAATCCCAGCTGTTTGCAGAAGCACATTGACTTCATAATGTTGATTTCTTCTTTATATTTAACAGCTTTGGTGTGCACCTAAATTAGGAATGTGCCTGTAATTTGCTGTGCAAAATGTAGACTCCAGTTTTCTCCCTATTTTCCCTTTACATGCTGTCGACTGCAGTGGCCTTTGCTCTCTCTAATCTCAGTTTTGCCCAGAGGCACAGCATTCCGTTCATCCTTCACCATCAGAGAACAGCTTCCCTCCCGTCACAACTCCTCTGCTTTTCACCTCCTTTCAAGACCCAGAGTCAGAAAACCAATGTAGGATGGAAGAAAGAAGTGAGATTTCCAGGCCTACCAGATGATTCAGTGACTTGAGTTTGATTCCTGGGCCCTCATGGTGGAAGGAGAGTCTCAAATCAACTCCTACAAGTTCTCTGATCTCCATACAAATGCATGAATGTATCCACATACCTACGTGCATAAAAGAAACTTTTTATGAAAAGTATGCTTTGAAATTAGCAAGAAGTAGGTTAAGAAATCAGCTTTGCCTAAATGTCTCTGGGGTCAATTTATCTTTTGAAGTCTCATTTCCTTGATTATATCACACGGGTAAATGAAAAGGAGAGGCTTTTACCCATATCTGAAGCTTAAACAAAATTATATACACTGCAGCTAATATGAAAGATTTTGCACCTAAAGATACTGCATTCAAGAAAATTACTCTTATTCTATATATCTACATAGAATATTTTATTCTTCATGTTTCCAGAGAACCGTGATTTAGAAACTTTAATTTGCATACAAATTACTTGGGGATCTTGCTAAAATGTGGGATTGGATTCAGAGAATCCAAAGCCACCTTGAGGCTCTGCATTTCCAGCAATCTCCTGAGTGTTGTTGAGGCCACTGACTCACAAACCATGATTGAAATACGAAAATCTCTGAAAATTCAAATATAGAGGTAGAAAGCATTGTCCTTTGTGAAACAGAGCACCATCTATGAGAGTCTTATGGCAATTTCTTCTCACACATCAAGAGAGCTGATAGCTGACCGCAAACAAGTGTTTTGTAGTCTGGGTTGGTAAAATCAATCTGGCTGCAATTCTCTTGTTTGTCAGTGAATGGGCAAATGGCAGCTATAGTTTTAGACTTCATGTCCACATTCAGGGGATATGGCCCATGCCAACCTTTCAAAAATTAGGACAGTGAGAGTATATTCCGAACCCCTGAAAACATTGGACTTTGCCTTTGTCATCGTAGTGTCTAATGGCCAATGTGGAGAGGGGCTACAGAATAGACAACAGCAGTGTCTGCTCTGTCTAGGGTACTGACTCCTTCCTTCCCCCTCCAGTCTTTCCTTCTTTCCACCCTTTCTTCTTTCTTTTCCCCCTCTTTCCTTTCCCTTTCCCCTCCTATTATGTATCCCAGGCTGGGAATAAACTCAGCATATGATCTAGGATGATTTTTAATTTCTAAAGAATTTCTGAGCCTCCTACCTCCACCTCCAGAGTGCTGGCATTATAGGATGCTGACATCATATTTAGTTTATGTGGTACTGGGGATTGAACCCACACCTTTATGAATGCCAGACAAGTACTCTATCCTCTGAGCTACATCTCAAACTCCATTTCCACCTTTCATATATACTCAAATCCGTACTAACCCTTTGAAGATTTACTTTCTACCTCAAATAGATCTGTTGTTGTTCATGGTTTTTGTGTCACACTAGAAATTTTATAACACACAAGACATAAATCAAGTATTAATCAATCCCTAAACAAAATATAATTTGCAATTAATAGTCAACTTTTAAATTCTTAATAAAAAGTTGGTATTCATAGTAAACACAGATCATGCCACTTGACTTAAGTAGTTCAGTTCCATAAATTAAATACTTGAATTTACATTCAAATTATACCTCAGTGAAGGAACGAGATGTCAAGTATAATAGGTCAAAGGGAACATGGGAATGCTAATCCCCTGGTTATAAATAGAAAACCAGTCATACACAGTAAACACAGAACAAAATTAAGTTCAAAAGCCCTGCTGAAAATAGACTTTTGAAATAGGCATTATAAGGAAGAATTATTTTAGTAAAATCACCCTAGTTCCTATTTTAAGAATCCATGCATCTTTCATAATAAATTTAAGTAACAGCAAATAAATGAGATGTCTAATATAATTACTGTACAAGTAATTCTTGAAAGGAAACAGATAAACATATTTCCTTGTAAGAAAATTTAACACACTCTGTGGAAATGGAAGAAACAAAATTCATATGCTAGAGTCAAATTAGAGTTCAAAAATAAACGCAGGTTTCAGTTATTTGAAAATGTATTTGCATTTTGCTCTAGGTTAGATATGCCTTCTGAATTTTCGGTTCTGGAAATTTGAGCCTCGGTACACAGAGGTGAGAGGTGGGACTGGGACATGAGGGCTTCTCTTTCCTTTAAAGGTGGCTGCTGCCCTAGGTTTGTTACTAAAGTGGGTTACTTCTGGCATGACTGTCCTGTCTTATCTATCATGGGATGCCCTCTGTTGTGTTACGAATTGAGCAAGTGGGTCCAGACCAGATGCCAAACAGGTGCCAGCATCATCCTCTTGAATAGATCAGGTTCTAGACTATTAAGAGAAAATGACTTCTATTCTATTAAATTCATCAGGTCTTAAGTATTTTGCTGTGGCAACATAATACAGTCTAAGATGAGTATGGTGGTGCACACCTTTAATCCAAGCACTCAGCAGAGACAGGTAGATCTCTATGAGTTCAAGGCCAGTCAAGACTCTAGGGCTACACAGTGAGACCCTGCCAAAAGAAAATCAAAACAGTTGTTGTGGTGTGTGTGCTTATATTCCAAATTACTTAGAGATCTGAGGCAGGAGGATCACTTAAGTCCATAAGTTTGAGACTAATCTGGAGAATATAGTAAGCCTTTGTTGCAAAAGAACCAAAAAGAAAAAAAAAAGCACCAAAAACTCCTGTCAGTGTCTGAACTTAAGTAACCATCCAGCTGCAATGCTATTTTTTCAGATAAAGTGGGGTATCAACTTCAGAAATGAGAAATACCTTCATGCTTGATGTTATAAACTCAAAATAGCAGTTCTCATTAGAAAATTACTGAGTTGGTTGATTTATTTTTGTACAATATAGACATCCTCCTTGCTGGATGTTGCTAAGATCAAAAAAGTGATTGGTTAATTTTTAAAGCAGGATTAGGAGGGGAAGGAGGTGGTGTATGGTCAATTAATTCATTAAGCCTGGGAATGTATGATCAAGTCTTTAGGGACTTTGGGGGAACATAAAAATAATTGAAGATTTAAAATGAAATGTATGGATCTAGAAATACAAAGTAAGGTCTGTAAAACAGAAATCAATAAATGTTTAATTAAATTCCCAACTCTGTCAGCTTCCATAATTAATATGTTTCATATCTGTAAACATTTCATTACATTTTAAAAAAACATCTGTAAGTTATATTTTCTCATTCTGTTAATGAGGGTGTGCATGCATGGTGGCTGCTGAGAAATTATAGCCAATTCATAAATCAAAAGTTATTTGTAACCAAATATCATAAACTATAATTACAAATTCTTGGCCACATGTTGTTCAGTAATGAATTATGCTTCCCGAGGGATGCGGGTTGTTTTAATTTTTTTTTTTTGACATAATGTAGGAGAGAGGCTCTACAAGTGAAAAAGACTTCAGCTACAGAACATTTAAATCAACCCTGGAGGAAATGACTAGGCTCTACATAAAAGTAAGTGTTCACTGAATGAGTACATGTCTTATAGAAAACCAATCATTGAGAATATTAGTATCTGATGGTAATTATTTTAGTTATTTGCAGAAAATGTCCTTAAGTTTTATGTTTTAATTTTTTTTTAAAAAAAGTCACCTTTGAAATTCATTGTCAACACTCTGACCTTCTATGCAAAGTCTGTATTAGTAAGTTCAAGACCTGGTTTTCATAAAACATACTTCTCAATGACCCAGTTCTCTGCATCTGCCAGACTAACACATTGTCCTTCCTCCAGATATTGAGTTAGCCATTTCCTGTTGTCCTTCTAAATAGATCCTTCAGCGTCTGGAGAGATAGCTTCATGCTTACCATATGTAGAAGGAGCAGCGGGCTGCATTCCTGCCACCCGGCTCCCAGTCGCCTGGCTATCTTATGCCCCAAAATAATAACACGGAAACTGTATTCTTTTAAACACTGTGTGGCCCATTAGCTCTAGCCTCTTACTGGCTAACTCTTATATCTTGCTTTAACCCATATCTAGTAATCTGTGTAGCACCACGAGGTGGCTTACCGGGAAGATTCTAGCCTATGTCCATCTTGGGTCGGAGCTTCTTCACATCTGTCCTGGAGAGAGAGAGGCATGGCATCTGGCTCACTTCCCTTCTTCCCAGCATTCTGTTCCGTCTACTCCACCTACCTAATTTTCTGACCTATCAGGCCAAGGAGTTTTCTTTATTGATTAACCAATGAAACAACAGATTGACAAATGACCTTCCCACATCAACCATACACAAGCAGCATGCCTCACCTTCAATTCCCTGCACTCATGTAAGAATCCTGGCATGGCAGCCGGCACTTGGAATATCAGTGCTGGGTGATGGAAGAAGGTCATTGGTTAATTAATAAAAAAAAACCGCTTGGCCTCATAGGTTAGGACATAGGTGGCTGGAGTAAACAGAACAGAATGCTGGGAGGAAGAGGAAGTGAGCTCAGGTGCAGGGCAGCTCCTCTCAGAGGCAGACGCGATACAGCCAGCCACCAGGTCAGACATGCTGAATCTTTCCCAGTAAGTGCACCTAGTGGTGCTATGCAGATTATTAGAAATGGGCTAAATTAATAAGTGAGAATTGGCCTAGAAGAGGCTAGATATAATGGGCCAGGCAGTGTTTAAAAGAATACAGTTTGTGTGTTGTTATTTTGGGGCATGAGCTAGCCAGGCGACTGGGAGCTGGGTGGCAGGAACGCAGCCCACAGCTCCCTTCAACAGCTGGGTAGGTGGAGGTAGGAAGATCCCTGGGGTTTGCTGGCCAACTAGCCTTGCCTAATCAGTGAGGAACATTGTCTCAAAAATCAAGGAGCAGCACCTGATGGTGCCCTCTGGCCATCACACACAGGCACACACAAATACACAAATATCCAAAAACACAGATACATACCCACACATGCTCACACTCATATATATGTAAATAAATAATGAAAAATACCCTTCATCTAGCACTCCCTTTATCTTTAAAATTTATTTAGCAGAGACCGAGACTACTCTGTGCCAGGCAGAATGCTAGAATTTAGGAAGTTAAGAGTCAATACAACACAGCTCCTTTCTCAGAGAACTAACTAGAGGTGTATCATCCCAGTGCTCAGAATGTTGCCTGTTCACCAGCAGTAATAGCAGAACCATCCTTGATAGGAACACCAACTTTCAAGTCTCTCTCAGATCCAGCGAGCTAGAACTTTCTCTTTAACTAGAATCTTAGGTGATTCATACGACTGTCAAAACCTGAGCAGTACTGTGGAGTAAGAGATATTAAGCAGATAGATAGATTGTTGCTTTATACGACAGATGAAATTAGGTTCATGTGCTCCTCAGTGGCCTCAACTTCCACATCCCTCTTGAACCCTTTTCTTTACCCCCACCCTCATAATCCCTGGGATAGTAATTGTTAACTTTATGAGAGTTATAAATGTAGGTTTTTTTTTAACCTCTTTGGAGGCTCACCACCCATCTCCCAAATAAATACACGGAGACTTATTTTTACTTATGAATACCTGACCTTAACTTGGTTGTTTCTAGCCAGCTTTTCTTAACTTATATTATCCTCTTTAACTACATTTTGCCTCTGGGCTTTTTAACCTTCTTACTTTGTGTCTGGCTGTGTGGCTGGCCCCCTGGTGTCCTCCTCTCCTCCTTTTCTTTTCCCCTTCTCTCTCTCCTATTAATTCTCTCTGCCTGTTAGCTTCACCTACCCCTCTCTCCTGTCATAGGTATTGGCCATTCATGTCTTTATCAGACCAATCAGGTGCTTTAGACAGGCTTTACAGATTTAAACAAGTACAACATAAAAGAATGCAACACATGTTTGCATTATTGAACAAATTATTCCCTGGCATAAATGAATGTAACACATCTTAAACTAATATTCCACAACATATAAATACCCGGGAAACAATTTATCTTGATTTGGTTCATTAAGGTGGGATGAAGCATCTCAATTGTGGGCAGCAACATTCACTGGGCAGTGGATCGTGGACTGTATAAAGTGGGGAGAGCAATATGAGCATCAGGAAGCATTTGTCTCTCTCTGATTATTGTATGTGGATTTGATATGTCTAGCTGCTGGAAGTTCCTGCTGCCTTCCTTGATTTCACCATGATAAATTATACCTTTGAACTGTGAGCCAGAATAAACCTTTCCTCCCTTGATGCACGATTAAATGAACCACAATTAATAAAACCTCAGGATCAGAAAATGGGGTTCAACTTGAAGATCTGAAAAGTAAAACAGTCAGCCACTGGCTCTTACCTTGACCTCAGCCCAAAATGGTGATCCTACCTCCAGGAATCTCAGAATGAGGCTGAGTCTGAGAGCTCTCCCCCTCCCCCTGCGACTTATATTCCTCTTTAGGGTTGGGATTAAAGACATACACCACTGGGATTAAAGGCATGCACCACCTGATTTCTATGGCAACTAGGGTGGCTACTGGGATTAAAGGTGTGTGTCATTGTGGCTACTGGGATTAACGGTGTGTGTTACCATAATCTGGTCTGTAAGGCTGACCAGTGGGAACTGTTTACTCTCAGATCTTCAGGCAGTCTTTATTGATTAAAATACAATTGAAATGCCACCACACTCACTCAAGTTACATTCGTAGTAGTATTTTATCACCACACTAGGAGAAGAACCCAGGAAAATACCCATTTTTGAACACACACAGAACAGCCTTCTACCAGCAGCACAACCTTTAAGTATAGATCTTGCTCTCGTTCACTGTTTCGTGCACGGACGGCACCTCTTCTTCACTAATGTTTCCAATGGTTAAGTGCTGGGATAAACACTGTGCTTTTGTAGCCCATGAAAACAGCTAACATTTTCTGAACTTATATAATTAGATCAAATATTTTATTAGCATATATAAATTATGCATAAATTCATTATGTTATTTCCATACACATATCTAATGTATTCTGATTTTACATTTACTTCCCTCTTTTGTCTACTGTCTAATATACGTTGACTCCCTTCCTCTTTTCAACCAGTCTACATTCTACTTTAATACCTGTTGTTTTGGGGCTGGAGAGATGGCTCAGAGGTTAAGAGCATTGCCTGCTCTTCCAGAGGTCCTGAGTTCAATTCCCACCAACCACATGGTGGCTCACAACCATCTGTAATGGGGTCTGGTGCCATCTTCTGGCCTGCAGACATACACACAGGCAGAATATTGTATACAAAATAAATAAATAAATATTTAAAAAAAAACTGTTGTTTTATTTTGTTTCATTTTCTTGGTGATCCAGTGCGCATTTCATTGGGGTGGCTTAGAGAAGTTGGTGAGAGGTGATTTGTAGAAACTCGGGCAGTATCCCTGTGACTTAAACACTGAAGAAAATGTCTCTACGCCTTCCAGCGACCAATAATTGAGAATCCATCCTCAGGGAGGGGAGGGGTGGAATCTCACAAGCCCTTCCATACTTCATGACAGGATGTTGACAGACTCAATTGTGCAATATTCTCAAATGAAAGGCTAGGCTGGGACTACTTGGCCATCTGAATGCATGCAAATGAATTGATGCTAGACAATTCCCTTATTTCCTAGAGTTGATGAAAATGGGAGCCACAGTGCAAGCAGACATAACTCCCGACTGCTGGTACAATTCAATCGGAAGGAACAGAAATGGTAAACAATATGTGGTCTTATGAATGCTCTTTTATACATCAGTGTCCAGATAGCAAACACTCAAATAGATGGAATGTAGAAATGAATCTTAAACCATCTAAAAAAGAAGGGGAATAGAGCACAAAGAAATACACAGACAGGGCCAATGGCAAAAATCACAAAGATGGAATAAATGAACCCAGTTAGTTTTGTAATTACAAATTTTGTTAACTTGTCTAAATAAAACAACAACAACAGTAATCTAGCCTGCCATGACTGTAATCTGAGGCTTCAGAAAACTGAGGCAACAGGATGGCTTCAAGTTTGCTTAATTATTTAATTCTAGCCTGACCTATAGTGTAAGACACTGTTTCAAGAAGTAAATAGAATAAGAATTAGAAAACAAAGCTCCAAGCCTTAGTTAAAAAAATATTATACAAAGCATTGTTTAAAGTGCGCATATCTAAAGTGAAGTAGCACAGAAATGTTGAAAGTCACATGATTGAAAAATCATATCACGGGGCTGGAGAGATGGCTCAGTGGGTAAGAGCACTGGCTTTTCTTCCAGAGGTCCTGAGTTCAATTCCCAGCACCCACATAGTGGATCACTACCATCTGTAATGAGATCTGGTGCACTCTTCTGGCCTGAAGGCAGAACACTGTATACATAATAAATAAATAAATCTTTTAAAAAAAAATCATATCACATCAGTACTAAGCAAAACCAATTTGAATTATCCATAGTACTGTAAAGAAGTAGCCCAGGAAGTGAAGTGTATGCCCGAGAATCCACTTGCAAAGGAAAACTCAGTGTTCTCCTATGGAGCCTAACTAGACATACAAACCACACTTATGAGTAGGCCCCATGCTCAGCAGTACATGGTTAACGTAAGATGAATTCAGCGTCATTTTTTTTAGGTTTTTGTCTTATATTTCTGTGTTTGGGCATTTTTTTTTTTTAATTTTAGTGCTCTTTTGTTTGTTATATGCTGGTTTCCTGTTTTGTGTTTTCATGGGTTTTGTTTGTGTTTCTTGTGCTTTTTCTTTTAAAATATCTTTTTTTTAAATTTGCCCATTTGTTTTATAGAGAGAGGGAGAGTGGGAGAGAGAGAGAGAGAGAAAGGGGCATGGGGTTGGTAAGTAGAGAGTTGGAGGTTAGAGAGGATCTGGTACAAGTTGGAGGAAGGGAAACTGTGATCAGACATATTACATGAAAATATTCTCAATAATATTATAATACAATAATAAGTAGAGAGAATGATACTAATGATAAAATGATAAAAATGTGCTGTATACTGTAAAGTTACCAATCAAACGTTATTACATTAAAAATGTATGTCTAAGGAGAACATATTACTGAGACACATGTATGTACACATATTACACAAAATGACTGAAGCACATGCTGAACTATTGAAAATCTGACTACATTTTAGAAGTTTAAGCAATCTCAACACACGTATAAAAATCTATTCTCTAAAATCTCTTTCTTTCTAATCCCAACTTTACTCAAAATTAAAAATAAATGAGACAATAGAAATGAAATATATTGCACACTTTTAAATGGTTGAAAAATACCATTTGACAGGTACAATTAGTATGACATGCAAGCATAAGGACCTGAGTTCAAATCTCTAAAACCCAAGTGAAAAGCTGTACATATGTGTCTATAACCCCAGAGTTGTGACAGGTAGAAATAGGAGAGTCACTGGGGCTTGAAGACTGTCAGCCTAGCTCCAGGTTTAATAATAGCCTCTGTCTCAAGGAATAAGGCACAGGGTGATGGAGTAGGACACCAGATGTCCTCCTTTGGCCTCTGTATGGGTTCACAGGTGCATGGAGTCCCATACACATGTGTGCTTACACCACACACACACACACACAATTAAAAAAGAAAACAATTAACAATGGTGACAAATAGCTGTGAAAACACCCAAAACAGAGACGAAAAGCCAAAGCAAGCCAGAAGGAACACCAGCATTTGTAGGAAGATAAACCACAAAGCCACGGGTGCCCCAGAAATTTCCAAGATGAGAATCACTGACCAGAATGTAGATTGCTCTTATAAAAGCTGCTCTGAGCTCCCAATAGATCAGTTCCACTGTAACAGTGGGTGGGTGCACCCCTCGTGGTCCTGACTTCCTTGCTCATGTTCTCCCTCCTTCTGCTCCTCATTTGGACCTTAAGAGCTCAGTCCGTTGCTCCAAATTGGGTCTCTGTCTCTATCTCGATCCATCGCCAGATGAAGGTTCTAAGGTGATATACAAGATATTCATCAGTATGGCTATAGGATAGGGTTATTTAAGGTTCCCTTTCCTCAGTTGCCCAAGGTACTAGCTGGGGGCATCTCCCTGGACACCTGCGAGCCCCTCTAGAGTCAAGTCTCGGGAGCTCACCAAGGCCAGCTGGACTGGGACTGAATAAGCATGGGATGAAACCAGACTCTCTGAACACGGCGGACAATGAAGGCTGATGAGAAGCCAAGGACAATGGCACTAGGTTTCGATCCTAATACATGAACTGGCTTTGTGGGAGCCTAGCCTGTTTGGATGCTCACCTTCCTGGACCTAGATAGAAGTGACAGGACCTTGGACTTCCCTCAGGGCAGGGAATTTGGACTGCTCTTCAGTACCTAGAGGGAGGGGGAATGGAATGGAAGGAGGGGAATGGGGGAGGGGGAGGGGAGTGGGGGAGGGGGAGGGGAGTGGGGGAGGGGAACGGGGGGAGGGGGCGATATGTGGGAGGAGGGGGAGGGAAATAGGAAACGGGGAGGAGGCGGAAATTTTAATTTAAAAAGAATAAAATAAAGAAAAAAAAGAATATATATATATATATAAGCTGCTCTAAATAGAAGGGACCTGGAGTAGATTTAGTGTGGAGAAAACACAGGCCAACCCTTGAGATTGTGTCAATGAGAACAGGTAGCAAAAAAACCCCCAGAGGAAACTAAGGGCGCAGGGTCCTGCGCTGCAGAGCGCTGAGACTCAGGGCTTATGTACAGTCTTGCCCAACTCTGCTAGTGCAGGGAAAGCACTAGTATTCCCGTAGACAGAGATGCAGGAGTTATTTAAGTCTCCGGAGAGAATGCATTTGCCCAGACCACTTGGGAACTCTCCTTCTGAAGCAATGCTTCACGTAGTGGTGCTGGCTTTGGAGAAGGAATTTTGTCAAAAAATAAAAGCCACAGAAAGATGCTTAGAGATAAAAAACCACACGTTTTTGAACAAAAGGATATCGTCCAAGTAAATAAATATGTGTTTGGTGGTAAAATAGCAAAGGAGTTCCTTTGTATTAAAGAGCTGGAGAGATGGCTCAGCTGTTAAGGACACAAACGGAGGACCCATGTTTAAGTCCCAGAATCCACATGGTGGCTCATAACCATCTGAAACTCTAGTTCTCGGGGACAGATTCTCTTTTCTAGATTCCTTGGGCACCAGGTAAGAACATGGTGCAAGACATACATGCAGGTAAAACGCCTACACACATAAAAATAATTATAAAAGGATTTTCAAATATTTAAACAATAACAAACTACTAAGAAGGCTATGTCCTCCACTGGGGGTTATGATGGAAGACTCACTCAGTTGGTAGGATGTATTTTGTTGTTATTATCATTATTATTCTATATTTTGAGATAACATCTTATTATGTAGCCCAGGCTGGCATAGAACTCAACAGGTAGATCAGGATGGCCTAGAATTCATTATGTTGATCAAACTGGCATCAGACTCCTGGCAATCCTCCTGCCTCAGTCTCCAAAGTATGTTGCCACTCCTATGCTTTAGATGATATGTTTTTGAAATAAAATAAAAATACTCTACCTATGATGATTTTTTGGGGGAGGGGATAAATGTTGAAGAAACAAATGATAGAACCCAGTTATTTTATGCTTCAACATGGTAGCTATTTACTAATATTTAATATCTTGAATATACTATTCCTTATACCTTGAGGGAAATGTGGTTTATATGCTTAAGAGTGTATTTCCTTTTTAAATGTGTGTGTGGTATATTTGTACTAGTGTGTGTGTGTGTGTGTGTGTGTGTGTGTGTGTGCATATAAACACATGGGTGCCTGTGGAGCCCAGAGGTTGATGTCAGGTGTCTACTTCAGTTGCTTTCCACCTTGCTCTTTGAGCTAGGTTCTTTTTTTTTTTTTTTTTTTTTTTTTTTAAGTTTTTCGAGACAGGGTTTCTCTGTGGTTTTGGAGCCTGTCCTGGAACTAGCTCTTGTAGACCAGGCTGACCTCGAACTCACAGAGATCCACCTGCCTCTGCCTCCCAAGTGCTGGGATTAAAGGCGTGCGCCACCACCGCCCGGCCTTGAGCTAGGTTCTTTAACTAAACCTGGAACTCACCATTTTGGCTAGGCCGACTGGCCAGTGAGCTCCTGCTTAACTCTGCTCCCCACCCCCACCTCGCCTTTGGAAGACATTTAAAGGACTTGGTTCTTTAAATGGTTGCTGAGGTTCTAAGTTCAGGTCTTTATATTTGCAGAGCAGACTAAACTCTCTCCCCATCCACAGTTATTGATCATATTTCTTTATGATCAATTAAACCTAGAACTAAGGGCTGGCAGAGTCAGTCAGTAGGTAAGTGCTTATAAGGTAAGCCTGATGGCTGGAGGTCACTGCTTGGGACACAAGTAAAGGTGAAATGTAAGAATCCAACTCCATAGTTTTCCTTGACTTCCAGAGGGAAGTGATTTTAAACAACGCTCACATAACTCAGATAATCACTAGTGTCGCCATGTTTCGATTAGATGCCTAAATCCCTTTCTTCTTTGTGTTCAGGTTTTTCCAGCATTTGCTTTCCTAGATTCGGAAAATATCTTATGAATGGATTGAACTGAACAGACTGGGAACAGGAGGCTTAGTTTTCTTCATACTGACAGTCAGCAAGGAATGACGTCAATGATCCTGGAGGCATCAGATTTATCGAGCAGAGTTTATGTCACTACTGTTCCTTTCCTGATGCTTCACAGTGTGAGACTGTTTTCTACTGTCAGGATGCAACCGTGCACAGTGAGGGGAAGGAAACTGGCTTATGAATGATTTGAAGTTTATGGTCTCATAAAGCCTGTTCACCTAAAGAAAGAGCAGAGACAGGCTTGCAGGGCTCCTTGGAACTCAAATGAGAAGTGGACTCATGTCCCTAACTCAGAAGCAATCTTTAATTAATAGCCACTTGCAAATGAAAGTTTAGTTTCCATTCAGGGAGTCTCACTGGGGAAACAGACTACTACTCTGAACGGTGGTCTGCAAGTCCAGCAGTAGATGAGCAACAGAAAACAAACTCACTAACATCTTTGGAAGTTCCTTGTCTTTGAATATTGTGTCAGGCCTTTTCCTTTAAAAAAATATTGTTGTGCGAAGAATGAATGAAGAAAATGTGGCAATTTACACATTGGAGTACTACCCAGTGGTAAGAAAACAATGACTTCTTGAAATTTGCATGCAAATGAGTGGAACTAGAGAAAACCATCCTGAGTGAGGTAACCCAGACCCAGAAAGATGAAAGTGAGTATGTACTCACTCATAAGTGGATACTAGTTGTAAAAAAAAGGATATTGAGCTTGTAGTTCATGGTCCTACAGAAACTAGGTAACAAGGTGAATCTTAAGAAAAACATACATAGATCCACCTAGAAAGGGGAAACAAACAAGATCACCTGACAAAATAGGGAGCATGAGTGATGGGCGTGGTCGATTGGAAGTTGTAATTAAAATAATATTCAGCTTTAATAAACAGAAGAAAGAAAACTTACAAACCAGGGTTCCAGTGATCCAGGAGCGCAGAGGGCAAAGAGAAACAGGCAAGTGCACTTGGATGTTTTGTTTGTTTTGTGTGGCCCCAGGGGGACACACCCTAAACAGAATGTGATTGGCTGAAGTTCCCTATCATCTCCCTTTTTGTCTAAACAAGATCGACCTAAACCCAATACAACTATATACAGTAGGAACAGATACCAAACAACAAACAATATTAAGCAAGAAACATATATGTAACACGAGGGACTGATTTGTTGAGGTTTTCTGTTCCACCCGGTACCCCACAGCAGGCAAGCCCCAAAGAAAATCACAAATAGGTCTCCATAAATTATAAACTGATTGGCCCATTAGCTCTAGCCTCTCACTGGCTAACTCTCACATCTTGATTAACCCATTTTTCTGATCTATGTTAGCCATGTGGCTCAGTGCCTTTTTCAGTGAGGCACATCACATCCTGCTGCTTCGGTGGTCTGGGCAGGAATGGGAGGAATCAACTTCCTCCTTCCCAGAATTCTCCTGTTCTCATTGTATCATTTCTACTTCCTGTCTGGTTTTCCCACCTATACTTCCTGCCTGGCCAATCAGCATTTATTTAAAACATGATTGACAGAATACAGACAATTCTCCTGCACCACATATAATAAAAGTTTTACTAAGCATTCTATTTCAAGGAGTCTAAATAATGTAAAGGGTAACTACAATTATCTAATCTTCAACTCCATCAAAGATCTGAGAAGGGAAGTAATATTACTTGAGCAACCAGGAAGTGCAAATGAGAAACTTCCAAAATGTGCAACAAATGACAGAGACACTGACTATCTAAGCAATCACCCAAAGTCTTGTTTGTAATGTTGAGGCAACCAACTTTGGCTAAGGCCTAACATAACTGACATACCATTTTCAAAGTCAAGGAACTTTTTAGAACTATCCTACCCTGTCTTGGCAAGATAAGACAATCCTGTTTTTATCCATTTATGGATACTCTGTATCTCTGTCAGTAGTCGAGTTATGGGCTTTTCTTTGCCCAAAGGCCAGTTCTGCCAAGAAGACAAGCTCCAAGTGGAGTGCCTTTGGTGCTCAACATTCTTTCGGGAGTAGAGCGGTGTTGCCAGGAGTAATTGTATCTTGTTAGATTAAA
Source organism: Chionomys nivalis (assembly GCF_950005125.1). Lineage (NCBI taxonomy): Eukaryota > Metazoa > Chordata > Mammalia > Rodentia > Cricetidae > Chionomys > Chionomys nivalis. Next base: position 126,566,780 of record NC_080112.1, on the reverse strand, counting down.
GGCCATTTTTCTACAGCTCTTCAAAGAGGTTGAAGATTATACTATCTATACTAAATATAATCTCTATGTATCTAAAGAACCTGATTAGCCTAAATATAAATATGATACACATATATGACTACTGATTTATAATTCTTGATATTTATCTAACTTGAAGACTAAGAGAATAAAGAACTGTGCAATAAATGATGACAATGACCTCCAAATGTAAACAATGTCATTACATAAATAATATCAGAGGTAGAAATGTACACTGCAATATGGTAAATAAATCAACACTATATATATATATATAAAACAAATGTTTTAAATAGAGGTAGAAGCATACAATATTCAATAAATAGAGGTAGAAGCATACTCACATACAATATTCAATATATCAATATTCAAGAATCAACACCAATACAATTTTCTAAAATCAATAACTCACAAATACGAATTATCCCATCAAACCAGTTAGTCCCCCCCTTTTTTGTTGAAAAAAGTCAGTAGACTCTTTATTGCTTCTGGGGTGTAGGGCTCAGGAGCTTTTGGTAGGACCGGTCTGTTTCTTCTTCACCACCACAGGCTTCTGGCTTCGTAGGATGGCACTGGCCCTGCAGATGGCCACCATGCGCAGATCGGGGCGGTACTTGTTCTTTCGGATCATGTGCCTGATGTTGCTCAGGGTGGCCCGTGCATTCTTGTTGATGGTGGTCTTTATGTAAGAAGTAGCTGGTTTGTGCTGACTGGATCTGCATTTCATGACCACCATGACCCCTTTGCTGTGTCAGCCGCGGACTCCACTCCCACTGTTTTGCAGTGAATCAGCCCATTGTAGCGGAAGGAGTTGCGGGCTTTCAGATTATTGGGTTCGGTGCTGTATGTCTGCTTATTCCTCTTGATCAGGAAACTGGAGCAGTTCCGAACGACCATCCATTGCAGAAGCGCAGACATGGCGGCGCCTCCTTTCCTATGGCGGAAAGCATGGGACTTTTAATCCCAGGGTCGTGGGTTCGAGTGCCACATTGGGTGCCAATTGTTGGGCGTGGTCGATCAGAAGTTATAATTAACCAGACCAAATTAAAATAATATTCAGCTTTAATAAACAGAAGCAAGAAAACTTACAAACCAGGGTTCCAGCAATCCAGGAGCACAGAAGGCAGAGGAAGAGGCAAGCGCACTGGGATCTTTTATTTGTTTTGTGTGGTCCCAGGGGGACACACCCTAAACAGAATGTGATTGGCTGAAGTTCCCCATCACATGAGGTGGGGGACAAGGGAGGGTGGAAGAAGAGGGAAAAAGCAGGGGAGGAGAAGAACTTGAGGGAATGGGATAATTGAGATTGAGGGAGGACAGAGATGAGAGCAAGGAAAGAGATATTTTGATTGAGGGAGCCATTATTTGGTTAGCAAGAAACCTGACACTAGAGAAATTCCCAGAAATCTACAAGGATGATCCCAGCTAAGACCCTAAGCAATTGAGGAATGGGTGGCCCAACTGGCCTTGCCCTGTAGTCAGACTGATGATTATTTTAAATGTCACCATAGACCCTTCATCCAGCAACTGATAGAAACAGAGTTAAAAACCCACAATGAAGCACTGGACTGAGCTCCCAAAGTCCAGTTGAAGAGTGGGAGGAATGAGAATATGAGCCAAGGGGTCAAGACATGATGGGGATACCCACTGAAACAGTTTACCTGAGCAAATGGGAGCTCACCAACACCAGCCAGACAGGGAAGGAACCAGCATAGGTCCAAATTAGTCCCTCTGAATGTGGGTGAAAGTCGTATGGCTGGAGCAGACTGAGGGGCCACTGTCAATGGTACCAGAATTTATCCCTGCTGCTTGTTCTGACTTTGGGGGAACCTATTCTCTTTGGATGGATACCTTGTTCACCCTAGAAATAGTAGGGAGGGCCTTGGACCTTCCCCAAAGCAATGTGCCTTACCCTCTCTGAGGAGTGGACGGGGGTGTGTAGGTGGAGGGAATGGGAAGAGGGAAGGTAATGGGAACAGTGATTGGTATGTAAAATGAAAAACATATAGTTTGTTTTCTTTTTAAAATAAAATAAAATTGGGGAATATTATTTTAGTTATGCAAAGGTGTGTTACATTTGCTTATGCTGCCTTTGTTTAATTATGTAAAGATGTGTTCCATTATTTTAGCTTGCCTACTTAAGGCATCTCATTGATCTAATAAAGAGTTAAATGGCCAATAGTTAGGCAGGAGAGGAATAGGCAGGTCTGTCATGCAGAACGAATAAATAGGAGGAGAAATCTAGTTTAGGAAGAGAGACGAAGGAGAGAACGAGGAAGAAAGAGAGGGATATATTCAGGGCCAGAAGCCAGGCAGCTGCCCGTCAAATATGAAGACAGCAGGAAAGTAAGATATGCAGAAGGAAAGGAAGGAAGGAAGGAAAGAAGGAAGGAAGGAAAGAAGGAAGGAAGGAAGGAAGGAAGGAAGGAAGGAAGGAAGGAAGGAAGGAAGGAAAAAAGGTTAAAAAGTTCCAAGGTAAATTGAAGATAAAAAAAAAACAAATTAAACTAAGAGCTAAGTTAAGACTGAGTATTCAAAACAATAATGAATCTCTGTGTCATGGTTTGGGAGCCGGTTGGTGGCTCAAAGGAAAAAGCATGCTACAAATTATTTTATTATTTTCAATTTTGTTTTAAATTTTTATTTTATCATTTATTTTCCCCTGTCTGTTTCTACCCTACAGGTCATCCGTGGATATATAACTCCCATGTGAGTGTTTTCAAGGTATTCCTGAGAGTGAGTCTCAATTTCTTGTGCCTTTTCTTGGTCTCCCTTTCTTCTGTTTGTTTTGTCTAATTCCAACCTGTTAATTTTTATTTTAATTTATCTTATTTTATTTTACTATTATCCCTTAGAATCCTGTTTGTTTTCTAATGATCCAGATGGGATCCGAGGTAGGGAGAAACTGGGAGGAGTAGAGGGAGGGTTACACTAATCAGTATATATTGTATGAGAAAAGAATCTATTTTCATTATAAGGGAAAAATGAGCGGGAAGCATCATATAATTGTACATTCAGTCTAGAAACTGATTTGCCTAAACATTTTATGTGCAGCGGTGGGACAACCATTTGTATTCCCTGTTCCTGACAACACAACCAATAGCTCTCAGAATTGTGCTTTTCTTTTTCTCTTCATAAAATTAAAGTTTAAAGTTATTTTATTTGTGTGTGTGTGTGTATGTGTATATCCATGTTGTGTTATAAGGATGCATTTGGATGTCATAGGACAACTGGAAAGAGTTGGTTTGTTTTTCCATCTTTTGGGTCCTGAAGAGTCAAACTCATATTGTCGGGATTAGCAGCAATCACTCTTATCTACTGAGCCATCCCTGGCCCCAGTGTTTTTCCATATGGGTCGAATCATTCATTGTGTTTCTCACATGTCAGTCTTTTGCCATGGGACAAATCTCAACTGGTGATTCAGGTTTGATGGAGGAAGGTCATTGGTTAAAAAATAAAGAAACTGCTTGGCCCTCATAGGTTAGAACATAGGTGGGTGGAGTAAACAGAACAGAATGCTGGGAGGAAGAGGAAGTGAGCTCAGACGCCATGCAGCTCCTCTCAGGGCAGACACAATGAAGCAAGCTGCCAGGTCAGACATGCTGAATCTTTCCCGGTAAGACTGATGCTACACAGATTATTAGAGATGGGTTGATCGGGATATGAGAATTAGCCTGTAAGGGCTAGAGTTAATGAGCCAAGCAGTGTTTAAATGAATACAATTTGTGTGTTGTTATTTTGGGGCATAAGCTAGCTAGGCGACCAGGAGCTGGGGCGGCAGGAACACAGCCCGCAGCTCCTACTACACAGGTTCCTGTGTAGACAAATGGGTATTATAAAACAAGAAGACCAATTCAGGTTTCTAAAATCAAATCAGAAACTTGGGTTCTTTACTCTAATATTGAGCACGTCTTATTCTAATTTAAGTTTAACTTCAGTGGTCAATATTCTTTTCCTGCGACTATCTCAGATATAGCTTGTATTGTATTGTATATTTTTAAATCAACGGGAGTGAAAATTTCCAAAGTCCCTATATGACAAACCTAGGTATGCGAGTGGATCTACATGTAGTAAACTTGGTTTAAGATTTGCTAATAAGTTTATTAATAAATCATATCATCACTTTGTATCTGATAAGTATATACAATTTACAATGAAAACCTAAAAAAGATGCAATTTGAGAATGCTGATAATTTTTTTGAGGGGAGGGTTTCAAGACACGGTTTCTCTGTGTAGCTTTGGAGCCTGTCCTGGGAACTCTCTGTAGACCTGGCTGGCCTTGAACTCACAGAGATCTGCCTTTCTCTGTTTGCTGAGTGCTGGGATTAAAGGTGTGTGCCACCACTGCCCGGCGAGAATACTGCTAAATTTTTGAAAATAAATGTCATGAAAGAAGCCATTAGCAGTAACAGCCCAGGAGAGCACTTGGAGTGAGAGGGTAATTTTGCAAGTATTCGTGTTCTTTATGTAGCAGAATGGCTAATTGAAAATTACAGTTTCCTTTTGTCTGGAATCAAGTAATTTTGTAGTTCTTTTTTAAAAAACAAATTTCCCACATTATGTAAATATTTACCTTCAGTTTAACCTGTAGGTAATACTCTAAATTAATTAATACTATATATTGTGTCAGAAAATCAACAAGATTTGACAAGTTCAGATATATTATGTCTTAGAAAGGAAAGAATAATAGTTTTTCTTGCTTATGTTGGCAGATGATAAGGGCAGGTGAATCTCTCATTTGGTCCTAGCAAAGCAGTTACCAGCTTCTCACTCAAGAGGGACCTCTCTTGCAATGGGAGTCCCAACTGATAGTTGGTTGTAATGTGGCATCATTCTCCAGAGATGAAATGGGAGTCCAGAAATGTCCATGTTATGGTGACCATACAGCCAAAAATTGGGATGAGCATCTAAGAACACACATATAGCCAAGTGAGCTGCAGCAGATCCAGATGACAGGTTAAGTGGATTCAATGGGTGAATCATTTCTCTTCCTTTTCTCCTCTTTCTCATTCCCATGTAATGGCTATGTATGTCTGACAATGGGTAGCAGACACCTGTGATTCACAGTGAGCTAGAATCCCCTTTGTGTGTGTGCTGCTGTGTGGTGTGTGTGTGTGTGTGTGTGTGAGAGAGAGAGAGAGAGAGAGAGAGATGCATTTACCATTGTGGGGGAAAGAACAGGCGTCAGTGTATTTTGCCCACCCTTTGGCCTGTTCTCCATCATTGACTTTGCACGAGATTCTCCAGCTGATTTCCACATACCAGAATGAGACATTCCACACTCATGAGCCTCCTGCTGCCACTGACTTATGAGACTGAACATGTACTACTGTCTGGCATTTTCTAAGGTTTTGACTTTCATCATTTAGACCTTAGATCCGTAGCTGGCTTACATACTGTTGCTTACAGTACCTGTTTAACACTATTCAAATGTTTTTCCTTTTGATTTTTTCTCACACCACAGAACTTTAAGTCTAGTATACCTTTACATTGTATTGTACCCTTGAAAAGTCCTGATTCATAGTACACTATAATCAGCATTTCAAACCACAGAGCAAAAACAAAGAATCTATGTACTTCATATCCAGACAAAATTTAAGATCCAAATCAATCAACTTGCACCCTAAGCAAGCAGTTTGGAATATTTGAATGAATTGCATAAAGTCAAAGAAAATGAAGAGCTCCATGGGGAATGATCCATGGAATGATTTCCACAGCTGTTGGTCATGGTTGTGGAAGGACATACCAGGGTCCTCAGTGTCCAGTCCCTGTATGACTTGCTTAGGTTTCTTGCACCAGGCTGTTACCAGAGCACCAGGCAGGATTTGGCCATGTGGAGAATAGTCAGCCTTTAACCATGAGTGCATTTAAACCCCCTGTAGGCAAGCAACTGTGCTTTTCCTTAGCCAGTGGAGATGCCACAGCTTTCTTCATCTTCAGTGTTCATATCAGTCTTCCAAGAAGATTTTATGTTTTCTGAAAGCATCAAAACTTGTTTCCATGTTGTATGGCCTTAAGACACAATAACTTGATATTCTTTCTTCATTTTGAGAACCCAAAGGTGAATTAATTATTCAAGGTCTGATCATTTATTTGTTACTCTTTTGGCAGGGTGATTGTGTGTGTGTGGGGGGGGCGGGATTCAAGACAGGTAACTCTGGCTTTCCTGGAACTCATTCTATACACAAGGCTGCCCTCAAATTCAGAGACCCACCCTGCTTCCAAAGGGCTGAGATTAAAGATATGTGCTACCACTGCCTTGCTCCTGTCTGTTACTCGCTCTCTCTCTCTATGTGGGTGGGTGTGGGTTTGTAGACCAGGCTGGCCTCGAACTCACAGAGACCTCTGCCTCCTGAGTGACTGGATTAAAAGTCGTGCACTGCCACCATCCAGCCCCTACTAGTTGCTCTTAAAAACGTATTATTTCCTGAAGCTCTCAGCAAGACAGTCTTTGTCTCTTAGCAATCTGCTCCTGGTGGTTTTCTTCTACTTCCTTCATTCACTTGGCCAAAAGTTTGGCATATTCTACAGCTTCTTTCTTAGTATGTTGTTGCTTCTTCAGAGCAATACGTCAGCATTTGTGTTACAGGACATGTGAAGTAATAAAACACCGACTTTAAGGTGCTGAGGGACTTCTTACCTTCTTTGTTTTAGGGCTTTCTAAAAACAGATTGCTAGACATCATCATCTTTCGAGAGGTTGAAAAGCTTTCAGATTCTATGAGCTCTTTTTGACCCCAACTGCAGAGGCACAGTGGTATCTGTCAGTCCAAGAATATCCTTCCATATTTTATTTTATTTTATTTTATTTTATTTTATTTTATTTTATTTTATTTTATACAATAATCAAGTTGAGAGTGCTTAGATTGGCATTCACAACACATCCCAAACAGAATTGCCCTTCCTCTCTCCAGTTCTCCTTGGTCTCTAACAAGAATGCCCATTACTCAACAGCAGGCACACCCTGCCCAGGGTCAGGACACCTTGCATCATGGGAAAACCCTGTTTCCCACCACTGATTTGGACTACATAACTTTTCCACTCTTCACCCAGGACATCACCAGCTACTTGTGTTAGAATAGACAAAGTTTGCATTCCTCATCCACTTCAAGGAGTTTCTGACAGCTGGTGGATGAGTGAGGGGAGATATTCAGCTTCATCTTTACACAGCCAACTGCCCAAGAGAAACCTCCAAAAAGGGCCCAAGGTTGAACTTTTAAAAATTCCCATGCTCAAATCACTTGCTCCTGTTAATTGGAAAGAAATTATGTACCTTGAAAAACATTATTAAGGTGCCGAAGAGATGGTTCTGTAGTTAAGAATACTTGCTGGTCTTCTAGAAGTCTTAAGTTTGAGTGTTACCACCCATGCCAGGAGGCTGGCTCACGACCATCTCTAACTCCAACTCCAGGGGATCTGATGCCTAAGGCCTTCCCTGGCATGAGAAATTTTCTTGCAGAAATACACATCTATACACAATTAAAATACTAAAAATAAATCCTAAAATTATTAAAACATTAAAGTAAAAATGCTAAAGACTGGATTTGGTGGCACGTGTCTACTCAGAAAATCAGGAAGCTTGACATGAGTGGAATACAGTTTGGTCTGGACAGAGAATCCCAGGCCAAGGTTTGAAGGATGACTCAAATGTTAAAGGCTAGGCTGAAAACCAAAAATGTTGCAAGTTCTGGGCCACTAAGGCTCCAAAACAATTTGTTAGATAGATGTCTACATATCCATATACTTATATGTATATATTCATATACGCATATGTTCAGAGGAGCAATTGGAGCACATTAAGATGACTACTTAGCAAAGATATATACTTTCTCTTTAAGCTATCAAGATATATGAACTTAATTTAATAACACAATAATTTTGTTCCATCCCTTTGCCAAAACTTAGTATGATCCCATTTTAAAAAAAAAAAAAAACAAACTTTCTCTGGGAAAAATACTAGCTTTAAAAATATGTTTGAGGAAACAAAACTGTCCAAATGCAATCCACATATAGACTATTCTAATTTGAGTTGCAAGAGAATCGAGCAAAGCAGCGTCAGAAGCAGAATAAACAGAAAGAGGAGCATTAATTTGAAACTGTCTCTTCCAAAACATGAGGAGCAGTGAAACAGCTATTTTATATTCTGTAGAAGCAGTCTTGAGTTAACAAAGGAAGTTTGGCACCATCAAAGACCACCAGATTCGAGGCTAAAGAAAATCCCAAGGACAAAGTTAGTTAACCCAACTCACATTCTTGTGGTAGTCCAGTAACAAAAGAGAAGTTTAAAGGCCTCTTTATATTGTTCCTGAGAAGGGATAGGTCTGAGCAATGAGGGCAAAGTATGTTTTAGTACATATTCCAAGACTGTTGATGCTCATCTTTTGGGGAGAAATATTGAAAGATGTTAAGAAATTTACTGTTCTCTTATGGAACAAGTTTTTCCACAGCCTGAACGGATGTCACTTGAAACACCAGCCCCAAGCGTTAGAGGCGTTTTTATAAAATTATAAATAACTTCTTTGGAAGCTCTGGTATGAACGACAGACCAATTCTCCTTGGAGAAAAGCATCCTTAGTTCCTATAATATACATGTACTAAGCAGGTTAAAGTTAATATTTACGGGCCGTGATAGAACCAGTTTATATAAGTAATCAACTAAAGTTTATTTCAGAAAAATTTAGCAGTGGAAATTCCTATTAGAAAAAATTTCCTGAAATTACAAGATCAAATGGAGTTTTATAATCAGTTTATCATTTTAATCAGAAAGAATAAGAGAAATGAAATTGAGGTATGAACTATGAGCCCTTACAATGTTTTTTGTCAGCTGTGAAACCTACCAGAACATGGATTAATGCGTGCTTGGTCCAATCGCCCTTACTAATTGAACAAATGCTCAAACAGTATTTTCTGGGCGTCAGGTGCAGTTGTAAACATTTTCCAAGTATGTACTCAATAAATTCTCATGATAACCAGAAGCAAAGACTGCTGTTGGCCCCATTTTAAAGCATGTAAAACAAGCCCAATATTGGTGAGAACTAGAGGCTGAATTCCACCTGACCTGATTTAGCATCCATGGTCTTCAACTTTATTGCACACTTCCTGGATACCTTTGTGTTATAAATTGGATCTCCAAAGATTTGTATGTTAAAGACATATGAAGATAGTGCTGTTTGGTAGTGATGGAACCTTCTGGAGGTCAGGATTAATGTTAGGGAATTAGGTCATTGGGGGAATAATGCCCTTGAAGGGGATTATTAGTACCCTGACATGTCCAGTCTCCTACCCCTACTTCCCTCTGGTCACTATTATATGAAACAGATTTATTTAATCATATATGCCCAGGCATAATATCTAGACCCCAAAGCAGTGGGACCAAGGCACCATTGACTGATGTTTATAAAATCATAAGGCTTGCTACCGTTTGAATGGGTTATCTCGAGAGTTTTGTCACAGCAATGCAAAGCGCACTAACACACTTTGTTATTCATGCCTATTTGGTGGATGAGAATCTTCACAAAGGGAAAACAAAGGTGTCAATTCAATATTCAACAGCCAGCAGTATCTCATTCCACTTCCTTCTTGAGAGGGTGTCAGACCTCTGCAATCTTCCAGCTGTAGATTTCTGACCTTCTCCCTGCTTATCTCCCTTCCCCTCTCCTCCTCCACCTCTCTCTCTCTCTCTCTCTCTCTCTCCTCTCTCTCTCTCTCTCTCTCTCTCTCTCTCTCTCTCTCTCTCTCTCTCTCTCTCTCTCCTCTCTCTCTCTCTCTCTCTCTCTCTCTCTCTCTCTCTCTCTCTCTCTCTCTCTCTCTCCTCTCTCTCTCCTTTGTTGGCCTGGATAAGTAAAGAGTAAAGAGTCCATATTCCAGAGTTCCTCGTTTTCCCCTCAGCTCTCAGTCTGTATATGAAACAGTTAACGCTTCCAGAGCTATGGATTTTCTTAAACCTGAGTCTCATAGATGATTGGGTTCAGAAATCTACTATACACACAAATGCTATGAATTGTAAAAACTAATTTCTTTATTAATTAATCTTTCTTAGTTCAGCCTCGTCTTCTTTTTATGTGTATGGGTGTTTTGCCTGCATCTAAGTATGTGTACCACATGCATGCCTGGTGCCCATGGACGCTAAAAAATGGCATAGAATCCCCTAGAAAATACAGATGGTGATTATGAGCTGCTGTATAAGTGCTGGGACTAGCAATTGGATCCTCTGGGACAGTGGCAAGTGTTGTTTTTTTTTTTTTCACTGAACAGCATCTCTCCATCCCCCAGTCCCATTTTTTAAAAAAGATTCTTCCACCCTGTCTTCAATGCTATGATAGCCAGAAAATTCTTTGAAAAGCTCATCTCTCCTATGGTATTCCCCCCTGTGGTTTCTTTGAAAATAATGAGGTAAAAGCTTAAAAAACTGCGTCCCACAAATTATTCTTCAAAACCTAAAAAGTAATGTAAGTTCTAAGTTTAAGCCTTGCTTCATAAGACAGCCGTTTATAGTCTTTCATTTCTCTTAAAGCTGCAGTCCACCAATTGGTCTCCTAAGGCTTACGCATTTACATAGCACTCATACACTGGAGGCAAGAGAGTGAGCAGAGATGCATGCCATGCTTCGTTTGGCTTTTTATCACCATTATCGCCACCAGACTAGAAAGTTAAAGGGCTGCAGTCACTTAGAGATAGGACCAAGGGAACCATCTGTTAGTTGGGGTCAAGAATAGTTCCTGGAATTTTGGAGTCATGTTTAGTCAGCCCATTTACTGCTGATCTTTTGAGTTTGCTTGGATGTTTATGACCATGAAATCATCACCTTGGGACTGAAATTCATAGCCTAAGGTAAAATAGCGTCCAGAATATAGAACAAAGGACTGGACATAACCCTTATAGAGCTCGCTCTTTTCAATTCCCCCCCAAATAGATTTTCTTCTTAAATGTTTGTTTACTTTCCCTCCCTAAAATAGAACATTCTATTTGCCCCTTGAGTTGTGGAGTTACTGTAGCTCTGCTGACCTGGCCTCTACGAACTGAGAGGATCCTGACTTGCATTTTAGCACCAGACCCTGGGTCTTGTCAAGTCTTCTATTTATGTAAAAGATGATATATTACGAGGTCAATTTAGTCTAAGCACCAAATATAGGATTTTGTAAAAGAGGAAAATGTGCACAAGGGCAAAGCTTTGCAAAACCCAATATGAAGAGAAATGTTTGTGTAAGGTCTTTAAGAATTAAGGAAAACATGAGGGGTCACTTAAACACGGCCCCTGCAGGCCTGTGAACTCAACTGGCCGCAGTGGCTGCATGCATGAGAACCAGAAGGCAAACATGCCCTGAAAGGCAAATGCAGTGCAGGAAGTCAGCCAGTGGCATTTGGGCCAAAACTAAATTTAGTTCTGGAAATTATATTTTGAGTGTAAGTGGAGCTTTTTTTTTTTCAAAGAGTTTTGTTTTAAATGCAGAAATACTCTTTGCTGTATGATTGTAGAAATGTGGGTTCAATCAGAATACCTGGCTTCCTAAAGGGAGTAGCCATGCATGACCCCAAGGAAGTTGACCATTTAAAACTTCAATTAAGTCTGCAAAGAGAAGGCGTCTTTGGCTTTCGGCAGTATGGGGAAGTTTGAGACCTGGAGAGAGGTTCGGGGTTAGGAAAGCTTTCGCTTTCTGTTTTCCGTGATGGCTCAGGCTATTTCAGGTTACCTTCAACAGTCCAACAGAAATCCAACAGATTCCTTCTATCTCAGAGAGGTCCTTTTCCGCTGATGCAGCTCCAGCTGACAAACAAGCAAGCTCTCTCCTCCTTCTTCCCGGCATCCATCCTCTTCCTGATCTGGTCTATTAACTAGCTTTTGGATTTGGTATGTATCTATCTGCCTTCACTGCTCAGAGAGCTTGCAAAAGGCGAATGGGTCTTCTCTGTATTCCAGGACTTCAGAGAATTCTTGGTGAAAGTGCTTACTTAATACACACTTGATGCCCGTTTGACCAGTGTCATAAAACCATAATAACTGTTCTGCAGAGATGAAATATCTCTAGAGACACTTTAACTAGGAATCAGAGTCTCAAGCCCACCTATTTGAAAACTAACTTGGATCAGGTTAGCTAGGAGACCTGTGTTCCATTTTCTCTTTCAAATTTCCCATGAAAATCAGTATTTCCAAGGTGTACCACTATTGCTACATAAAGTAGGGAAGAGGGGACACTACACAATAGTTTTGTTTTTGTGAAATAGTTGACCAAGACAACAAACAACAAACATGAACACACACACAAATACACACAATGTACAAAATTAAAAAAGAAGATTGATAGATGACAGTGTATCAAATCTTCCATATTACAGGACTGATGTACATGTGAACTCACAAGAAACTTGGCAGCAGACACTTGAAGTGCACAGCTTTAAGCCAGACAGTGTCCCAGCACTGAGAGGGTTAAGTGGACATGGAATCCACTTAGGTCCATTCCTAACCAAAGAGCTCTTTGCAGTTGATAACTCCTGAAAAGGGAAAGGGAGGGTCACTGGATATGTTAAATACACTTCAGGGCAAGTCTCATGCCCAGGAGTATTTGGTCAACAAAAAGTGAATCCAATGTTTGTTTGTGTGTGGGTGAGGGACTTTTTGTTTCATTTTGGCATCTTTTTTTTTTCTTGTTGGCTTTTGTTTGTTTTGATTTTTGGTTTTTGTGAGTTTTTTTTTTTTTAAGAGAAAGAACATGACATTGGACAGTTATGGAGGTGGCAAGGCTCTATTAGGAGCTGGGGGAGGGAAAGACAATCATCAATATATAAAAACCAATTAAAGAAACAACAACAAAAGAATAGCAGTACATGAGGAGCTGAGACCTGAATATCTATTGTAATGTGGCAGGGAAGGGTGGGAACAGGCACTCAGCCCTTGCTTTATCTGATTCTAGGCCTTTTTCACTGACTAGGGTTTTATGTTGGACAGCCTGGGAAACCCTAGTTTGCTCAGTTCATAGGCAGGACAGTTTGGTTAAATCTGTCAGGGCAGTGTGCTTACACATTGTACATGGGTCTGTAACCAACATTTCAAGTTAAACACAAATAAAGGATTAAATAAATTTTTCCAGCTTGTAAAAAAAAAAGATATTTTCAAATAAAGACAGAAAGCATTCAAATACTAGCCCCTGGGGTTCTGATGTGTCTGGGGCTGCGGAAGGGCCTTAAGGTCACCATTATCAATTACTCCCTCCCTCAAGGGTATTTTGGAGTTGTGTTTTATCTGGCCCTCTCCTTTCCAATGTTTTTAATTTGCCTTTTAAAACAACAGCAAATGTCAAACCAGGACACTGAAGCAATCTGTGAAAACAAATGCTTTATCTTGTCGAGAATCGGTAATAATAAATCCATCTGGCTTCTCCTTAGAAGTCTGCATCTGGTCATTGCTCTCCGCATCCCGTGACTCTCCCCTGGAAGCCTGTCTTTATAGTGATATGCTGACTCAAACACTGGTGATCTTGTGCCACGATGAGTTGTAGCAATATATATTCTGGAAAATCCTCAGTCATCACTTAGTGGTCTCAAGTGATGCATTAAAACAAATAAGCCGATAGGCAGTTCCGCAAGTCTGTTTGAGCTGTGCACATTCACCTGGTCTCATAACATATCTGTAAGCACTATTCAGCTGCTTCAAAGGAAAATAAACTGAGCTGTTACTGGCAATTATAGGTCTTAATAAAGATGTTGAAAACAGTTAATGCAGTTGAGCTAGCTCTCACAGGGGCCGTTCAGAGTAACATTGTGGACAGTGTATCAGGTGATAATTCTTGTTCCAGAAATGTGTCCATAATATTATTCTGAATTGTACCTGTGACATTAACTCATTCAGTTCCATTTATCCTTTTTTCACCTTTACTGTGCCTTAGAGTTCAGCATCTTTTACGAAAACGAACCAGATATTATGCTAGTGCTTGTCTTGTGTATATGAGTGTTACTGCTTGTGCCTGAACCAGCAGTGAGGTCTGAGAGGCACAGGTTCCAAAACACGCTGAATGCAGAAAAGCTTGCCTTGGCACTTGGTGAGATGCAACTACTTACTGTCAATAAAAGATCTTACTTTCTGGCCGGGCGGTGGTGGTGCACGCCTTTAATCCCAGCACTCGGGAGGCAGAGGCAGGCGGATCTCTGTGAGTTCGAGACCAGCCTGGTCTACAAGAGCTAGTTCCAGGACAGGCTCCAAAACCACAGAGAAACTCTGTCTCAAAAAACCAAAACAAAACAAAACAAAAAAAAAAATCTTACTTTCTACTTCATTTTTGGACTTGTGAAAGAACGATTTATGGAATCAAAAGATTTATGGTTCCGGGCAGTAGTGACGCACACCTTTAATCCCAGGACTTGGAAGGCAGATCTCTGAGTTCAAGGCCAGCCTGGTCCATGGAGCGAATTCCAGGGCAATCAGAGCTACACAGAGAAACCTTGTCTCAGGAAAAAATATTTATGGAATCAAATCAAAGTTGCTTAGATACTTTCTAAATTCAGGCTATTAAGTAATTTTAAACATCTTTTTATAATCTTAATAATCACTATTATGTCATATGCTTGGGCCAAATACATCCTTGTTGATCCTTTCTGTTTTATCTGGCCAATCTGTTTGGAGACACCATTTGCTCTAGCAGGCAATTTGGAAGGGTTCTGGATCCAAGTATCATCTGCCACAAGCACACTGACTTCCCATTGACTGCACTTCATTTGGGCAAAATGAACTGTTGTCAACAGTAAAAGGGAATTTAAGAAAAGTAGCTCTCATAACCTTGGAGCCCAGTCTGTCAGGATTGGCCTCCCTTCTATTTATAGATAACAACAGCTTGATGTACACACAGTTCTCTGGATGTAAGCGTTCTGCATCAGTAGACTTGAGCAACTGGAGATTGAGAATCTTTGCAAGAATTACTTTTTTTTTTTTTGGTTTTTCGAGACAGGGTCTCTCTGTAGCTTTGGAGCCTGTTCCGGAACTAGCTCTTGTAGACCAGGCTGGCCTCGAACTCCCAGAGATCCGCCTGCCTCTGCCTCCCGAGTGCTGGGATTAAAGGCGTGTGCCACCACTGCCCGGCTTGCAAGAATTACTTTTAAGTTGAACCTGTACAGAATTTTTTTCCTGTCATTACTTTATAAGCAGTATGACTATTTACATAGTATTTACATTACAATAGGTATTGTAAATCACCAAGAGAGGATTTGAAGTGTGCAACCGGATGTAAATACTGTAGTATTTTATCAGTGAAATTGGTTTTGATATCCTTGGAGATTATAGAAGTGATTTCCCATGTCTACCAAGAGATAACTGTGGAAGATTCACCATCACTCTCAGCATAAGGACATCAGGCAAATTTAGAAAGGGTAAATAAAAGCACCTTACACAATTTCTTATTTGATGCACACAAACTAAACAGAATGTGAATATCTCACATTTAAGAGTAGTACGTTCAATGTGGGGCTTTGAAATGAAGATAGAACACACAGTGCATGTAAAATGCCCTAAAGAATAGCTTTAAAGCACTAAACAGAGACACAAGGGGTAAAATGAAAATGTATCTTACAGCAAAGAAGCTTTGAATTCCTTTACAAAGTAAGAATATGTTTAGAAAACAAAACTGCAGCTGATTCCTACTTTCAATAAAAATGCAGAAGGGCAAGATAGGGTGTGGCATTCCTGTTCACTGTCACAGTTTATGATGACCTTGGTATGGACACTCAAGGAGTGTAATTGGTAGCAGATGGGTTTTTGACATTCCATAGATGTGGGTGTGAACCACTGACTTGTGAAATTGGAATAATGATATTTACCTCATAGTAATGCTATGTAGAAAAAGATGTATGGAAAGTTCTTAGAGCAGAACAGATACTTGGGCAACAATAACATCTTCTTCTCTCCTTCCATACCCAGTCCCCCACCTCACACCCTCAATGTAAATGATCACGTAAATGGGGGAGGTTGGTATGGATTTTCTGTTTGTCACATACTTCGTATAGAAAACATTTTATTTATTTATTTATTTATTTTTGGTTTTTCGAGACAGGGTTTCTCTGTGGCTTTGGAGCCTGTCCTGGAACTAGCTGTTGTAGACCAGGCTGGTCTCGAACTCACAGAGATCCGCCTGCCTCTGCCTCCCGAGTGCTGGGATTAAAGGCTTGTGCCACCACCGCCCGGCTAGAAAACATTTTAAAAATCAAGTTTAGAATAGTGTTAGGGTTCTTTCATTGGTTCTCTCTCTCTCTAAGTTTATGAAAGGAAAATCCAACTATGATATTTTCCAGTTACCTTAGGAAAGCTTGTTGACTCAGTTTCTTTCTTTGGACAAGAAAGATAATCAGAAGTGCTTCATGGAGTTGTGAGGAGTAAATATTATAAATCACTCAAAGCATTTAGCATAGCATCTTATACATCTTAAGACGGTGTTAGCATTTATTATTAGAAATTTAATATTATGATAATATGTATACATAGAAAAGTTGAGACAAGCTACAGTACACGTCTTATTTCTTGAATTCATGCTAATAATTTTTATCATATAGTTATTAGATTACATATTAAAAGAAGAACTAAGTCTCTGAAAATTTAAATAATTTTACCCCAGGTCAGTTAGTTGACCTGACCCTTTCCTTCTTTGTCTTTCTTTCCCAAACTCTCCCCCACATTCAGAACTCAAACCCAAAGTGATATGCTGTGTTCCCGACAATCATCAAGGCGTTAATAAGCAGTTGTCTATACTATTATTGCTCATTTTAGTCTTGCTATAACAGAGATCCTTTCCCCTGATGCCTGAGGATAATTCCACAGACAGGATCCGGAGTCTGGGCTGAGATGCTGATTTATGGTTATTGATGGAGGCACCGTTTTTTTTTTTTTTTTTACAGGACATCACATTCCAAAGCCATTTTTATTTAAATGGACAGGACCCCCTGGCTTTAGCTTTGAGTCACACCTTGTTTACTCCAGTCTCAGGAGAACCTTATTTGCATTCCCCTGTCTTTACAGGGGGTTGGGGAGGGAGTATGTAGGTTTGTCCTGCAATAGAGCGATGAACTGGGAGAAATACCAGAGAAATTTCCCCAGAGATAACACAGGAGGCAATTGAAGGGCGTGCAGCTGTGACCTCCCACCGTCCTGCTACTTCACCTACAGCCTTCAAAGTTTCTCTTGCGAGAAACCCTCACGTGGCTTTAGTATTCTTCTCTTGCTGAGGAGTTCGTGCAGCCCCCAGCTGTCTGTGGAATGGTATTTCTCCTTCTCTCCTGCCTGATCTAGCACTTGAACTCAGGTATGCCCTTGAGCCTTTTAATGTGGAATGGGGTAAACACCATAAAAAAAAAAGCAAACTAAAGGATCACCATAGCCCCAGTGGATTTAAGCTTTTATTAGGTGTGTGGTGTGTGTTGGGGTGGTGTGTATACATACACGCCACAGCGTAATGTCGGGAGTTAGGCTGCTCTCAGGAGTTAATTCTCTTCTGTTTGGATGCTGGCAATAGAACTCAGAACATCAGTTCCCTAGCCATGTTCACCTGCTGTGCCATCTCTTTCTGGCTAGAGCTAGACTAGACTTCTGCATAATGCTGACAAATCACAAAAACCGAACTTGAAACACCTTTCTCGAAACAACTGCTTAAAAGGGCAGAAAGTCCCTAGGGGTAAAGAGAACGCCGCTCTAGTGAGAACTAGAGTTGTTAAGGGAGTGAACTGCAGCTAAGAAGCATGGCATAAAACCATGTTTAACGCGGGGCGGGGTGTCCAATGCATCATGCTTCTTTCTTTGAAAATGAAACACCAATGAGCTTTCATTCATTAACCATGCTCCTGCCTAATTGAAAAATTCTTTGGAATTGCCTTTTTGCTCAATGAGTTCCTTGGCTCTGGGTTTCATTAAATTGTTTGAAAGAAGGCAAACCAAGTTGCGGTCTGCCGTGCTTTAGAAATGGGTAATTTTCCTAAGGGTTGTCTTAACAAATTACTACAAAGTGGGTGGCTTAAAACAACAGACATTTATTCGATCACAGTTCTGGATGCCAGAAGTCTGAAATCAAGGTGTCTGCAGTGTGGACTCCTCCTTAAGGCTCTGGGGAAGAATTTGTTTGGATTCTCTCTCAGCTTCTGAGGCTGTCGGCAATCCTTGATGGTTCTTGGCTAATAGCTGTATCAATCTAATTTCTAATCATCAGACACCCCCTCTTCCTCCTTGGGTGTGTGTATCTATGTCCAAATTGCCTTCTTAATTCTTTCAGAAAGAACACTTTGTCTCTTCTCCTCTCCTGACTCAATGCTGGGGTTACAGGAACATGCAACCATCCCTGTTTCTTTTTAAAGCAACGATTTTATTTTTAATTATGTGTAATATGTGTGTGCACATGTAAATGGAGGTACTGTCAGAGTTCAGAAGAGAATACTGGATTCCCTAGAACTGGATTTTCATGATGATATAAACTACCTAATGTAGGTATTGTCAACCAGACTTGGGCCCTGTGCAAAAGCAAAACATGCTCCTAACCTCTGAGTCAAATTCCCAGGTCTGTGTTTGGCTGTTACTGTGGATGCTGGGGATTTAAATGCAGGTTCTCATTCTTGGGAAAGCAAGTACTTTTAAACTCTGAGGTAACTCCCTAGCCCCATATTGTCTTTAGACACAACTTTCATTCTGTAGCCCAAGTTCTGGAAGTCACATTGCAGTTCAGGCTAGTTTCAAATTCATGATAACCTTCCGGGCTCAACTTTCCCAGTGGTGGGATTATAAGTGTGAGCCACTATGTCTGGCAGCTTGCTCTGTGTTTTGCCTTATCTGCCTTTAGCTTATCTTCTTCCCTTAGCCCGTCCTTAATTGATCAGAATGATTCAATCAGTACACAGTGTAAACGTTAAGTTGTCAGTGTTGATCAAACATTAATAAGAGAAGGAGATGAAGTGTTCCGCATCTTCACTGATTGTCATAGTAGCTTTGTGAGTATGTTCAACTGTCAAAATTCATCTATGCAGTTTATTATATACAAACATAAATGTTTTCTCACTTAAGTTGATGAGGGGACACACACGTGCACACACATGGCACCAGTTATATAATCCCACTGCTATTCAATGCTAGAGATTTGAAAGAAAAAATAAAAATTCTGAGGAAAAAAACTCAATATTATTTAATTACTTTTTTGTCATTGGAAACTGCTCGTTTCCAGCCACTCAGACCTGAAATAATCACACAGAAACTATATTAATTGCAATACTGTTTGGCCAATAGCTTAAGTGTATTTCTAGCTAGCTCTTATATTCTAAACTAACCCATCTCCATTAATCTTTGCATCACCACGAGATCGTGATCTACCGGCAAAGTTTTGGCAGGCTCCAGAGGATGCATTTGTATACTGTGGTGGCTACATGGCTTCTCACTATTTCTGCCTACTCTCTCTAAATATATGTCTTTTCCAGCCTGGCTATATTCTGTTAAGTCATTGACCTAAAGCATCTTCTTTATTAACCAATGGCAATAAAGCCTATTTACAGTATACAGAGGAGAATCTCACATCACTTTTTAAAGTTGGGCATGTTAAAATTTTTATGTTATGAAAATTATAGAATAACTAGCAAATGATTCTTCTAAAAGATGCTATGGAAAGTTGTCCTCTGGAATGTTCTTAAAGATTTAAATTTGCTTTAGTCAGCATATTTGTACATATTTAGTATTTTCATTATCTGCAATAGTTTTAAAAATATTTAAATAAAATTTTATACAATATATTTTTATCACAATTTGCACTTCCCCAGATCCTCCCAGGTCCTTCCCCACCTTCCCAGCTACCCACCCACCTATGCAATGCCATGTCCTTTCTTTCTCTCTTTTCTTTCGAAAACAAACAAAACAAAAAACCATATTTTTAAACAAAACTGCCAAGAAACACACACACACACACACACACACAAACACAAAACAAAACCTATAAAACCACAAACTCAGAAAACATAATACACAAACAAAAGACCAGTAAGACAAAAAATGCTCAAACAAAGCAATATGAGACAACAACAACAACAAAAAAGTCTACAAAAATACCATTGAGTGATGTGGGATTTCCCTCTGTTTGCTGTGATTACCATTGATAAAGAAAGAAACGGCTTTGGACCTACAGCAGGGCAGAACTTAGCTAGCTGGAAAAAACTAAATGGAATGGAGGGAGAAAGGAGGTGGAGTTAGAGAGAAGCCATGTTGCCCTGCTGGAGACGGACTGAACATTACCCGTTAAGCCACAGCCACATGGCGATATATAAATTACTAGAAATGGGTTAAATTCAGATATAAGAGCTAGCCAATAAGAAGTTAGAGCTAATGGGCTAAGCAGTGATTTAATTAATACAGTATCTGTGTGATTATTTTGGGACTAAGCAGCCAGGAACCAACAAGTGGCCTCCTCCTTGCTACAACTGAGTTCATTTTGTATTGGCTATATGCTAGGAATGGGTCCTACCCCTAAGTCTTGTTCCTATATCCAATGAGACTACCTTGGAGAAGTCTATTTTCTCTTTGCAAGATGTCAATTGCAAATGGTTTCTTGGTTAGGGATGGAAGCCCATATCTACTGCCCCTTTCAGCACTGGAACCTTGTCTAGGTTCAGTCTCTGCGGGCTCTGTGTATGTTGCCAGTCCCTGGGAGTTCATACACTTGTCAGTCTAGTGGTATCTGGAACACATTGTTTCTATGGTGCCATCCCTTCCCTTTGGCTCTTAAGATCTTTCCACCTTCTCTTCTACATAACTCCCTGAGCCTGAGAAAAGGCATTTATGGAGGAATTCCGTTTAGGACTGAGTGGTCCAAAGTCTCTCACTCTCTGCACATTGTACACTTGTGTATCTTTGTATTAGTTCCCATATACTGCAAGAGGAAGCTTGTCTGATGATGACTGAATGAGACACTCATTTATGGGGATAGCAGAATGTTGTTAGGAGTCATTTCGTTCTGTGTTGGTTTTCCTCTAGGCCTACGGACTATCTAGGCTAATATTTTTGGCCATCTGAGCATTTGTCTGGCCTAGATTTCAGTTCATGGGGTGGGGTTTGAATCTAATCAGAAAGTGGTTGGTAACTCCCACAAAGATCGTGCCACCATTGCACCAATAATTCATGTAGGCAGGCCACTATTGTAGATCACAGGACTTTATAACTCTGATAGTGATAAAAAATATTTAAAAATTTTATTTATGTGTATGGTCATTGTTCCAGCATGTATATATCTGTACCATTGTTTGCCTGGTACCTGAGAAGGCCACAAGAGAGTGTCATATCTTTTGGAACTGGAGTTAGAGTTGTGAGCTGCCTTGTGGGTGCTGGGAATCGACCCTGGGTCCTCTGGAAGAACAGTCAATACTCTTAACTACTGAGCTATCTCCCCAGACTTTATTTTTTCTATTTATATTCTTTCTTTTTCTCTCTCCCCCCTCTCTCTCTTTCTCTCTCTCCCTCTGTGTGTGTGTACATGTGGGGGTGGGGATGAAGTTGGGTTCTAGGGATTAAATTCAGATCATCAGGCTTTAGCTTTATGATGGGCACCTTAAGATATGCTGAGCTCTTTCGCCAGTCCTAAAATGTCTTAAATATATGTCCATCCACAAAAATGGAGGAAGAAAGAAAACTAGCAGAGAAAAAAAGTGCCCCTGACAAACGGTCTGTGCGCAAAAATATTTCCCAGTCAATATTGCATTTGGTTGTCAGTCAATTTATTTTCCTCAAAATCTTTTTAAACTCAGGATTCAAAGCCATAAACAAAAACAACAGTCATGATTCACTTAGGATTTGATGTTGGGAGTCTTTCAAACAGCACAGCAAGGAAAACTGTAGTTTGTTTAATGAGTGACCCCCGGGTTTCTGCCAAGCACACCCACATTACAACTTGATGTAAGGCTCATAAACAACCTTATCTGCCACCTTCCTTGCTAGCTAGGGAAGCACGAAATTGGAATGTTAGACATTCAGAAATACTGTGCCTTTGAGAGCAGGCACATACTCATGCACATGTCACACACAGATGGAAGAATCTGGTCAGCAGCTTGATCTGAGACTCTCTTCCTTGCTTTCTCCTCTCTGATCCAGGCATCCTTTGTGGGAGGCACGGAGAGGAATGAGCTTCCAGGATGCTTGCTCATATGATGATGACCATGGGTTCCGATACTTCTGCAGTTGGGGAAATTTCTGGGAGTTCAAAGATAGGCTCTGCTTAGTAATGGAGAATGTATTGTCTCCTTGACACCTACAATTTTCAATAAAAAAAATAAGTCTGTGTTTTGACATAATATATATAAAGAAACATTGTGCTCATACCAGGCTAACAATCGCATGATTAAAATTTGTCTTGATTGTGAATGCCCGCTTTCTAATTTCTAAGAAACATTAGCAAACATAAGAGAGGTTGCTAATGTCTGCACAAAAATGGGAAAACAATGCTGCAATGAAATGGGTTCCTGGTTTATGTTCAATGCAAATGCTGATAAGGGCAAGGATTGTTTTTCTCTTTGCTGAAATTTTTAAAAACTAGTTTATTTTATGTGTATATGTGTTTTGACTACATGTATGCTTTCGTCCCACTGGATCCCTGGTGCCCAGGTCGGCCAGAAGATGGTGTTGGGTCCCTGGAACTAGAATTACAGATGGCTGGGAATCAAACCTGGATCCTTTAGGAGAGAACTTTTAACTGCTGAGCCTTTTCTCCAGGCATTTTGTTGAAACTTTTAAGGTCACAGTTGGGAAAGGAGGGAGGGAGGTGTAGCTAGATATACAGACTTCTCTCTCTCTCTCTCTCTCTCTCTCTCTCTCTCTCTCTCTCTCTCTGTGTGTGTGTGTGTGTGTGTCTGTGTGTGTATGTATTTAAGGGTGAAACTGAGTGAGATGAATTAAAATAATCATTTGTGTTTTTAAAATGTACTGTCAGAAAATTTTTTCATAGACAGCGACCTGATCCTAGGAGCAAGACACATTTCTATTTCTATCTGTTTTGAACTGGGATTGTCACAGCAAGCTCTTTTTTATTTTATTTTTTCTTTCCTCTTCTTTCTCTTCCCCTCTTTTGTTCTTTCTCTCTCCTTCTTCTATTCCTACCCTTCTTCTAGGGCATTGTATGTGCTAACCACATAATTGACCAATATATTTAAGCCATTCCCTTTGTGGGTTTTTTTTATTGTCACAGGTCTTAATGTCAACTAGTTGAATATGAGAACCTCAGCTGAATGCCTGGAAGGTTCATTATTCCAATTTAGGGGCAATATGAAATTGATCTAAAATGCTGAACCCAAATGCTTTCATGTTGCAAAAATCTTTTCTGTATTAAGAAACTGTAGAATGATTCCAATAAATATTCATCATTATAATTTCTATATGATTCTTAAATATGAACTTAAAAGGGGGCCTGAAGAGATGATTTGGTGGGTAAGGTCCTTGTTTCACAAACATGATTGCCTGGGTTTGGATGCCTAGCACCCAAGGGGAAAACAGGCATGGTGGTGTCCACCTAAAATCCCAACACTGAAGAGGCAGAAACAGATGTAGTCATGGGTGGGCTTCAAGTTCATGTAATAAGGTGGAGTGTAATAGAGGAAACACCTACCATTGACCTCCACCCTCCATATATACCTGCACACATGTGTACATACACACACAGGAAGAGGTACATGTGTGCATGCACACACACACACTCACAAGCAAACACAGGAATCTAAGTAAACATTCTTAGTTTTAGCACAAATATTTCTAGCTTCAAGTCAAGAAGTAAGTTAGGCATAGGACTACAACTAGCATTCTCACATTCTATCAACGTTGTCCACACATTTCTCATATATTTCCCATTACACAGATTAAAATCATGCTTCTTCTTCCTGCTTTAGAACCATAGATGCAGAACCTTTGATTTCTATGGATGAATGAGATAACCGTGACCTGTTCACTCACTAAGAACACGGAAATGATATCAGAAGGATCACAATTAGTTTGGGAGACATGGGCAAGATGAAACAAAAATCAGCAATGCCGACTAAGTCGGAAGCCAATCAGATACAAGTCTGAAATATTATATGACATAAAATCTGAACAGTTAGTGTGATTTGGGACTATTTAAGAAATGGGATTATGTAACAAACAAAGGCAAAATAGGATGCTCTAACCTGGAATGTTGGACCTAGGGAGTGAAAAGAAATAAGTGACTGGAAGGAACCCAAAGAAGATCATCAACAGTGATGGTTTTCAAGTAAAATATGAACTTTTTAGTGTAGCCAAACCACAGAGTCAGACCCAAGGGGCCTGATACAAATCTACAAATAGCTCAAGGGGATAAACACCAAGAGTAAAGAGAAATTTTGGCGGGAGACATGAAAAGTTTCAAGGGATAAAGTTAGGATCCAGAAAAGAAAATTTAGGTTAAGCATCAGAATATATCCTTTGATAGTAAGATGTGGTTGCAGAAAAATTTCTTAAGTGAATAGAAAAAAAAACTGATATATTTTCTGAGATCCTTGGTAAGAGGATACCTTGATGTCAGACCAAGGATTCTAGAACTTTCACTACAATAGTCTTGTGCCATGACCAGATGAAATAGATAGCATCAATTTTTTAAAGCCAAAATTTCTGTGATAATTGTAATGCGAATAAATAGTGAACAGACTGTTCTGCTCCTTAATAGACTGTATCTTAGAACTTTTCATTAAGGCCTTGAGAAAAAACTCAAATAAGCATGATATTATATGCAAGTAGCAATTTGGGGTATGGAGCAAAGTCTTGGAACTGCTTTTGAATATATGTTGAAAATAATTTTTCTCACTGTTGTTTATTTTTCTTGAAAGTTAGGTGATGAATGTTTAGAAAGATTCTGGTAGTTGGAAAGATGGTTCAGTGGTTAAGAAGCTGCTCCTCCTCAGGAGCAGGACTTGGTTCCTAGCACCCACAGGGCAGCTCCCAACTGCAACTCTACTTCTAAGGGGTTGTGTCACTCCTGTCCTCAGACACTGCTTTTATGAGGTGCATAGACATACACACAAGCGAAATATTCATACACAGAAAAGAAAAAAGGAAATAATAAAACAAGAGAGCTTCTGCTAATTATTTTAACACATTCACCTGTTTCTGGAATTGGTAAATAGACTGGTATCTCTTTCTTCATTTCAGGTAACATAACCTGGCCATCAACCAAAGTGGGCAATAGGAGCTGAGTCTGCATGGAAAGAGTAACATAGGTGTTGTGGGAGCTGCGGGCCTCTTCCCACAGCCCGGGTCCCAGCCGCCTGGCTAGTTTATGCCCCGAAATAACAACACACAAACTGTATTCTTTTAAACACTGCTTGGCCCATTATATCTAGCCTCTTCTTGGCTAACTCTCACACCTGGACTACCCCATTTCTAATAATCTGCATAGCACCATTAGGTGCGCTTACCGGGAAAGATTCAGCATGTCTGACCTGGCAGCTTGCTTCATGGCGTCCACCCGGGAGAGGGGAGCATGGCCTCTGCTCCAGAGAGCAGAGCTGTCGAGTCTGAGCTCACTTCCTCTTCCTCCCAGCATTCTGTTCTGTTTACTCCACCCACCTAAAGGCTGGCCAATCAAATGGGCCAAGGCAGTTTCTTTATTAGCCAATGATCTTCCTCCATCACATAGGATGCCCTGAGCCAGAGTGAGTAATACCAAAAGTTATGAGAACTGCACCATACATTTAATATTTAGGTGGAAAAGAATGTATTTTAAAATTTTGTTTTAATAAATTTATTTATTACTACTATTATTGAGAAAGGGTTTCACTGTATATACCTAGCAGGCCTGGGACCCAAAGAGATCCATCTGCCTCTGTCTTCTGAGTGCTATGATTAAAGGTGTGGAATACCATGGCCAATTTATTTTTAAGTTACTTTACTGTATTGAATTAACAAATAAAAACATCACACAGCTAGATTTGGGTTGCCATACAAGTTAACACTTGCCCAGTCGCAAATACTTCAGTGAACTTCTACACAATTAGAATGACCATTCTGAAGTTAGGGAACTTTGTTTAGGGTTTTCCTTTTATTCTTAATTATATTCTTATTGGTTTATAATGTGGTAATGAAAATGTGGGAAATATACAAAATGAATTATTATGCTGGTAAGTAAAATGAACTAATATTTAAAAGAAAATGTATGAACTTAGCCGGGCGTTGGTGGCGCACGCCTTTAATCCCAGCACTCGGGAGGCAGAGGCAGGCGGATCTCTGAGTTCGAGACCAGCCTGGTCTACAAGAGCTAGTTCCAGGACAGGCTCCAAAAACCACAGAGAAACCCTGTCTCGAAAAATCAAAAAAAAAAAAAAAAAGAAAAAAAGAAAATGTATGAACTTAAAATGTACAATATTAATTGAGATCCATAATTCTCCTTCATAGGCAGATGCCAGCCTAGAAAGTATTCATGTTTACATGTGAACAACTGTGTGCACATTGTAGTAACATTCAGGAAAGAGACCAAGAAAGGGTAATACTAGATGAGAAATATGGATGGAATACAGACACTTGAGTTGTGGAAGAGGTTATAAAGCTATTTGTGTGTGTGTGTGTTGTTTGTTTCAATTCTGTTATAGCTTTTTTCTTCCTTTTTTGTGGTAAGTACCATCACAAAAGTTTTTTAATATTAAAAAATACAAATGGTTTTCTTACAAAAATCTTTCATTATAGAAGAACCATTACATTTGTTCCCATGTTTTAAAAGCACAAATAAATACATTAGCTAACTTTTCCCAACCACGAAGCAACTTCCAAGTTAGTGTTGGGTCAGGACCTGTTGGAGGCAAGGTGATGAATTAACTGACAAGTATCTGCTCCAAGCCCTAGAGGAGTCATCCTGCTTGTTGGCTCTCCATCCATGATCAGAAATGCCTTTGCACCTGTATGACATTCCTATCTGACCATCACAATCCTGACAAGGGTGCATTTTCAACGTCATGAACATCACAGGAGCTTAGACAAATAGAACACCCATCTGAGGGCTGGAGAGATGGCTCAGTGGTTAAGAGCATTGCCTGCTCTTCCAAAGGTCCTAAGTTCAATTCCCGGCAACCACATGGTGGCTCACAACCATCTGTAATGAGGTCTGATGCCTTCTTCTGGCCTACAGACATACACACAGACAGAATATTGTATGCATAATAAATAAATATAAAAAAAGAACACCCATCTGAATTAGAAATGACATTCACTCAGCTACCTTGAGTTAAAAGTGGTCCCATAAAGTGTGACCCTGTTAAACATCTACTCCAAATGCCAAGATTCAGTGAAGCATAGTCATGCAATGAGGCGTAACTGTGCAGTGGTATCCTAACACTGAAGACTATTCAAATAGGTGTTTTCGTCAAGAGTGTAAAGTTATGAGGTATTGTTACCAAAGAAAGGTCAGGCAAGATGCACCCATATTTACTTCTTTGAGGAGGAAAGATTGCCTAAGGTTATCAACCCCCAAAGATGGTATACTTTCAGGTAGGCCATCAAATGATTTTAAACGCTGTGGCCACTCTCAAAACAGTTGATTGACAACCACAGAAAACTCTTGGGGCCTGCCAAATAAACAGAAAGAGACAGCAGCAGACAGTGATGAGATCTTAGAATCTCACATTTGGTTTTTAAGGCAGGAGAGACAGTTGTGGTGACTCACACCTTAAATTTTAGCATGGGGAAACAGAGGCAGGAAAATCTCTAAGTTCAAGGCCAGCCTGGAACACAGAAATTTTGGGGCCAATTGAGACTACATAGTGTGACTCTGACCAAAATTAGAATAATGATAGCCACGGTCTTAGTTAGATTACTATTGCTATGATGAAACCCCATGAACAAAAACAAGATGTGGAGGAAAAGGCTCATTTGACTTACACTTCCATATCATAATCCATCACTGAAGGAAATCAGCACAGGAACTCAAACAGCAGGATCTTGGAGGCAGAGGCTGATTCAGAGGCCATGGAGGAGTGCTGCTTACTGGCTCATTGGGCATGGCTTGCTCAGCCTGCTTTCTTATAGAACCTTGGCTGCAGCCCCATGGAGGTATTCTTTCAATTGATTTCTATTGAGGCTGCCTCCTCTCTGATGACTCCAGCTTGAGTCAAGTTGACACAAAACTAGCCATGATAACCGCTCACCCACCCACACAACACAAACCCAACCAACCAACCAAAGCCACAAACAATCAAAACTAAAACAAAGTATCTTCACCCATCAGCTCATTCCCTTTCAAGTTATCCCAGGGAGGCAGGCTCCTGCTTTTACAAACATATGTACAGGCTACAGGAGAAATCTGGACAGGATGCCCCAGGTGTTTTGTGTAGGTAATGCATTTCCCTGTGAATTAGATTTTATGGCCTGCCTCCTGCTAAATAGTAAACCACCTGGGAACCTCAAGGTGGCATTGTGAAAAGCCACAATAAAGCCATCTGCCAGTGCAGCCAGTGTCACAGGAATAAGGTCTTCTAAAATCAAAATCAGACAATTGCTGGGGTTTTCACAAGGCAAATAAATACTTGTGTCCAACAGCCATATTAATAACTTCGTTTTGTCTTTATTCCTAGTTCTCTTCACCCCCACGTGTTTTTTATTTGTTTGTTTGTTTTGAGACAGGGTTTCTTCTCTGGAACTTGCTCTTGTAGACCAGGCTGGCCTCGCATTCACAGAGATCCGCCTGCTTCTGCTCCAGAGCGCTGGGATTAAAGGCGTTCGCCACCACCGCCCAGCTGTTTCTGTTGTTATTGTTGCTGTTGTTTGTTTTTTGTTTTTAACACACAGAACCACAAGAAAAGGGTATTTCCAACGTTCTGACCAATCCCTGTAGTTCCTGCAAAGATGATTGTAAGATGAATAGCAAAATTTAAGTGTGACATCAGAAAGACCCACAAGCGACAAGTGAAGTTTGGCGTTTTACGGATTCCGTGAGTGGGAAAGTGGAAGAAGCTGCTCTGGGTTCATTTGCAAGCCCGGATTACTGACTATGACTTCTCTTGTGTTTTTCAATTACTCAAGACCTGGCAGCTAAGCCCCGTGCACAGGCGCACCCCCAAGCCAATTAATTTTAGTCCAGTGAATCTATATACCCAGACCAAACTCTGTTCACTTCTCCTCCTAAACAGAACACATCTACACACGTGCTTAAGAACCTGACACTCGAGGACTTCCCACCTCCTTCCACTTTTCTTAGTAGGTCCCCGTGGGCAGCCTCAAGCATTTGAATTACATCTTCAGCGTTCCTTAAAAAAAAAAAAAGCGGCAGGGTTAGGGTAGGAGGAGTGAAGGCAGGGGATTTAACTCTAAATTCAGAAAAATCGTCCGGGGCTGCGGGTCTGACACAAGTGGGTGGGGTGCAATCTGACACTCCCCTTCCTTTGTAGAAACGTGTGTGGAGAAGGCGCGCCCCTGGGTTTGGGGGAGGGGAGTCGGGGAGAAGGTCCGCACTTCCGTCCTTTAGATTTTCTCCCTAGAGGCCGGGTATCAGAGACTAGCCGCCTGTTCTGTGAGCTGCTTCCCAGGTTTGGCGCCTGGAAAACTTCACGTTCGGCTTTCTCCTGCTCCTGGCTCCGCCCCGGCTCCAGACCCTGCCTTCCTTTGGCCTTACCCGTCCCGGGCCACCCCTTTTCCCGATGCCTCTGGCGCAAGGGTGCTGAGACGTCTCTGCGCCAGCTCTGGGCCCAAACAAGGCTGGCAGTGAATATCAAGTGTCACTCTACAGAGGAACAGGGACAACCGCTTCGGAGGGTGTCTTCTGAGCTCAGTGCTTTCACAGAAGCGCTGAGCCCACTTGGGAGTTCTTTGCTACCGTTGTCACTTAGCTTTTTTGGAAGGCCCGGGGTGCAGCACGCAGGGTGTCCCACTGAAGCAACACAGGGACCGCGCAGGAATGTGAGCTTGAAGATACCTTTGAGCCTCGCCAGTAGGAAAGGAGGGAGCAAGAGCCCAACTGATCCCCAAAGCGCAGCCGCGGTCCCCAAGTCACCAAAAAGGTGTATGGGGGCGCAACCTGGCAACTGAGCTCGGTGCCCCCAGAGGAATTCTCACCGCGCCGGGAGCACGGGAGACGTGCTCTGGGCGGACTCTCAGGCAGCCTCCTCCCGAGCCCTCTGGACTGTCCTCAGGCCACGAGGAGGAGCTTGTTGGAGACTTCGAGCCTGTCCAGAGCCAAAGAGCTGGAGCGCAGAGTCTCCCGCCTTCGGCTGGGAAGGGGGAGTGGTGCTGGCGGGCTGGAGCTAAGATCTCAGCGAGCCACTGACCTTCTTCCTCCTCTTTCTTAGCCTCTTTGAAACTTGGACTCCCGGGAGAAGGTTCTAAAGACGGTAAAGGGATCAGCACCTCTTTTTTCCTAGAAGGCTGGGGGTGGAGCTCCTCTTTCTGTCTCTGCGAGGACACTCGGAGCGCGCTGGTGGAGCGTGAACGGGGCAGTGCCCTCCATCATCCTCGGCGAGCCTCGTCTGGCATCTTTCCTCCAGCCTACTCCAGCCACTTGTTTTCTCAGGTCACAGCCTCCAACGATCTAGGAGGGAAAAGAGAAGAAGGTGGCCCTCTGACCCAGCCCTGCGGAGATGTCCGCGCAGAGCCTGCTGCACAGTGTCTTCTCCTGCTCCTCGCCCGCGTCGGGCGGCACGGCCTCGGCCAAGGGATTCTCCAAAAGGAAGCTGCGCCAGACGCGCAGCCTGGACCCAGCCCTGATCGGTGACTGCGGGAGCGAGATGGGCACCGAGGGCGGCCTGCGGGGCTCCACAGTAAGCCGTCTCCACTCTCCGCAGCTCCTACCCGAGGGTCTCGGTTCCCGCTCGGGCTCGGCGTCTTCTCCCCGAAGTCAGCACCCTCGGGCTACCCGGTTCCCGACACCCAGACCTCTATGCTCGTCTTTTTCCACACCCAGTACCCCTCAAGAAAAGTCGCCTTCTGGCAGCTTCCACTTTGACTACGAGGTCCCACTGAGTCGCAGTGGTCTCAAGAAGAGCATGGCCTGGGACCTGCCTTCGGTATTGGCCGGGTCCGCGAGTGGCCGCAGTCCCGCAAGCATCCTCTTTTCCTCCGGGGGAGGCCCCAATGGCATCTTTGCTTCTCCTAGGAGATGGCTCCAGCAGAGGAAGTTCCAGCCGCCACCTAACAGTCGTAGCCACCACCCTTATGTCGTGTGGAGGTCCGAGGTAGGGACTAGCGCCTTGCGTCTCACAGCCCCAAACTGGATGCCCCAGGCAATTCCAGGTGGCAGTCTTTAAGTCCGTCCTATTTACAGAGTGAGGCATCCGCTTTAGCTGCTTGACTCAGGCTGTTTAGGTGGTGCCAGAATGAGACCACCCTAGGATGTCCATCATAGGAGTGTGTCTGGAGGAGTACTAGGGTTCACTTTGGAGTGGTCACGGGACTTGGAATAAGAGATGGTGTTCTGATTTCTTTTTGATGTTGAGGTCAATCGAAGGGTCCTCTCATCTCGTCACCCAGACTGAATGAATAATTTTAGGAACTCAAAATGATTCATTGCTAAGTTCTTTGCGATGATCTGGTGAAAATATAATTTGATATACATCCACTACTAGATTATTCAACAGAATTCAGAAACTACTCTGAAAGATGTATGTGGTGTGTGTGTGTGTGTGTGAGAGAGAGAGAGAGAGAGAGAGAGAGAGAGAGAGAGAGAGAGAGTTTGGGTGGTAAGGTAGAAGGGTATGAAATATCATAGAAATCTGCCCAAATTCCACTAAGGACAATTAGTAGTTACTGGAATAGACATGAATCAGGAATCAATAATAAATAGGGAACTCAGAGGGAGCTATCTGATTTCCTTCAAATGTTGGCTCTCTGGTTCTGAATGGAGAATAGAGCCATTGGGAAACTGTGGTTGATGGGGACTTGGAAAGCTGCATACTTTTAGGGAATAAATAGTAGTTGGTTAAAAAATGACCACCTCCTTCCCACTTTAATCCACAAACTCTGTAGGTTTGCCTGGGATCTGTTTCCATAAAGGAAGGGCGATCTCATCAATTGTAATTAAATATCTTAAAGCACAGTTAGCATTACAGAAATGAAATGAAATACTATGTAATTGCTGGAGATTTAGGCTAAATAAAGGAAACACAACCAAGCCAAACAGTTTGAAAATAGCCTCTCAGCTCTGTTAGCATGAGCTAACTTCGATTTCAGTTTTAGTAGACCAATCTACAAAATCTACAAAAAAAATCAACATTATTGATCATAAATAACAGGATCACCTGGTGTTAGTGACTGATTTAGAGTAACCACTGCTGCTGCTGCACAACATGCAAATTAGGGAAGAAATGATCAAAAACCTTGCCAACAAAATCAGGGAGGTGGTCAGTGGGAAGAAAAGTTGAGGCAAAGATACCACATCACATCCCAAACTGGCTTGGTATTGGGAAGCAGAGAAGCTAAGCTCCGGCTCCGTTTCAGAAACACACCTTAGCAGATTAACCTAGAGAAGGGAGGGGAAGGGAGGGAAAGGGGAGAGAGGGGGAAGAAGGGGGAGAGGAGAGAGAGAGATACCAGAAGCAAGCCAATTTTTGAGGTTTGATAGTTTGCTGACATTCTTAGCCATTATCATCTCCGACTTGAAGAACAAATATTGAAGTTGCTGTGATACTGGGTGACTTCTGTCCATTTCAGAGAGTATAGGCCATCTGCACAGAACGCATCTATCGTGACTTTCACCCTTTTGTAGCGGTTAAAGCTGACTACATTGCCATCTAGCAAAAGAATAACATTTTCTCATAAAATATTTATGTGTGTAAGTGGGCAGGGGTGGGAATCCCTTTGTGCTTGAGGCATATATGAGGTGATTGGCAGGAATCCTGGCATGTAGGTCCAATGTTGGTTTTGTTTGGTAGAGGCCAAGCTATCATAATATAACCCTTACGTCTGGAATTTAATGGTTTGGGTTACCTTTCAAAGATTGAATGTCATGGAACCCTTTCAAAAGCCAAGAAAATTCATCCACTGGGCACTGCCCATCTTTCTTGCTTGTAAGAAAGCTATGTCCCTTGTCCTAAGAGATCCTAACTTTATTAATGACTGCAAAAACCCAGCAAATGAGCACCCTGTGTGGTTGCTCAGAGGCCTTAAAAGTGCACTTTGATTCACACAGACTTGTTTCTTGCACTTTGTCTGGTTGTTCTGACTCAAGGTTTCTCAACGTTGACATTATTGATATCTGAGGCCCAATATTTCTCTGCTACGAGTGTTGCAGTGTTGAGTAGCCCCGTTCTCTGCCCGCTAGGTGCCCCAGAGCACCTGGGGAAGTTTGGGGGACTAGTGACTGTGATGAAACACTGTGACCAAAAAGGGGAAGAGAGGGTTTATTTCTGCTCACACTTCCAGGCAACAATCCATCCCTGAGAAGTCAGGACAAAAACTCACACTGGGCAGAAATCTGGAGGCATAAGCTTATACAAAGGCCATGGGCGAGTGCTGCTTACTGGTCTGCTCCCCATGGCTTACTCCGCCTGCTTTCTTATATACCATAAGACCACCAGCCCAAGGATGGAACCACCCACAGTGGGTTGTGTCCTCCCCCATCAATCACTAGTTAAGAAAATCCTCTACAGCCAGATCTTATGGAGGCATTTTCTCAACGGAGGTTCCCTCCTTTCAGAGAGCTCTAACTTGTGTCAAGTTGACATAAAACTAGCCAGCACACCATTCCTTTATCCCAGTAACACAACGAAACAAAACTATTGATGCTGCCAAATACTTTCTAGGGCTATAACCACTGTAGCTGAGAACCTTCACATTTGTGATGTTTAGTGCAGCATCCCAGACTGGGCTCTACCAAGTGCCTACAGTGAGCTACTCTACTGTATTACTGGTGCTTTCCTCTGATTTTTAACCCATGAAGATACCTCTGGAGCCATGCTTGAAGATTCCACACACTTCTAAAATTTTCTTCGTATTTTTTCTATCTATTCTCATAAGTGCACATGAATATCTGAGAATTCATTTTCAGGTTTAATTAGTGATGTATCACACCCATTTGCATTTAGTAGTCCTCTGAGCAGACGCTGAGATGATAAACAAAATTGGGCACACAACAGTTTCCACTTTCAAGATTTTCATAAATGCCCACAGTACTATTTCTTGTGACACTTGATGCTCAGGAATGTCTGATTTATGGTCTCAACCTGGGCGGTTTTCGACAAAATTAGGAATGACTCTGTTAAAATTCTTGTACTATGTGTTTCAATATTGATTTTCCCAAGTCCAATTCATGGACACACAGTATGATGATGTGATAAGTACTTGTTTACCAACTTGGCGTTCTTTAAACAGACCCCTGCCTCTGATAATGGAATACCACCTGTTCTTTCAAAACTGGAATGCTCTTGATTCTTGTTAACCAGACCTGGAATTATGCTCTTATGCTACTAGACATTTGTCAGCTTGAGTATTTCACAATTACAATAATTTCTGGATCTATGGCTTCTTTTCTTCATTCCTGTCTAAGACATTGTTTCTCTAGGTACCATGAGTACAGAGAAGTCCCGATATGGGGAAAGTTCTTAGTTCATAGTATAAAAAGATTAGCACTCTAAGGGACCAGAGTTGAGCAAGTAATGATTCAGTGTCTTTTTGGCAGTGTTTTGGAGGTATTTGCTGTTTTGAGAACAGTTGAATTTGATCTTTAAGCCATACTTACATACAAGGAAATGGGAGGTCATTTCTTGTGCACATTTGTGTGCCGATCTGAGGGGTATGTGTGTGGAAGTCAGATGACAACCTCAGATGTTCGTTTTCCCCTTCCACCTTGTTTGAAATAGGATCGTTCTTTTGACTAAAACTCCTTAAGCCAGCCACTCTGGCTTGTAAGCGAACTTCGGTTGTTCCCATCTCTACCTCCTATCTTGAAGCATCAGTACTGAGATTATAGATGTATGATACCATGTCCAGACTTAAATGGGTGTTGGGGATTCAAACTCAGGTCCTCATACTTGCATGGTAAACCAACTCCTCAGCTCCCTGGGGGGTTATTTCTTGCAACAATATGTTTGAGGTTGGGTGGTTCGGATGCTATCTACCTAATCTATGTAGCAACTGCAAGGCTTTTGATACAGAAATGTGTTGAAAATAGAAAGCAGGTACAGTTGGAGGAGTACCTATAAGCATAGATAAGGAATACATTCTCTGTTCTCCCCAGGAATCTCTTGTCTTCTAGAGAGAGGTGAGATGCTGTAACCTATTTGTGAAGTGAGAAGTTAGGTGGGATGGTATCTGACTAGCTCTTGGGTGACCTTGCTCAACAGGCAGTGCAGTGTTTATCACAAAAAGCCCTAATATGGGATTCTGAGGAATTCAAACTATGCTATATAGAACCGTGGACTCTTCACCTGACAGTAACTCTGTCCTCAAGAGATCGTTGGGAAAATCTTGAAGTCCTTTTGGGATATTACAGCTAGTAGTGCTGCTGTATTAGTTTCTGATCACAAACCTCGTGATTTAAAGCAATACGAATCTCCTCTCTTTCTGGAGACCAACAGTGCCAGTGAGTCTCAGCTAGGCTACATTTAAGATATCAGTGAGGTTGTGTTCTTTCCAAAGGCAGCTAAGAGCTGCAGCCTTCCCTTTCCCAGCAGCACATTTCCCTTTATCTTCAAAGCTTGCTATGTTATCTTTTTTGATCCTTCTTCTCTAGTCATTTCTACATCTGACTTTCTTCAAGACACTTATGCTTACATTGGGATTATCTGGGTAATCCAGTGTAATCTCCCTATTTTAAGGACATCTGATCAGCAAACTTTAATTGCAGTTGAAACTTTAATGCCCCCTTTCTATGATGTACTAAGAGGTTCCAGGAACTTAGGCATGTACATTGTTGACAGGCTATTATGCTATCTACCACAGGGAGAGGTTTCTGCTAGTGACATCTAGTTGGGAGGCCAGGGAAATGGCTTAAACACCCTGCAGTGTTCAGGGCAGTCCCGTGACAAAGAATCATTATGCAAAGATAGTCAGTGCCAAAGTTGAGGATCTTCTCTGTGGAGAATGGGGGGGACTTAGGAGTTTTGAAGTCCGAGGGTATAACACAAGTAAATAAACATTTTAGTCATTGCTTTGATATCTAGGGAAGCACTGTATAAAAATCACAAAACAAGCAGAAGTAGGTACTCAGGAGAGAGGCACATGGGACTACCAAGTCCAGCCCCTGTAAATAAATGCAAATTGGTATATAGCCATTACTATAAAACCTTTTGTATTTCTGACCCTCCGTTTGAGTAAGTTGTTTTCTTGCAATCATTGAAATACCTGAAAGCAGATCTCGCATTTGTCTTTATATTTTTCATATCATGTTCCAGAGTTTTAGACCTCCCAGGGATGCTCTTCGCTGCAAGCATGTGACATATATTTTCTGATTTCCTGCTAGAAATCTTCTCCAGGTGGCCACTGGATAGCTCAGGTTCTGCAAATCTGGACCAGAATGAGTTACACACACACACACACACACACACACACACACACACGTATCAGTTATTTTGGTTGTCACTAATATTCTCCTGCTTGCCAGGAGATCGCTTAGTACCTCCTCCTCTCTTCTCTTCCCTTTTCTTTTTTTCTCTCCTCTCCTCTTCCCTCCCCTCTTCTTAAACCTCCTTCTCTCCCCTCCTCTCCCCTCCGCTCTGTATTCTCTTCTCCTTTTCACAAATCTTTATGATGTTTACTTCTTTAATTCTAGAATGAATCAGAGAGAAGTGTGTGAGAATGTCTACAGAGAGTCCTTACCTCTGTCTCCAGCTTTTCATTCTTATTGTCGCTGCCCCTTTTCTGCCCCCCACCCACAACTCCCTTGCTTCTGTGTCCTGCTGCTTGGTCATCTTGCCTTCAGTTGAGCTGCTCTTATCTTGGTTTCATATTTCAATAACACAGTTATCATAATGTTCCTCTCTCATGAAGCATGTTTGATAGAGTGTCATGTGTATATATAAAATGAATTCTTTATTTTTGAGACAAACTCTCACTAGTGTAGCCTTGGCTGGCCTGGAACTCAACAAGTAGACCAGGATGGCCTGCAACTCAATGAAGATACATCACCTCTGCCTCCCATGTGCTGGGATTAAAGGAGTGTGCCGCAACACCTGGAGATTCTAATGGCTTAGTTAATCATTTCAGTGTATTTAAGATACAGTCTTAGCTTTCTTCCTCTCCTTCAAACCACTAAGGTTTAGCAAAAGCAAACTGGTCATTTTTTTAGGACCTGATTAAGTATTTCTTCACTGTCATCTATTCAGTGGACCTTGGAAATATCCGTGGAGCACACAAGCTTTGCTCTGTAAGTGTGCCACCTGTATCACCTGGAACCGCAGTCGGGCAAGGGTCTGGGGAGTAGAGAACACACAGAGACCCGGGTCACTCTTGAAGCAAGAATGCCAATTTTATTATGTTCCAAGGCAGCTTTTATAGGGCTTTCCTTAACTAGTGGCCACGCCCTAGCTCTCAGGATTTTTCACTGCAAGCCCACCAGAAACCACTTCCTTGTTATCAGGAACTCATGAAGGTTTCATGTTCATAGCAGCTGCAAGCATAGAAAAACAAGTTGTTTACTCCAACAGGCAAGGGGTCATAGAAAGTTCAGGGTCTGAGGGTCTGCAGCTCCCAACATGTAAGGCGCTTATAACCTGTAGAAGCAGTAATGTCTATTGAATGAGTTTTTACACTTGTTTATGGTGATGAGCCATCATGACAGGCGTTTAAATACGGTGGCAGATTAAATAATGGCTCCCAAAGATTTCTGTGTCCATATCCCAATCCCCAAATGTGTAAATATTCTACCTTATATGCCAAAAGAGACCTTACTAATGTGTGACTGAAGTGGATCAAATGGGTGGGGCCAATCCAATCACAAGGTTCTCCATAAGAAGGGAGTAGAAGGGTAAATTATAGAGAGAGGGCAGAGGGGAGGGAGAACTGGGAGGTGAGACAGAAAGGAAGGAGAAGGAAAGAGAGATTTTGAAAATGCTACAATGCTAGCTTTCAATGTGGAGAAAGAAACCACGAGTTAAGGAATACACCAGCTTTCATAACCTGGAAAAGGCAAAGAAACAGTTTCTCCCCTGGCGTTCCTGGCCCGAAGCACACAACTCCATAAGACACCTTGATCCTCCTAGCCCAGCGAGTGCCTGAACTCCTCAACTGTTGGAATGTATGTGTTGTCTTCCAACACTGTGCCTGTGATAATTTGTCACAGAAACGTTACCAAATAAACCCAAGGTCTAAGGCAATCTTGAATGTATCAAGTGAAACCAGGGAATGAAAAGACTTTTTTTTTCAAAGACCTCCTAGAAAAGGCTCTGTTTATGAGAGAATATAGGGCTGGGGAGACAGTTTAGTTGATCTATAAAACTCTTGCCTCTTCGGCACCTGGACCTGAGTTTCCCCAGAACACATAGGAAATTATTAAATGGGGTGTTGTGTATCTGTAATCCCAGCAGTGGGGAGATGGAGGCAGGAGGATGACTGGGTTCACTGGATAGTAGACTAGCCTGATTGGTGAGCTCCAGGCCAGTGAGAATCCCTGTCAAAGAAAATGGATGTCACTCCTGATGCAGATACCAAGGTTGTCCCCTCTCTTCCACATGTATGTCCACCCGAGTACACAAGATTCTGCACACAGGTACATAAAAAGACGGAACTTAGTATATCTGAGGGACTTAGAGTGGAGCGTGAGAGTGGGAAGATAGTGAAGTCTAGGTCTGGCTGGACTTGTGATTTTGTCGTTTAATGGAAAGTTCCCTGCAGACATTATGTCTATTCCGTTAACTTTGATTTTTGGTGACTTAGTTCCAATTCTGTCTGAGAAGTACATCTATGCTGTATGGCTCAACTAGTTACTGTGATCAGATAAATAAATTTACACTCTGGTGCATTTCCTAATAGAGTCAGGATTTGCAAAACCATGAACTTATTTTTTCACGGAGAGCTCCTGAGTCTTATAATCTAGTTCTCACATACAGGAAAATATGTTTCATAGCAGAATATGCTCAGGAATTGACAAAATCTGTGTGTTGACAGTGGTTCTTCCAGATCCTGGAGGCATGATTTGGGAACATAACATCTTGTTCTAAGGTTTACTGCATCTGTGCTAAGCCATTATTTAGCTAAATAGAGTAGGATTATGAGTACAACTATGTCATAATATGAAAGGGATACCTGGAATGCAGTGTGTAAAAACTGAGATTAGTTAGCTGGTGAAGAAGGATGTTTTCATTAGCCATTAGGGAGATGCAAATCAAGACTATTATATGATACCACTAGCATAACTAGAATTGAAAAGAGCAATAACAGGAAGTGTTGACAAGATGTGAAAAACTAGCATGTCCATATTGCCGCTAGCAGAAATGTAGGCTGGTGAAGTAGGTTTGAAAGCCATTTGACAATTGTTTAACATGTTAGAGAGTATTACTCTATGACTCAGCAATTCTGCTCCTGGCTACATACCCAAGAGGATTGAAAATGTGGCTGTTCCAAAACATATGCACAGGGGTCAGAGCAGTATTATTCATGTGAGCAGAATGATGGAACCAATCCAACCATTTATCAACTGATGAATGGAAAACAAAACATGGCCTAGCCACACAGAGGGAGATTATTCAGCAACAAAGGAAATAAAGTACTGATGCACACTACACAGGAGTGAGTTGTGAAAACATCGTGCTAAATGGAAGTAGTCAATTACAAAAGGCCACTGGTTGTATGAATGCATGTAAATGAAACATCTAGAATAGGCAAACAGTGATAGAAAGTAAATTGGTTTAATTGTGAGAAGTTGACAGGAGGGAGGAGTGATGAGTGGTGTCTGATTGGTATCATTCTTTAGGGCAATGAAAGTGATCACAAACTAGATATAGGTGATGGCTGTGCAACCTTGTTGATGCACTAAAAATCATCCAATGTACACTTTCGAAGGTCTAATGACCTGACCTGTGAATTGAACTTTAGCCAAAGAGAAAAAGGATAGTGTTCATTATTTTCATAAAACACACCAAGCATTGCTGCTATGTCATGTTTGCAATAAAAGTAAACACAAATGGAGGAGAACAATATTTTGCACACTTTCTTTGAAGATGCCATAAGGGAAGTAGTAACAGCTTTGGAAGACCCAGTAGAGGAGTCAGCAGCTACCTCTGGGATTTTCTGAGATTGGTTACCATGGAAATTCTATGCACTGCTTATTAACTTTGGAATCAAGCACAGAGAAGCTATTAAAATGATTGCTTTTCAGAAATGGCAGATATTTAAGAGAAGCACCACAACCACTTACACTTGTGAAAAATGTCGTGGTTGTATATCACTAGAGTCATTAACTAGTTAAAGACCTTCAGGAAATATTAGAACTAAAAGGACTTTGAGAAACCAGCCACTTCTTAAGTGATAATGTTGATGGGCCTAAAAGGAAAATGTTGAGCCCAAGAAGTCTTTGGAGAGACAGAGCGAACTAAGTTCTGTGACTTTATGGAACAACAAAATAATGTGTTTTCCTTCTGTAGCTCTGGACCACTCATGGAAACAAAAGCTGAAGTGTGAATTGGATCAATTCTCAGCTTGCGACTCTGATAACTTCACTTTCAGTTGTGCCAGCTCATACTCAGAGAACAAAATGCAGAAGAGAAGGGGAAGGAGAAGCATTAGGTGACGATAACTATGGCAACTTAAGTTTTATTACAGCTAATCACTTGAGCCAGGGGAATCTTGGACTTGGTTGCCACGTGTTTTTGGTTTCTGAACAGAGTCCAGTTCTTCTCCAGTTGAAACTTTCCATTGGGTCCTTGCTTACTTTGGTCAAATGGGAGTAGATGGATAACGATAACTCTAGGTGAAAGGGCTATTAGTATTTGTAGTGTTTAGAGAGTGTGTACCAGGTTTTGCTGTTGTTATTGAGGCAACTCTGGGGGATGGTGATGGTATCAACACTGATGTTTTAGATGAAGACACTGAGGATTTAGTTGGAGAAGCATTGAAGTGGATGCAACCAGAAGACCTGGATTCAAATCCTTGCTCTGTCCTGCAACTGAAGCAAATGAATGACCTATCTTCTATGTACCTCTGATTCTTTGCCTACCAAATGAAACTAGTGAAGGTGCCTCACTCACAGAGGCTTTGAGAGGATGCCATGACATAGTTACTTGGAAGGTGACCAGGACACAGGAAGGAAAACAAGTCAAAATAAAATAAAATTGAAGATGTGCCCACCCACACAGTTATGACGCAAATCATTAACAACAACAGCAACAAATATCCCCCTCCCCCAGAAAAACCAACAGCAACAACCTGTAAGACTAAAACTAAAGGGTTGATTTAGTCAAAAACATTTATGATGTCTAGTGCATGTACTGGGAATTTGGTCTTTCCACCATGGCCGTTGAAGGGATGATAATCAACATGTGAAGGAGTAGGTGCGGCTGCATGGGACCGCAGCAGATGGTGACTGGAAATTTACTTTACAAGTTGGTAAGTAAATAGTCAGCACTGGACAACAACAGGCTGTCACCCCAGGCATTTTGGCTCAGTGAGTTGGAACACAGGAATTTGACACACTTGCACTGTGGATTTGGTGTAACCAAACACATGCCAATAGGTCAAGGGGCAGCTTTCATCCCAACACACAGAAATCTTATGAGATTCAGCAGACATTTTTTTTTCTATGTAGGATACTTCAAAGTTGAGAAAGTGGGTAATCATCGGTGAAGCTCTAGCTGGTCACGACAGTGTGCTTTTCTCTTCAAGGCTACTGTGTTCTTATTCCCTATGCTACTATGTTCACAAGACCAAGCTGACTTTTTTTTTGTAGCTCATCTTACAAACATCTTTCTAGAACAACAAGGCAGCATCTCTCAGTTGAAACAGTGTCTCTATTCTCAGGTCCTTTGCTTAAAATCCTCCTGCTGGGTGGCCTTGTCTAGCCCCGATATGAGGCTTTGTGTCTAGTCTTATCTAACTTGTTTTGCCTGTTCTTTTGATATCACTGGGAAATTCGCTCTTTTATCAAGGGAAATAGAAGAGTGGAGGATCTTGGGAAGAGGGGAGGTGGAGGCCAGGGACTGAGGGAATGGAGAGAGGGCATTTGGTGGGGAT
This sequence comes from Chionomys nivalis, assembly GCF_950005125.1. NCBI lineage: Eukaryota > Metazoa > Chordata > Mammalia > Rodentia > Cricetidae > Chionomys > Chionomys nivalis. The sequence goes on along the minus strand of NC_080112.1, from coordinate 126,524,702 downwards.
GTAATATATGAGAGAATAATTAAAATAAAAAAGAATGGATGAGTATAGGTCAGTTAGGGGTTCATTTAAAGTCTTAGAAGGACCTGGGATTCATAGTCCTAAATAATGTAGCAGAGAGCCTTGATTTTGAAACTGTGGGCTGTCACTTTGAGTTGTGTAAACACTGACAGGTTTTCAGTGTCTGATTACCAGGTTTATCTGTCTTTTATAAAAAAGTCTTGGAAGAAATTAGATAAAATATGCAAAGATATTTGTTTATAGAAAAATCTACCTATAATTCCTATTAATATTTCTAGATATTTACTATTCTATAATACAACTAAATGGAATACTTGGGAAGAAAGTTCTTAAAAGTCTTCTATCCCATCCAGACACCTATGTGATACTTAAATCCCATTTATGGTACTTTAACTTTATGCCCATCAATCTACAGTGAAGATAAAGAACTTTGTATTTCTCCTGCTATGTTAGATAGTAATGGGGGAAAAAAAACCAAAAAAAAAAACCCTTCCTGGTATTGTGCTAAGAGGACAGTTAGATGAGTTATGTTGCTGTGATAGAACACTGACCAGAGGGAGCTTAAAGAAGGAAGAAAGAGTTTATTTGGGCTTATGGTTTTAGAGGGATAAGAGTTCATTATGGCAGAGGGCATGGCAGCAGTTGAGCAGAGCAGAAGGTGATCACATCTTCATCTATACACATGAAGCAGAGACAAGGAACTGGAAGGGGGTGAGGCTTTAAGCTCTCAAGGCTTGCTTCCTGCAATGCATTTCCTCCAGCAAGACGACACTTTGCCATAGCCTCTCCACACAGCACCCTCCAATGGGGATCAAGTATTTAGATGTCTGAGCCCGTGGGGATATTTCTCTTTCAATCTACCACAACGGTGTTCCTGTGACGTCCATCATGCTACAGGCAAATTCTACCTCTCCTATTATACAAATAACCACCCATCTAGTATACTTGGCAAGTACAAACTGGTGAACACAAATACAAGGATTTAGTCATCCTTTTGCGAATATACCAAATTCAGAATTGAAGAAAACTTGAAAGTGAAGAAGACTATTGATCCAAAGACATTTTTGCAAACTATCTAAATGTAAGATCAAAATGAAGTATCTTGAAGTACTTGAAGTTAACACCATGAATTAGACATCTTGTTAATGATTTTTATAAAAGCCCAGTGAGGCCGGGCGGGCAGGTGGATCTCTGTGAGTTCGAGACCAGCCTGGTCTACAGAGCTAGTTCCAGGACAGGCTCCAAAACCACAGAGAAACCCTGTCTCGAAAAACCAAAATAAACAAACAAACAAACAAATAAATAAATAAATAAAATAAAATAAAATAAAAGCCCAGTGAAAGTTCTGGCATTCATTCATGTTCCATGAGAACCCTGATCTTGGTCTTATAGCATACCTCTAAAGAGGTATGCTGAGTCTGGTTTTCATACTAATATGCCATCAATAAACTGAGTTGTCAGAATGTGTATGTCAAAATGCTGAGAAAACAGATAAAAGATGACATGGAGATAGACCTCAGACTTGACTAGGTAAAGGCTGGCTCCAGAAGCAAAAACTGTACTTTAATCTGTTTGCTTACTTATTTATCTATTTATTATTTGCAGTGCTTGCAATTGAACCTAGAATCTCATGCATGTTAGACAAGAAGTCTGTCTATCCCAGCCCTAACCTATACTTATACTTAACTTAGAAATATGTTGCTCCCTCTGTTCTCCCCCTATAACTTCCCATATCCCAGACTTTCCTGGAACTTGATATGTTACCAACGATGATCTTGAACATTTAATCTTAAACTTATGACCCTCTTGTTTCTACCTCCCTAGTATTAGAATTATAGGCATGAACTACCATATCTGGTCAGTACAGTGCTGGGATTTGAACCCAGAACTTCACAAATGCTAAACAAACATTCTACTAACTAAGAAAAATATATCCCAAGTCCTATATAACTTTTTCTCATATGCTGGAAAAGGTCAGAAAATTGACCAAGTTTTTAGGTTCATGATCAGAGTTTTGTTAGTTGAAATTGATCATTCAGAGTTATGAGTTTTAAAAAAGCAGTATAGTTCATTTCTCTTTTAAATATTAGCATGAATTTGGTTCTCCCTGGTGGCAGCTGGACAGGGGAGTTGAGGAGTCATGGTGGTTTACTCTGTTCTCATGTAGACGTGCCCTTTTATAGAAAAATATTGAAAATTATGTGCTGTAGCTCATTCTCCTCTTTAGTTTTCTGAGTTATATAACAAAATGGTAGATTATAGCTCACGTGACTGTTCACTCACTGAATCTAAAGCCATTCTATAAAGTGAATTTATAGACAAATTCATTGAAATAGAAAGTTGGATAGTTAAAAAGGAAATTAACTTAGAACACAAAGATTTCTTTCAATTAAATAATTGATTGTCTGTGAAATATATTTTACAACAGAAAGTTTAGTATTTTCATTTTATTTGAAAAGACTTTGTGCAGAGTTTGATGTCACAATTTACCAGTGTCATATCTCTGTTTTTGAATAAATGTGGGCCTTTTTAAAAATAATGTTTTATTTAATATGTGCACAATTTTTAAACTTCACAGTAGCATTTTAGTTTAGAAATAAAATGAAAATTTGGTTATATTGGAAGCAACGGGGATAACCTACTCCATAAAGGTATGTTTCCAAAAATTTGTGCAAAACTATAGAAGCCAAAGTTCTGTGATTTACTTTGAATTCCCTCAAAGACAGGATGTGGGTGGCTGCAGTTGATCTGGAAGGTGACATCAGGAAGCAGGAAGGAAGAAGACAAATTGAAACAGAAAAGAAGGAAATGCCATCATGAAGCTGTGTCACCCAGGTGTAGTCACAGGACAAGAGGATGGCTGAAGTTCCACCAGGACCACTGGGAAGTGTAGACTACCTCTTAGGATGATGGTTCTCCTGCGTTTCAGTTAGCCATGTCCAGAGACCAATGGTTCGCAACCTGTGGATCACGACCCCTTTATGGGTCAAATGACCCTTTCAGAGGGGTCGCATATCAGATATCCTGCATCCCAGATCATATTCTATTATGATTCATAACAGAAGCAAATTTACAATTAATGAAGTAGAAGCAAAAATAATTTTATGGTTGGGGATCACCACAGCATGAGGGATTATATTAAAGGGTTGCAGCATTAGAAAGGTTGAAAAATTACCTTGATAGACAATTTGCATTACAAATCAGCCCAGATGTGAGTGGTGTGAATGTGTGAGTGAGTGTGTGTGTGTGTGTGTGTGTGTGTGTAATTAGATTCTGACTCAGCTGGGGAGTTCTGCTGCTTTCAGTGGCATCAGCTGGCCTCATTCACTTGCCTACTTTCTGTTTGGGTCTGGGGGGTGGCTTGGAGAGCTCACTGTGGCTCCGTTTGCTGTCTAGTGTCTGGATGTTTCTCCATATGCTTTGGGTTTTCTTGCTGTATGACTAATTCCTGGTATTTGGTCAAAGGGAGCGACAGGATCAGGCAACTAAAAGGCAATGGAAATAGATTCCACCTTTTGATAGGAGAAATGAAGCATAATTTGTGGTCTTCTTTAATCTGTTGGAAGCTAAAAGAGGTGAAGCTGGAGAATATCTCTAGTAGTTTCTTTCTGCCATGGGTTGAGATTGCTCCTGGGGTTTTGACTAGCCTGCCCTTTGAGCATGTGACAGAATGTGCATTAGAGATGGGTCACTAGCAGCACAAGATCTGCCTGAGCTTGTGCAAAGCTGCCCTGAACGGGCAGAATCCCAAAATATGTTAGCATAGGTTCACAAAGTTAGAAGTAGTTTCTCAACATCCTCACTAACAAAAAGTATAGCAAATAGGCAAAATAACCAGATTCCTTAGAGATAGCTAAGCTTGGGATTAAATCCCAGTGCCACTGTGAATTCTAAACTTCAGTCCTTTCAACCTATTTACTGTGCAAGGGGAATATAATAGCACTCACTGGCTTTGTAGAAAGCCATTCAATTAGTTGCATAGTGTAGTTGGGAACCAGAGTATATGAGGTTTACAAAAGTGTCTGTTTTAATTACTTGCTGTCATTTATTCTGAATTGTTTTTGTAGGAAGATACAAGTAGATTTTACCATATTTCTGGGATGAAAAAGCCACAGTGCTATGGTAAATGTAAATCACTATTGTAAGATACAATTTTGGTTTTGTAAATTGCTGGAAAAGATGTAGTAGTTGAGGAACTACAAGGCAGTGCAGTTTTTCCTCTATATTTAAATTTTAAAGCTTGGGCTCTGCATTTCTAGTTGTATTAAAATGACTGCTGTATGAGTTTTGTCAGATATTTATGTCCGTGAATAAATGGCAAAATAAGATAGTCTTTAGTTTCAGAGTTAGAGCAAAGAAGTAATTAAACTCTGCATCCTGGGACTGCTCTTTCAGAGGACCTAAGTTCATTCCCCAGCACAACTGCCCATAACTCTAGCTATACATGATCTGATGCCTTCTTCTGGCCTCCTAAGACATCCTCACACTTGCACACACACACACACACACACACAGAGAGAGAGAGAGAGAGAGAGAGAGAGAGAGAGAGATTCACACAGACATACATAAATAAAAATACATATATTTTTTTAAAATACTATATCTCCTCTCCCTGGAATAGTCAGTCATTTAATAAGAGCTATTATTGATTTATCTTTTTTTCAAGAGTTTAAGCATATTTCTCACTTGGCAGTGCCTAAAGCTCAGGCAAGGCTCATTTACCATAAAAGTATCATTGTGTACCACTGCTTGGCCTTAGAATGTTTCTATCTACTCCCTAGAGAGGCTTCCAAAAGGCTTGAAGTGAACCAAACAAAGCAACAAAAACGGTCATCTTTTGTTCAAAATGACATGCTACAGTGCATGAGTGATGAAGGAATAAATTATGTTTGTACTATCATTAGTTGGTAATGATAACCCATAATTCTGACTGATTAACTCATTCATTCATCAAAGAATTCAACATGCCAGTAAAAATTCAAAGATTTGCTGACTAGTCATGATAATAGCTAATTTTTATTGAATTGTTTTCCTTGCTATAGTTCCCCTACTAAATGCCTTTAAAGGATTAGGGATCATTAAATCTCCACAACTCACAAAGTGAGTTCAAAATCAAGAAATGGGAAAAACGTAAGATTTGAATTCAGACCTGAGAATTTTCACCCACAAAAGGAACTATACATGGTCCTTGTTTGGACCTCCTCAGTCTAAAGACACGTGCCTGCCAAAATAATAGCTCATAACTATCGATCATTTAGAGGAGCCAGGCCCTCTGAGAACTACTTTCTTTGCAACAATTTATTTACTTTTCATAACAATCTCATGGATTATCACTAGTTCCGTTTTCTAAAGGAGGAAAATTTGAGAATTAAGTAATTTGCTCAAAATTTTGTAGCTCATAGGAGTTGGGTCTGGGACTTCAAACCTGATCGCCTGGTTTTACTTTTTTTTTTTTTTTTTTTTTCCGAAACAGGGTTTCTCTGTAGCTTTGGTGCCTGTCCCGGAACTAGCTCTTGTAGACCAGGCTTGCCTCGAACTCCCAGAGATCCGCCTGCCTCTGCCTCCCGAGTGCTGGGATTAAAGGCGTGCGCCACCACCGCCCGGCCATTTTTTTTTTTTTAATAATGGGAATATCTTTTTTTTTTAAATATTTATTTATTTATTTATTATGTATACAATATTCTGTCTGTATGCCGGCAGGCCAGCAGAGGGCACCAGACCCCATTACAGATGGTTGTGAGCCACCATGTGGTTGCTGGGAATTGAACTCAGGACCTTTGGAAGAGCAGGCAGTGCTCTTAACCTCTGAGCCATCTCTCCAGCCCCTCGCCTGATTTTAGAACTCTTGCTTGTAATCACTAATTTATACAGACTGTATTGAGTACTTTATCTAAACCAGGTATCTGAAGAAGGGAATCTAAAATTTGGTTCTGCCTTTGGAAGCAATGCAAGATCACATTTGAGGACAGGGTAAAAGCAACAAATATGTGTGTGTTTTTCTGGGAAACAAGGGAGATGCTTGAGGACAAAATGAATAAAAGGATGTAAGCATCGGTAACCAGGGCATGGTTAGGTACTTAAAGTTGTCTGATAAGACTGGAAGGTAGATCCATGAATTTTGGAAGTGATTTGCATGAGGTAATCTACTATCCAAGCAGCCATCAAAATATCAACATCTTTTAAACTCTTAATTTCTAAAAGTAATTTTTAATGACCAGAAAAGCAACAAAGACTGCAGAGGGTCCTTACATATTTTTCACGTTTCCCAGTGCCAATATCTTACATAACTGTCATATGTTCTTAGAAACTGAGAATTAGTCTTGGTAACAGATTCATTGCTAAGGTTGCCTTAGTCATAGTTTTAAATAGTGTGTGTTGCTGTTTGTGTGTGCATGTGTGTTTGGGGTGCGTGTATGCTTGTAGTGTGTGTGTGTGGTGTGTATGTGTGTGTGGTGTATAAGTGTGTATATGTTGTGTATGTATTGTGGTGTGTGTGGTGTGCGTTTGTTGTGGGGTGTGTGTGTGTGTGTATGTATGTGTTACTTAATTAACTTGGATTTTGACTGTCATCCCTTTAATGTCCCCTTTCTGCTCGAGGATCCCAAATTCCATCTGATTCACATGGCTTCTTGGTCTCTTCCAATTAATCTTTGTCTTTTTTTATTTTGGTACTCTTGAATAGCACTAGCCACCTATTTGGAAGAAAGTCCCTCCATTCTTTTTCCTGATTTTCTGTTCCATGATTAGAATAGGATGATGGGAGAATCCACAAAGCCATCATTTAAACACCAGCATCACTATTTATCTAGTTTAGTAACATTTGATGTTTCTGTTAATGTTGATGCTTTTAAAGTCCAATAAGAATCACCATCTTGCCCTGTCGGCATGGTAGGATGGTCATATGCTTTTTGGGAAGATGTAGTATTAAAGACATAGAGTGCAGTTAAAGGACAGGAAAAAAAAAAAGCTAGTTTAGAGCTGTGCCACTTGCAACCAGCTGACTTCAGTAACCATTTGGCAACATTCTTTCTTTTCAATCTGGATTCATATGCCCTTCCTCCCTGTTTCAATGTGAGGCCTTTTTTCATGAAAATCCATCACTTTGTCTTCTCTTGCTACCATTAGTCCCCAATAACATGTCTTAGGTGTTCCATTTGTTGGTGTATTTAGCCAGTAGAATTCCAAGATCAGAATGCTTTTTGTCATTTCCCTATTGGAAGGAAGAAAGAACTGGATGTTGAGTAAATATTCGTTTACATCAGCAGCATTCCTTTGTGCTCATTGGATGCTTAATTCTCTCTTGTTAACAGTGCTAGAATAAACACATAATTCTACCAAAATATTATCAGTGTGTGCTGTTTTCTTTCATTTGCCAGTCAGGATTGTTTCATAATAAATGCCACTGGAAAAAATACCATTGCCTAGCATTATCAGCAGTTATGTTAGTATCTCTACTTAACAAACTATGGAGTGTAGAACATGCTTTGCAAATAGAAGGGAAAATGGGTCTGGCTTCTGTTGCATTCCTAGACTATACTGACGTTGCTACCTGTAAGCTCAAATTTAAAATAAATATTTCTCTTAATTGACTAAAGTTGATATCATCATTTTATATAATGCTCAGAAACTAAATACTTTGTAGAAGACACACACACACACACACACACACACACACACACACACACACTATAAGGTTTCTTTTAGGATGGAGTAATACCAAAACAGGTGTTTATAATGCACCTTAATAGCAGGAATTTGTGGATTGAATCAGAAATTTATGTTTGTCAAAATGCTTTTAGTCAAATGGAACAAATGGATTTTCTCAACCAATTTTTCCATCTGACTTCTATCTTTATATCACGTTTTAGTTTCAACTATCACTTTTGTCCGTTAGAAGTACAAGTTGTTGTGTCCCAGCGCAGTTGAATCCCATCTTTTCATGTGTCTACAGGATACTTACAGATTCCACCATCATTTTAAACTAACTTTTTTTTTTTTTTTTTTTTGGTTTTTTGAGACAGGGTTTCTCTGTGGTTTTAAACTAACTTTTTAAAATGACTGATGAATCTTTCTTTCAATAAAGGGGAAACCATTGGATAATAGTTATTTCTCTCAACGTTTCTATATTCTGTAATCATCGTTTTCACAGTCTCAGAATGCTGAACATACATTTAATAATTGCTGCTTTTTAATAGTTTGTATTGGCCATCCTAAAGTTAACCCCCCTTTCGACAGTATGCTCATATTCAGTCTTTTCTTGCTAGTCCTCCCTGTACTCACCCTCACCTCTGAGGCTGGGCCTCGTAAATTATATCCTGGCTGAAGGTTTGTTGTCATCCTTGCTTCCTCTTCCTGAAGCACAGATATCATCATTTCATTTCCTGTTATGAAGTCCCTGTTGCCATCAAGACATAATCTTGGCTCTGACTCAGGCCTCTCATCTCCATTTTGTCCGCACTTCCTCAGGAGGTCTTCTTTGATTGCACACCTTGTTTGGTCCTTGTCACTAATGCAAAAATTATTCCTTGCACCTTTCAGAAATCACATTTTGTTTTTGTGATAGTCTTCCAAGCTCTGAAAACAAATGAAGGAAAATATCAAGGTCCTTTATTTGAACAGAGATTTAGAATAAAGTCAAATAATTTTGTTTGTCCAATATCTTTAGAAGATGACCTACTGGTTTTACAGGTAAAGCACAGTGATATCTACAGAAGCAGGCAACTGGCAATTGTTGAGGACCTTCACAGCTAGCAATATTTTTCAAACCTGACTACTTCTTTAGAAATGCAGTAATTTTGCCATCACTGTCCTTAACTGCTAATGAATGAATAAAATGTTTGGAGTATTGAATAGTCAATATTACTATCAGAGATAACTACAAGGTTCAGCCATTTTATTTTTCTTGTAAAGTTCTTTGTACTTTAATATATATGTAGATTGTGTAGGCACCACTATGATTAGGATACTGAAAAATTTCCCCACCATACCAATATTCCCTAAAACTGTCTCTTTAGATTTCTATCCTGCCTTCCTGGAAACCATAGTTCTGTTCTATTGTTCTATGTCACAGTAGTTTGGTTTATTTTTTTCAAGAATTTCATGTGTAGTAGGGAGCAGGGTCCCTGTTCTTCCCACCCAGCTAGCTTACACCCGAAATAACCACACAGAAACTGTATTCATTTAAACACTGCCTGGCCAATTATCTCTAGCCTCTTATTGGCTAACTCTCACATCTTACTTTAACCCATTTTTAGTAATTTATGTATTACCATGAGGTTGTGGCTTACCCACATGAGTCTAACCAGCATCATTCTCTGGCAGGAGCTTTATGGCGTCTGTCTGACTCTGCTCTTCTTCCCAGCATTTAGTTCTGCCTGCTCTGCCTATCTAAGTTCTGCCCTATCAAAAGGCTAAGGCAGTTTCTTTATTCAACCAATGAAAGCAATACATAAACAGAAGGACCTCCTATATCATTTCCCTTTTTCTGTTTAAACAAAAAAGAAAGGCTTTAACATAGTAAAATTATATATAACAGGTAACAAGCAAGAATTACAGTTACACTATTTATATCTATTTTATATTTTATCATAACAAATGAAAACTATAACTATCTATTTTTTAACTCTATCAAAGACTCCAGAGCATATAATATTACCTAAGTAAATGAGAAGTAAACAACTTCCAAAACTCTAGAAATGACAGAGACAGCTCGCTGCCTGTACAGTCACACAAAGTTCTTCTGTACCATTGGGGCATCCATCTTTAGCCTACAGGCCCATAGTATCCAACAGACATTTCATGAAGCAGAAAAATTTAAAAACAGTTTAGACACTTTCTTCTGTATTCTGCAGAATGTCTCACAGACTCTTTCATGAAGCAGGAACCCTGAAGGATCATCTTACCTTTAGGCAAGTTCAGCAGTCCTCTCTCTGCAGGTTCTTCATGTTGAGTTTATGCAACAGTCCAGGCAAGAGCAGTTTCTTGCACAAATGGCTAACCAACTCCATAAGGAGTCTCTTTGATGCCCATGTTCTTCTTGAAGTAGATTGGTGCTGCCAGGAGCAGAAGGGTCTCATTGTCATGAAAAGCCCTAAGTTATTAAAACATTTTAAATGCCATATTCTGTAGCCTTTGAAAGATATGAAGAATGCCTATCTAACTGAAATATATCTCTATATATCTAGAAAATCTAACATGACTACAAGCTTGACTATTACCAACGATTATCCATTAACAACCTATATTTCCTAATTATACATTACAATCTTAAATGAACTACACAATCACAATACCTTAATCAAGAGCAGATATATATATCAAAATATTTTGTTATCTATCTATCTATCTATCTATCTATCTATCTATCTATATCAAAATTGACCTTAAACTTGTATCAATAAATCAAGATTTACACCAATGCAAATTATTCATATCTATATCATATCCCCCCTTTAAATGTAAAAGAACATTTATAAACAATATTTGGGAATATGGGCGCAGTTTTTTTTCTCCAAACTGCTTTGTGCTGTATGGGGGCACTGTTAATCACGTCTTTCATGGTGTATCCTGTGTGCTAGGTTTATCTCAGTCAGCAGTTGAACGAATTAAATTTTTGAGGGTATTTATGGCAACCTTTCAGGAGGGTGTGTTCTATCATACCATATTGGTCTAGAAGCAGTCCATATGGTCTCATCCTCTGTGAAAACAAAAGAAGAACCTCTTTTTCAAAGCATCATATCCTTAGACCCAAATTTTGAAGACATAATACCCTTGTAATATCCATGCTGGTTTAGCTTAGCAGCCCACACAATGAAATGTCTCTCTGTACTTAGCTCCTTCACAGTCAAAAAATTTAAAGAAAACACAATAATATACATAATCCAGATTCTCTGTGAATTTTCCATTTTTACATGGCTTATTTTTACTCTATTACTTTACTCTGTCTTTGTAAAGACTTTACCCTTCTTTTAAGCATTAACTTTATTATATGACTTTTTATATTCTTTTTCTTCTGTCTCCTAAGCCTATGTATGTTTATCTAACACTATGACACATTTAGAGGTCTTTTATGTCTGAATCTGTCCTTATTGCATATTTTGTAATTCTCTACTGTCTTGAAGAGTTTTTAAAATGCTAAGCAGCTTGGTTGCAGCTGCTCTGGATGTTGGCTCAACCTCTCTCCAATTTCAAAATGGTGGACATACCATTTCTGCTAGCTCTAGGGCTACCAGGCAGGAGCTGAGCTCAGCAGTCCAACCCGGAGAATGAGCATGCCACACATAAATTCTTTTTATCTGAGTTACAGCCAAATCTGCCACTAAGAGCACTGCACAGCCTGGAAACATCTCTTTGTAGGGCGGCAGGAATCCGCCATGCTTTCCCGCCTGTGCACACCTAGTAGACCTGATCCCATTGCCTGCCCAGGCAGGGAGCGCCAAACCACAGGCATGGTCTAAGTTACTTTGTTCCCGACCCCAAGTGGGCACACAAACATCCAAGCCCACAAATGTTCCATAGCTGGAGTTTGCACTGGCGGCACAGCCCAGGAAGCTGTGTTTTAAAATGGCGTAGCTTTTTTCCTGCTGAGGCTGCTGAGTCAGGAAAATTTCTCTGTGGCACCCCGCCAGCAAACAGCAAAAAGCTGTGTTAAACTCTGTTTTTTCTATGTGTCCAGAATTCCTTTTCAAGCCCTCTCAGGTTTTACATGGAATTAGTTAACCACATTGAGGCACAAATCTGTTGTGTGTGGGGGAGCCTTGTTTGTCCCTGCCATAAGCAATCTCTTTTGCTCAAGGTCAAGTTTTGAGATACATCCAGATTCTTAACATAGTATCCAGTTTGCTCCTTTTTATTTCTGACCAGTGAATTTCATGATGTAGAGATAGTATAGTTTGTTCAAAGTTGATTAGAATTAGTTCCAGTTTTCAGCAATGAGAATGAGTGCGAGCATATTCACAGGCTTCTGTGTAAATGTGAATTTTGTTTTCTTTGGAATAAAGCCTAGAACTTGGGTTACTGGATTACATTGTGTGCATGTATAACTTCATACGAAACTGTCAAGCCATTTTCCTGAGTGGCCGAACCCTATTGCATTCTGATTAGAAATACGTACAAATTCCACTTGTTCTGAACCCTTGTTATCACTCAGCTTTGTCTATTTTGTTGATTCTGTGGTATGCAGATGTATGTCATCAGATTTTTTTTCGTGTTTGCCAGTAATGCTGGCCACCACCCTTTCTTGTGCGTATTTACAATCCTTAGCTCCTCTTTGGTAAAATGTTTGTTCAAGTACTCTATCCATGGTCTTAATCACAAAAATTAAGCATTTGTGTGCATGCGTGTATTATATGAGGCCTATGTGCCTGTTCACGTGTGTATCAATGTATGTGTAGAAGTGTGTGCATGTGCTTGTGTAGAGACAAGAGGTCAATGACCTCTGAATGACTTCCTCGGGTGTGCCCCTTCCTTCCTTCCTTCCTTCCTTCCTTCCTTCCTTCCTTCCTTCCTTCCTTCCTTCCTCCCTCCCTCCCTCCCTCCCTCCCTCCCTCCCTCCCTTCCTTCCTTCCTTCCTTCCTTTCTTCCTTCTTTCCTGCCATCTTCTCTCCCTCCCTCTCCCCTCTCCTTCCCTTACTTCTTTCCTCACTTTTCCTCTATTTTTTTTGTTCTTTCATTCTTTCTTTCTGAGTTACCATGCCTGCTTTCTCACTAAGTCATGGGTCTTTACTGATCCTGAAGGTCATCGATTCAGCTAGGCTATCTGGTCAATTAACTGTCTTGTCTCCACCTCTTCTGTGCTGGGATTACAGACATGTGCTATTCTGTTTGGTTTTGACATGAATATTGGGGATCTCAAGTTGGGTCCCTGGCTTGTGTCATAAGCACTTTAATTTTTGTAGGACAAAGTTCTTCCTGGATTGCTCTGTGTAAGAATGTAGCAAAAGTATCCATTTTCTAGCAAGGGTTGAGCCCAAGGCTTTTAAAGTCTTGGGGTGGTATTGATAGTAAGGCAGAGTTTCCCATGAAAATTATCTATATAGTAACAATATAGTTACAGCAAGGCTTATGTTTTAGATTCAGTATAATATTATTGAATCTGAAGCATGAGGAGGACAAAGCTCAGCTTAATCACCAGCTCTCAACCATGATATAGTTTTAGAAATTATTCTGGGAAGCTAGGTTTTGAGCCTTTCCATGATGCTCTTTTAGCTTTCCGATATGATCTCTACTCTTTGTTTTCACTGGTTGGAGCCAGTTTCTATGAGCCTATGTCAACATCAAAGTAAACACCACATCAGCTATCTTGGCCTCAATCAAGTTGTGCAAATCAGTAAGGCTGTATAACAGACACAAACATAAAGCTTGACTTTGTACAGCTTCTTTTTAGGCACATGTGCCTGTAGGTTGAAAGAGTACTTCAGTTGGTGTTAGCAGAAGGGTTGTTCTCTGCTATACTTGCTCATGTACATGTTCTCACCTAGGTTTCATGTAGTCCTTCATTCTCCCACAAGCAAGCTCAGGCTTCTACTAATGGTGAATGCAAGATTATAATAGAGGAATAAGGTTCTTTAAGCCTCTTTGGGCAGACTGGGAACTGGAATTGCCATCTCTGATGTCTTCTGTTGATCAAACCATGAGACTAGTACAAATTCAGAGGGAATCAGGAATAAACTTTACCTAAAATATACATTCCCACCACATTACTAGGAACCAATTCCATAAGCAGTTTTCTTCATATGAAAGTGACTTGGAGGTTTCAAGTGGAAATACAGAAAGAAATATATCCAATTATTAAATTATGGTGTCTTTGGATTAACTTCAACTCTCTTTTGCATTTTTATTTTAGTTCTTTCTTGTACGATCAACAGATACAAGTTGTATAAATTAACCAATGGTTGGTTAAAGTATTTTATAAGCTTAGAAGAGACATTGATTCTTTTCATGTGTATGAAAGGTACTGACATTTCTTCACAAATGGCAATACTGGCGTATTTTAATACATTTGGAGGTTAACTTGTCTGGACTTTGGAGTATAAATTATATTTTTCTAATCATTTAGAATTTTTAGCATTATTTTTTTTCACAACAGTCAAAGAAGAAAGATTATAAGAGAATATTTCAGTGGTAGCTTCTTCAATTAGGAGGACTGGACTCATGCAGAAGAAAGAAACTCTGTAAGGTAGATTTTAGTGTTTGGTTGTTTGGTTGTTGATAGTGGGGTGGTAGAGACATGAACATGGCATTCGGTATGGACAACGGATTTCATTTCCCGGTGCTCTCTGAAACCTGTAAATACTTTTTTTTTTTTTAATCGAAACAAAAGTAGGAACCTGGAATGTAGCACAGTCTAAAGAGCATGCTTAGTACACAGGAGGACCTGAGTTCTATTCTAGTACTGAAGAAAGGGTAAAATAAAGCAAAAATGATGCCTGCAAAAAAGTGACAATTACTACAAGATGATCCTTTTGCTAAGTAGAGTTCTTTTACAGGCATATGCTTATTCTTTCATAATTTCATCTCTCTCTCTCTCTCTCTATATATATATATATATATATATATATAAATGTAATTTGACCCTGTTCCTCTTATTAATCCTTTCTCATCCTCTTCCCCCTCTCACAGAATCCCTTCTTCTTCTCATCAAGCCCGTGTCTTAATTTCCTGGTATTTTAATTTTGTGTGTGTATGTGTGGTGTATTTGCATTAATGTATGAATGTGTGTGCATGTGTATGGGTGCATCTATGCATATATGTGTGGGTAGGCCAGAGGTCAATGTCTGATGTCTTCCTCAACTGCTCTCCAACTTACTTTTGATGCAGGGTCCCCTCTGGAGTGCACCATTTTGCCTCCACTGGCTGTCTGGGAAAACTCCCCCCCAGATTGCTTTGTGTTCACTTTTCCAGTGCTAGAATAAGGGGATACCACCATGCTTTTATGTGGATGTTGGTATCTCAGTCTTCATGCTTGTGTAGCAAACATTTACTAACTGAGCCATCTCCCCTGGCTCCTTCCTTTAATTTTTTAAAAAAGACTTTACCAAAAAAAAAAAAAAAAAAAAAAAAAAAAAAAAAAAAAAAAAAACACAAACAACAACAACAACAACAAAAAACCCATAGTTTTTAGCCGGTCTAAAAACCCAGAGACTGATATTGGGGTTCAAGCTAAAGATCAGAAAAGCAAAGCAGCCAAGCCAGTAGAGAGCTCTTACCTCTATGAAATTTTCAGACTGAAGAGAGAGCAAATTCCTGTTTCATCCTGACTTATATGCCTTTTTAGTGCTGCGATTAAAGGTGTGCACCACCGCCTGGCCTCTGTGGCTAACTAGTGTGGTTGCTGGGGTTAAAGGTGTGTGCCATCACCACCTGGCTTGTAGGGCTGACTAGTGTGGCTGCTTTGCATTCTAATCTTCAGGCAAGCTTTATTTATTAAAACACGAGAAAAATATCACTATAGACTTGTTATGTTCTATTATGTTCTGAAGTTCCAAGGCAGTCATGGCCCTCAACCTGTGAGATCCGATCCTTCTTCCAGGTGAATGATGTCTGAATGGATTTGAATTAGAGGATGACTAGCTAATGTCTGCTTCAGAGTTGTTTGCTTGGGCAGAAATTGTTTTAAGGTCGCAAAAGTCTTCTGTGTTGACTGCTGTGGGGGGTATGTTGCATAATAAATTTTGTTCTTTTAGGAGTCTGTCTTCTAGAAAAAAAGACTTTGTCAAATTTTAATTCACATGCTATGTAATTTACAATTTGTTCAATACATTTTAGAATTTAATTTTTTGCATCTGTTATTTATATACTTATTTATTTGAATGTGTGTGTCCGTGTGTGTGCTCCACATATGCCACAACATGCATGTAGAGCTTAGAGAAGAATTTTCTGGTGTCAGTTCTCCCCTTCTAGAGTGTGGGACTGGGGGTCTGAAATCAAGCGGTCAGGCTTGATATGAAGTGTCTTTACCAGTGCAGCTGTCTTGCTGGTCCTGTTTAGAGCATTTTCATCTTTCAAAAAAATAATGAAACATGCAAACAAACAAATAAGCAAAATCCCTTAACCTTTCCAAATAGGCAGTGTAATTTAATTCTTCTTTGCCTATAGTTACTGACAACCACAAACCTACTTTGTGTTAATGACTCATGTATTTCTACCATTTCATATGAATGGAATCATACAACATGTGACTTTTTGTATCTGTATTCTTTCACATGGCATATTTTTGTGGTGTATAACACAACATGATTTAGCACATAATATTTTTATGAAGTGAATGCATATATTTTTTCATGAAACACTGCAATAAATAACCTTCACATATGCTGCCTGGGATGATTCTATACCTCAGAATAGCCCATTTTAATGTATTTTTTCTATAGAGAAATCTTAACCTTGACAGAAAACATAGAATAAAATATGGAAAATGACAAATCTGATTTAAGATAACATGAAAATTGTGACATACTTGAGGACATTCATATGAGCAAACACTATGAATTAAATTCCAATGGGCCCTTGCATACTCAGCTGCCTTGCTTCTAATTATAAGGCTGTGAGCGAGTCAATTTGAATTTTTCATTTTAGACCATTATCTAAATTGACTAGTGTTCTTTTTTAATTTTTTAAAAATTTTCTTTTCTTTTTTAAAATTATAATCACTTCATTTACCTTTTTCTGTCTCTAAACTCTCCCATATATCATTTCTTGTTTTCTTTCAAATTTGAGTTCATGGTCTCTTTTATTTTCATCAAATACACACACACACACACACACACACACACACACACACACACACACATATATATTTCTTCCCCTAAACATGTGAATACAATTTGCTTGGTCTGTATGTTACTTGTACATATGTTTTCAGGGCTGACCTTTTGATATTGGATAATCAATTAGTGTGTTCTTCCATATGCAAGACTATTTCTCTCCCTCTCAGTGTTCCTTAGCTGCCTAGAGTTCTTTGGGGTTATAGTTTTGTGGCCCCATGGGCTTCCTCCTCCTCCATTCACTGTTATATGTCTATTGCTGTTGTCCTTATTCAGTGCATGTTTAGACAGTCATTTGGTAAGACTTCATGAGTATGCTTCTGAATTACTAGACAGCACAGAATTACAGCAAACTCCCTATTGCTCTGCCTTTTACAATCTTTCTGCCTCCTCTTCTGAAATGCTCCCAGTGCCCTAGCTGTGGGAGTTATGCTGTAGATTTATCTGTCGAGACTAGATGCCACAACTCTGCGTTTTGATTGTATGAAGTTTTCTGTAGTGGTCTCCATCTGTTGCAATGACAAGTTTCCTTGGTGAGGGGTGAGGACACTTATCTGTGGGTATAAGGACAACTATTGATAATATAGTTAGGGATTATGTTGGTTTAATAAAGTCGTGGTTGTAGGTTTTCTGCCAAGATCCATGACTTCACTAGCCCTGGGTAATTGACTAGGTTTCTAGTACCAGGCATGAGTCTACTCTTGCTGAGAGGACTGTAAGTCCAACTAGAAAGTTTTAGGTTACTACCAAGATATGTGCACTGCTATTACACCCTTAGAGTTATTGAGCCATGCTGGCCATCATTGTGACTCATAGCTAGGTCGGACTATTGGTTTCTTCTCTACTTTTGAGCTTGTGTGGTGTCTTCTGACATGAAAGCTAGTTCTCAAGGATGAGGCTTTCAGGTCAGTTCCAGTTCAGGGATCTCTGGGATTTGTGTCTGAAATGCATAGTGTCTTCAGCAATAAGGACTTACTTTCCATCCCTGAGTGGAAGGGAGCAACAAGGGCAAATAGCAATATCCTGTACTGTTTGGGAATGTCTTGAACATCCCTGACGAACAACTCAAAAGAGAGCTTCTCATGCCTGGTGCTGGGGTTTCTGTTGGATGGTCTTTGACTCTTGAAAGGTGCATTCTTAGCATGCATTGAAAAAAATTTGTTTATTTATATACAGACTTATGTGCATTATAGATAATTTTAGGTAGATAGTATGATTCCTAATGATTTTTCAGACATCCTCTTATTTTCTTCTCCCCCTCTTTCTTCTGTCTTTATCCCCCTCTCTAATTAGAGCCCCCCATTTTCATATTTCTCCTATTTATATTTCCCATATTAGATCATCTCTACTCTGATTTACCCAGGCAATGGTTCCTTCTTCCTTTCCTGGTTTCTGCAGTTAGTTTCCGTTATGTACCCACATCTGAAGATTTGGAGCAGGGGGCCCCAAATGAGAGAGAACATGTGGTGTTTGTCTCTCTGAATCTGGGTTACCTCCTTCAATATGATATTCTCTAGTTCCACCCAGTTACCTGAAAAATTGATGATTTAATTTTTCATTACAGCTGGGTAGTATTCCATAGTGTTTATGCACCACATTTTCATTATCCACTCATCAGGTGAAGGATGTTTAGGTTGTTTCTATTTCTTAGCTATCGTGAATAGAGCAGCTATGAACATGGCTGAGTGAGCAACTGTACAGTATTGTGTTGAGTCCTTTGGGAATATGCCAAGGAGTAGAAGGACTAGGTAATAGAGTAGATTTATTTTTAGCCTTTTCGAGAATCCGTCACACCCTTTTCCATAGTGGTTGAACCAGTTTACATACCCACTAACAGTGAATGAGGGTTAGCTTGTTCCCATACCCCCCTCTTCAGCATTTGGTGTTGGTTGTTTTGTTGATCTTTGTCATTCTGACTGGAGTAAGATGAAATCTCAAAGTTGTTTTCATTTACATTTCCCTAATGACTAGGGATGGTGAACATTTTTGAGAAACTTCTCAGCTATTTTTTCCCATTTTGAGACTCTGTTTTAAATACCATTTGTGGTATTTTTAAACCTTTTTTGATTCTTTAATATTCATATTCTGGATATTAATCTTTTGTCAGATATGTAGCTGACAATGATTCTCTCCCCATTTTGTGATCTTCTTCACCTGGTTGATTGTTTCTTTAGCTGTACGAAAGCTTTTTAGTTTTAGGAAGTCTTAATTGTTAGTTTTTAGCCTTAATTCCTGGTCAAATAGTATCCTATTGAAAAAGCCCTCTCCTATAGCTAGAACATGAAGGGCACTGCCTGTGGTTTCTTCCAGCAGCGTCAGTGTTTAGACTTTCACACTTAGGTCTTTGATCCATTTGGGGTTAGATTTTGTGTAAGATGATAGATACAGGTCTAATTTCATCCCTCTGCCAGCAGATGATAGGTTTTTTTTCCTAGCATTTTGTTGAAGATTCGTTCTTTACTCCAGCTTATGTTTTTGGCATATTTGTCAAATATCAAATGACTAAAGTTACAGAAACTCATGTTTGCATCTTTTATTTTCTTCCATTGATCTACATGTCTGTTTTTGTGTCCATATCATACTGTTTTAATACAGTGACTCTGTAATATATCTTGAGATCAGAAATAATTATACCTCTAGTACTGTTCTTTTGGCTCAGGATAATTTTGGCCATTTAGGGTCTTTTGTGGTTCCATATTAATTTTAGTATATATTTTTCCTATTCTGTGAAAAATGATATGATGTTTTTGATTGGAACTGCATTTAATCTGTGAATAATTTTTGATAAAGTGCAACTTACCTTTATATATGAAGTCGAAAACATCTCTTTTCCTTAATGAAAGCACTGTACAGCTTCTGTCTGGCATATGTGAGTGAGCTGCCAGCATCACTTTTGCATATGAGTACCACTGTTAAGTAAAATCAGTGTTATTTTATCACAGTTACTTTGATAACTAGAAGCCAGTCTTATAACCATTGTATTTCCTATGTAAATAATAAGTAGGTTCTATATGTGAATATGATGTTCTGGGTGGGAAGGAGGAGGGGGCAGTATATAATTTCATCATACCACTGGGAAGAGAACAGAACTTAAAATTCATGCATTATTTGTTTCTGTAATTTAAAAAAGATTTATTTATGTCTTATATGCATGAGTATCTTGTCTGCATGTGTATTTGTGTACCACATGTATACCTGGTGCTTGTGGAGGTCAGAAGAAGGTATCAAATCCCCTGAAAATGGAGTCACAGACAGTTCTGAGCTGTCATGTGGGCACCAGGATTTGAACTCATATTTTCTAGAAGAGCATCCACTGCTCTTAACCACTGAGGCATCTCTCTAGCCTGGAATTTTCCATTTAGCTAATGGTATAGTTAAAAGCAAACTACTGTATATGAGTAGTTTCTTAGTAAACTGAATTTTAAACACATTTATTGCTTACGTTTCTGGGGCTACTCTGATCATAATTCTGCTGACAGTTTCATTTTTTCACTTAAATATCTTACAAATATGGAATAGAGAGTATTTTATTAACAAATACCTTGGAGCTGGTGGTGGTGACACATGTCTTTAATCCCAGTACTTGGAAGGCAGAGGCAGGCAGATCTCTGTGAGTTCGAGGCCAACCAGGTCTGCAGAGTTCTAGGACAACAAAGGTTGTTTGTTGCACAAAGTAACTCTGTCTCAAAAAAATACCAAACCAACCAACCGAACAAGCAAAAACCCAAACACCTTGGAAGAGTTTTCCAAAGGTCATTCTATAGATGCCTTGAAGTGTTATCTCCAATGTTGGAATACACACTCAACGTTTAGATAGAATTGTGTGAGCTCTGCTGCTTAGTACAAAGATGTCTACAGACACAAATCGACCACATCCTACGTTTATGCTGAGCATATGATACATGGTTTATACTTGGTATGGATGTGCATATGCAGATGAGTTAGAAAAGTTGACATGAAAAGCCAGTCATAGTAGCTCATGCTACACTGACTCCAACACTTGGAGAGAGAAGCAGGCAGATACCTATAAGTTTGATGCCAGCCTGGTCTACATAGTGAGTTGCAGTATAGCCAGAACGACATAGTGAGAAAAGTAAGATAGAAAGTCCGACATAGTGAGAAAGAGCAAGTGGGGGAGGGGTGAGAAGAAAGATGACATGAGTTTGTGCCCTGAAAACAAGCCAAAAGAAAGGATGAAGTCGCAAACTGCTATTGTGCAGTCAAGCAGTGTAGAGAATCTGGGTGTTTGTTGTTTCTCAGAATGCCACGTTTTCATAGGAAGAGAACACATGATAACAATAAAAGATGAGAAAGCAAGAGATGTTGCCCACCCTTTTCCAGAATGACAGGATTCATAACTGCATACAGCTGAGCAGAAGCAACTGGGGCATACTCATGATGACCTTAAACAAATTCTAAGCTTCTTTCTCTTGGGACTCTTTACCTCCTTCAGCAGAAGGGCTTTGGGGCAAGGAGAATATTGCAGCCTCCCAATTTGGATCTCTACATACATCGTGCATGTCCTACTGAGCTTCATCAAGTACATTGTGGTATTAGTTATCGTATGCATACCAGTTTGTTCGCATAATGCACATTTTTGGAAGTTTTGTTTTTCAGTGTCTGTATGACCGAATGTATGCGATCATCTGTTAGCTTGGGATGCAACATGTGGTGTGACCTTCTTCAGGCTGAAAATGACAGTTCAGCAGTTTGTAATGAAAAGGTTTCCCTCTTTCTGAAATGTTGAGGCTTTGAGCTATTTGCCACAATTGGTATGCCAAGTCCCAAGCTACTTGTTGCTTGTGCCGAATGACAAGATAGATGTGATTGGGAGACATTTTCTTGCATTTGGACAATCGTTTCTGACTCTTGGGCTGGGCACGTGGCTTATGCCTAGTATTAATAAAGCTCTGGGTTCCATTTCAGAGAAATCAAATGTGGTTGTTGGTGCAGTTGTATAGTGCCAGGGCTCCAGGAGGTGGAGGCTGGGGGATCAGGAGTTCAAGGCCATTCTTGGCTGTGTAGAGTTTTGGGACTTTATCCCAAAAGCAGAACAAAGTAAAACACACAGCAGGCCAGACCTCTGCTCCTCTGTGAGGGAGCAGACTTCACTGTGGACACTCTGTGTATCATGTCAGCATGGTCTCCCCACCCAGACTCAGGCTACAGTACAGGTCTAACCAAGGGATACATTTGACATTTGTTTTCCCCAAGGTAGAAAGGAATGGTTATACTGTTACATTTTGTAAATCTTATAACTGAAAGACTACCTCTCTCAAGATCAAGTCTTCTCCCTATAGTCTCTTCCATTTACCAGCCAGGAAAATTATTGATCTATCAGTCCGTGTACTAGGAAACACATATTCAATACATATCCTCTCTCTCTCTCTCTCTCTCTCTCTCTCTCTCTCTCTCTCTCTCTCTCTCTCTCTCTCTCTTCCTCCCTCTCTCTCCCTCCCTCTCCGTCCCCACCTCTTCCACTCTCTCTGCTTTTCTCAGTCTCTCTCCATCTTTCTCTTCCCTTTTCTGTGTGTAGATCAGAGGACCGCACCTATGGGATGCAGTTTTCTCTTCCCACCCTGTGTGCTAGGGGTTGAACTCAAGTTGTTAGGCCTGATGGCAACCATCTTTACTCACTGAGCTAGCTCACCCATACCAGGATGGCTAAAATGTTCTAGATAGGTCTTACTATGTAGCACGGACTGTCCTAGAACTCATTATGTAGACCAGGCTGGCCTTGAACTCTCATAGATCTCCTTACCTCTGCCTCCCGAGTCCTGGAATTAGAGATGTGTGCTACCACACCCTGGGCCAGTAACATTCGTGAGTCTCTTCACAGATTTGTGATATATAACTGCCCAAACCTTCATTCAGTTTACCATTCTACTCAGGAATTGCCCAACAAAAATTATAGATGAACATATCACTTTAAACTTGGGGTGAAACTATATGGGGATGACTGCGATAATTCTGTTTGCACTGAGATCAGGAAAAATTAAGATACTTGTCAACAGTCATAGAATCCTTTATAGGAGGACGGCCCTGAGCTGATGTTGAGAGTAGACAGAATGTCTGTATGTGACATGGAGTCTCTTCTGGATGTTTGAGATTAGATAAGAAACTCAGACAATGTATTTGAGACAAAAGCAGCTCAGAGACCATTTCCAAGGAAGATCAGACAATAGATGAAAAGGCGTATGTCTTCTGAGTTCTTTTCTTTTCTTATTCCAATCTACAACTTATAGTTGAAGGTTCTTAAAGGTGATGTTACGTGCTTTCTTCACCAGGTTTAGATTTATACGTTTGATATTCTAAAAGCCCTTGACTTTCAGAAGTAATCCAAAGATAGAATTGGAATGAGTCCCCAAAGCTGCAACAGGAAAGTTTTCTACTTTAACTCATTATAAAAAGAATTTATTTTATTTCATAAAACAAATGTTAATAAAATATTATTAGTTCATTTAAAAGTTTTTGAGGAATTTTGAGATCATTTTCTATTTTCATAGGGGAAGCAAAATGCTGAACAAGTCTTGGAAATAGGGCAAATGTCAAAATTCAATGTTCTTGAGTGAAAACCAGATTATCTTGACTAAAGGATCATTTGGAGGTGATGGTGGAATGCTCATGTTCCCCGTTTCCCATTGCAATTTACTTGATTTCAAGAATTCCAACTGACCCAAACATCACTGTGATCAAACACACTAAAGCAGATAGTTGAGCAAGGACTCTTTCCTCCGTCTGTACCAGCAGTCATCCCAACACATACTATTTCTGGCATGAAATCCCAGCTGTGGAATGACCTGCTTGCTTACTAAGAATCATTTACCATTTTAATAAAAATTGGCTTAAACTTAAAAGGGGGCTTTAAAAATGTTAATTGTTTTCTGTTCATTTTTTAAAACATTCAACATGGCAAGGGGCATGAAGGTTAGGAGTGGGTGGGAATTTAGAATCAAGTTGGTATAATGATCTCTCTCTGTCTCCCTCTCTTTGTACTTGAGACAGGTCCCAATACATAACTCTAGCTGACCTGGAGCTTACAGGCTGCAGATCAGGCTGACCTTGAATTCCTAGACATCTACCTGCCTCTACTTCCCAAGTGCTGGGATTAAAGCTGTATGCTACCATGTTTGACTACCTATCTCTTACACACACACACACACACACACACACACACACACACAGCCTGAAAATCTATTAAAAAGTCACAATACTGTTGTTTAATCTTAGAGGAGTATTTAACCAAAATTTTGAAAGTTGTTTTCGTAATTGGTCCCAAATGCGTCTTTAGTAATAGAGTTAGGTTCCTGCTCCTTCTCACTCCTTAAGGATGGCTTCTCGTTCTCTAAGCCATTCATATCCATCCCTCAGACTCTGGGTTTCCATTTTTGACTTTTGGCAGCAAGACATCCCTTCAGATGTGACTCAATTCATTCTTCCTGAAACCGCTAATTTTCTGATTAGCTAAATCATCAACTTTCCTATGTACAAGTGTGGCATCCGTTGCAGTCTAACATTTAGTTGGTCCACTAGCTCTTACTCACTTTAAGATACAGCTTTAGTACTTGTACCACTCTTTCTCAGTAGCTAACAAACCTTTAACTGTTAAAATCTCTGACTTTTAAATTTATACATAGTCCTGGGCTTTATATGGTTTCTTTTTTATCTGCTGGAGAGAAGAGGGTTTTCTTTTTCTTCTTCTTCTTCTTCTTTTTTTTTTTTTTTTTTTTTGGTTTTTCGAGACAGGGTTTCTCTGTGGTTTTTTGGAGCCTGTCCTGGAACTAGTTCTGTAGACCACGCTGGTCTCGAACTCACAGAGATCCGCCTGCCTCTGCCTCCCGAGTGCTGGGATTAAAGGCGTGCGCCACCACCACCCGGCGGGTTTTCTTCTTTTAGGTTGGAGATTAAAACTTGAATCTAGCAAGTTTTAATTTAGCTGTTTACTCTCTATGCTTGTTAACTCCTTATACCAGGATGAACTACCATTACACCTGAAAACAAATGGAGCTTTCGCAAAACTAGCGCGAGCTTGGCTGTATGGTCAAGGATGATTTAGACCTTTTGACCCTTCTGCCTCCACTTTTCAAGTATTGGGATTACAACAGTGTGCCACCATGACCAGTTTATATAGTTCTGGGAATGGAGCTCGAGGTTTCGTGTGTGCTAGGTTAGCACTCTACCAGTTGAGCTACATGTCCAGTCCCTTGACAGAAACGTTAGTGAAGGACACAGAATGAATTTTAGATGACAATAACCCCTATGTGTAAAGTATTCAAATTATTTGTAGACCATGTAGACAACCCATCCCAATGCCTAATTTACTTCATACTCTTTTGAAACTGATTTTTAATATTTTTAATTAGAATATAATCATATAATTTCTCTCTTTCCCCTTTCTCCCTCCAACCTTGTCCTTTACCTCCAACCCCTTCCATGCCCCTCCACTCACATATATGGCCTCTTTTCCTTTGATTATTATAGTTACACTTGTAGACATATATACACACAAATATATATAAATATGGCCTCCTGAGTCTGTTTGATATTATTTGTATGTATATGATTCAGGGCTGAGCATTTGGTACTAGATAACCGGTTAGGGAACTCATCCTTGGGGAAGACATATCTTCCCTCTCTCGGCAGTCAGGAGTTGTCAAGCTCTGGTTTTTAACGTAAGTCAACATGCTGACAACTTTTAAGTATATAGGTCACCCAGACTGACCTCTGGAAACTAAATCTCTGCTGATTCTCTTTTTTATCAACATTATTCTTGCTTGGACTTTTAAGAGTAGTTCTATTTGCCTTACCCCAACCCATACATCTGAACTGGCATCATATATTTTATAATTATAATTATATATTATATTTAATACTATGCCTATTTAGCAATGTAATAGTCGTAGTTTCCCCCTAAGGCTTCTGACCAAATAATGGTGCCCAGGTATGGGTTTCTTCACTTCTTTTTGTTTTGATTCTTTGAGTCAGAGTCTTCTGTAGCCCAGCCTGGTCTTGAACTCACTATGTAGCTGAAGATCGGCTTGAACTCCTGACCCTCCTGCCTCCCCATCCTTAAGTGCTGGGATTCCAGACACGCACCACCATTTCTGGCTCTTTGCTCTTTCTTGAATTTTCCATTTCTCTCGGTGCAAATGTAAACAATTTTCAGAACTGATTTTGCAGTGAAGTGTATCTTCCTAGATACCAAGCTCCCAACCTCAACCCATGTCTGTTTCTTCTCCTGATACTTGTTTGCATTCTGCCATCAAATTGTCTTCCCACTACCACATACCACACAGATGATTATCACCAGGATCTGCCCAAGCCTTCATTCCTCAGGGATTTATTATAAGAATAGATTCCTCTGAAAGCCTGTCCTTACTTTGGCTTTGGCCTCATTGGTTTGAAAGTAAAACATCCTGTACAGTACATATTCCAGCACATCTCTTCCACATAGAACATTTTCCCCCCTAAGCAAGGAGAAGCGCATCATTATTTTTAATACCTGATCACCTACCGAACCTCTTAGAAGCTAATTTCAGAGATCCCTCAAGAATTATTTTAATTTAAACCACCTAATCACTGGTAATTAAAAAAAGATTTCTGGAATGTCAACAGAACATTATCAAAATGTGCATTTATTAAATCTGACTCTTCAGAGAAAATTAAAAAAAAACCCAATTGCTAAAAAAATTTAATTAGTGTGGGGAAGAAATAGGGACATAAAACTTTACTCACTGAATAGACTCTTCGTGCTTTTCACTGAGATACACTTGAGTTCAAACTCTATAAATTGTAGCTGGTTGTATCTGTGTTTCCTATTAGTGTGATATGTTAGAATGGGGGCGGCAATCATTAGGTTGAGAGGTTTTCCTTCTGTTCATTGTCAGAGGAAGAATCCAAATAGAAACAAAGTAAAGCAAATTTTAGAATAGGACGTTGTTTTGGAGACAGGATCTAATGTAGCCAAGAGTGGCCTAGATAGAACTGGATTTGTAGCTAGAGGATGGCCTTGAATTTCTGATCTTTCTGTTTCTCTCTTCCAAGGACTGAAATTACCAGCCTGCATCATCACACCCTGTTAACAGAATAGAACTTTGTGGAAGTTGGGGAATGGTTCCAGTCAGTCGATACTTCCTTTTCTCAAGACCAGCGCAGTCTTGAGAAAAGGAAGGGCTTGTTTGTGAAATATCATAGTTTCTTGTGGCCACGTTTGAATGGAATTGCCCCAATCATTAACTTGAAAATTTCAGGCTTTACATTTCCAGTCTTCTGTGTATAGTCAGACCCTGAGAAAACTTATGATATGCCGGTAAATGAGTGAGTCTTATGAGACCGATCTTTGGGTGGGGGGGGGGGGTGGGAAAGAGAACCTTTTGAAAATAAATCTTTCTTTTGTAATTATAAGTTGTTCACTTGTTAATGCATTCATATTCTCTTTTGTATCAATTTTTATTCTTAAATTGACAGCTTAAATATTTATGACTAAGTCACTTACCTGCAAGCGGCATTTCATTATAGTAAAAATTCAACTTGAAGGGGCAATTTAGTTTCACTTTGTACAAAGTTACATTGTGCAATTTGTTTTTTATGAAATTGGTTATGACTTAAGACTTAATACAACATGTTTGTTTTACTGAAGTTGTTAAATTTGGCCTGACCAAAATTTGGTTTTCATATCCTGTGGTTCCGAGTGAATTCTCTTTGACAAGTTGTGCTTTTCTTGTCATGACAAGCATTCTGAAAGACGGTGGCTTTTATCTAGTGCCAGCTGTTTTCTATGATGTAGCGGTTCCAGTTTCAGATTGCACTGAGAAGTGTAGATGCCCGACTAAAGTCTGACCTGATGACCATGGAGATGGCAGCTTTTTACCCAGAATTCTTGTTGACTTCTTATAAGCAAATCATTTCATTTTTCTGACCCTTAAGCTTTGTTTCCATCTTAGTTCTGGAGAATTCTACATTTCACGAGTCATTGGGTGCCTTCATTCATTCTATAGGTTCTGAATATACCCGTGACTATGGGTTTTTAGCATTCATTTTGGTACTGGCTCTAGGATCCAGATAGCTGTATAGAAAAAAAAAAAAGATGGGCAGCACAAAGAAAGGACACAGAGAGTAAAAATCAATTGCTACAGAAGACTGACAACCTGAGTTTGATTTCCAGAATTCACATATACATACAGGTGGCTGAAATGGCATTCATCTGTAATCCAGCATTCCTATGATGTACACAGTGCAGGGTATCAGTGAGACTTTTCCCTCAAAACAAAGAAGGGGAGAACCGATTCCTGAAAAGCTCTCCTGACCTCCATATGCTCCCATACTCAAAATTTACATGCATTTATGAGCACACACACACACACACACACACACATAGGCACACATGCCTGTAGCGCGCACATGTGCACTTGCACACACACCAAACAAATTTTACAAAAGAGAACAGAACCATGCAAAAACACATGTTTTTATACACATTCCCAGTATGCCAAATACTGTCATTGGCTTGTCTCTGTATTACCCAAAACATGTTAGCAATTTACCAAGTTAAAAATCACATTAAACAAGTGAAGAGACATTTGGGATGAACAACTGTTTTTTGCTGATGCTGACAAGAATTACTACTTACTGAGCAGGCTGATTCCACTGATTAGCCATGAGTGCCCACTGCTTAGGGTGTTCCTATAAATTATCATCAAAACTGTAACCCTTTGGAAAGTGAAAAGGGGTACTGTTAATAATCCTAAAAGAGTAATGATCATAACGTGGATTGTCCCTGTCCAACCTTACCTAAGATGTCTTGTTGTCCTTTCTGCCATATACAGTATTGAAGTGTCACCTACATCGGAAAAAGTAGATCAAGTCTCCTCCAAGAAGAATGTCTGGACTACTTAGCCATTCTGTACCTGAATTATTGAGGGGTCAGTAGTACAAGCATGTCAGATCATGTGTTATACCTCTAAGGAGCATTTGAGTGATGTTGTTTGGTGTGTATTTGCACCCTCTTACCAATTAGAATGTAACCATTTTGATCACAGAGAGTCAGTTTTAGGTTTCTTCCTTTTTAATACTAATGACATTGCATTGCCTAAAGGGAACAGAGAAAACGTTGCCAAGTGGTTGGCACCCTTTCATAGGAACTTTCCTCTCTGTGATTGTGTCAAAAGCTGGTAATTTTTAACTTATTTATTTACTCGTATGTTTTCCTGTGTACATGTACGCTGTGCCACATATACAGCGGTCAGAGGACAGCTTGCTGGGGACAGTTTTCTCCTTCTGCTGTGTGGGTTTCAGGGATCAATTCAGGTCATCAAGCTTGCCCGAAGTGCTGTGACCCATTGAGTGGTCTTGCCAGCCCCCAAATTGGTAATTTGAATGTGAATCTCCTGAGTTTGTAAGGAAAGTTTGAGGTAGAAAAGAACAAGAATCAAGTCAAATAAAGTCAAGCATGGTCTAAGTACCCTTTTAGTTTCTAGATGTTTGAGAGGATTGGATTTAACCATTTTAGTCAAAACCGACCTTTACAGAAAAGGATCATTGAGAACATCACAACTGTGGCATTCTGTACAAAATTATAATAAAATTTACTGAATATTTGTTACAACAAGATAAAACAAATGCTTTCTAGCCATAACAATAATATATACTTAAGTCCTGGGGGTGTAGCGCCTTGATAGCTTGTCTAGAATGCCCAGCAGCTGGATTCAATACCTAGCACAGCGAACAAATAAACACATAAGCATCAAACCCAAATATTGCTTGCAAGCCATGCAGAGAAAGTATGATTCTTTTTAAAAATACATTTGTATGTTGTATGTGTGTGCGCGCCCACATGTGCACTCCTGCAAACAGTACACGTGTGGAGGTGAGAGGACAACTTGTAAAAGTTCACTTCCAGGAACTGAACTCTGGCTGTTAGGACTGGTACAAAGAACCTTTACCCCATCACCTATCCGTGTCAGAAAGTAGAAATCTTACTGAGATTGGTCAGAGTGTACTATGGTACGGATACTAGGAAAAAATTCCTCAGATTTTCTGAATGTACTAGAAACAGAAATACCCCAGGCTTTAACTTTCCTACGACTAGGAGTCTATTTAAAAAAAAAAGTAAACAATGTATCAAATAGATACCTGCATGTCCATGACTACTGCAGTACTGGCCATAATAGCCAATGGAATTGACTGAGGCGCCCATTGTGGGATGATGGCTGAAAAGGTGGTACGAAAACAACTAAATATATTTTATATTATATAATAATAATATATACTATTATTCAGCCATTACAACGAGTGAAATTTTCAGTAACAAGGTGCAATTGAAGGATGTCTTATTGTCATAGATATGAGACCCTGAAGGAAAATGCTGCACATTCTGACCACTGTGTGGAAACTACCAGAGTTGATTTCATAGAAATCAAGAGTAGAGCAGTGGTAACTGGAGTCTGGGAAGTGAGGGAGGGAATGGGGCTAGAGAGAGGTTAGCTCACAGATACATCCTACCACCAGATAGCAGGCTAGTGCACTATAGCAGAGGCAGTGACTGGGAGCTACAATATACATGTCCAATAAGAAGCGGAGGAGCAACATTGAACAAATGAGAAAATAAAAGTTTAAGGAGATGGAAATGTGAGTATTCTGATAATGTTTTACATATTTTATATAATATGTATGTATGAGTGTATATATGTATGTACATATAATTATCTACTTTTCAATAAATGTAAATTATTTAACAGTAGGAGTTTCAGAAAACTTAAAAAATAATATATACTAATTATAAAAGAATCTCATCGAATACAGATAAATGTAGAGAAAAAAGTTAGTATTATCCATAATCCTTTGTTTTAGAAACAAGTATTCAGACTATTTGGGCATATTTCATTGTGTAGCTAACACATTTCATTCATATATTATGCAGGTATGGTGGGCTATTTATTTATTTATTCTTCTCATATATATTATATCCAGGCTATATTTTCCTTCCTTTTTCTCCTCCCAGTCCTTTCTCATCTCCCCTCTTCCCCAGATCCACTTCTCCATTTCCCTTCAGAAAAGAGCAGGCCTCCCAGGAATATCAGCCGAGCAACACATAACAAGTTACAAGAAGACCAGGCTGGACAAGGCGACCCCGTAGGAGGGAAAGGGTCCCAAAAGTAGGCAAAAGAGTCAGAGACAGCCCCGACTCCCACTGTTAGGAATCCCACAGGAAGACCAAGCTTTAGAACCTAACATATATGCAGAAAATCTGGCTCGGACCCATGGAGGCCTTGAGCCAGTTCAAGAACTGATTGCCAGTTCAAGTCTCCGTGAGTCCCATTAGTTGATTCTGTGGCTTTCCTTTTTCTTTCCTTCGTTTCTTTTTAAAACTATCATATTTTACATATCAATCCCAGTTCCCTTTCCTTCTTGTCCTCCCGCTCCCCCCACTTTCTCCCCACTCCACTCCCCATCCACTTTTCAGAGAAGGTGAGTGAACAAAGCCTGTCATATCAGTTGAGGCAAGACCAAGGCCCTCCCCGCTGTATCTTGGCTGAGCAAGGGAGGAGCGGTATTATAGCAAAGGGACCAAGACCATGGTAGGAAAATCCACAGAAACAGCTGACCCGAGCAAACGGGAGCTCGGTGACTTCAGACTGACAACTGGGGAACCTATGTAAGACTGAACTAGGCCCTCTGAATGTGGGTGACAGTTGTGTGGCTTAGGCAGTTTGTGGGGCCACTGACAGTGGAACCAGTATTTATCCCTAGTGCATGAGCTGTGGGTTTTCTTTTGGTGTGGTTTTCTTTTGATGTCCTTGACCCCTCTGTCTTCTACAATCCCCCTCCCCCCCTTTGAAGGATACCTCAAGCTCAGCTTACTATTTGGCTGTGGGTTCCTTTCTTCATCTGTTCCCATCAGTTGATGGGTGAAGTCTGTTGATTATTACGCTAGGCTCTGGTCCACACGTATAGCAGAATATCATTAGGATCATTTCATTGATTTCTTTTCTTCGCCAGTTATGTTTGGTTCTATCCCAGGTCTCTGGTTCCTGAACCTCGAGGTAGTATCAGAGGTGGACTCCCTCTCTTGGCGTGGGTCTCAACTTGGACCAGTCATTGATTGGCTACTCAGATAAGTTCTGTGGCACCTTTTACCCCAGCACATCTTGCAGGCAGGACAAAATGTAGGTCAAATGTTTCATGGCTAGACTGGTGTCCCAATCCCTCCACTGGAAGCCTCCGAAGAAGATGGCCAGCTCAGGCTCTGTATCCCCCATTACTAGGAGTTTTTGCTAGGGTCATCTTTGTGGATTCCTAGGGTGTTTCTATTATGCTAGGTTTCTATCTTGACCAGGAAATGCACCCCTATTTAATCATCTCTCCCTGTACTCTGTCTCCATCTCCTGCTGCGTGTTTGTACTCATTCCACCTGCCTCCAGTCCATCCTCAAAATTTAATCTATTTCCCCTTCCCAAGGAGATCCATTCATTCCCCCTTGATCCCTCCTTGTTACTCAGCCTTGTTACTCATGGATCTGTGGACTATTGCATGAATATCCTTTGCTAATATCGAATCCACTTATAAGCGAGCACATGCATGGCAGGCAATTTCTAAGATGGCCCTCATGATCATTAACTTCTAGAATCCATACACATATGTAATCACCTTCTGTGAGTAACTTGCTTGAACCCAATACAGGACAGTCACTTTGACAGGATGCCATTCTGAGGATTAGGTCACAAAACATTGTCAATTTTAACTTAGCAGCTAAGTCTTTCTTGCCTGTTTTGATTAAAACAACAACAACAACAACAACAACTGAGAGTCTACATGGCAAAGGAGTGAGAATGGACTCTTTTCACCAGGCAGCAAGAAACTCAATCAAGCTCTAAGTTGAACAACCTTTAAGGAACTGAAGGTTGCCAGTGACCATGTGGGCGGAGTTAAAGGGAAATCCTAATCTGGTTAAGCCTCCAGAGGAGACCCAGTTTCAGTGATACTTTGATCATCATCTGTGAGAGCTTGAACAGAACACAGAACTAAGCTGAGCTTGATTCCTGACTCACAAAGCCCGGGAGATAGCAAACGCATGTTATTTCGTCTGCCAATGTTCAAGCACTAGGGAATTAACACAGTTAAAGAACATGTCAATTATGGTTTTCTAATATTTTTACTTAATAGTCACCCTTTGAAAATCTATGTTGTCAACAATTACTGAAAATGTATTAGTTTTTCTGGTGGGTAAAAATCACAAGTAAGTATAGGCCTTTTTTTCTAATTTTTTTTTTATTAATCGTTTTGCTCTATGGTTTATTTTCATTGCATACGGTACTGGTTTGCATAAAGACATTCACATACAAGTATATAGTGTTTTCCCTATCCCCTACTTTTTTCCTATTTTTAACCTCCCTTCCCTGTCATCCCTCCTTGTTTCCCCAGACAATTTTGCTGCTTCTTTCTTTCTTTTTAAAATATTTATTTAGAGGTTTATGAGTGGTTTGCCTGCATGTAAGTGTACCATATATATGCATCTCCCTTGGAGCCAAGAAGAGAGCATCAGATCCCCCTAGAACTGAAGTTACAGACCATCAGAGAGGCCACATGAGTCCTGGAAAACAAACCTGGGCTCTCTAGAAGAGCAGACAGTGCCCTTAACTGCTGAGACCGCTCCTCAGTCCCACTGTTTCAATTTTCATATTGTATGTACATATAGGTTTTATATATTGATGTAACAACTTGGAATCACAAATTACAGTAAACATGTAATATTTATATGGAAATCAGTATGGAGTTTCCTTAAAAAACTAAAAATTTACCTTCAAATGATGAAGCTGAGTATTTACCTGAAGGACTCTCAAACAAAAGTATAACAGAGATACTTGGACCCCAGTGTTATTGTGCAGCACTTTTCACAACAGCTAAGTTATAGAGCCAAACTAGGTAATGGGTCAATAGAAAAACAGATGAGGAAAATGTGGTTTATATACATCAAATAATTTTTTCCAGGCTTAAAAGGAATGAAATTAGTTCATTTGTAGGCAAATGGATGCAACTTTAGATAATCATATTAATAGAAATAAATAATATCTTATTTTTGTATCATGTTGTTTAAACTATTTCTCATTACTGGCTTCTATAAGTAATATGACAATGAACAGCTTCCTAATTTATGTTTGCTGTGTACATCTTATTCCAGTGAGATTCATTGCTGTAAGAGGAATGAATAAGATAAAGGGCAGAATTAGTTCCAAAAATTTAAGGATTTTACTAATTTAGTTTTCAGAAAGGTTGGAACATTGTGATGAGTACGTCACAGAATCCTTGCCAACACTAACTGCTTAAAAAAATTAGCCAAATTGGGAAATGGTAACCCTTTGTTGTTCCCACTGTTGCTGGTTTTAATATATTTTGCATGACAGCTGGTTTAAGCTTACTGAATATTTAAATAAAATAACTAGGGTAGTACAAAGCTCAAGCTACCAGCTCTACAAGTAAATCGATGTGTTCACAGGTGCTAATCAGTAGCATCGATCAACGGCCTCATTTTTTATATAAGTTATCAATTTTATCCCATGGCAGTTTCGTGTCAAGCGCTGCTATAGTCATCATTTTACTGAAATGGCAAAGAGCAACTTGTGGAGACTGCAGCTAGCACATGACTGAGCTGAAGGGCCAAGACGGGGCATGCTCTTCCCTCATCTTTTAATAGTTGACACCACAAGCAAGAGACATCACTTCAGTGAACACTAAAGGTCTTGTCACTCCTTCATTGTGGATCATAAAAATGAAACTCAGTGTATCGTCTCTCCTGAGTAGTTCCTGGTCACACAACTGCTTCATAGTGTGGTTTAAAGCACAGATGCTGGCCGGCCCCATTCCCTTCCAATTCCATAAAATAGATGCTCAGTGAATGGAACATGGGTGAATTCCAAGTAATTGCGATATGCAGTTTGAGTATGTGACAGAATGTCAGTGAATTGGCGAGAATGCACATGGTAGGGTGAGGCTAAGAATGACCTACTAGGGAAGGTCACAGGAGGCCTCCCTGTGATCAGATCCACGGGAAGAAGATTTGGAGAATGCATTGAGGAAAGCAAAGAGCATGAACAAGTTTAAATAGCACACATTCACTGATGAACTGATAACTGTTTCTGCAAAGATATTCATGAAATTTGAGTAGGGAAGGGGTCTGGCACACTGACCTTCCATGAAGGAATCCACCCCACGTCTCAAAAGAGTGAGATATATTTGTGGAGGTAACTGTAGTCGTCACTGGCAAGGTTGAGAAAGATACACTTATCATAAGTTGAGGTTTCCAGAAAGTCAAGGATTCAGACGTTAATGATTTACTAGGAAAGAGTCTTAGAAAGAAGCCAGAATAGGAGTAGGACCGGGAAAGAATGCAGACCAAGATACAATTTTGGCAGACACTTGTGATAATTAGTGTTAATAGTTAGCTTTCCTGAATCTAGAAACACCTGGGAGACGTGCCTGGAGACATTCTTGTAGGGAATTATCTTGATTCTTGTAACTGAGGTGGACTAAAGCTTGCCAGCGGGAGGTGTCCACCATTCCTGCCTTGGGATCCTCAACTGTATCCATGGAGAAGGGGACTTGAGCTGCACCTTGCTTTTTGACTGTGGGTGCAATTCAGCAAGTTGCCTCAGGCGGCTGCCTTGAATTCCCCCGTGCGCTGTGAACTCAAACCCTTTCTCCCTGAAGTTGCTTTTGTCAGCAACGAAGATATCCGAGGCCTAGCTTGACTCCACTGGTCCTCAGGTGGGCAAAACACACCTCTATTTGTCCCACCACAAGGTTCAGGCTCTGGAGGTTTGTACCCACCCACCGGAGTGTCAATGGCTGTGTGTCCCAGGCATTTCTGGCTGGGATGAGATCTTCCGGTGTCAACACTCAAGAGGCTAGGTGCCAGCTGCTGTAGGAAAGCACACCAGAGCTGGCTTTTTGCCATGAATCTTAGAATTCACGGGGGGTAACAGTAATGCCCACTAAAGTAGAATCTAGACTATATATAACACAGCTTTAAACGCATTTTACTTTTAAAAATGGGGATTTAATTTTTTAACTTGATAATTGCGTAGGTCAGTTCCTGCTTAGTTCCAATGTTCTAGACAGAAGTCCACGCAATATTAAGCTCTTTGCACTGTGATCCCTTATGAGAATCCATGGCAGCTAGAATCAGGTCACTTTAAAGAATATAATTTTCTAAGAGGAAATAAAAACCCTTTCTAAGTCTCTAATTTACAGGATTAGTGTTCAAGTCAAATTGGAGCCCTGCAAATGGAAATGACTAAGTTATGGGGATGGCATTTCAATTCCTGTCCACATAATAAAGTCACAGAAATAGAAATCCCAAAGGTTTTCTAACAGCAGGGTAGCAAGATGTTATTTATTATTAGGAAATGAGATATGCCTTTCCAGTTGTCACCACTCAATGCACTTCACAACTGATTAAATGGGAACCAATAGCAAATCCTGTTCTCTTACTGTTGTGTTCTCAAAGTAATGCCTTTGCTAGGGATAGCAGGTAAGGCCTCAGGCTTGCCCTGTTACAAGTGTCCACTTATTCTATGTACTCCCAAACTTTGTAAATGAAGTAGCTTGTAAGAAGTTCTTCATTTCTAAATAAAACTTTAAAGATCTTATTAACTCTTGCCATTTGATCAATAGGAAAATATAAATACTGAATAAGAATAAGGAAAGAAGAAAAGGAAAGGTTATGACTGCTTCTACGTTTTGTGGAGGAGAAAGTTTATTGTAGATATACACATGGGAGAACAAAGTCAGAGGCAGGGCCATCTGGAACAGTCTACAGTGGACATGACTAAACTGAGCTGGGCCATGTGGGCAGATGTCAGAGACTATGCCACATTGGGCTGTCATATGTCAAGGACCGATCTCGACAAAAATACTCCTTGCCAGGGTAGGGGCATGGGAATTGAAGAAATAGAAGTAAAAGAATATGAAGATGCATAAAAATGATAAGATGGAAAACAGAATAATACCGGAAGGGTATTCCAGTGACTACTGAAATCCTGAAATCCCCCACATTTATTTTTCCACAACTTTTATACCCAGCATAAAGGGAGGGGAAAGGTAACAAAAGATCTTATTAACATGATACAAAGGATAACTCACATAGTCAGCTCTGAGACATCAAATCATTAGCATTCTGTTGTCTAGGTAGCTAAGGTGCTCTAAGTCTCATCCAGACAGAGAAAATCATCTGTGCCTCTGTCTGTTCATCTATTTGTTCACCTACCATCTATCCATCCATCTATCCTTTTTTCTTCTTTTTCACCATGGATTCAAGCACACATCAGGTGTTTATTGAGCACTTTATTCCGCCAGCAGTATAAACAATAGCATATATTTGTGAGTAGAAGATACATGGTGCCTGCTCTAATAGATGTTACATTTTCCCCTGCCTTAGATGAACAGAGCCTGCTTAACGTGCCTATAGATTTGTGACCATCACCATTATATTTGGGCCTTGATGCCTACATGGTTTGTAATTTTTCCTTTAGAAAGCCACTTGGCTTGGGCTTCTTAGATATTTTGCTTTTATAGTTTGCACACTAGTATGAAGATGCTAGAATTTAAGTTTTTATTGAAATGATAAAAAATGTACAAGGCAACAACTTTAAAAAATGAAATTTAGCATCTTACATAAATTTGACTTTCAGTGCCACTAAACACATGCCAAATTTCATTAACAACTACAACATATAAACATACATGTGTGTGCAGATAAGCTATCGGCTTCCATAGTAAAATGTTCTTGATTGATCTTGCACCAGAACATTTTTACCTCTCAGATATTGCTTTGAGAAAACAGAAGCTGGCTAGGGGGGGTAATTAATAGACTTGACCTTTAGGGTGAACAGACGCACACACTAGCTAGGGCGCTTCATGTTCTTTTCTGACAACTTTGTTGGGGGAAGCTTGGAAGTGCCGGGTGCTCGCTGGGGGAAGTTTTATTTTGCTAGTAGTTACTCATCAGGCTCTGTAAATTTGTCTTTCAGATAGCTGGCAGATTCTCAAAACTTGCCTTTAAGATTGTATTTTGTAAGTTAAGAGCTGCAGTTATTATTAGCTGTGTGCTTGTGGTTGAAACATGAGGTCAGGTTTGGCAGAGAGCCCTTCAGGGTGTTCGAAGGAGAGCCTCAGGCCAGCTCTCCTGCAGCCACGAGGTACCTACCAGAGCAGCTGATTCTTGGGCATGGGAGAAATGCCTTTACCATCCAGTTTGTGAGTATGGTGCTTTACAAACAGACTGCTGCCCTAAGGAATTTAGAGAAAGTTGTAGCAAAATTTGAATCAGGATTTAGTTTCACAATGAAAATAGAACTTGTCTAGGTATATATATGCTCATGTACAAAGTGTACATATTCATAATGGTTTTATTAGATCCGTGCTCATATTGGCCTTGATCATTATTTTTCTCACAGTTTCAAGTATAGTGCTTGGCATAAATAAAAAAAAAAATACAGACACATTTCTTGAGCGAGTTAGTTAAAAGTTACAACAAATAAAAACAGCTTTGTGAAGACCAAGGACATATGTTACATTGAAGATTAGAACTAGGTTATCAAAGGGCATTTCCCTGGGTCAGGCAGGCACTTCCAAATGATGGGCAATATCCTTCTGTGTGGAAACCACACTCCTTCACAGCACTATTGAAATAGGATGAAGTTCACTGGACTCGAGGACTGTGTAGAGCTTGAAAGTTATATGATTCTCTATTGTCAACGTCAGTAAAGATCACAACAGAAGAAGGACCTTAAAGTGGACCAAGGTAGGAAAGAACCCACCTTTTCTAGCACTCTCTTGAAATGAAATAATTATATATAGGTGTCGGACGCTAGAAAACCTGCAAGATTTGCCCTCCAATGCACACAGATGGACCTGAAGCATTAGGTTAATTAAGTGATAATAGTGAGGAAATGTTTCTTCTAGACAGATGACCAAGTTAGCTAGAATTAGAAACAATAGAATAGTCAGTGCACATAATTATTACCTGCTGGTAGCAAATAAGGAAATATTTACACTTCCTAGAAATAAGGAGAAAAATATTGCCAGGTCATTCCTTTTTTAAATATTATATTTGTGGTGGTTTATATGAGAAATCTCCCCCATAGTCTTAGTCCCTAGTTTGGTGGAATTTTGGGGGCCTGGAAATTTGTTGGAGGGAATATGTCGCTGAGGATGGGCTTGGAGTTTTGATAATTTGGGTCACTTGCTGTATGTTTTCAAAGGTGTGTGCGGTCAGCTTTCTGTTCCTGCTATAATCTCTACTCCTTGTCGCCATGGTTCTGTTCTGTGATGGAGTCTTATCTCTCTGGAACCTTGATCCCAAAGAAACTCTTTCTTCTGTAAGTTGCCATGGTCATGGTGTTTTATCACGCATCAGAAAAGAAACTAATATACATTTTACTCATTTGTGTATGGGGCCACATGCATGCTTTGGGGAGATCCGTTCATGAACACATGAACACTGTGGGAGAAGGTTCTCTCCTTCTACCATGTTAACTCCTGGGATAGAATTCATGTCATCAGGCTCGGAGATAAGTATCTTTCATGAACTGAGCCATCTCACTAGCTTCCAATTGTTCTTTATTTAAAATTAGTGCGTGCGCGTGTGTGTCTGTGTGTGTGTGTGTAGGCCAAAGATTGATGTTGGGTATCTTTCTCAATCACTTTCCACCTTTCTTTCTTCTTTCTTTCTGTCTTCCCTTCATTCTTTCTTATTTTATTTTATTTTTCGAGATGGGATTTCTCTGTATCTTTGGAGCCTGTCCTGGAACTAGCTCTTGTAAACCAGGCTAGCCTCGAACTCACAGAGATTCACCTGCCTCTGCCTCCTGAGTGCTGGGATTAAAGTCCTATACCACCAATGCCAGGTTCCACTGTCTTTCTTGAAGCAGGATCTCTCACTGAACCTGGACTTCATTGATTATTCGAGGCTGTGTAGACAGTAAACTCTAGAGAGTGACCTGTCTCTGCCTTCTTGACGCTGGGATTATAGTCGTGGGTTGTTTGGCTTGATTTTTTTTATGTGAATGTTGGGTACTTGAACTCAGGTCTTCATGCTTGTGCCTCAACCACTTTACCAAATGATGGCATAGAAGTGAGAAGAGAACTTTTCAGAAATCGGTCTTTCTTCCTACTTTGCTTTAAGGCAGGGTTTCTCCTGTTATCTCTGTTGCACTCTTTGCTCCAGGATCTTGGTCCGTTTTCCTGTCACTGCTTCCCATCTCACGGAAGGAGTGTTTGAATTGTAGAATCATGCCAGCACATCTAGCTTTTACATGAGTTCCAGGGACTGAGTTCAGATGTACAACACTTTTACCAGCCTGAATCACCCCCTCCCCTCTAGAATCATTCTTATGTTCATTTTATGACAAGGCTACAGGGTAGCTGATCTGTTCTTTGCCTTCTTGCTTTGATAGAACTATTTTGGTGATGGTTATAAGGAAGCCCTGGAGGAAGTTTTTCTATTATTATTTATTCTTTATGTGTTATTGTCATCCCATATTATAGAAGTGCCTAATGTTATATGGCTAGAATTTCTATCTGTCTTCATATTCCAACATGCTGGAAAATATCTGAGAAGAATATAGTCTTACTTCCGTTGGCACAGATGCAAATGTACAAACAATTTAGTTTTTTTAAGAGTGAAGTTTTGATCAAATGTGATTACTAGGTTTTCAATAAGAAATGTTTCAATTCCTTAGGTATGGATAATGCAATTTTTCTTTTCCAGGCTCTCTTCTATTTTTACCAAACCAGAAGTTGATGTTGGGAGTCAGTTGCTTTTCAAGCATAACAGCAATGTGATGTTGTCTGTAGCTTCCAAACAATCATCTGTGAAATCATTTTATGATTTCTGTTTCAGAAACTTAGTCATGACAACACGATCATAAATATTTTCCCTCTGTCAAACATTTTAGGTGACAGTTGGTTCCACCTAGTACATTTTGTTTTCCCTAAAATATTAAATATTACACAAAATAGGCCTTTTTTTAAAAAAAAAGTTGTAGCTCAGAAAGCAATTGGCTAATGAAGAGATTTGCTGAGAATAAAATGCCTCGTGTTTGTTTCACGTTGTCCCTCTATGTACAGTGATGCTAAATATACACTCTCTTATGATGTTGAGAAGGAAAGTCCACCCGCAGGTCTAAACACAGAGGCAAAATCATCCTGGGACAGCAGTAGGGAGCTGTGAGGTTTGTGGAGACAACATGATTTTGAACGGTGCACGAAGATTGCAATCACCACAGTCTCCGAGCTCTATAAAGGAAAGGGTTCCTGTGAAAACCAGCAGAATAGTTATTGAATGAGAGGTTCCTGCTTCTCAGGCCAGGCACTGGGTGAGCTATATAGGTAAGGATATTTTGTCTCTTTATCTTGTTTCATTTCTGTTGCTGGGAGAGAATCCTTTCACCAACAGTACCTTAAGGGAGCACAGAGACTTCCGTTAGCTTCTTTAGCTTATAAAACCAGGTCACAGTCCATCACTAATGGAGGTCTAGGCTAACCTTGAAGGGATAGCTTTCCATCTTTGAATTACTACTGTAGTAGAGTTTTAGATTTATTTTCTTTGAAGCATCTCTGCATTCTTTTTTAAGCTTTAAGTTTACTTGACACTTTCATGCTCATATATAGTGCATTCTGATTACTTCCTCCTTTCATCTCGTCTTGTCTCCCTCTCATTTTTCCTTTCTTCTTCCTTTCTTCCTTCTATCTTTCTTTCTTTCTTTCTTTCTTTCTTTCTTTCTTTCTTTCTTTCTTTCTTTCTTTCTTTCTTTCTTCTTCCTTTCTTTTTTCTCTTATTTTGGTTTTTCAAGACAGGGTTTTTCTATTAACAGTCTTGGCTATCCTGGAATTCACTTTGTAGACCAGTCTGGCCTTGAACTCAGAACACAGAGTTCTTCCTGCCTCTGCCTCCCAAGTGCTGAAATTAAGGGTATGTGTGCCACCACACCTGGCTTTCTTTAGTTATTGTCAGCTTCTTCTCTAGTCCCTTCCCAGACTTACGACTTTGAAATCTATGAGTTTTTGATATATATAGGGTATGAGAAACTAATCTACTAGGTTTTCTTTCAGACTTTGGTGGCTGTGTTCATTTTTGGGTAGATCTCTGATGATAAATTCTCCTGCAGGACTTTCCAAATTGGTATAAAGATGTTCTAGATTCTTTTAAGCATTTCACCCTCATCTTCTGAAACAGTTTATGCAAACTATCGACCCATCTGGGTCTGATTGCCAGTTTGAAGGGTGGGCTTCAAACTGCCAACTACATTTCTGTGATAGTTACTGGTTTCTTCTGGTCTTATGTTGCCTCATAAACAATATAATTTATATGCTTCTTGGAAAGGATGCAGCTTGCTTAAATTTTAAATGTTACTGTACTATATTTGCATTTTATTTTGTGAATAATAATTGACTACAATAGCATTTTTGCATTCTTAATATTGTCCATATATTCTCCTGGCATACCTTGTATATGATTTGCTATTTTGTTAGTTAAATTGTTTGTCAAATGTTAGCTCTTGTGTCCACATATCACCAATAAACTGTTTTCTATTTCATCAGTTTTTTTCCTTTCATTTTTATAATTTTATTGTATTTATTCATGAAAATATGTTGACGATGTATTACAAGGCAGGCACTGTTTAAAGTTTGCCATAAAGCTAATATCAAACTTTAGAAATTGAAAGATTAACAATTCAATGATTCTTTTGTAATTTTATCAACAAATGTTAAAGGTAATGTACAACAGGCTTCTCTGATTTATAAATATTAAGATTTTGCCTGGATTGTTGATAACTTTCTGATTTTGTTTTCACAGTCTTTGTTGAATATCTACTCTGAGGAACTTGAGCTTGAGCCATGGAGAAATGAAAAATATTTTCAGAGAAAACTTAAAAGTTCAATTCGTATTTCATATTTTAATGCTAAGATTTTTATAGTTGCAACTGCTGAATGAATAACAAGCTAAATATACCTTAGGATTTTTTAGAGTAAGCAACATCTTCCTTCAAGGATCAAAGACATGGATTCCTCCAAAATCCTTATTTTGTAGATTAAACGGTTAAGGCAATCATGGTCTTTTTGTGATATAACAAGTCTAGATATAATGCTCTTCTTCTCACTGCTTGATAATTCCAATCTCTTCCTTCACTTTGCCCATTTTCCCTGTGTTTGGATAACTGTTTTTTTCAAATAAAATTTCCCTTTCTTTTGCACATTGTTTGTTACTGTGAACAGGTGGTTTGTTCCCATAACTTAATGTTTCCAGGAGTCTCTGAACATCTGTTACTTTTAAAGAAACTTTTTTTGCCAGCTCTTTGAGAATTTTTCCTCAGTGTGTTTTGATCATTCTTCCAGCTTGCCACAGATCTACCCTCCTTCCCCTTCTCACCCAACTTTGTGTCATTTCTCCCTGATCAAGGCCAATTTGTGCTAACCAAATATTCTTGGCTGTGTTGTCTTCCACTAGAGCCTGGAATACTCATCAAGGACTACAGTGTTAGAGAAAGCTGAC
Source organism: Chionomys nivalis (assembly GCF_950005125.1). Classification (NCBI taxonomy): domain Eukaryota; kingdom Metazoa; phylum Chordata; class Mammalia; order Rodentia; family Cricetidae; genus Chionomys; species Chionomys nivalis. The sequence goes on along the minus strand of NC_080112.1, from coordinate 126,481,373 downwards.
CCTTTCTTTCTTAGCAGCTAAGAGTTGTCTAGAGTTCTCGGGTTGGTGTAGGATGTCCTGCCTAACTCCCTTTTCCATGCTGGAGTTTGGCCTGGCTTAAGTTAGTGTGGAAGAAGCTGTGGGCCGCTTCCCGCAGCCTGGCTCCCAGTCACCGGCTAGCTTTATCCAAAATAATTACACACAAATTGCATTCATTCAAACACTGCTTGGCCCATTAGTTTCAGCCTCTTATTGGTTAATTCTCACATCTTGCTTTAACCCATATTTATTAATGTCTGTAGCACCACGAGGTGATGGCTTATCGGGAAGATTCTTAACCTGTGTCCATCTTGGAGAGGAGAGCTATGGCGTCTACCTCACTGCCTTCTACCCAGCATCCTGTTCTGTTTACTCTGTCTACCTAATTTTCTGTCCTATCAAAGGGCCAAGGCAGTTTCTTTATTTAACCAATGAAATCAATACAAAACAGAAGACCCTCCTCCATCAAGTTTGCACAGGTCTTGTGCTTGCTGCCTTGACCACCTTAAATTCATGTTGTAGTTTCCCTGTTGTATCTAAAAGACATTGCTTCCTTGTCATCACCCACCCAACCTCTGACTCCTATACTCTTTCTGCTCTCTCTCAGTGAGACCTTTCTCTTTTCAGGGAGTGGTGGTAGTATTTTATATTCTGCACACAGGGCTGAACATCCTGTAGTCTCTTACTGTTTTTTATTGGTCAGTTGTGAAGGTCTGTATTGACCCTCATCTACTTGTTTGCTACTTAAAAAAAAAGTCTCTGGGCAAAAGTAAAGTTTTCTCCCATAGTAAAACTAAAAGCAGAATATTGTGCTAAGCATGGTGGTGAATAACTATAATCCCAATTTGTGTAAGGCTTCACTAAAAGGGTTGTAAGATTAGATAAATTATTAGGGACCTCCATCCTGGAGAACACACAAGATCCACTCTCACGAGCCACTAATGAATGGTAGCTTTTCATCTAGCAGTATGACCTTGTGAAATTTCTCTTCTTCATTACCATGTCAATTGGTATTGCCATTATGTGTGTCTACTAGCAATGCTAAATTGATTCAGTAGGGTGTACTGTGTTACTAATATTATTATACTAATTACAGAAGTGGTCATGTATCTGAGAGGAAGGTGATACAGAATGAGTTTAAAAGTCAGAGACATGTGAAAATAATATGATTACAGTACTTATCTTTGAAATTTTCAAACAGAAAATTTAAATAAAATAAAGGATCTTGAGTTCAAGACCAGCCTAAACTATATAGGGAATATAGTTTATATGGCTTAGCAATAACAATAACAAAATCAACCAAACAAGTGAAGTGGAGATTATAAAAGTAAAGTTGAACATGACTGAACTCTAAACTTAGTAAATTCAACATTTGTGAGAGTGATATAGTTGAATCATTGTTAACAATGCCAAAGGTTTTCATCTCCTTTCTGCTTGACTTCAAGCCTTAGTTTGCTTTTTGTAGCTGTTATTTCATCCTTTGGCTAGGTAAACATTGTATTTCTTTGTTTATTTATTGTTGAACTAAAGTCTCACTGTATAGCCTAGGTTGGCACTGAACTCACAGCAATTGTGCAAACCACCACAACACCACAGCCGGGCTTGGTAAACATTTTAAGTGTAACTGTTTTCAACTCAAGCTTCACCATCTCTTAGTTTTCAATAGTGATATCATTGTATGTCTTCTTCAGTGATTTTTTTCATGTTTTTAGTGTTTTAATTTGTATGGTAGCCTTTTTTTGTGCATGTGTAATGATTTCAGTTTTTCCTTATAAACATTGACTCATTATCAGTAGCATAAGGAACATGAGCCTTGGGCTTATAAGTATATAAACTCACAGGTTTTTTTCCTTTTTTCTTTTTCTTTTCTCTTCTTTTTTGTAATTTTTATTACTTAAAACAATTTTCTAAATTTAAACATATTTTGATCATATTCTTTCCCTCCTCCAAGTCCTTCCAAATTCTCTCCCTCTCCATGCCCACCTAGTTTTAGGTTCTTTCTCTAAAACACACAAACAAAAACCTGATATAACAACAACCCCCCAAACCAAGAAAACAAAATAAAACAAGACCCAAACAAGCAAAAAAGACCAAAAAAAAAAAAAAGCACCCAACTATAACCAAGGAAAAGAAACAAACAAATAAAACCTTTGAAGTCCATTTTGTGTTGGTCAACTACTCCTGAGCATAAGTCTTGCCCCTGGAGTTGATAACACCCAGTATCTCTCCATTGGGGAAAATCTGATTTTCCCTCTCCTAAGAAGTGTAAATGACAGCTCAGTTGTTAACCTTTACCCTAGTGGCTAGATTTTCACTCACTCACTCACTCACTCACTCACTCACTCACTCACGCACGCACGCACGCACGCACTCACTCAGTCACTCACTCATTCATCTTTAAAAATATGTCAAAATAAAATATAAGATAAAACAAAAGCTATCACTTTGAAGTTAGACATGAAATCCAACAAAAGGAAAAGAGCCCCAAGAGAAGGCCTAAGAATTAGCGAGCTACTCACTCATAAACTCAGGAACCCTATAAATACACTAACTGGAAGCTATTAATACATATACAGAGAACCTGGTGTAGACCCATGCAGGCCCTGTGAATACTGGCTCAATCTCTGTGAGTTCATTTGAGCTTTGATCCTTTTGCTTTAGATCCTTGTTTTCTTGGTGTTCTCCATCTGCTTTGGATCTTACGTTCTTTCTTCCTCCTCTTCCACAGGGATGGATTTGATGGAGACATCCCATTTAAGGTTGAAAGTTCTCTCTATGTAACGTCTTGCTGTGGGTCTCTATATTTCTGCCCATCTGCTTCATGAGGAATATTCTCTGATGATGACGGAGAAAGGCACTGATCTATAACTATAGAAGATTTATTGTAGGAGTCCTTTACTGCTGCATTTGTTTTGTAGAGCAGTAGTTTTTTATCCTAGGTCCCTGGGCTATAGAGTCTCTGGTTATTGGACAACCAAGTAGTGGTAAGTATGTGTTGCATCTCATAGAGTGCATCCTAAGTCAAATCGGTTATTGGTTGGTTACTCTCACAAGCTTTGTGCCACTATTGCTCTAGCGTATCTTGAAGGTAGTACATCAATGTAGATCAAAGGTTTGTGGCTCAGTTGGTGTTTATGTTTCTCCTTTGATAACATGCAGAGGACCATTCTGTACTAATGACACATGTAGGGACCAAATCTCTATAAAGGCACCAGCTTGACATCTCCATGTCCTATCTGTTCACCTCTACTCTCTTGCTCTGTCCCCACCCTCTGTGGTTCTATAGATAGTAACTTGGTTATCATTGACTTAACAGTTAATATCCACATATAAGAGAATACATGCCATATTTGTCTTTCACAGTCTGGAATAATACACTCAAGATGATTTTTTTCTAGTTTCACAACTTTGCTTGCAACTTTTATAATGCCATTTTTAACAGCTGAGTAATACTCCATTGTATAATGTACCACATTTTCTTTATCAGTTCTTCAGTTGAAGGAACATCTAGGTTGTTTCCAATTTCTGGCTATTATTAATAGTGCAACAATCAACATGGTTGACCAAGTGTCTTTGTGGTAGAATGAAGTGTCCTTTGGGTATATATATGCCCAAGAGTGGTATAGCCGGATCCTGAGGTAGATTGATTACCATCTTTCCAAAGGATGACATTACTGATTTCCATAGTGATGGTATGAAGCTGTGCTCTCATCAGCAGTGGAGGAATGTTCCCTTTAATCCACATTCTCACCAACATGAGCAATCACTTGTGTTACTTACCTTAGCCATTCTTACAAGTGTAAGATGTAGTTTTGATTTACATTTCCCTGATACCTAACGAGGTTGAACATTTCTTTAGCTATTTAGCTGTTTAGTGCGTGAACTCACACACACACAAGCACACATGCTTTCCTTCTTTTGGTTTTGCTGTTCTGGGATTATTTGTTACCTGTTTTTTTTCTTTTTCTTTCTTTTTTTTTTTTTTTGGTTTTTCGAGACAGGGTTTCTCTGTGGTTTTGGAGCCTGTCCTGGAACTAGCTCTTGTAGACCAGGCTGATCTCAAACTCACAGAGATTCGCCTGCCTCTGCCTCCCAAGTGCTGGGATTAAAGGCGTGTGCCACCACCGCCCGGCTACCTGGTTTTTTTTTTTCTTGGATGTAGTTAGCTTGGAATTTTTCCTTATCACACCTTCTATAGGACTGAATTTGAAGATAGATGTTGCTTAAATTTGGTTGTATCATGGAATGTCTGATTTTTTTCTATGTTGATTGAAAATTTTGTTGGGTATTGTTGTCTAGTCTGTCATTTGTGATCTCTTAGAACTTGTAGCACAACTTGTTGAAGGCCTTCTTTTTGGCTTTTAGATTCCTTATTGAGAAGTCAAGTGTAAATCTAATAGGTCTGCCTTTACATGTTACTTGGTATATTTCCTTTTAGCTTTTAATATTCTTTGTTTTATACGTTTAGTGTTTAACTATTATAAGCTGAGGGAACTTTCTTTTCTGATCCAGTCTATTTGATGTTTTGTATGCTTCTTGTACCTTGATGGGCATATCCTTCTTTAGGTTGGGGGAATTTTCTTCTATGACTTGTTAAAAATGTTTTCTGTGTCTTTGAGCTGGACTTCTTCTCCTTCTTCTATTCTTACTCTTCTTACATTTGGTCTCTTCATAGTGCCGCAGATTTCCTGAATGTTTTGTGTCAGGTGATTTTTAGATTTGATATTTTCTTTGACTGATGTATCCATTTCTTCTATCATATCGTCAACACCTGAGATTCTCTCTTTCATCTCTTGTATTATATTGGTGAAGCTTGCCTCTGTAGTTCCTGTTCGAATTCCTAAAATTTTCATTTCCAGAATCCCCTCACTTTGAGTTATCTTAATTGATTCTGTTTCTGCTTTCAGGTCCTCAACAGTTCATTTTCTCTCACTATTTCTCTGTGTTTTCATAGATTTCTTTAAGAAATTTATTCATTTCTACTTTTAAGGAACTCTATTATAATCATAAAGGATGCTTTAAGGTATTTTTCTTGTGCTTTAGCAGTGTTAGCATACTTAGGTCTTGCTGTGGTAGGATTATTGGGACTCTTGTAGAAACACATTGTCCTGCCTCTTACTGATTGTATTTTATGCATCTAAACATCAGGGATTGGGAAGATTGTAACACTACATGCTGATATCTTGTCTTGTCTTTTTTGAGTGCCCAGGTGTTTTGTTCCTTTGTTTCTGTTTCCTCTCTGGTTCTTAAAAGAGTTGAGGAAAATCTTCTGGAGTACTAATAGGTGTGAGATTTTACCTGTAGATTCCAGGTAAAATGTGTTCTGGGTATTGAGACCTGACACTTAGGAATGGGGATGATCAGGGGGAGGTGGAGTGGTTTCACAAGAGTAGAGAAATTAGGGTGTCCTTCCAGGATATGCTTAGTTAGTCCCCTTAGAATGAAGGCTGAGAATGAGGTAGATGGCCTACTCCAGAACTGGGAATGAGACTGGGGGATTAGATTTGGAGGGAGAGGTGAAGAGCTTCAGTTAGCTGTATCAGACTTTCTTTTGGGCCACCAACCAGCTCTCAAATCATAGCACGGAGACTTATTATGAATGCGTGACCTTATCTTATGCTTGTTTCTTTCTAGCTATTATAGCTTAACCTGTTTCTCTTTTTACCCTTTTTAACTTTCTTTCTGTGTATCTTACTTTCCTATTTTCTCCAGTGTCTGCTGTCTGGCCTCTGCCTGGCTTTTGGTCCCATGTGTGTCCCTCTCTTTCTCCCTCATTCTCTTCTTCTTTCTCTTGAACCTAGATTTCTCCTCCTACTTACTTATTCTCTATGTCTGCTAGTTCAATCTATCCCTTTCCTGCCTAGCTATTGGGCATTCAGGTTTTTATTGAACCAATCAGGTGCCTTAGGCAGGCAAGGTAAAACAGCAGCATGTCTTTACATAACAAAACCAATGCAACACAAACAAATGCAACACAGCTTTATATCATTAAACAAATGCAGCACACTTTTACCCAGTTAAAGCAATATTTCACATCATAAACAACTGTAGCCCGTCTTTGCCTAGTTAAAATAATATTTCATAGCAGTTAGCCTACTTACTTCCCTGGTTAGGGAGGCCAATGGGTTCCCAGGGAGTGCATGCTTGATTTGGAGGCTTGGACACAGCCGTGAGTGGGATGGGGAGAAAGAAGTTTGGAGAGGAAGATCTGTGTGATCCATTAGAGATGGGGCAGTGGGGAATTGAGGTTACAGCAGGAGTTTGTGGGAGAGTTGAGGATGAGGCTGGGCGATTTGATTTGGAGGAACAGAAGGAGAAGTGAATATCTGCAGTTAGCCTACCATCGTCCCTGCCCATAGTGGTCTGTGGGCTCCCAGGAAGGGCCTGTTGGCGTTGGAGGCTGGGATAAAGCAAGGAGTGGGAAGACAGAGGTTAGGAGAAAAGGTAAGTGAACTCCACTAGAGATTAAGTGTGTGGAGAGGATTCTGAAAATGTTCTGCAACATATCTGGGGATGAGACTGTGGGATTGTACTTGGAGGAATGCAGGGAAAGGTGAAGATCTGTATTAGTGTAGGCTAATTTTAGGAAGATTTTTTTGTTTGTGGTTTTCTTTTTTTAAAAAAAAATTGTGTGTATGGTGTGTACATAATATACGAGTGTTGTAGGAGCTGTGGGCCGCTTCCCGCCTCCCAGCTCCTGGCCGCCTGGCTAGCTTATGCCCCAAAATAACAACACACAAACTGTATTCTTTTAAACACTGCCTGGCCCATTTCTATTAATGTGTGTAGCACCTTGAGGTGCACTTACCAGGAAGATTCTAGCCTACGTCCATCTTGGGTCGGAGCTTCATTGCGTCTGCCTCTGAGAGGAGCTGCCCTGCATCTGAGCTCACTTCCTCTTCTTCCCAGCATTCTGTTCTGTTTACTCCATCCACCTAAAGGCTGGCCAGTCAAATGGGCCAAGGCAGTTTCTGTATTAGCCAATGACCTTCCTCCATTATACAAGCATATATAATGTATATGCACATGTATATATTATATATGCATATGATGTACATGTGTGTATAGTGTGTATGCTTTTTATCATGCATATGTGTAAAGTATATTTATAAATGTGTATATTGTATATGCATGTACATTGTATATGTACATGTATATGTGTTTGCACAATGTTTATGCATATGTATGGTGTATATTCATATGTTTGCATGATGCATATGTGTGTATTGTTAATGTGTATATAGTGTATATATGTATGGTATATATTATATATTTATATGTGATGTATATATTTATATATATGATATATGCATACACATGCGATTTCTATGTATCATTCACATATATGATATACATATATGATATGCATGTATATGTGTATTGTGTGCAATGTATACTATATGTTTATGTATGTATATTCATATGTCTGTATATTATACATATGTGTATGATATGTATGTGTAAGTGTATGTACATTATGTGTATGTTTATGATGTATATGCATATGTATGTATTGGATAAGTGTCTATATGGTATATGTGTATATGTGAGTATTGTATGATACCTATTTAAGTGCATACATGATGTATATGTGCCCATGTCATAGTGGGCAGGAGTAGGCAGTAGAAGTCCAACGACAACCCTAGGTATTCATTCTTGCTTTTTTACCTTATTTTGTTGTTCACTGTTGCATATGTCAGTCTAGGTTACTCATAAGATTATAGAAACTTATTCTCCATTGGGCACCCTCCAATGCCCAGTCTTACATGGGTTCTGGGGATTCAAACTCAGGTCCTCACTCTATCATGGCAAGTGCTTTACCAAGAGACACTTCCCCTGACAATTTGTTTTATACCTTACTCTCCTGTTCTTTTACTTTGCTTCATTCTGATTCTGTCTTCCTCTCCCTCCCTCATCTTCCCCCACTCTCTCCTTCCCTTCCATCTTCCTTCTCTCCCTTATAGAACCTCTTCACATCTGGATTTTTTCAGCTGACTTCTATACCACCATATGCAGGGTGATGTTCGGAGTGCCTTCTCCATAGTTAATTAGAAATAATATATAGCCAGTAGCAGCTGGGGTCAGATCCTTGTCTAGACAGATGTTATATTGAAATCTCCACCTTCTGTAGGTCTTCAGCCATACATAACTCAAGATTTCTCAATAGGGCCACTGGTTGTATACTGTAGGATGTTTAGTTGTATACCTGGCATCTACTCACGAGAAATGAGTACCATTAACTTCCGTACAGTTATGAGAACCAATGATATTTCTAGATACTGTAAAACATTATCTGGAAAATAAAATTATATTCTGCCCTTTGATAAGCAATGACAAAATCTGTAAACCCTGTAACCAGTTGTCAGTGCTTGGTTTTAGCGTCCTTTAACAACTATAGTGTTATAAATCCAGTCTAAATTTAAGATTAGGTCTAAAAAAAGGACTGGAAATTACCCAATGGAAAGAAGAATTTGAAATCCACTCACTGCTTTCTGTGGGGCTCAGGACTCAGCACACTTAGGCTCTGCCTGTCCTTGTAAATCCTTAAGAATATGTGGATTTTTATTCTGACATTAGTAATATAGTATTTTGAGCTTTCTTTATTTTATCATATTTATAACTCCATGTTTAGAGCAGGATGGACAAGACACATGAACATAAAATTCTCTATGAATCAGAAGTTTTACAGAGCATGGAAATTTGTCCTTATTCTTGACTCCTTTAAATATCTTCTTGTTACTTTCTGACTTGACAGTGGTGCCTCTTCCTCCCTCACTTCCGTCTCCTCCCCCTCTTTTCTCTTCCTTTTCTCTATGTCCTATCCCCTCCTGCTTCTCCCCTTTCCTCTTCACATTCTCTCCCATCTTCTTCCTTCCTTTACCTCTTCCTTCCATTTCTTTCTTCTTCCTTTTTCCTCCCATGCTGTCTATTCTCCTCTTGTTGATCTCTTCCTCTTCTTACCAGTATTTCTCTCTCTTTCCTTTCTTCTGTAGGAAGAGACTGCTTGTTTGTTTCCCAGCTGCCCAGACCCAAATTAACACACAGAAAGTATATTATTACAACAGTGCTTGGCTTATTAGCTTACGCTTCTTTTTGCCTAGCTCTTGTATCTTAAATTAACCCATTTCTATAATTTTATATTTACCACGAGGTTTGTGGCTTACCAGTATGGGTGCATGGCATCTTTCTCCTCCTACATGGCTTCTCTTAGATTCTGCCTGCTCTCTCTACATCTGTGTGCTTTGAATTCCTGCCTTGCCCTATTCTGCACTGCAATAGGCCCCAAGCAGCTTCTTTAATAACCAATGGTATTACAGAGGGGAATCCTAAATCATCCTTCTTCCTCCTTTCCTGTCCATACTTATTCTCTCCTTTTTTCTTTCTTCCTCCGCCCTCAATTTCCTCCTCATACTCTTTTCTCCACTGTCCTCTTCTGTGTCTCCCTTCCTCTTCATCATTTTCTTCCTCTTTTTCTCCTCTCTCTTCTTCCTCTTCCTACTTGACCTATTTATCTTCCTGTATTTACATAATGAAAATCTCTACAAATCTGTTTTGGTCTTAGTGAAATTCTATATTTGGATTATTGATCACACTAAAACCTCCAGGTACTTTTGTATGCTATTTATAGATATCTCTTTATGACTATATCATCTTTTGGCACCAAGCACAGGCTTTGCATGTGACAATTGAAAATAGTGTGAGAACTGTTCAAAGTGAAAGCAAAGGAAGGTGCTGCCTCTAGTTATAGTGTGAAGGATGGTGACTACTGAGAGGGGGAGGGCAGCAGGAGGCTTAGACCTTGCTGGAAGGTTGTCAGGAATGAAGTGAAATGCAGCCAAGCTGGAACTTACCCCAGACCTTTCCCACTATGTTAAAGTCAATTCCAGGGCCTATTTATAGTTAAGCCTGCATCTTGATTAATGATGTTGGACAGAGGTAGGAAAGAGAGAAGGGACTGGTGGAGGGCAGTGGGTGGTAAAGCTACACATGCTGGCATGTGTGTCTGTTGCTTGGACCCCTTTGGTCCACACACGTTTCTTGTCAAAAACAATAACAGGTTTTTGGAGGGCAATAATCCATATCAACATTTTCATTACCAGACAAGTGAAGACAACAAATCCCTAAATGCTGAGTAGGCTATAAGACAAACCATTCTGCACTTTTTCATTGAGTTCTCTCCACTTGTCAAAGACATAACTCAAGATTTAAATGTCTTTGTTAGTTAGATTTTTATTGTTACAAAAATAAGATTAATAAAGCAAGTTTGAGGTTAGGCTTAAGTATAGATTGGTTTTGAGCTGTAAAAAGCCTTAGACTTCCCTAGTGACTTTCAAGGTTTAATATTACAGAAAAGAAAATGAGTATCAGAGGATGTAACAAACTTACTTAAGGCTGGACCGTACCTCCAATACTGCTCAGGGACTAAATCTTAGCCCTTGCTACTTCTTCCTGGAAGACTGTCCACTTTAGTTTAGGTACCTAGCCATAAATACATTAATCTGCTTATAAATATTATGTTCTCTCCTTTTAAAGTTGGAAATAGATTAACATTTATAGTTCTCATAAATTAACTTCAGTTATTAAGAAGATTAGTGTATTGTTAATCTCGCTTCAAACATTTTTTGAAACATACCCTTTTTTGAACATATATTTTCAAGAACACTTCACAACATTTTTTAAAAATGGAAACCCACCATTTTTGAAGGGTAATATTTTCTAAAGGATTAACTTTAGAAATTTTTTGAGCACCAGCTATGCACTCAAAACACAGAAGACTGGGAACAGGGATTGACTCTCAATAGTAGACCAAAGGAGAGTGACTTCTAGCAACTATGTTTTCTCCTCTATATATGTGATCATTAGCAGAGAGCTAATGATCCTATATTACTCTATATTACTATCTCCTATATTACTATCTCAATGGCACAGGTTGGGCAATAACAATTCATCTGTCTATGTATGTATCATGATATTCTGTGTGATGAAACTCTGTTGCTTTAGGACAGTATTTTATTTCTTAGTGATTTCTATTTGTCCAAGTAATGAGATACGGTTTAGCCAAGTTCAGTTTGTAATGATTCACCGGGAAGAGTCTTTTAGGGAAGGTGCTGTATTATAAATGTGGATATGATTAGGCCTAAGAACATAACAGTTATTGCTGAGTAACTTTTTATCATGATCTTTGCTAAGATGGATTCATATATATTTTGATGGCCTTCAATTTTGAAGAACAGGTGGTGTCTGCCATAATTGATATGTGCATATGTATTACTTTCCAGTTGCTGCTACATCAGAATATTGTGTGCTTAGTGGCTTAGGACAGGTCCAGCCTTAACCAGGATACCTATATCACGACCCCTCCCCCACCAAGGCACAGGATACATCACCCAAGACATGGCAGAAATAATATGAGAGAAAAAAGGATGGAGAAACTTGTTATAAAGCATTGCCGTTGCAGCTATGAGCATGCAGCAGGTGTTGATGAGCATACGGCAGGTGTTGATGACGCACAAGATTGGGTCCTCCAACTTTGATAGAGAAGGTGTCCATGAGATTCTATGTCTTTTGCAATGCTAATGAATGTTAATGGCTGCTGGAGAGGAGGGTGCTATTTTCTCTAATGGTTCAGACACTGGGGAACTAGGTGGGAAGGAAAAGTTTAGAGGGAAAAGAAGGGGGACACCATAGGGTAAGGGAGAGTGAATATAATCGCAATACATTGTATACATGTGTGAACTTGTCAAAAAATAATTGACTATTTGGCTCTAGACAACCAATAGGGAAGGCCGCCTCCCCCCTCCCAGCTTTCCTCACTTGCCTGTAGTTCATTGTGTAGCATTGAGGCCTCATGAGTTCACCCGCTCTCTGTCCACTTTAGCATGTCCATTGGTGTTGTCATTGTTCAGGTCACATTTGGGAAGTCATGACGGTGAGACTCTATGGGTGTAACTTCTGATGTTACTAGGAGACATACTCTCACAGAAAACTCCCTGATCCTCTGGTTCTCATAATCTTTCTACCTCTTCTTCCACAATGTTCACTGAACCTTAAATATGAGAGGGTTTTGAGATGTATTCATTTATATTGGACTTTACCCCTCAGCATTTTAGTTAGCTATGGTGAGGTGGTTATAATTTAGGAATATATACATATATACATATACAAATATGCATGTATAATAATGAAAAAGACGCCATGAATTTGAAGGAGATTGGGGAGGCCTATATGGGAGGATTTGGGTAGAGGGAAAGGAAGGAAAGAAATGTTCTAATTATATTATGATCTCAAAGATAAAAAGAGAGAGAGAAAGAAAGAAAGAAAGAAAGAATGAATGAAAGAAAGAAAGAAGGAAAAAAAGGAAAGAAAGAAAGGATGGAAAGAAGGAAGAACAACACAAACTTATTACCTTACAATTCTGGAATTTTAATGTATGTAAAACTTCTTACCAGGCTAGACCTGAGGTACCAGAACTACTGTGTTTCTTCTGGGGAATTTAGAGAATTTGTTCCTTTGCTTCTTGCTATTTCTAGAAGCCGCTTTCATTCTGTGGATTTTGCCTTTCTTCTGTTTTCGAAGCCAGCAGTGTACCCTCTTCTAGCTTCTCTCCAACATTACTTTTGTCATCTCATCTCCTCTGACCCTCCTGTTCCTCTTTCCAATTGTAAAGATTATTGTGATGGTGTTAAGTCTGCCTAGATAATTAAGGTCCATCTCTCCTTCTTAAAGTCTACAGTTAATCACATCTGCATCGTCCTTTTGATGGCAGAGTCTACGGATTTGGAAGTTGTCATCCTTTGAAATTGTGAGGCTGAGGCTGTTTTAAAAAGATGCCATCCTCATGTGCAGAGAGTCAGAGACTTTGAAGTCCTCCGTCCTAAATGGGATGTCTTCATTAAACCTCTCCCTCAAGGCTCTGGGACCTATGCAGAAGAGGATGTGGAAAGATTGTTAGAGGCAGATGTGGTGGATGACTCCAAGGAAACAGTGTCTTCAAGACACAATAGAACTGATGCACATACGAACCCACAGAGACTGGCAGCAAGCCAGGTTAAAGCTGCACAGGGTCCCAGTCTGAGAGGGTGAAGTGGACACAGGGTTCCATCCCTAACCAAAAAGCTATGTGCAGTTGATATCTGCTGGGAAAGGGAAACTTGGTTCTCTCTAATGAAGTGCCACTGGGTATATCAACCATACTTCAGGATAGGCCCCATGTCAGAAGTGGAAGGCCAGCACAAATAAACTCAAAGGTATTTTTTTTTAGAAATTTTGTTTCATTTTACTTTGTTTTAACATTTTTTTCTTATTGAGTTTATATCTGAGTTTCATTCTTTAATTTAATTTTATTTTCTTTATGTACATTACATCCTGACTATGGTTTCCCCTACTTTCCCTGCTCCCAGTTTTCCCCTTACTTCCTCTCTCCCCTGGCAGGGATAACAACTTAGCACTGCATAACAAGATGCAATAAGCCTAGGCACAAACCCTCATATCAAGGCTAGATGAGGCAATCAAGAAGGAGTAAAAGGGTCCCAATAGCAGGCAGAATAGTCACCCCCCCACTTCTGCTGTTAGGAGTCCCACAAGAATACCAAGCTATAGAATCATAACATAAATTCAGAGGTCTTAGTGTGGATCCATTCAGACTCTGTGATTGTTGGTTGACCCAAGGTTAATTTTATTTAATTAACACAAATGCATACTTGAGGTTCACAGTGTGATCAAATATCCCCCAACAAATCTGGTATATAGAATAAATTCAAGGCCAGCCTGGGCTACGCAGTGAAGCCTTATCTCAAACAAAAAAAAAAAAAAAAAAGGAAACAAAGCCTGTCTGAGAATTTCCTCTTGCGTCTGTGGAGCTCACTTAATTTCCTTGATATTTCATGCAATTGACACCTCAGAGGAGAGCACTTAATCAATATTAGATAGAAGGATAAACATGCCAGAGCTTCTCCCTGTTTTAATTAGTGATTCTGAGTTGCATTTTCTGTGCTTTCTCTAAGTTCTGGAAAAGAATTGCCCCACCAATCAATACCAGGACCCTTCTGACTGATGCACTTTTTGTTGACTTTTCTTCTCTGCTTCATTTTTCTAATCCTTTCCTTGAACCTTTGGATAATTTCTTCCACAAATATTTTCTGTATCTCCTTCGTTCCCATGGTTTTTCTTTTGGTAGAACCCAAATTAAGACAGAGGGTTTCCAATGGGATAAAACAAGGCTTGGGAGAACTTGGGGATATTGACCAGGGCCCACAGATATATTATGGAGGTAAGTTTGTACCTTAGTTCTGTAGGGTCATAGAACATTCTGTCTTCCTGGCATTGCAGTGCCAGCTATTACCAGCCTATTGTTAGTTTCTTAATTATGATGGAATCTAGCATCCATGGTATTATGTAGTTTTCCAGCCAACTAAAGATGCTTAGATGCTACTGTTATGGTTTGAATGATAAATGTTCCCCACAGGCTCATGTATTTTAACCCTTTAGTCCCCAGATGGTGGAGCTGTTTGGCAATGTTGTGGGACCTTTAGGAAGTAGGACATTATTGAAGAAGTAGGTCACTGTGAGAAGGAAGGTGCTTTATATCCCTGCCACACTTCCTGTTTATGCTTTGCTTACTGAGTGCAGACACAGTGTAGCCAGTTAGATTCTCAATCCTGCCACCATGCTTTCTTCGTGGTGGTGATAAACTGTATTCCTCTACGACTATGAACCAAATTAAACCCTTTCTCCATTAAGTTGCTTTGATCATAGTATTATATCATAGGAACAGGAAAAGAAGCAAAGATGACCACATAGCTCAAAGGACACATTCTGGACTTGTCCCACTTCAAAGGCTGGAATCTATCTCTGAAAACCTCCAGCCTATCTACGGTGGTTCTGATGTTAATGATAGTGATATCCTTCATGCTGATGGTTGTGGTTTTGGAGATCAAAGTTTCCCAAATGTTTATGTTTAACCTAGGAATATGCACTGTATCTTGATCACATATTAAGATCAGATATATGATGTAATCCAATTTCACAAAAAAGACTTAAGGTCCCCCCACTTTTTAATACTTTGAACACTAAAATGTACCAGAATCATTATTTTCTCACTGATAACATTACTATTACTTTACTCGTATTTGAAGGTTGAGTATCATTTCAGCCTCTTTACTCACACAATCCTGCTGGAGCACTCTAGATTTATATAAAGAGAATTGTACCAAAAAATAACACTGTGTACAACTGAACTGTATTTATGAAGTTGTAGTCAATAGATGATTAATAGAAACAATGTTTATCTAGTTTTTTCTTAGTAAAAAGAACAAAAAAATCCTAAACAATTGTTATATCCTTAGATATAGTTACATAGATTATTAACATAATTCTCAAAACAGTATCCTTGAAGGAAACACTCTAAAATGAGTCCAAAATGTGTTTCTTTGTATATTCCCTTTGATTACTGTGCCATTACTTTTTTTTTTTTTTGCATGGGTTCACTCAACAATTTTTCAAAGAAGCCAGAATACAAGTCATGTGTTTTCCTATCTCTTTTACTGGAAATAAAAATCACTACCAATCTCTAGTAGGTGGACCTATATTCATTCATATACTGACAGCACTAAGTGAATTTATGGGCCTAAAAACAGACCACATGAAGTCTGAAGGGGAATGCGTTTTGGGGGATAGAGGAATTGGAGGGGAGAGAATGGGGGAAGGATTTGTCTAAAATGTATTATATGCTTGTAAAAAAATTCTCAAACTACAAAAAAATTGGGGGTAGATGAAACTAAAGCTTCAATGTATGAAAAAAGTCAAGTAGATTGTAAGGTCACTGAGACAAGCTAAAACAACAGTAAAATATCTGGGTCGTGGTGGCGCACACCTTTAATCCCAGCTCTCGGGAGTCAGAGGCAGGCAGATCTCATGAGTTCAAGACCAGTCTGGTTTACAAAGTGAGTACCAAGACAGTCTTGGCTGTTACACAGAGAAACCCTGCCTTGAAAAGCAAAAAATAAAATGAAATAAAAATAAAAACAAAATAGCAGTAAGAGAGAACTGACCAATAAGGACTAGATGCCATTTCAAATCAGACCTAATGTGATTAGAATGTCTTCAAAGTTTCAGTTTTCTCAGGGTAGCAACTTTGGAAGTTGGTACCTTTAATTAAGTGTTGGAGTTTGATGTAAGGTAATTAAGTCAT
The DNA here is from genome assembly GCF_950005125.1 of Chionomys nivalis. Lineage (NCBI taxonomy): Eukaryota > Metazoa > Chordata > Mammalia > Rodentia > Cricetidae > Chionomys > Chionomys nivalis. The sequence goes on along the minus strand of NC_080112.1, from coordinate 126,465,166 downwards.
TGAGGACACTGTCCTTGGAAGAGGTTAATATAGTTCTCCTGAGACTCCATTTGGTTCCCCATCAGCAATGTGGAAGAGTTCCTTTTTTTTCTCATCCATGCCAGCATTTGTTTTGGGCTTCTTTCTTTGCTTTTATTTTCTTCTTTTCTCACTTTTGTTGTTGTTTTTCAACACAGGCTTTCTCTGTGTAGCCCTGGCTGTCCTGGAACTTGCTCTGTAGAGACTGGCAGTCAGACAGTAAGATGGAATCACAATATAGTTTTGATTTACACTTTTCTGATAACTTGTGAAGTTAAACATTTTTTTTTCTGTATGTTTAGTGGAGATTTGCATTCAATCCACTGTAAACTCATCAATGTGTTCCACTTGGAGTTGCTTGATCTTTGTTGTCTGGTGTTTTCAGTTCTTTGTATACTGTAGATATTATCCTCTGTCCAATGTGTTGCTGGCAAAGATTCTTTCCCATTCTCTAGGCTACCTTTTCACTCAGTTCCTTTGCTGGACAGAAATGCTTTACCTTTTTAATGATGCCCCATTTATTGGTTGTTGGCCTTATTTCCTGAGCCATCTGGGTTCTGAAAATAGAGTTGTAAAATCCCTAACATAATCCCTAATTCTCAGTTACTTTGCCTGGAGTTCTCATAGCTTCATGTTTTTCCCCCCTCTGAACAACTCAGATCATTTTACCTGCATCTGAACAGAAATCAAGGGTGAGAACCTCTTCTTTGCCTTCTTTTAATAAAACAAACAAGAGCAGACTCAACCACCATGCTGTAATCATGGATGATCAGGACTTTTAGAGCGACTCATTCTAGATTTGCCTGGAAAATGCTGCCTATGCATCTTCCATTGACTGTGCTTGCTTCCCACGATGGGGATGAGAAAAACTCTGACATGAGAAGCGGTGTTTCTCATAGCGTAGCTTTGACTGCAAAGAGAAGGCGATAGCTCACAGTGCAAACAGACAGCAATAGGAAGGGGGATGGTCCCTACCAGGAGCAGGTTTATGTTGATTAGTATACTTTTTACTCTCTTTTAGGATCTATGGATGTAATTTGTGAATAAGTAACACTAAGTCCCAAATTCCATTTAGCCAAATTAATCAGGACTGGGGAAGGATTTGCACAAAGGACATGAGAAACAGACAGGAGAGAATTGAGTAATGGATGATGTGGGTTTGTTTGTATCTGAGATGGGGTCTGCCTGTGTGGACCTGGCTGGCCAGGAACCCATAAAGAGCTACCACCTGCTTCCGCCTCTGGAGTGCTGGAATTAAAGGTAGGTAGGTGCTAGCACAGCCAGCTTGTGGTTTCTCTGTGTAACACTCATAATCACTGTATTTTGAGCAAGGATTCTCTAAAGGTTCTTCCTAATCCATTTAAGCTTTTAAATTACTCCTGACAAGTTTAATTTGAAAGTGCAAATAGTTCCTACATTAAACAATGAATACATTTACCTTTGGGGTCCAGCTGGAGATTTTAGACTGACAAAAAAAAAAAAAACAAACCAAAACAAACAAACAAAAAAAAAAAACCTGAGCCTCAAGAGATTTAAAAGTAATTTAAGGACTGTGTCTTTCAAGTTACAAATATTCCTCTAGATTTGCCCTCTGGGTTCCCTGCAGGACACCATTGATTTCATTAAATTTCACATTAGCTAATTGTGAGACAACATCAGGATCCACTCTTATTCTCAAAGGTTTTATTTATTGGTCCAGTGCTCTGTATGGACTAATAAGGTCTTAGTGTCTCCACAGGCAGCCCTTGCCTTTAAAGCGGTCATAAATCATGTACATAATATGGATAATTACCACTGCGAGAAAAAAGAACCTGTTAGGTTTTTATACGTAGATAGCACAGCAAAGAGCTTAGAAGAATGTGAGACAGCCCTTTGGGACCCATCACAAGGAAATACACCATAGTGTTTCTTTTCTTTTTTTTTTTTTTTCTTCCTTTTTTTTTTTATTGGTTTTTCGAGACAGGGTTTCTCTGTAGCTTTGGTGCCTGTCCCAGAACTAGCTCTTGTAGACCAGGCTGGCCTTGAACTCCCAGAGATCCGCCTGCCTCTGCCTCCCGAGTGCTGGGATTAAAGGCGTGCGCCACCACCACCGGGCGGCCCATAGTGTTTCTAACGGGACAAATCTTTATTGGTTGTCTTTCTTCCTTTGTATAACTTGGAGAAATCTAACTAACTTATTGTCTCAATTAAGTGAATAATACAGCTACTGAATACCACAGCTAAACAATCACAAATTCAGTAAGCTTCAAAAGTTGAAAGAAAAAAATAAATCTTTTGTTAAGCAACGTCAGATTACACAACACACAGAAAGTCACCTTGCAACACTTTCATGATCTGGATTTGTAAAATTTTCTTTCTTTTCTCTTGCTCTCTCCTTTTCTCCATTCTCCTCCCGGTCCTCTCCCTAATCAGCCCACTCTTGGTCTTGTCTATCTCAGCACTGCCTGCCTCCCCAGTTTCCTTTCTGGATCAACTCTTTTCTCCCTGAGGTGCAGTTGCTCTTGGCTTCATAAGAATGATTCTATCTTCTCTGGGCTTTTCCAGTTCACCTTTGTAGTCAAAGCAGATAACACAAATAAAGGCTAGACTGTGTACTCTGCAATCAAAAGAGACCCCTGCCAGCCTGTAGTTATAGGTAGGACACTGGTCGGTCTGGTTTTAATTGTCAGCACTGGAGGGAGAGAGGGAAAGACACACACACACACACACACACACACACACAGGGAGACTATTTTCTTGCAGACTGGTGAGGGGTAACTGCAAATATTCAAATGTTATTATTATGTCTACTCTGTTACACCAGTTTTATGGAGTATGTCTGGGAGACATAATCTTAGATTTCTCAAGACTCATGAGATATCTGGACTCAAGGATAAGCCCTTGAACTTCAAAATTACCTTAAGGCATTTCACTGAATACATCTTGTGTCCAGGTGCATGCATACCTGTGCTCTTTGCATGGATTGGAAATTTGAAAAGTGCTCTTGCCATTTGATTGGCAGGGCATGAAGATGGGTGTTGTGTAAGTCACACACACTCTTCAGTTGACATATCTACTGCTGTTCACCCTTTTCCTGCTCTGTCCTGGTTTCATCCCTGTTGCCATGATAAAATTCCCTGACAGAAAGCAATCTAGGGGAGACAGGATTTATGTTAGTGTGCAATTCCCGATGACCGTCCATCATGGCAGAGAAGTCAAGGGAGTAATTCCAAGAGCAGAGCAGAGACAAGGGAAGTGCACATATGCCTAGTGCTCGGCTCACTTGCTCTGCTTTGATACAGTCCTCATCACAAACCAGAGAATAGCGAGACCCAATTTCAGTATGGGTCTTCTCATATATGTTAGAATGACTAATTCAGTCTCTAACCGATGTGTCCATGGACAAACCTAACAGTCCCTCATTGGTACTCTCTTCCAAAGTCATTCCATTTTGAGTTGACCATAACATCGACTCTTAGATTTTTTTTCTCAAGGCTATTTCATCCAAGTGCTGCTCTTCAGGAGAATACTGGTGTCTCAATCATCAGGTGTTCCCTAATTTCTCGCCTCCAACATGTTGTTGGCTTCTATATAGAAGTGGGGAGTAGTAGACAGCTGCTCAGCTTTGTCACTTCCCGTCTGCTTACGTGCTGGGTCTCTCATGGAGAACCAGATGCTGACGCACGAAACTCATACCAAACCTTATGGTTGTGTGCTTGGGCCCTCAGGACACGAGGAGGCAAGAGGGAGATTGAGTAATACTTTCCAGCTATGTGGTATAGTTTCTCAAGCAGATGCATGGACGCTATGTAGTTCCATCCACGTCCATCTTCTAGGTCAAACAACTGAAATCTCACTGTTGGAATTGTTATCAGCTGATGGCCACCAACTGTGCTCCTCATTGGAATTGTCCTCAGTACAAAGAAACTGATCCTCCCAAAGTTAGACTGGCTGGATTAGGGACATTTGTCGCAACCCTTCCTTGGGCTGGTCATTCCACCATAGATTACCTCTCAAGAAATTTTTCTAGAAACCTTCTATATGAAACTCCAGGGCTCAGTCACTTTTCCAAGAACTTTTCCTAATTTATGACCCAATAAATGCCACTATTTGAGGAGATGGTGGCCTTAGAAGAAGCTCCAAATAGGCTAGTTCAGTTACTTAATAAATAGCAGGTATATGTTGCATAGAATATGTAACTATTTGGGTCTTTCCAGAGGTCTAGAGAATCCAACCTTTTAACTTCCACATGCAGTGTGGACTTGCTTTGTGATTTAATCCAGTGATAGAGGAACTGTAGCTATCTTCTACATGAAGATATTCTTTATCAAATGTGCTTTGGGTGCTCAAACTGAACTCCTTTGGGGCCATAGTAACGGGCTCCTTGTATGGTGTGATAGGTTGATTGTGTTCTCAGTTCCTTAATCCCTCCCACATAGAAGGATCATCTGGTATGCTAGAGGAGATAGGGTATTTTCAGACAGTCATGAGTGCTGGCCATATAACTTACTACCCAATGGAACGTTGCATCTGTGATACAAGTGCAGATGTTCTGTATGCTTGCGTAGTGAGGCTTCGGTTCCGATCTTCTAAAAGTGCCAAGATTAAAGTATGCCTCAGGTTTCTCTTCTCCTTTCAGCCCATACTTCTGAAACAAATTGGGCACCATACTGAAGCCTAGAAACAACCACAGATTAGTGCAGCCTGAAAAAAGAGCCACTAGATAGATTTGAATGGGGCTGGTCACTGTTGGATGCAGTATGTTAATAGTTTGCATTAGCATTTTTAAAGGCTTCACCCATAAAACAATTTCTGAGCTTTTTCATTTCCATTTTGATTTATTATATCAATTTCTCTCATTAAACTGGAAGTAGATATATACAGACTAGAAAAGTGCACCCATTCCCTCTCTATGTGTGTATGTACGTGTGAACATGTGTGGCACATGCATGGACACACACCTTGGAAGGTCAGAGGTGTTTGCCATTAGGTATTATTTGCCTCGGTATCGGAGGCTCACCAGTTTGCCTAGGCTGACTGGCCCTCCTTCACTACAGGATTTTTGCGTTCTTTCACTGGAATTGCATATATGTGCCACCAAAGCCTGGCTTTTTACATGGATGCTGGGAAACGGAGCTCAGATTCCTGTACTTGTGTGGCAAGTTCGTTACTGACTGAGCTATCTCTTGAGCCAGAATCAGAGCACCTTTGAGAAGATTTTGTTCTTCATATGTAAATTGAAGTCCTTTTACCCACAATCTTGTTTCCTTTTTATGGTGTAAAATTGTTTCATTTTTCTTAGTAAGCTATATTCAGAAATATAGTCCTTCTTTTTCCATGACAAGAATAAAGCAAAAAGCAAAAATATCCCTTTAACAAATCACAAGCAATATGAAATAATAGTCAAGAAGTCATAAGCACTTTGATGTCTCCAATCAGATGTTTTAAAAACTGTCCCCTGCTCTCCCCATGTCTTGCACACACACTGCGTCTACAAACATTACACACATATTCACCCATAGATCTGTAAGCCAAAGCAGAAACTGATGGGAAGCACACACATTCTAGGTACCTTGTTTTATGTTTGGAGCAAAGAGACCTTGCTATTGAAGTTCTGCTCATTGAAAACAACTTTTTAAAAAAAACTTTTGTTTTAAGTTTTATTCATTATGTATACAGTGCTCTGCCTGCATGTATCCCTGCAGGCCAGAAGGGGGCACCAAATCTCATTACAGATGGTTGTGTGCCACCATGTGGTTGCTGGGAATTGAACTCAGGACCTTTGGAAGAGCAGGCAGAGCTCTTAACCACTGAGCCATCTCTCCAGCCCTGAAAGCCACTTTTAAAAAAAACAAGACCAAAATGTTACCATCCATCCACTTTCTTTGAATAGTATTATTTACTGTTTCCAGAGACAAGAATGATTTTCTGAGAAGACCATGTTGCTTGGGAATTGCTTTAGAAGGTTTGAAGTTTAACCTGTCTCGAGGTTATTTTCCAGGGTAGGAACTCAACCACCTACTTCAGAACTGAGGTCACGTTCCCAGCAATGTCTTACAGAGAACCCGTCTCCCCTCCACTGTGAGAGCTGGGCTTGGAAGCAGATTCTATCATCCTATGTAGGAGACTCATGAGGTCAAGTGGGGTGGGAAATGGGGTGGAAATATTTCCATCTGAACTTGGTCTCTTGAGTGTATGACAGAGAAACAAAGAGGTCTGGAGATCTGTGGCAAGGAGGAATTGCTCTCCGTGGCCCATGACACTGTGGCAGTGGCAGGTGTCCAGGAGGCACACTTTTGTTACCCATTCTCTCTTAATCCTTGCGTGTTTTCCAAGCCTGACTGTTATAATATGTTGGTATCTCTCCAATACATTGCAATTATTTTAACCTAGAATCAGATTTCTGTTACTTTCAACCAAGCAACCAGGAGGTGCCTGGAGTTACATATTATGAGATCAACTTGATACACCTTTCTTACTGAGATATCAGAATCAATGGGAAAAGCAAGAACTGTTTATGAAGGATCCAAACTGAGACTTATTTTGTTATTGTCTAGTGGCGGGGAATATTTATGACACCTAGATGGTATAAATAGTCTTAGTTCTTATTCATCTTCAATCTTTTCTAGAATGCAGTGTAAATATATGTCTGCTAAGTGACCCCTGCTACCTCAATGTAGGGAATGGTGACCATAAAAGCACCCAATTCTTACAGATTATTTTGAGTCTTAAGTAGTGTCTTATACCTTTAATCCAAGTGCTTTGGAGGCAGAGGCAGGTGGATCTCTGTGAGTTCCAGACCAGCCTGGCCTACAGAGCAAGTTCTAGGAAAGCAAAGATTGTTACACAGAGAAACCTTGTCTTAAAAATACAATAAAAGTTTCTTTTAAATTTGTTCTTAGTCCATTAAAAACTGTTTTCCTTCTGGTTGTCCATAAAAACCTGCAGTTGCTTGAAGTCCTTCTGTTTTCAATGCTTACACTCTCCAGGGTCTCCTGTCTTGTTGGTTACCATGGTTCTGCTAACATTTATGATTGCTGGAAACTGTACTGTAGTGAACTATATGCTCCCAGAGAGAAATGACTTCTTCCCTCATTTTCCATTTGTCAGTGCTGAGCTCTAGTAGCTAACACAGTACCTGGCATGCAGAGGACTTTCAAAATCTATTGAATCAATTTTGCCTCCTATATTTGGTAAAATCAGATTGGTCCGTGGCACATATTATTTCTGGATTCCCCACAACCAATATACCCATTCTTCTGATGGTTCATCTTTACTGTCAACAAGCCCTGATATAGCATCTCATAGGAAAGATGCCTTTGGGTGTATGTCTGTGAGGGCAATTCTCAAGAGGAATTTAACTGAAGAGGAAAGGCGAGCCTTTCATGCGAGTGGTACCATCCATGGGCTTGCATCCTGGCCTGAATCAAAAGAGAAAAAAGAGAGAACCAACCGAGTGCCAACAATTCTATCTCTTGGCTTCCTGGTTCACCAAGATAAGAACAACTTGCGCCTGTGGCACCACCTATAACTCCAGTTACCGTGCTGCTTCCACCCACAGTGCGCTGCATTTCTCTGAATAAAAGAAGCCCGACATTCAACGTGTTAAAAAGCAAATTATGATGCTCGCTCTGTGGCATGAATCATCTGTCTGCCTGAGTCCCTGGCACAGTGAATGGTGCAGCTGCAGGGTCTCGAGGTAGATCTCCCCCTCTTTTCATGAACATACCTCATATCACTCATCAGATCCTCTCCCTAGCTCTCCTTCCTCTCCCTGGCCTTATACCTGCACATTATACCTTCTTGACTAGGTCCATCAGCCTTCTGTTTAGCAGATTCTCTTTGAGAACAAATCTACTCCCTTCTACTGCTCTTGTCCCTCTTCACAGCCCTTTCCTTAATCCCACTTGCACTTATTTGTCCTTCAAAGCTTCCATCAATCACTAGGAGCTGATGCTGACAGTCCTTGTGTCTGTGATGCTCTGTAGTGGATGCTATTGGGTCCCTTTGGCATTCACCATTCCTCTACAGTCTGATTCCGGACTTCCATTTCCCAGCACAGGGTCCTCTCTGGATATGCCTTTGTGGACTCTGTTGATGGCCTGGCCAAGCAGTCTTTATTTGCCAAGATCAATCCACAGCCCATGTCCAACAGGCAAGGATGCAGAAATAAACTAGCTTCCCTAACTTTGTACAGAGAACTCTGAGACATGTTCTTCATAGTTTCCCAAGGTCCCCAGCGGGCTTAAAGCCCAGTTGCCCATATTGGTAATCTGTGCTAACTGGCTTCATTCCCTTCTCCGTTTCACGTCACACTCTTCAACTAGTATTTCCTGGGAACACCACCAAACTAAACTGCGTGCACTCATAGCCTTCTCTACTACTGATGCCTGCGATCCATCCTGCCAGGTTGGGACAGTATAAAATTTGGCTTCGCAACTCTTCCAGCCAGGGGAGGGGAAGCTGGTATATTTTTCCCCCAATTTAATCTTTTTTTTTGTCATAGGTAAAAACTGCTTTCAGGTGCATTAACTTTCTGGTATTTTCAGTAGCCCTCCTCGAGGACGCATTGCTCTTTCTCCTTCAGCCAGGAAAAGAAGCAGAGATTTACAGGGGTTTGCAGGGTGCAAGCTCCACCATGCAGAAGTGAAGGTCAAGGGTGAGGCATCACCAATATCTGCCGTACAGTCTCATTTTCTTGAAGATGTTACTACATGACAGTAACTGAGGGTTTCTTTCCTGTGTCCCACTTGCTTCTGGGTTCGGAGTCTTTGAAGTAGAATTCCAGCACTGTTTTCCCCCATTTGGATTCTAGATAACCTGGTGGAGCTAGTGTGGTGTCGTTCAAAAAGGTTCCGGGAGTTCTATCTAGGTTAAGTTACGATACTCTTGCTGGAAACAATTTTCTTGCAGGCTGTTTCGACTTCCCAGGAATCTGTGCACACTGGGCCCATTTTCTGATGGCATCTTCATTATCACTGCAGAGCTTTTAGAGCCTGGCCCCATTTCCTCCTCATCTTTCTGTTTCCTGACTGTGACCTCTTACCTCAAACCCTTCCACCGTGCCTTCTCTGATGCAATTGGCTGTTCAAAATACTCTCTCTCTCTCTCTCTCTCTCTCTCTCTCTCTCTCTCTCTGACAGGAAGAAATCCTGTAACCCTGGCTTTGGTTTTTCTGGAACTCACTATGTAGAGCAGGCTGGCCTCGAACTCAAAGATGTTCACTTTCTTCTGCCTCTGAAGGGTTGGAATTAAAGGTATGCACCACCATGCCTAGCTGTTCACTCTTCTTTTATGAAGTTGCTTGTTGTCAGACATTTGGTCACAAGAATGAGAAATATGAGCAATGTACTAGATCATTGGCTGTTTTAGCACTGAAAGTCTAGTATTATTACAAATTAATGATTGTTCCATTTACTCTGCATTCTATATGTTGCATATCTGGTGACATTTGTTTTGAAATGACACATTTGATTTTTCCGCCTCATTTCTTTTTCTTGATTTGGTAGATGCGCACATTTGTAATTGTAATGTACTTTGACTGATTACCCTGCCAACACCTCACTTCTGTGTGTGTGTGTGTGTGTGTGTGTATGTGTATACATACAGGTGCATGTGTATTTTCTATAATCATCATAGCCTCTGTGTCTGAATCATTTCACTAAGCTTAATAGCCCATTCAATATTGTGAGTCCTCAAAACATTGAAACTAGACTTACCATCTTAACCAACAATCTTACTTTCTGATATTTATCCAAAGGGATTAAAATCAGGCTGTTAGAGGGTTACCTGTACTGTCATGTTTGGTGTAGTATAGTTCACTTTCACCAAGACATAGAAATATTCACAGTTAAGTGGGTGGATCAACACAGCCTGGCCCGTGCACACAGTGGAATACTGCTTAGCCTGAAGAAGAAGAAAACTGTAAACGGTGTGAAGACCAGACATGACAATGTAAGCCAGTGCTTTTTATAAGCTTTAGATTTTTGTCCAGTTGGGGGTCAATGTATGAGATGGTTGAATTGATTGTCTTCCCTAAAACCCACTCATCTCTCATCCAGAGTTCCCATTTTTGTGAAGGAGGGGGACGCTGATTTCTGAAACTGCCTGAATTTCAGTTTTAGCCTTTTTCTCTCCACACCTCCACACAACTAATCAAGTGAGGTGTCTTCTATTTTTGGAAACACCTGCAGTGTTCCTTATTAGATGATATTGTCACTTATTATAACCTTAAGACTGGCTTCTTTGCCTTCAATATGACCTAGAAAGAATGTATTCTTTCCTTTCATTATTGAGGAGATTTTGGAAATTGAAACTCTACCATCTACTTGCACATGGAATGTTGGACGGTTCTGCACTGCTGTTAGAGTCAAGTCTAAACTCTTGGTCTTGTTTGTTGGGCCCCATGGTATCTTTATATATCTACCTTTCTTTCTTTGATAATGGCCCCAGTTATCTATCATCTCCTCAAATTCTTTGAAATGGAAAATAAGCTCTTTTTGCTCTTTGAAAACACTTCTTGGTCTCTACTGTGTATCTTTGTTCATGCTCTTTCCTCTGTTTAGAATATTATTGAAGTCTTGATTGCTTGTGTTTTTCAAGAGCCAAGATCAGGCCCTGACCTACTGTCGGTTTTTGATTAAAAATGTTGATTTTGGCTTTGTTTTTATATTAACAATGATAAACTCCGTAATTCCTCACAGCTTACAGAATGATATTTGCTTCTTTCATAGGGCTTCCAAGTAATTTTTAATGCAGTGCATTTAACAAAGAAGAAAGGACAGATTCAGTACCTGACCATCAGCACCAAGAAATAAAGGTGTTAGACGATATATTATTCAATTCTCTTCATCTAGCCATAAAATCCAAACTCACTTCTCCATGGTTGCAGATAGATGTAAATTCAGTCCATAAGGATTTTTCTAGCTCAACTATATTTTTAAAAAACTATTAATATTTTGGCTTTGAACATTTTTTTTTTTATTTTTCTCTTTATGTCTAGGTTGCCAGGAACCAACAGACCGTTTTGTCTAATTATAACAGTGCCTGGACTTTATAGGGAAAATATAGAAAACCATGGTTTGGAAATGGTTTAAAAGTGCAGGGACAAAAAAATGCATGTAAATGAAATTAATCAAAGTACTTTTGAGTAAATGTTATACTTAAAGCCCCATGTCAAGCCTGTGAAGGACACAGAATAGCACATCATTTGTGTGCAAGTGGAAAGGGTAAGTAACCATCCATCTCAGTGTGCTCCCAACTGAAGATGGGGATAGGGAATCCTAAGATAGAAGATTTTCAATGGTCTAGCCAGAAGCTAGTATGAGGAAAACTAGAACTAGTTGATCATAGTAGTTAGATAATAAGTTAATAACATGGATTGATTTTATAAAAAAATGCCATAAATTTGTTTTTAAAACAAAAGTTATTTATTAAATACTTTCATCAGATGGGTAAAGAAAAGATGTCAAAAACAATTCTAAGCTAGGAAAATGGCATGGTTAAGGATGATGTGCCATGCTACCAACAGATTACCTAGACTCAAACATGACCAAAAGGCTACAAAAATGCCAAAGTTGAACACCATTCAGATTTCAACCTTTGTGGATAGACTTTATTCCCCCAGTGAATTTGGTACTAGTTTGGGAGTAATTTTAGATATGTTTAGTAAAAATTGCTATATCATAACAATGATGTTTTCAGGGGCTGGATAGATGGTCCAAGAGTTAAGAGTTCTTGTTACCTATTTAATTTCCAACACCCACATGCTAACAACTGTTCTTAATAATTCTGGTTCCTCTCTTATGGCCTCTGAGAGTACACACATAAGGCTTACAGACTCATCAACAGGCAAAACATTCCAAATGTAAAATAAAAGTAAGTAAAGTTTTCCAAAATGTTTTCTTTGTGGAATTAGTCTTCTCCTTTCTTGTATCTTTTATCTTTAAGATGACAGAGAAATATGCCCGAAACTGTGCTCATGTAGACTGGAGAGACAACGTAACAGTTTAGAGCACTGGCTGCTCTAGAGAGGACCCACTTTCAATTCCCATGGAAGCTCACAGCTGTTTATAACTCCAGTTCCATGAGATTCAACACTTTCTTCTGGTCTCCTCAAGCACCAGACCCACAAGTGATGCACAGATATTCAGGCAAAATACAGATACACAGAAAAAATAAAAATTTAAAAAGACAGCATCGTCTTAAGCTTTAAAAACACTATCTAGACAGTATAAAATATTTTTTTTAAATAATAAACAATGCCAGAGGCATGGGGTAATGAGATGGCTTACTGAGTAAAAGTATTTATGCTTGAGGTGGAAGGAGAGAACCAATTCCACAAAGTTGTCTTTAGACAGCCACATGGATAAATTATCATGCATGCGTGTGTGCGTGCGTGCGTGCGCGCGCGCACACACACACATGAACACACAGAGGAATAATAATAAATATAACAATATAATAAATATAACAATATAACAATCATCAATATGAGAAAGTCCATGAAGGAATTTCAGGTCTTCATTATTTTATATAAAATGACTTCACAAAATCCAGATTTGTTTGAATAAATGAATCACTTTCTGCAATAAAAGGCATTTTTCCATTTCTAAATTAAATAGTATTTTAAATATGCAAGTTCACTTAAACCTGCAGCATGCAGTGTTGCTAAACAGTGATGTCAGTTAGGTTAGGTGGATTAAATCCATGCTCAACTAGATATATTTTCAGTTTGTTGTGGGTTTATCAGAACAAACCTTTCCATAAATCATGGAGTATATAAAAAGTCTCTGAGACAAAGTCAGTGTGGAAAATTCTATGAACGTAATGAATGTTCTCTGATGGTAGAACACAGACATCAGGGATCACCTGTGAGTTGTGAGGTGGAAATGAGTTGGCTGGATGATTGCGTTAGTGAGCTTTCCATTTCTGCAATGAATGAACAGAGGCTGTTAGCATTATAAAGAAAAGAGGTTTGTTTAGCTTGGAGTTTTGGAAAAGGATATGATGCTTCTGTTGGTTCAGTTCTGGTGAAATTTCTCTGGGTAGTAATCATATTACAGAAGATAACAGTGGTGGAACAATGTGTGATCAAATGACCTCATCTTAGTACAGGAAACTGAAAAACTGAGTGGGGCCAGGCCCAAGCTTATATAAGAAACTCACTTGTGACCACCACTGCTATCTCTTCCAGTGATCTATACCCCTCTTTCTAATACTTATCTCTTTCTTAAATTTAAATTATATATGTGTGTATTTATAATTTCATAGATGAGACCTACATTATTTACTTTCTTTCCACCATACAACATACTGAGTCCATTTAATATTGTTTGCATGTATATAATCTTAGGGCTGATGACTTGGAATGGAATACTCTATTGAGGAGTTCATTCCTGGGAAAGATTGATATTCTTTCTCTCTCTCTCTCTCTCTCTCTCTCTCTCTCTCTCTCTCTCTCTCTCTCCAGCCATTGATTACCTATAGCTGTTTATATCATGGCAGGGCCTTATGAAATCTCCCCACCCACACTGGCATTTCAGTTGGTGTTGCCATTATGCAGGTCTTACATAGATAACCATATTCTTTTTTTTTTTTATTCTTTTTTAATTAAAATTTCCACCTGCTCCCTGTTTCCCATTTCCCTCCCCTCCTCCCAAATATTGCCCTCTCCCCCCACTTCCCTCCCCCTATCCCCACTCCTCTTCTCCTCCCCCCCACACTATTCCCCCTCCCTCTTGATACTGAAGAGCAGTCCAAATTCTCTGCCCTGCGGGAAGATGAAGGTCTTCTGTCTACTTCCAGGAAGGTGAGCATCTAAACAGGCTAAGCTCCCACAAAGCCGATAACCATATTCTTAAGATTTCACAGATGTTGTATCTCTGCCATGCCTGGAAAATGCTAGTGTCATGCATCCTGGTCCTCTGATCCATAGGATTTTTCTACATGCCCCACTTCCCACTTCTGTGATGCTCCCTGAACCGCAGGGATATGGGTTTAATTGTATATGTATCAATTGGGACTTGCCACTCCATTGTCACTTATTCTTTGAACTTTGGAGATCTGAGTGTCTATGTAATAGTCTTCTTCTGTTGCAAGACGAAGCTTCCTGTCTGAGGGATGAGAGCGACACTTACTTGTGGCTGTAACAATAAGTGCTTAGAATACAGTTCTAAATTGCGTTGGTTTAGGCAAATGGCAGTGGTGGTTCTTCTCTTGGGTAAATGTCCGCTGCAGCTAAGGGCAGTTGGTTAGGTTTATGGTACCAGACATGAATTCCCTCCCTTTAAGTCCAATTAGATGCTGTTGGTTCTTTCTGAAATAAAAGTAGCACTATTACTCCTTTGGGGGCCTCATCTCCCAAAGGTTCCATGAACTCCTACAGTGCCAGACTGTGGATCAAGTTCTCAATATGGACAGTTGGAGTACAAATAAAATCCAAAGCATACAGTGATCCTAAAGGACCTGCCAAACTAGTTAAAGACTTGTCACTCCCTTCCTATTTTTTGACTTTCAGAAGGTTTTTTTCCAAAGACAGAACATTATGTTGAAGACAGAAAAAAATTTCATTTTTATAAGATATGGATATTTGCAAAAACCTGGTATTTAGAGGCCTTACACTTGATTACATGTTCTGTTGTCTTCATCTTGGAATTCTTTTTTGTTTCTTTGTTTTTCAAGACAGGATTTCTCTGTTTAGCCCTGGCTGTCCTGCAACTCACTTTGTAGACCAGGCTGGCTTTGAACTCAGAGATCCAAGTGCTTCTGCCTCCCAAGTGCTGGGACTAAAGGCGTGTGTCACCATGCCTGGCCTCATATTGGATTCATAAATGTTGACCATGGGGCTCTGCATCTTAATTTTTTTTAAAGCTGTTTTTTTTTTTTTAAAAAATATTTATTTATTTATTATATATACAATATTCTGTCTGTGTGTCTGCCTGCAGGCCAGAAGAGGGCACCAAACCCCATTACAGATGGTTGTGAGCTACCATGTGGTTGCTGGGAATTGAACTCAGGACCTTTGGAAGAGCAGGCAATGCTCTTAACCACTGAGCCATCTCTCCAGGCCCTGTATCTTAATTTTTTAAAAGGCAGTCACAACTATGCAACTCATCTCAGCTGTGAGATAAATGGGGCA
Organism: Chionomys nivalis; assembly: GCF_950005125.1. Classification (NCBI taxonomy): domain Eukaryota; kingdom Metazoa; phylum Chordata; class Mammalia; order Rodentia; family Cricetidae; genus Chionomys; species Chionomys nivalis. Next base: position 126,450,030 of record NC_080112.1, on the reverse strand, counting down.
TAGTAAGTTAATGATTACTAAGAGAATCAGTTTTTCTGCTTTTAAAAGCTAAATGGAAGTTCTGTTATTTTTCTAGAGCAACTTTAGGTTTACAGCAAAATTGAGAGACAAGTACAAATGGTTCCCATAATATAATGTGCCCTGAAACACATAACTTCTTCCACTCTCCGTGTTTCCCTGCACCAGAGTGGTCCAGCTATTACAACTCCGTGTTTCACTGCACCAGAGGGGTCCAACTATTAGAACTGATGAACCTGCATTGACAGATCTTCATCACCTAAAGTCTCTGGCTGGGAGCTCACTAGTGGTGTTGTATGTTATATGTTTGGGAAAATGAATAATTTTCTTTTTTTGTTTTTTGTTTTTGTTGTTGTTGTTGTTGTTTTGTTTTTTTGTTTTTTCTAGACAGAGTTTCTTTGTGGCTTTGGAGCCTGTCCTGGAACTAGCTCTTATAGACCAGGCTGGTCTCGAACTCACAGAGATCCGCCCTCCATTATAGTGTCAAGCATCATAAATCATTGACTTAACAAACAATTCATTGTGTTCCACATATTTATTCTCTTTCTCCTAAGTTTTGACAATCAATCATCTGTGACTATCTTCTAGAATGCTGAATGCTGGGAGTTACACGATACACGGACCTTTTCGATTAGCTTCTTCTGTTTTTTTTTTTTTTTTTCAATTTTCTAGATTTGGATGAACCCGGAGGCCACTGTGTGAGAGCCAGAGTCACTTGTCACATATCTACTCTTCTTAAAATAACGAGGAGAACAGGAGGGTTGCAGAGCAATTGGTTTTAGAGGGTTGGAGGATAGACATACCACAGGTTGCAATACTCTTCAACTATAACATGAAAAGAAATGGAATGATTATTTTTTGAGACAGTATGTTAATCTCTCACAATGTAGCTCTTCCTGGCCTAGAACTTGCAATGTAGACCAGGCTGACCACAAGCTCTGAGAGATCTGTCTGCCTCTGCCTCCCAGTTGCTAGGATTAAAAGCATGTGCTCCACTAGGCCTGGCTGAGATTTTTATCCTGGTATCTTTTGGCTATGTTACATTTCCAAATTAGTTCAAGGCACCCACTGATTATTAACTGACTAGTCATTCCTTCCAAATCCTACAGAGATAATTTCTCAGAAAACTGCAGCCAGAAGAGATGCAGGCAGTATCCATTCTTTAATCCAGACAGTTATTTTCTGTGTGTTCAAATTTCAGATTTATTTGCATCATTTCTAGAGTCTGTCATGAATGACAGGTATAAACATATTCAAAGAGAATGACAGTCAATGTTTACAATGCCCCTCCCCTCGATATATGTGTGTGTGTATAAAAAACAATTAGATTGATATTTTCTCATTCTCCCCCTCCCTCTCCTGCTCTTCTCACTCTATCTTCTTTACCAACTTCTCTGTTTCTTTAAACAGAATGCTGTTTAAAAGCATTGCTAATTGGTCTTGGCCTTTTTGTTTTCCTTCCCAGCTGTCTAATTGCCTCTTGGAGTCAGACAAGAGCATGCAATGGATGTGTGGCATTGCCGAGTGTTTCAGGGTTCTTATGGGTTAGTGATAAGCTCGCACAGATGAAGGGGAACTTGGGAAGTGTGGGTAAAAGTTTTTGCAATGAGGTCAATTTTCTTCCACCAGTCGCTTAAGGAAACATCGCCACATGAGTGGGCTGGTCTGGATTTTGTCACTCTCCTGTAGCAGCCTTTTCCTTCAAAACAGCCTATCAGTTTCTCCACTAGATAATTTTGTTCAACTCAGCATTTCAGCAGATAGTAACAGAACACCTTCTTTCCTACACGCAGAAAAGCGCCTTGTTTTTATAGAAAACATGAAGAGTTGTTGAAGGGCTTCTGAAAGGCACACTTTCCAAGTGAGTTCATTTTCTCAGGCTTTTTATAGCTTAATCTCAACTCCACAAACTTCTAACACCACAGTGTATCTCTTGGTATGAAGACTTCTAGTTCCTCTGTGCATGAGAAAATGCAAAATGGTTACATTTGATTGGTAAAGGTTCTTCATTATTAAAATGTGTTGTTGGACACTCAATTTAAATAGTATTGTACCAGACAAATGTATTTCATTATTCTGTATTCAGATACTGGCACTAGGCTTACAGACAAACTCACGGAAGAGAGAATTTTAGTGTAAGTGCTCTTCATTTTTATATTTATTTATTTATTTATTTTGGTTTTTCGAGACAGGGTTTCTCTGTGGCTTTGGAGCCTGTCCTGGAACTAGCTCTTGTAGACCAGGCTGGTCTCAAACTCACAGAGATTCACCTGCCTCTGCCTCCCAAGTGCTGGGATTAAAGGCGTGCGTTTATTTTATGTGTATGAGTGTTATGGCTACATGTGTGTCTTATTATCATGTGTCTATCTGGTGCCTGTGGAGGTCAGAAGAGGGTGTTGATGCTCCGGGAACTGGAGTTGCAGATTGTTGTGAGCTGCCACATGGTGGTAGGAACTATGCCCAGTCTTCTACAAGAGTGATAAGTGCCCTAAACTAATAAGCCTTCTCTTTAGACCTAATAATTATTTTCAGGAACAGTCTTTTGAGTTATATAATTTACATAGCATTGGTCCAGTCTCTTAAACTATATAACCTACAGGTTAGTGGTTCAGTGTTTTGCTTATGACTCTATTCAATTACTATCACTATCTAATTTGGAATATTTTTTGGAATATTTTGTCTATGGTCACGCCATCCTGAATGTGGCTGATCGCATGTGATCTGGAATATTCTCATTATCCTTCCTAATAAAACTCGTGTCATTTAGCAGCCACTCATCATTCTTTCACTCTTTCTTAGCTCCTCAAAGTTGCTAATCTGCTTTCTGTGGCTTTGTATTTGCCTATTCTGGACATAAATGAAAGTACCAAGTCGGTGATCTTTTGTGACTGGTTTCTTCTATTTGCCATAATGTTTTAAGATCTAGTAGTATTGGAATTTCTTCTGTTGCAGAATAATCACTTGTGTGGACCTTCTACATTTTGTTTGTGCCTTCCTCCACTGATAGTTATTTCTACCATTTTAACTTATATAAACAATATTGTTATGACATTTACGCACAGTTTTTTATATTGACCAGACTGTTGCCAAGACTATACGTTGCTCTCTGCAAACTGACAACAAGGCCCCATTGCTGAAGATAACACCTACACAACTCATTGAACATGGAGATGTTGAGCTGGTGCCTATATTGAGCCTTCAGCCCTATGTTCCAGTATCTTTGGTGCAGGAACATATTCTTCATGCTACCAAAAGAAAAACATAAACACCAAGCCAGTCACAAACCTTTTGATCTCCAACAATGTACTGCCTCCAACAAGACATGCTAGGGCAATGATGACACATAGCTTGTGGGAGTAACCAACCAATAAGTTCAGTTTGACTTAAGGCCCACTTCATGAGATGGAACTTATACTTGTCCATGCTTGGATGACTAAGATCCAGAGGCTAGGTAACCCAGGGACCTCAAGTAAAAGCAAATACTGCTGTTCTGAAAAGGAAGAAAGATTTTAAAATGTTGTACAAAATGACTCCTAACGATATTCTGCTATACTCATACGTCAGTGCCTTGTTCAACCATCATCAGAGAAGCTTCCTCCTGCATCATATGGGAAAAAACACAGAGACGCAAGCCAGATATTATACGAGAGTGAGGGACCTTAGAACACTCAGCCCTAAGTTGGATATCTCCATCAAATCCCTCCCCTGGGTCAATGGACCCAGCAGAAGAGGAGGCGGAAATAGTGTAAGAGCCAGAGGGGATGGAGGGCATCAGGAAAACAAGGCCTTCTAAATTAACATGAACAAAGCTCATACGAATGCCTAGAGACTGAAGCAGTATTCCCAGGGCCTGCACAAGTCTGCACCAGGTCCTCTGCATATGTGTTATGGCTTCTAGATTAGAGGTTTATGGGATTCCTGAGTGTGCAAATGGGTGCCTCTCTGATGATTGTGTCTTCTCCTGAGCCTTTTCGTTCTGTTGGTTTATACTGCCCAACTTAGATGAGAGAGTTTTTCTTTTGTCTTATTTTATTTTTTGTTATACATACATACATACTTTTTAAAATGAATGAATGAATGAAAACCTAACAACTAGGGTAAAACGTTATGACTGAACTCTCATTTATACCTGCTTGGAAAGGGGAAATCAATTTTCTTCAATAGAGTGGCACTGGGTATATCAACTACTCCAGGAAAAGCCTCATGTTCAGGAGAAGTTGATCAATATATAACTGGATTCTAATATTTTGTGGGTGATTTTATTTGGTTACACTTTGGTGGTTTTTTTTTTTCCTGTTTGGGTGTTTTATTTTGTTTTCTTAGTTTGGGGGCAGTTTTGTTGTTTGTTTAGAAAGGACTAAAAGTTGGATATGTAGGGAATTTAAAAGGATTTGGAAAAATTTGGGGGAGGGCAAGAATATGATCAAAATGTATTTATATGTAAGGATTGTTGTAAATAATACAAAATATATTTAAAAAGAAAAAATGGTATGGAAGTATGTTTTCATTTCCCCTACACCAGATCATATGGTGACTACCATTTTAAGCTTTTGAGAAACTCACGCAATTTTTCTTTCCTTTTCTTTTTCCTCCCTCCCTTCTCCCTCCTTACCTCCCCCTACCCTTTCTTTCTTCTTTTTGTTTTTTGTGAGGTTGGGTTTCTTCTTTACTTCTTTTTGTTTTTTGTGAGATCGGGTTTCTCCGAGAAGTCCCGTCTTCCTGGAACTCTCTCTGTAGAATAGGATGACCTTGAACTTGGAGATCCTCATGACTCTGTTTCTCAAGTGTTGGGATTAAAGATGTGTGCCACCACTGCCCAGCTTCAGGAAAATTTTAATGTAATGATTCTGTATACTTGCCTGCCAAAAGTGTGGCAAAATAGGTCAAATTTTTCTCAAAACTCATAAGCTAAACTGATCCCTTTCAGTAGGTTGGCTCATTCAAAAAGTGAAGTTCTTAAATTTTTAAAGAATTTCCAGCGATAGAGGTGGTAACTGAGCCTCAGTAATGAGTTTGTCAGTTTGAAGCTCTTCAAACCCTCAGAGCAAACCCGTAACCAGAAAAACCATAGTCAAATGGAATACTTTACCTCTATTTATTTATTTATTTATTTATTTGAGATTTCTGCCTCCTCCCCGCCACCGCCTCCCATTTCCCTCCCCCTCCCCCAATCAAGTCCCCCTCCCTCATCAGCCCAAAGAGCAGTCAGGGTTCCCTGCCCTTTGGGAAGTCCAAGGACCTCCCACCTCCTTCCAGGTCTAGTAAGATGAACATCCAAACTGCCTAGGCTTCCACAAAGCCAGTACATGCAGTAGAATCAAAACCCAGTGCCATTGTTCTTGACTTCTCAGCAGTCTTCATTGTCCGCTATGTTCAGTGAGTCTGGTTTTATCCCATGCTTTTTTTTTTTTGACCCAGTCCAGCTGGCATTGGTGAGTTCCCGAAAGATCGTCCCCATTGTCTCAGTATGTGGGTGTACCCCTCGCTGTCCTGAGTTCCTTGCTCGTGTTCTCTCTCCTGCTCCTGATTTGGACCTTGGAATTTCAGTCTGGTGCTCCAATGTGGGTCTCTGTCTCTGTCTCCTTTCATCACTTGATGAAGTTGAATATTCAGGAGGATGCCTATATGTTTTTCTTTGGGTTCACCTTCTTATTTAGCTTCTCTAGGATCACGAATTATAGGCTCAATGTCCTTTATTTATGGCTAGAAACCAAATATGAGTGAGTACATCCCATGTTCCTCTTTTTGGGTCTGGCTTACCTCGCTCAGGATAGTGTTTTCTATTTCCGTCCATTTGCATGCAAAATTCAAGAAGTCATTGTTTTTTACTGCTGAGTAGTACTCTAATATGTATATATTCCATACTTTCTTCATCCATTCTTCCATTGAAGGGCATCTAGGTTGTTTCCAGGTTCTGGCTATTACAAACAATGCTGCTATGAACATAGTTGAGCATATACTTTTGTTGTATGATAGGGCATCTCTTGGGTATATTCCCAAGAGTGGTATTGCTGGGTCCAGGGGTAGCTTGATCCCGAATTTCCTGAGAAACCGCCACACTGCTTTCCAAAGTGGTTGCACAAGTTTGCATTCCCACCAGCAATGGATGAGTGTACTCCTTACTCCACAACCTCTGAGCTGAACAGAGAATTCTCAACAGAAGTTCAAATGACCAAAAGACACTTAAGGTCATGCTCTACTTCCTTAGCGATCAGGGAAATGCAAATCAAGACAACTTTAAGATACCATCTTACACCTGTTAGAATGGCTAAAATCAAAAACACCAATAATACTTTATCTCTTAACAACAGAAAATGTCAATTTGTTCTGCAGTGGCCACATATCACTTTGGAAATCAAAGAAATGGCTTCATGTACAGAAAACATAACACTGGGCCTAGAGATGTTGCAGGCTCTTTAGTATACTCCTTGCTTAGCACATTTCATGCTCCTTCCGTGGGACCTCAAGCAACAAACAATGAAACAAAGCTAAACCAGGAGCATGTGATGACACAAGGACTTATTCTGCCAACTAAGATTGTCTTCCCTGCTTGCAACCTTTTGGCGGCAGGTGAAGAATCCTATGTGTCACAGATTTTTACAGTGCTGTCCATCTTGCAGCAAATTAGATAATTTCTTCCATGAAATCCGTTTCTGGTGAGAGGCTCACATCTCTAACCCCGCAGTAGCACAGACTACCTGCTGTCGTTATTTCCTAAAAATTTCATTTTTTTTCCTAAGAGCCATTTCTATGACAGCATTATAGTTCAATCTTTTAAGTTCAAACATCTTTGATTTTTTTGTAATATTGTATTTTAAAATATTGATTGATAGATTGATTGATTTGTGTGTTCACATCCATGTACACACTCGCTATGGCACATGTGTTGTGACTGTGGTTTGAGAATAACTTCATAGGGCGGGTTTTCTTTTTCCATCTTTGTGTGGGTCTAAGGAACTCAGACCTTCAGGCTTGCATAGCAAGCATTTTACCTGATGTTTCATCTCTCTAGATGCCTCTTTTTATTATAGAGGTTTAAATTGATCAATTTTTATGAAATAATGCACAGTATTTTAAGCATATTGCCCTCAAGCCCTCCACCCTTCCCTTCCCCCACTCAACCCTCCCATAAGTTCCCTCTTCCCTATACACAGGTTTGCTTCTACTTTGAACTCATCTGTACATATATGGTCTTATGTATCGCCATAAAAGTCTAGGACTCCAAAATGAGAGAAAAATGCAACATCTATCTTTCTGAGATTGACTTAATTCACTTACTATGATGACCTCCAGATGCATCTGAGTTTCTGCAAATGACATAACTTCACTCTTGTTTATTGCTGAATAAACTCCATTCTTTATCCATTCCTCTGCTGCTGGACGCCTAGACTGGTTCTAGAACTTGGTTATTGTAAATACTAAAGGCTTCAACAAACTGTGCTCTTCTAGGTTGATGAGCCCTTTGTGAATTCTATAGCTGGATCACATGGCATATCTACTTAGGTTTTTGAGGAGCCTCTTTACTAGTTTCAGGAGTGCCTGGATTAATGTGCATTCCTGCTAACAGTAAATAAGTGTTTCTTTTGTCCCTATCCTGGCCACTGTTTGTAATTATTTGTTTTCTTGGTATAGTCATTCTTATTGCAAACATTCTAGGATCTTCACCTGCTTTAAATTACTGAAAACACATGGCTTAGAACTCTGTAGTTATTTATCCATATAACTGAATTACCGGCTTCTTTCATTCTATAATAATCCTATTCTTAGCTCTCAGAACCCTTGAACCAGTCTTGACTTGGGGATCTTTCAGATGAATTCTGTGATCCAACTTAAATCAAGAGTTTTTTTTTAAATTTATGCATTCTTTATATGTATAACTAAAAATATTAATTTATAATTTATGCAAAGTTTTACCCTTTATGTTATATATGCAGTCATTACAATCATAACATTGTAGAGATACATACCTGAACACACACAGGAATGGCAAACCTGTAGCAAAATGGTTTGAATAGACACCATTGCAATAAATGAAGGTGCTTTATTGTTTGAAACAGTGTGTCAATTTATAATTTTTGAACACGGACAGGCCTTTGTTTCCCAGTATTGTACAAGTTTTTGTTTGTTTCTTGGTCTTTTTTTTTCTTAGCTAGCTTTCCAATATGTTCTCCATGTCGTTATTGATGGTGTACATCTATTAACTTGGGTGTATCGGTCTTGTTTCAGTGACATTATTGCTTTTGCATTAGTTCCAAGAAGCCTTAAACTGAAAAGGTTAAATTTATAGACAGGAGGTCATTTATACTATTCATACCTTGGCATAGTCCTTTTCTATGATTAGGAATCTTCTTCATTTTCTTATCTTACTTATCCTTGAAAACTTCTGGCATGGGCATCTTTTAAAGGACCACTCTTTAACCTGCCCATGATAAAGTGGTCAGCTTCTATTGTGTCTTTCTAATAGTTGTATTCTGATTTCAATCGGGATCCTTCTAAAACTTTGTAAAATCTATCTTAGCATTTGTTGGCATGATTGATCATTTTCCTTTTTCCTTTATTATAAATACACTGAGAATTCCATTAATAGCTTTCCTAATGTTGAACTTCCTTGAATTCCTGGGATTAAACTTACTTGATCATGATTCATTATTATGGAGTTCTTTATTTACTTAGCTTATAATCATGCTTCATAAAAAAATTTATTGGCTGAGTATACCAAAATATCTAATGAACCTTGAAATTGTTTGAAATTAAAGCTTGTCACACAAATTACCTAGTTGGTCATACTGTTCATTTTTCCAAATAATTCCATTCTATGTCGACATGAGCTACAAAATTTAGTCCTAAGAGAGAGAAAGAGAGATAATTTCCTAGCTGTGTAGGCAGTATCTCTTTGGTAATTCAGCTGGTATTTAATATTGCATAGTCCTCTGGCTTATATTGTGCATTTAGACAACCTGTTCAAGATCCCCTAAGGGGCAACACACATCACTACTGTTGAAATTCTATTTGGGTCCTGTGGGAATAGCTGCGTGTCTGAAATGGACTTGATGTAAATGTCCTGCATTATCTTCGCCGGGGAAATCTCTAGTCATGCAGGCAGTAGTAGTAGTAACCTTTTCTTCCAGTGATCTTTCTAGAGAATGATTGCTAAAGTGTAGTGGTTAAGAACATAAATTCTTTGGCTTCACATAATTAGCCATGAAAACTGTAATTTCTTAATTTTGTCATTAAGAAATGATACCATTTAAAGTTCCTTGTGCATTTTTATGAATGTTAAATGAGGAAATGTAAAACAATTAAAATTGTACTCAATGATGAGCTGGAGAGCTGGCTCAGTAGTTAAGACCACTTGTTCTTGCGAAGGACAAAGGTTTGAGTCCCAGCACCCGCATGGAGTCTCACCATCTCTTGAAGCACCAGGAATGCATGTGGTACACAGACATGCAGACAAAACACTCATACACACAAAATAATAAAATAAAGTTTTAAAAGTTTGAGAATAAAATAGTGCTCAATGAATTATACTTTATATGTGTTACATGTTAATTATTTACATTGTATTGGAATGTAGTTTGTTTATTTTATAGTTCTTTGTAGATGTAAAGCCTACAAGTGACATGGCATATGGTAGAGCACCTTACATGGTAGAAAGGCTAGAAACGGTATACAAAGGAAGAGCAGAATCAGATACAATCTTTTGGTCTTTTTTCGAGTAACCTACCTTCCATCAGCTAGGTCCCGTGTCTCACGGGTCTCGCAGTTTTCCAAAACTGATTGAGTATTTAAAATAATTCAAATCAAAGATTCTGTATTTCACCCTCACATGGCTCATGAGCATCTCCATGTAAAATGCATTCCATCCAATTTCAAGAGCCCCCACAGTCCTAATAATTATAACACTCTCTCCTGAGACTTATGGCAGAGTCTTAGCCATAAACTCCTTGTAAAACTAGAGAAATAAAGTCATATACCTCCAATATACAATGGTACAGACAAAAAGCTGCTGTTCCAACAGGAAGAAATGGTAGCATAACAAGGAAAGCTCAGGCTAAAGCTAAACTACAACCTAGCAAGGGTAAACATATCATCTTGGAGTTCCATGACTTACGTCCAGGGTACATGATGACATTATCTGAGTTCCAACGTGTTTGAGTACCCCTTCCCCAAGGACCCTGCATGAATAACCTTTCTATTGGATTGTCTCTACTTAGTACCTGCAGCTTCTGTTGGCAGATGTTCCATGTCCCTGGAATAGCCAACATAGTGGAGTTTCTGTAGGAACTTAGGCTTCATCTTCATAGCTATAAGCATCAGTTCCTTGGGACTTCCCTGCGGAGTGTCTGATTCTACTACACATTGCTTCAAGAACTTGGAGAAAGCTCTCAGAACCCCATAGCTCCTGAATTCTGCATATGTATCTAACCAGCATCCTATGACACCAAGTTATGCTGTTATCATGAGGTATACCTGGGTCCTCTTGTACCTCCAAGTACCTGTGTGACTGTCATTGGGAAAACATTTCCCTAGGCTGCTGTTTCTCAGAAGGGACCGCAGGCAGCACTCTTTCCCAATGTAAGTCTCTCTAATTTGCAGCCTGGTGTCGTTGACAGATGGGACCTTGCCCTCAGTGTACCTTTCCTGTCGTACCTAATTTTTCTTTCATGTGCCAATCGCTATAATAGTCACAGCCACTTTGTCAGCACCTGCCTTGCTTGCAATTGTGCAGGTGTTCACTCCCTTTTCCTTGCCAAAGTGAATGTTCCCTATGTATGTGCTCATCTTTTTCTTCTGTCCTCTCATTATGAATTCGGCTAACCGTGCCCATCACTAACCATGCCACAGCTAAAGTAGCGTCATCTCTTGACATTCTCTCCATCAAGCTTATCAGCTCACTGTTTATGAATGCAGACTCCATTCAAATTGTCAGGACACGGGCAGAATGCAGTCAGAATCTTTGCCTCTGGGCCAGGTCCTGGTAGGGTCCTCATGGCTCCCTGAACCTTCTTGGACACAGTCTTTACTGTCTGCTATGTTCTCAGCACTGTAGCATTCTGGTTTATATCTGAATGACCCACTACAGAACTCTTTGGCTTCTCTAGCCCATAGTTGCAAAGCCTTCCAAATTTTTCTCATGAGTCACTTCTGAAAGGCCATGAGCCATGTCATCAGGTTTGTCTGAATAGCAGCCCCATTTCTCTGGTACTGACTTAATGAAGATTCTCGTGGCTGTGAGGAAATACTGACAAGTGCCTTAAGGGAGGAAGAGTTTATTTTGTTCATGGTTTCACATGGACTCCGGTTCATCATTCTGGAGAAGGCATGGCAGAGCAGCTCCATGACCGTGGGAAAATGGTCTTATCTCTTCGTATGGTAGCTGAACTCAGAAACACAGGCTTCTGTTAGAAGCAGACATAACCTACACAACCTACTCCTTCTGGCTCCTGTGTATGCCAAATTGAACACATTTACAAAACATTTCAGAGCCTCCCAAAACAGAATCACCCTTTGAAGGGCAAGTATTCAAACACATGTACCTTTAATTCACACATTACAAAACTATCTTGTACCGTGTGTCAGGCATCTTTTCTTTACCGTGACAGAATGTGCCAAATTAACAACTTGGAGAAAAGATGTGTTTTATTAGCTCATGATTTCAACGTTTCAGACTAGGGTCAGATGGTTATGTTGATTTCAGGCTTACGGCAGGACAGAAAATCATGGCAGGAACATAGGTTAGAACAAGTCTGTAGTCATTGCCTCAAGTGATGTGGCAGACTTTGTTGACTGCCCATGGGAGGCCTCACCCTCTCTAAGGAGTAGGTGCAAAGTGGGGTGGGAGAAAGAGGAGTATCTGGAGAGGAAACTGGGATTGGCATGTAAAATAAAAAAAGATTGTTTAAAAAAATAAAAATGAAAATGAAAAAAATCAAAAAGCAAAAAACAAAAGAGAAGCCTGACATGTCATTATAAACAGGGAGTATGTGTGTGTGTGGGGGGGGGGGGCTGGGTTGTAGTTGGACAAGATATAAGGATGCATCCTCAGTAAACAAGTTCCTCAGTTAGTTCTCATCTTCCATTTCTACCACCTCCCAATAGCTCAATCCGCTATGACTAGCCTGGCAATCCAATCACCACTTACTAAAACTACCCGAAGTCTGAGGTGCAAGTCTTAACCACAGGAGACTTTTGAAGAAGCATTTACACCCAAATTGCAACTAGAGGACTCTGTGAGGAGGGAGATTGTGCAGGTTGTACCTAGAAGCCTAAGAGCCAGATGTGCCTTTACCACTGCTCACGAGACAGCTGGACCTCGGGTGTATTTCCAACAACCTACTACCGTCATCGGTAAAGTGATGGAGACTCACTGTTTCGTGGGATGATTATTAGGGGAAATTTCTGTGCAGGATTGATAAAGAACCCTGAACATATAAATATGTCCAATCAGTAATGTGTCATTTCATACAATTCATATGCTGTCAGTTTCTTTGCTCTAATTTGTAAGTCTTCATAACAAGCAAGCGTGTGATAACTGCAAGCTTTGGAGGGAGTTTATTGTGTGCATGTATTTTGCTTTTTAACAATTTAGTACAGTTTTTATAACTACACATATACATATCTACATATATAAATAATATCACCAAAATAACTGTACATCATTTTTAGCACCTCAGAAAGTTCATACTTTTTCCTCTTATCCACCTAGATGACCCTAAGCTATGAGGAGTCTATTTTCTGTTTCTGTGAATTCTTCAACAAGTTCTGGAAATTTCATAAAAATGCAGTCATGCCATGTTTGGCCATTTTTAATCAGCTTCTTCCATATATTAAGAGGCTTTATCTCTCTTTTTGCATGTATTAATATTTCATGTATGACTAATACTCTGTTATATGGATGTATTACAACCGTTTATACATTCATTGTTCCAGATGATTCTATCTTTTGATTATATACAATAATGCGATAAACATTATGTAAAAGGTTTTTCTTATGGGAGCACATTTTATTTCTCTTGAGTATATATTGAGGACTGGACTTGTTGGGGCATACTCCACTTGAGGAACTGTCAGACAGCTTTCCAAAACCATAGCATCCTTTGCCATTTTTATTAGAACCTTTGCCATTTTTTAACCTTTGCCAAACTTATTATCACTTGTCTTTTTAATACATAATTCTGTTAAGTGTAATGCAATTTTCAATGAGGCTATAATTTGTATTTCCCTGATGACTAAAAAGATAGCAATCATTTCATGTTGCAATCAACCATGTGTGTGTGTGTGGTGAATCTTTGAAGAAAATATCTATCTAGACCCCTTGACCATTTAAAAAAGTTTGGTTGTTTTCTCAACAATCAGTTTTAACGCTGATCTGGTTTTTTACTGAATTATTACCTTTTGGTAGATGAGAATTAATCATATTTGTGTTGTTGTCTTTTCATAACACAAACCAGAGGAAATGTTTTCTTTCAGTCAATGAGCAGCTTTCCACCAAAACCTGTGTTTGCTAAGGAACTTTCAGGAGGCACCTACAGTGAAGTGAGACAGACAGAGATGGTCTAAGACTGCAGGTGGGCTAGCTAGACTTGTAGAAATCGTGACTAAAATATAGGTCATCGATGTATGTGGCTAGGGTTCTGAAAACAACCCAATAAAATCCAGTGCTATTATTTCCTGAGACTGTTTTATATTCAAGAGATTTTTTTTCCTTGACGATTAATGAGACATAGCAGTGGTTAATGCTAGTTGCAGTGGGTGGCAATATAATTTTGAGATGCTTTCAAGTCTATTGTTAAGACATTAAAATGGAAAATATGCACCCAGAAATGATTTCTCCTGGGAGGCACATACATGGTTACAGTTCACAATGAGCCTGTCAACATCTCTGCTCCTCCTAATGGAGATTTTGTCTCCTGATGCAGTTTTGAATGAGAGTTTCATAAGTGCTGAGTCCTGTACCTTTTACAGTAAAATATTTGCCCAGATGAACTCATCTCTTTTGGAGTTTGAGATTTACCTCAGAAAATACAGCAAATTCACAAGCTGTGAAGAATCATCATAATTCATTTAGATACATTGTAGGCAGCTAGACCCACTGGGAATTTTCTGGATTGTGCATTTTTTTGGGAATTAGACAGGGTGAAAGAGCTTTGCCTGCAAATAAATGGCCCTTGGATAATTCACTGCATCTCAAGGTTAGAAGGGAATTGATTTATTGACATTTTATCAAGATCTTATTTCTTAGACCTTTTAATAGTCCACATTTATCAAGCAGTCATTGGTAAAGCTGAAAAAAGTTAATTTAAAGCAAAGAATGATGGTCTTATTTTTGCTTAGTTATTATTTATAATACTATAGGACAATAATACTATAGTAATTGATACAGGAAACACTGTAAGTCACATTTATTACCTTCTCTATGCCTTTTAAAGTAAGCAAGGAGAGAAATTCTTTAATCTGCCTTTGAAACTGTTTTCTTTTTCCCAATGGGCTAACAATGGCCTAAATGTTCTTTAAGAAGAAATTCCTTGAATAGAAGAAGTAGCCTATTTGATCTGGAAAGCAAAACAAATGATCCAGCTACTCCATCTATTGGGAAACAGTATCCCATTATTCTGGTTAGGAAACCTCTACTTTGTGTCTTCTGGCCTTAGGAAGTGAATTGGAGTTGCCCCAAACACCATCTTCTGGAACCCTGGGACTCCATCTTGCCTGAGAAAACCTCTAGTAGCTTTATATAATTTTTTTTCCTCTTGGCCTCTGTTTATTTCATATTTTGGATGCACACACACTCATATGTATATTATATGTATAATTTGAGTGAGATGATATCCACTTGTGGTTTTAGCACTCCAAAGTCTGAAGCAGGAGGATTATGAGTTCATGGCCAGCTTGGGCTACATAGTAAGCTTCAGACTAGCCTGGGCTGCACAGTGAGACCTTGTTTCAGGGCAGCAGCAGCAACAATAACAACAAATGTAAAAGTGTTCTCTTTGCTTCCTTCTGCTTTTTTCCTTTCCTTCTTAATTGCTACACTCACTCATGCTAGAAAGTGTGCCATGGTATATCGCAATGGTAGAAGGCTTGCTTAGAAAGTTCATCAGGTATTGGAACACTAGTCTCTTGAGATGATGACTGTCACATGGTCCCTTTGAAAGTCATTGGCTGGGGACCATAAAGAAGTTTAGTTGTAGATATACTAAAAAAGGGTTTCATTGGATCTGGTTAGATTGTTAAAGGTGGAAGCTCATGTAAAACCTTTGCTACAATGCATGACAGCAGCCTACCATGCTACCACCCTCATATATTCCTAAAGTCTTGCGCTTTTAGCTCAACATTTATTTCACAATTTTGGATTGCTGCCCTTCCAAAAAGGTATAAGTTTGCATAAGAAGAGTGCATAAATCATTGTTATCAGCAAAGGCTGTTGGTGCCATCTACATATCTTGACCACATTAGCCTGATGGCAAGTGCCTGCTAACTACATTGGCCATTCTTCTTCTAGTGTTTCCTTTCTGGCCACAGACACAATCCTGCAATCTTAAGGTAAGGATTAGAAGTTTAAGGCCATTGAGAACCCTGGGAATGGAGCCGGGCGATGGTGGCGCACGCCTTTAATCCCAGCACTCGGGAGGCAGAGGCAGGCGGATCTCTGTGAGTTCGAGACCAGCCTGGTCTACAGAGCTAGTTCCAGGACAGGCTCCAAAGCCACAGAGAAACCCTGTCTCGAAAAACCAAAAAAAAAAAAAAAAAAAAAAAAAAGAGAGAGAGAGAGAACCCTGGGAATGACCCTCGCTTGGTGATGAATGCCTAGGACTGGTCAATTCCAAGATAATTCTTCAGCAGATCTACCATGCTTCCAGAAATTGCATATACAAATTGTCCTCCCTAGTATTCACCTTTTTAGTGTGTGCTTTATTGATGATTTGCCTTTTTCTGTATCATTTCTCTACTCATTGTTTTTTCTTATCATCTCTAGTGCTTTGCAGAGTAGCAGCCTCATAATCCCCAAACCAATGAATATGTTCACCATCCATGGTAAAGGGGAATTTGAAGATGGGCATTAAATTAGTGATTTGGGAATGGGGAGATTAATCTAGATTATTCAGGTAGGCCAAGAGTGATCACATGGTCCTTAAGCAGAAGAACATAGGGGAGGCCAATTTGGAGATGGAGGTAAGAAGACAGAGAGACTGGAAGATGCTACTTTATTGACTTTGAAGATGGCAGAAAAGGCCACAAGCCACACAATGCAGGGTCTTCTAAAATCTGGAAAACGCTAAAATAAAGATTCTCTCTTTTATTTTAGCATGATAAAATCCACTTGGATTCTCTTTTGTGTGTGTATATATATATATACAAGTGGATGTGTGTGTATTTAAAGTACTGAATTGGTGGCAATAAGGGAATTGCTATTTCTCCTAAATAAAAAATGTATTCACAAATCTTCACTTCAGTATCTGCTTCTGGGGGAAGCCAAATTAAGATACTCCCAAGTCTGATGTATATGCTTATATCTATCTCAATTAAAATGCTAGTGTTTTTTAAAAGTTAAAAAAGCAATTAATTTTTGTGTATTTCTGTAATGCTTGCTCTAAAGATGGTCACAAAGAATAAATGAATTCAGTCCTTTCCTGGACAAAGGGAATAAATACAACAAATATTGTAGTATGTATATTATACTGTTGAGCGCTGTATTCTCAATAGTCAAATATACAAATTGATTCTAGTATCTGCCGTGAAACTTGATTAGGGCATCATCCTTGCCAATATATGTCAAACAGAGATGTTAGTACACAATGTTATTTATCATAAATAATAAAAATAATCTCAAATTTAGTTTTTAATAATAACAGTATCATCTGTCAAAAGGCTGGTTTCATTTTTGTCAGTGAGAAAATGTATAATAGGGAGTTTGATGAAAATACAATTCAGGGATCCCCTTTTAAGGAACTGGAAAGGTGATTTTTACCTTCTAGAATACCATAAAAAGCATGGAAAGTTTGCTTTGTTCCCAAAGAAGTTCTCTTCTGTTTAGCTCCTGAACTATCAGAGAATTTGAAAACTGGTAATATGATGCAGAAATTTGGCTGTGAAATATACTAAGAGAGAGTTGAGGTCAGATGCATAAGATATGAGTTCAAATCCCAGGTCTGTCACCTCATAAAATCACATCCCCTCAGACAAAATAGCTATTCTGGACTGCCACTGCCACTGTTACACGCCAACAGGCACAGGAGCTTCTCAGACCAGACAGCTGCTGGACGTCAGGATGTACTCCAGTCTCAGGTCTTTATTTTATTTCATTGGGCATCTAGAAGAGGAACCTCTGCCAAGCTTTGAAGTTCATGTTCTGGAGTCTGTTCCTTTCATTTCCAATTGCAAAATGGCCAAATTGTCTCCACTTTTTCTTCCCCTTCCTTGCAATCCCTTGCTAAATATGGTCAAGAGCAGCCATCACATGCTACCTCTTTGATTCTAAAGGTACTTGCTTCTAGGTCATCACAGGTGAATATTTTAGCAAGTGCTCCATTGCTCCATAAAGTGAATAATCTGGGTACCTAGCCTCTAACATCTAATTCTGCTCTACGTGTTACTTGATGGCTTAATCAGTTCTGAATATATTATTAGGTGTTGACGACCACAAAGCCTCTATCTAAAGTTCAAATATCTCTATGATGGTGGGCAAATGTCTACAAATAATAAGGACATTTCTGAGCTTAATGTAACACAAGTTGACTTCTTGTGACACTGGACTTGAGCCAGGCATTTGTAGAGTATACTTCCAGTGAGAAACTTAAGGACTCAGGTTTCTTCCATTTTTGGGGAGCTTCTAGGTTCAATATGTATGTTATATGGAATGGCACTAGAAATTCAGATCCCATGCCTCTGAACTGGATGTGATATTCACCCTTCCTGCCTTTGACCAGAATATTGACTATTCCATTGACTAGAATTCAATCCTCTGACCCCATCCTTGCTGCAAGGCAGTCAGATAAAAGTAGATCTCACTTTAACACCATTTCTTGATCACCATCCAACCTTCTCTTCATGCTTACTTAAAATGCTGCTATGTGGGTTAAAGATGCAAATCAATAGAAGAGTTTCATTTAGCTTAAAATGTATAGTTAAATGGGAGGAATTGTTTTCTTCAAAGAAACTTTGTTGCCCACTATGATTGACTTCTCATAATTCATTTTAGCACTTAATTTACTGGACTTAGTTCCTATTAACCCCATCCTTTCTTATGGTACTGTGAATCAAAACCAGAGCCTTGCATAAGCTAGGCAAGAACTTGCCCAATGAGTTATATCCCAAGCCTCTTTTCACATTTTATTTTGAGACAGAGTCTCATTAATTTGCCCCAGGTTAGTCATAAACTCGCTCTAGTTCAGGCAGACCTCAAACATGCAATTTCTCTACCATAGCCTCTTGAGTACCTGTATCAGACCTGTACTGCCAGTCCCAGTAGTACTTAGTCTTAACATTGCTCTTATGACTCTCCAGCTCATATCTCTGGCTTAAAATCAATTTTTCGACCTTATCTAAAAGCTTGGTATAATAATACATGTTCACTTTAATTTAATTTCTACTTTATCATAGTTTATGTTTAAACTATAAATCAGATTTATCATTGACCCTCAGTTTCATATTAATTGCATATCTTTATTGAAGGTACAGTCAAATTGCCCTCAACACTGTTTCTAAAGTTCTTAATTGACAGTATTCTCTGTGTTAAACAAATGTACCATAGGAATTTTTATTTAATCATCTTCAACTTAATCCTTTGTTATCCTTAACAAATACATGGTTGGCCCTTAGTACCCATCAAGACTGAACTCAGGAGTTTCCAAGATACCAAATCCTTGGATGGTAAAGTCCTTTATAGAAAGTGGCATAGTATTTGCAAAGAAGCTGCATATACCCTCTTAATGCTTTAAATCAATTATAGGTCTCTTATAACACCCAATAAAACACAAATGCTATAAAAATCCTCAGCATATTGTTTATGCAATAATGACAGAAAGAAAAAGTTCATAATATTTTGAAGCAAGTATGTGTTGCTATGTTGTATGTATGTGTACACATGTGGAGGCCAGCTATTGATGTCAGGCATCTCCTTCTGTTGCCCTCCACCTTGTCTTGGAGACAGTCTTTTTTTTTAATTAATTAATTAATTTATTTATTTATTAAAGATTTCTGCCTCCTCCCCGCCACCGCCTCCCATTTCCCTCCCCCTCCCCCAATCAAGTCCCCCTCCCTTGTCAGCCCTAAGAGCAATCAGGGTTCCCTGCCCTGTGGGAAGTCCAAGGACCACCCACCTCCATCCAGGTCTAGTAAGGTGAGCATCCAAACTGCCTAGGCTCCCACAAAGCCAGTACGTGCAGTAGGATCAAAAACCCATTGCCATTGTTTTTGAGTTCTCAGTAGTCCTCATTGTCCGCTATGTTCAGCGAGTCCGGTTTTATCCCATGCTCTTTCAGACCCAGGCCAGCTGGCCTTGGTGAGTTCCCGATAGAACATCCCCATTGTCTCAGTGTGTGGGTGCACCCCTCGCGGTCCTGAGTTCCTTGCTTGTGCTCTCTCTCCTTCTGCTCCTGATTTGGACCTTGAGATTTCAGTCCGGTGCTCCAATGTGGGTCTCTGTCTCTGTCTTTTTGGAGACAGTCTTTCACTGAGCCTGGAGCTCGCTGTTTGGATAGACTGGCTGGGCTATGAGCCCCAGGGATTCTACTGTTTCCACCTCTCATCATTGGGATTACAGGTGTGTGGTACCATGCCCAGTGTTTTCTGTGGGTGCCGGGGATTCAAACTCAGGTCTTCATGCTTGTTCAATAAACGTTTTACCCATTGAACCATCTCCTCAGTCCTGAGATATATGTCATTTAAAAATAGCTTTGGTTCACAATTGGTTGAATCTTCAGGTGTAGAAAAGATGGATACAGAGGGTTAGTATATGATTCTGTTTGCTTATTGAAAAACAAACATAAAGAAGGTAAATATGTTTATTTTTGTTTGCTAGCTTGCTAATGTAAAAAATCACCACAAGTATAATGTATATGTTCTGTGGTAGAGGCTCTTGGTGGTAGTGAGAGGTCTGCTTCCAAGTGAATTTACGTGGACAGAAAGACTGAGTTTCTTATGGTTGTACAAATGTGCTTCCTGTTTCCTTGTTGGCAATTGGCTAAAGGTCTTTCTCAGCTTTGAAAGGCTACCAACATTCTTTGGCTCATGACCTGGTCATCTTCAAAGGTAGCAATAGTGTGTCAAAGCATTCTCATCCATTCAATCTGTCTAATGTCTGCCTTTTAAAAGGTCAAACTAGATACTCTCCATATTTTGAAACTTTAATTACCTCAGTGAAATCCCTTAATGGCAGCAGCTTGATTAACACTTCCTTGCTTTAATAAGTATGGGATGGGGAACTTTGGAGGTTACCTTAAGAATTCTGAAGCTACAGTAACTAAGTTAATTGAATACATGCAGCTATAAAGGATTAAATTACAGATTCAACTGGCATTAAAATCTATCCTTTCCATCTAGCAGGTTATCATCTACTAAAAGGAATGATGGAACTTACCTCAAGAGAGTGTCCTAGAGCAGTGCTTCTCCACCTGTGGGTTTCAAACCTTTTCGGGGGGTCATACATCAAATATCTTGCATATTAGAAATTTACATTATAATTTACAACAGTAGCAAAAATTTACAGTTATGAAATAGCAACAAAATAATTTTACGGTTGGGGGTCACCACAACATGAGGAATTGCGCTGAAGGGTCATGGGCATTTAGAAAGTCAAGAACCACTATACTGGAAGGAAAGGCCAACCCCAGTTCCCAACCTAGAAGCATGCATTAGCCCATTTGTAGTATTACAGGAAGATGCCACACACTAAGCAATTCATAAACAGAAATATGTATTTCTCAAGTCTTAGAAATCAGATGGGTAAAGTTCCCACTTGGAAGTGCCAGCAGGGCTAATATCGCCTAAGGATCTGTCTCTGTTCCATCCTTAAATAGTAGGAGGGACTGAAAGGATAACAGGGCCCTAGAAAGTCCCTCCAACCCTTTTCCAAAGCAGGTGTTCATGACTCTTCTTATGATGTCACACTTCCCCGAAAGGCCCCACGTCAAAGTTGTAACATAAACCCTGAAGGCAACGTATACATTGAAATTATAGTAAGACATAATATAATTTAACTGTTGTATTTAAAATTATAGACTTAATATTTAAAAATGCCACTACCAAAGAGATTGTATGAGTGTGGTTTGTTAAGACAAACTCTGATTTACCAAACATCAGTTTTTGTACTGTGTAAGAATTGTATTGGGAGAGCAAAATGATGACACTTACAGAACCATTATCATAATTTCTGATCACTATTAATACAGACTCTTTCTCTTTTCAGCCCACTCATAGATCCAGGCATCCATCCATCCATCTCTCTATGGATATCTTGCTATCTATTTATCTATCAATTAATTGATTTATCAATTGATACACACACACACACACACACACACACACACACGGCAATTTTCCTGATTCAGCCTCCCAGTACTGAAACTCCAAGCAGTTGCATGGCTGGAAGTATTCAGTATTTGCTAAAAGGTCCCATTGCTATCATTAGCAACATTATCATCAATTGTCATTATCTCCAACCATCAGCCCAGACACCTTTTACCTACTAACATAGAATCAAATATTTTAAAATTTTATTTTCTCAACCTAAAGATAAAACCATGTTAATTCATCAGGTGAGCAGACATAATTTTTCCTCTGATATCATTTTAACTTGTATCAGCGTCTAAAATCTCTGATATGAATGAATAAACATCATACTTTTTGATGTTTGAGAGACTCAGAAATAAATGCAGAGGGTGCATTTTCTTTGCTCCTCCTGTATTATGAAGGCTTTCAATTCACTCAATAAGTATGTGTGTCTAGTTTTCATGTGTT
Source organism: Chionomys nivalis (assembly GCF_950005125.1). Lineage (NCBI taxonomy): Eukaryota > Metazoa > Chordata > Mammalia > Rodentia > Cricetidae > Chionomys > Chionomys nivalis. The sequence continues at coordinate 126,428,055 of NC_080112.1, read as the reverse complement.
ACTCATGACACTCAGTGTCGTGTCCAGGGCCTTGTTCTACGGTTTTTCTTTTCCCTCTGCATCAAGATCCACTATTAGAAGATCTCTAACACATGTTTCATTTTCTTCCAGACTTAAGCTTGCTGCTAACCAGAAATTTATTTTTAGGTTTTCCTTTTTCTTTTTTTTCTTTCTTTTTTGGCCTCTGCAATTTATTTAGAGCTTTTCTCTTTTTGCATTTCACCACATTCCTATGCTTCTACTAAGCCAACTTTTTAAGTGTGAGAAAAAGAAATGCCATGGAAGGAAGGCTTTGTGGAAGCCAACCAAAATGCCTGCTGTGTCCCCTGTGGAAGGAAGCATATGAGCCTTACATTAGTTAAGCAGAAATTTGAATAAAGAGCTAGAGCATTCTCCATCATTGCCTTTAAACAGTGTAAACTCAAGAAAACGTGTGCTTCCCCATACCTTAATAAGGATGGACAACGTGCTTAGGAGAAGGCACTACGCTGCAGGCCTGCACCCACCCCACCTTCTGTACAAGTCCGCAATAAATTCTCAGTTTACATTAAAGTTGGAAGTTTCATTCTTGTTTTTGAAATCACTGTACATGGATCATATGTCTTATCAAACCATAGACTAGAGAGGGGAGTATATACTTGGCATATATTCACTGTATGTCATGGGTATAATGAAGAAATTTTCACACATGTACATGACTTTGATCATGTCCAACAAAACTATATTAGTTACTGTATGTGATGCTGTGACTAAATCCCAAGTATTAGCAACTTATTTTTGGCTCATGGTTTGAGAATACAGTTCATAATACAGAGGCTGTAGGAATTAAGGCAGCCTGGTCGCATTGTATTTATAGTTAGAAGGAGAGAGAGAGAGAGAGAGAGAGAGAGAGAGAGAGAGAGAGAGAGAGAGAGAGAGAGAGAGAGAGAGAGAGACAGGAACTCATCCCATGTGATAGTGTTGCCCATCATTAGGGTGGACCTTCCCACATCATTTAACACAGCCTAGAAACTCCCTTATGTGCCCAGTGGCTTCTCTCTTCAGTGATTCTAGATCAGTTTTTCTCAATCTGTGGGTCACAACTCTTTCAGCAGAACAACTTTTTCACAGGGGTCACCTAAGGTCATAAGAAAACACAGATTGCTCAGCTATATTACAGCAACATTGTTTGCCATAGCCAGAATCTGGAAATAACCTAAATGCCCTCAAATGAAGAGTGGATAAGAAAAATGTGGTAAATTTACACAATGGAGTACTACACAGTGGAAAAAAATAATGGCATCTTGAAATTTGCAGGCAAATGGATGGGTCTAGAAAACATCATATTGAGTGAGGGAACCCAGACCCAGAAAGACAAACATTATATGTACTCGCTCATAAGTGGCTTTTAGAAGTAAAACAAGGAAAACCAGCCTACAAATCATAATCCCAGAGAACCTAGACAACAAAAAGGACCCTAAGAGAGACATATATGGATCTAATCTACATGGAACATAGAAGAAGACAAGATCTCCTGAGTAAATTGGGAGAGTGGGGATCGTAGAACAGTGTAGGAGGAAGGGGAGAGAAAGGGAGGAAAGTGGAGAAAAATATGTAACTCAATAAAAACAATTTTAAAAAAATAAAGCCAGTAAAATGACTTAGTAGGTGAAGGGCCCTGCCTCTAAGCCTGATAACCTGAATTCAATCACCATGAGCCACATGGCATAACAAATAAATAAAATATAGTAAAAAATTAAAAAAAGAAAACAGATATTTTACCATTCATAACAGTAGCAAAATTGCAGTTATTAAGAGGCAACAAAATAATTTTATGGTTGGGTGTAACCACAACATAGGAACTGCATTAAAGGGTCTTAGCATTAGGAAGGTTTAGAACCACTGTTCTAGGTCCTTTTAAGTTGACAATATTAACCATCACAGGGACCAACAAATTCTTTGTGTTATGTTCTTTCCTGTTTATTATATGCTATTTCATAGCATCCTTTTCTCTTCTAACTAGGTGTAAAAATGCTTACTTTGTGCTGTATTAACAATAACACCTGCAGCATTGTTGCCTGTCATCTGAGGGTCAGGATTGTCTGCTCTTGAGAACTACTAGCTATCAATCACCTCGGTCCCATACTCCACTTGTTTTTCCTTTACAACTCAGCTCAATGCTCCCTGTATAAAACAATTTGTTGATAAACTCCATCTAGTCTTAGGCTCTATCGATGGACCTCTCCCATCTCCTCACATAGACACAGATTTACCAACTATATATTTGCTGTAGCTTCCATTTCTAGTAAGTCAGCATTTTGTTACTTTTATGGGAAGTTCTGACTTTATCAACAAAATATCTCTAGTATTTCTATTACTATATTTTTTCAAACCACTAGCTCAGTAGAAGCTTTGATTCAATGAGTAGAACTATAATTTTATGTGACAAGCCAATTGTATGTATTAGACTTGTATGTGTCTATTTTACCATTATTCAATTGTTTCAGGATCCAAGAGACTCTTTAAATCTCCATTGGGGATAATCATACAAAGAATTTTAATTACTTTTGGTCTTCTAAGAATATCTAGTTGGAATTTTTGTCTCCATATCTGTAGTGGATTTATTCTACAACCCTCATGGACACCATATTATATGAATGCTAAAGCCCTATCTAGAAAATGGTATGGTGTTTGCACTTTGCCTATACACATTCTCCTTGTGCTTTAGACCATCATTCAGTGACTTGTGTAGTGTAAATGCTGTGTAAAAAATGGCTATATTTTATTATTTAGGGAATAATGAAAAAAAGTTCAGTGTTTGGTACAGCAGCAATTTAAAAAATGTTTTCTATCCTTGGTACATTAAATCCATCAGTATAGAATCTATAGGTATTTATGTAGCAGATACATTTCTTCTTTTAATGTGTGTATGTGGGGGTATATGTGTTCATGTGTGTACACATGCAAGTAGAGTCAAGACCTAAATGTCACTCCCTACTGGTGTGGGAAGTCCTTCTGTCTATGTGTTGCTTTTATTGCTTAATGAATAAAGAAACTGACTAGGCCTATAGCATGGGAGGAGGAAGGTGGAGTTAGAGAGAAACCATGGAGCCGCCAGAGACAGACGCCAGTTGGAATCTTGCTGGTAAGCCACAGCCATGTGGTGATAGCCAGATTAATAGAAATGGGTTAAATTAATGTGTAAGTGTTAGCCAATAAAAAGTTAGAGCTGATGGGCCAAGCAGTGATTTAATTAATACAGTATCTGTGATTATTTCAGGGCTAAGTGGCCGGGAACCAACAAGTGGTGCCCTCCTTGCTACACCCTACTTTATTTTTAAAGCTGTATTTATTTATATTTTTAATGTATATATGTGTGAGTCTATTAGGTATATGTGCACCATGTCCATACAGAAAGCCACACAGCCTAGAAGAGGGCATTTAATCCCCTGGAACTGTATTTATAGGAAGTCATGATCCTCTCTGTGGATGATGGGAACCTATCCTTGGCTATTGACAATAGTCGTAAGTGCGTTTAACTATTGGCACATTTCTTCAGCCTCCATCAATCTTATTTTTGAGACAGAATTTCTTACTGAACCTGGAGCTCATTAATTTGAATAGATTGGTTGATCAGCAAACTCCAGGTATCTGCCTGTGTTGGAATCCCCAGCCCTGGGATTAGAGATGGGTGCCACTGGGCCCAATTTGTATGGGGTATGAGGGATTTGATCTCAAGTACTTGTGCTTTTATAGCAAGCACTTTACTGAATGAACCAAATTCACATCTATACAGAATACATTTATAAATCAAATACCCTAAACATGCTTTTGTACCACAATAACTTTTAAGAGCCCCAAATACATGTGTCTGTATGTCTTGACACCATATTATGTTTGTCATAGATTCAAGTGTTTTTTTTTTGCCTGATATTGATAGATATTTTTCTGGAAGCTTCTTGGAATTTAATTCATAATATGCATGCCTAAGAGGCACACCCAATGTCTCCTCGTGTTCCCTTATCATCCTCTCTGCTCCAGAAAATTCTATTCCTCAGGGTTCTCACCCTGTCAATAGGAAGTATGTGGCCATGAAAGCAGCCCTCAGTCAGTGATGTATGACGACTTGGTGACTGGCTGTCCCATTTTCATAGTCTCTTTATTGAGGTAAGTCTGTATGTGTTCTGCAGTGGGACTGAACTCCAGTTGCTCACAGAAGTAAATTGTTAAATAACACACCTTTTATTTCTTTGTGTCTTTCCCTCACTGTCTCATTTCCTCAATAAACTACCTACACCCAAATTCTCTTCTCAGAGTATAGATGAAGAACCCAAGCTAAGACTGCAAGTTACAAACTTGTAAATCCAATATCTAATATACTTAGAGAAATTCTGAGATAATTCACAAAGACTTGTTCATGAAACAAATGTTCATTGACCTTGTCCCCAAGCATTCTAAGGCTTACACTCTAGGTGGACCACAATGACTTTGGGATGTGTTTTTGCTGATGTATATGTCTGCAGTGATGTAGACATTGTTGTTCCTTTTGCGTTTGTTCTGAGTAAAGCTTTTGGAAATTGAGTTTTCCTGATAGGGTCTGCACATGTGTCTCCCCTTTATAAATTGAATGATCAAACAGTTTGGACCAGTGATGTTATTTTCCAGAAACCAAACAATTTTTTTTAAATTTAAGTTTTTCTTATACCTTGTGATTCTTTTCTAAAGGACCCTCATGGATTCATAAAACATGGCTTTTCATAATACTTAATAAGCAGTAGATTTTTTTCTGCTAATGCCTTACATTTTGAAGCTATTATACATATACTGTCTCCTTTAATCTTCACAAATTCCTTTCACAAAATAGTTGAAATATAATCACAGCTTAATAAAAGAAGCAGCTGAGTTCTTAGGGGTTGATTTTATTTACTTGTTTTTATTTCTTTCTGGTGTGTGTGTGTGTGTGTGTGTGTGTGTGTGTGTGTGTTTGTATTTAGACATAGTCTCCTTATATAGTCTGCCTACTCTCAATCTTAAAACCCTCCCGAGAGCTGGGATTACAGACACAAACTATCATGCCAGCTTCCAGCCAATCTAATTAAGAGTCTCTTTGTCACTTCCATCATGCTGTTGATTAAAATGATGATAAAAACAAGTCTCACTTAGGTGAAAAAGTGTTCTGCAAAGGGAACAAAGAGGAAGAGTGCGATTTCCAAGGGAAGCATTAACTAAGCTATAGGATGTGAGGAGCTTGAGAATCAATGCTGCAGATCCTCTGGAATTTAGATCTGCTGATTCCCTGCCATAATCTTATAAAATAGAGAGGAATAAACACTCTAGGTAAGGAAGACAACAGGAAATACAGCTACCTGCTGTATCTCACACCACTGAGATACACCTCCCATTAGTTGTCTACCAAAAGACATGCACCCACTTTGGATCCTCTTTTGCCTATGAGTACATCCCATTTATATGGCCTCATCTTGAACTGTGATGAGAAACAGTATGAAAAATGTAGTTCTCTAGGACCTGGGGTACGTGATCATGAGTATTGTTAATTCAGGTCATCATCTATCTCTGCAATTCATCTCTGCTGGTTTGAGTGAGAATGACCCCCGTTGAATTATATATTTAAATACTTGGTCCCTAGTTGGTGGAACTGTTTGGGAAAGATTGGGAGATACGGCCATGTGGGAGGATGCCAGTCATTAGGAGCAGGCTTTGAGGTTTCCACAAGGCACAGACATTCCCAGTGTCTCTCCCCTACTTTGTATTTGTGGATTGAGATGTAAGCTCTCAGCTGTTCTTGCTGTCATGTTCCCAGACATCATGTTCAAAGGCTAATCCTCAGAAGCCATAAGCACCACATTAAGCACTTTCTTTTATAAGTGTCATTGGTCATGATGTTTTATCACAGCAATAGAAAAGTGTATCTAAGACGTTATCTAAAACTGGAGTGTTCAAGGCAACTCAAAATGGAAGGGCATTGGCTTTGCTAAGAGAACACTGTTGATAGAAATCAGAAAAAATGACAACTGGTGTGAATAAAATTAAAATGAAACCTAGACTATTTCTTTTAGTAGTGATAAATAGATGTGATATACCTATTAATAGTTTCAGTTATTGGTATGAAATGGGAGGAGACAAAGACCTTTGCTATACAGATTTACCAGGAAAATCAGGCAACTCTGATTTTAGTATATGTAGTTGAATTAGTTACTTTCCTCATCACTCTCATCACTGTGACAACATTGGTGACAAACAACTTGAAGAAATAGAGTTATTTTAGCTGATGGTTTTGAGGGTTTGATAGATAATTCTTGTCCTCATGGTGGTAGGATTTTATAGTAAAGGCTACTCATCTAATGAAAGACAGGAAGAAGAGAGGGAGAAAGAGAGAGAGGTGCATTCAGAGAGGAACAGACCTGAGATGTCAGAGCCCATGAACCCCTTCTATGTGACATTTTCTTGTCCCCCAAATGTTCTGAAACTTCAAATAGTTGCCACCATCTGGAGACAATGCTCCTAACATGGCCTTTTGGAGGTCACTTCATATCTAAAGCATAATAATAGCACAGCTGTGCTTTGAGATATTTCTTATTGGTTAGAAAAATAAAAATAGTGAGTGTTTGCGTTGTTTGGCTGGGTATCTGCTCTACTTCTGTAGACCAAGGGATAAGGCTGCTCCTCTAGAGACAGACTTGGAAACAGTCCTCGGGAGACTGTGAGGATTGCCCACAAAATTATCTTTGGACATCTGCTCTACCCAACTAGACATGGGTCCTGGCCAGGAATGCCAGAGCTATTGCCAGGGCTGTTTGCAGTCGCATATTCTACTTGCCATCTGATTGACTGTGTTTACTTCCAGAAACTTATGCTTTTGGCCAGGATACAAGACGGGAAAGCTTAAAGCATACATGAAGTTGACCTCGTGATGTCTAAATGTTACCGCCTGTTAAAAGTCTCATCTGATTCATCTTTCATCAGATTGCAGAAGTCAGTAACAATTTCATCAAGAGGTCAAATAGCCTTTTTATATTTGTTAGTAAGTATTATGGAGAACTTTAAATTTTTTTTTATTCATTTTATGTTCCAACCATAGTTCCCTCTCCCTCCCCTCCTCCTACTTCTACTCCTCCCCCACAGTTTATGAAAAATTTTACCTGTTTCTTTAATATTAAATATTAATGAACTGCTTATCTTTTCCCCAATAGTATATTATAAAACCAGGACTCTGTAAAAGAAATTGTTCCTTTGGATAAACTATATAAAAACTATCACCTATATACTTATAGACCCTGGATTTAATCCAATAATATTCTATTAATAACTTCAAATTTCCTTACTACTTTGTTAACAAAAAACTAGTATTAGAAGTTATAACCAATATTATTTTCAAGATTTAGAAATATATTGAGAAATAATTCAAAGACCATTTATATTGAAACTCTGTCTCTTTGATGTTTATAAATATACATAAAGGCATAGTAAGCCAATAATGAAAATATTAAATATCAATACCTATAATTTACCAAAGTAAATACAGCTAACTAATTGGAAGGTATAGTTGTCTTGATGTATGTTTTGCCTTAATTTCTTTTTCTTTTCCTGTTGTTGGGATAAAATGGACTGACAGAAACAACTTAAAGACGAAAGGGTTCATCCTGGCTCACACTTCAAGGGTACAGAGCACCATTGTGGGAAAGTCAAGCTGGCAGGAGCTTGAAGCAGCTGGTCACATTGCATTCACTATTAGAAAGCAGCAAGCAATGGCTGTGCACTACTGCTCAGTTCCCCTTATCCATACATACAGTCCAGGATTCCAATCAGGAAATGGTGCCACTGATCGTCAGTGGGTCTTTCTACATCAATCCCAAAATAATCCCACAGAAACATGCCCAGAGAAGAGGCTCTTCTCCCAGGTAATTCTACATCCCAAGATGGCAACACTATCGACCACATACTGTAAATGTCACTTCATTGCATTGAGTTCATCATCTTTTCTTGTTATCACGCATCCAATTTTTTCCTTAATGTATAGGTACTTTTTAGATTTATATGCATTTTTTATACTTCCAAACAAAATGCTTTATAAGAGAATAGATTTGGTGGCTGCCTCTAACCCTTTATGACCTTTAGCCCACAATGTTGCAGACATCTGGGCCAATAAAAATATGATAAATTGAAAATAAGGCTACTACAAAAGGTCTATTATGGAAAGCAAGGCCAACATGAAATCGTTTTGTTAATCAACAACATCTTATCAAAGGGATTATGTTTCCCATTCTAGGAGAGACCAGGAGTACCAGTATGTACTCCCAAATTGAACTTTGACTTGATTTTAAATGCAAACAGAAACAGAAATCCATGCCAATTCCTTGTAGGCCTGAATTGTGACGAGAACTGCTAGTTATGATCAAGCTTGTACTTATTATGAATCTTGCCCTTCTTTTCACCAATGTGCTCTTCCAGTTTGTGTTTTGGCTCCAGGGAGAATCTTTCTGACTAGTCTGAGGGCATAGCTTTATAGTTGCGTACATGCATGTAAGAGGGAGAAAGGCATAAACGTCTCCATTATGCACATTGTTCGGAATTTAATATAATTTGAAATTAGCTAGAAAGAGCAACATTCTCAGTTGTTCCCAAAGCATGTTTCCATTATTCCTACTGTCTTGTGTAAGTTATTTCTGCACATTAACTTGAAAATCATTATTAAATTGTGCTCCCTTATGGGTTTTTCGTAAGTGGACATTCTGACATATAGCTCCATAATTACAGTTCACAGTTCATGCTTTCAAGCGGTTTTAATGTTGAAAATGTTATTTATTTTAAAAGAATTCATTCAATATAACTTTTGTTTTCTTGTGAGTTTTTAAACAAGTATATTTTTCTTTCCATCTTTCTACAGCTCAAGGCTTTTGAAAATGGTATTAATCTGTGGTCATAATTATGCACTTATCCCAAGCACTCAATGTTCTTTTAAAACCATAACCTTTACTTGTTGTGGATTTTTCTCCTCAAAGCAGAAGTCCAACACACATGGCATAGAAATTTTCACAACTAGGTGATTAAATGAGAAATATAATAGCTGGCACATGTTCAAAATAAAATGCCCCAAATAGAAAATGATTAGAATTAACATAAGGCATTAACTTGCCCTAGACTTCATGAGTTTGCAAAAGTCTTAGATAATTAGATTTGCTTCTTCTCAAAATAGCCAGTGAACTTTGAGTGACATTGCATTTCAAAGGTGGGAGCCACAGGGAAGGTCGCTCTTGGTATTGGAATCACAACAAAGGAGGGATTTCACTTTGAAATCAGTCTGGGCTAGTACTTGCTACTCTATTTTGATATTTCTAGCTAGATATCATAAAGTGATCATTTATTTTATGGGAATATTAATGTGAAATAGCCCTAGATTTGGAAGTTTAATTTTTATAAAGCAGTCCTCACGGTCTTAATCTTTCTACATTATGGTTTTGAATGTTGCTTGTATCTTGGTAACACTCAAGAAATGATGAAGTTGTTCTCATTTTGAAGAGAGATGGCTCTCAGTAATGACAGGACCTGGTTGGTGTGAGATTATTGTCTTTTAGTTGAATGTTGTTTATATATACCAGAGGTAGCAGGCTCTTAAAAATCCCTCCATGATCAATGGGGTTATTTAGGAAAAATGAAAGACACAAAGTTAGGGGAGATTTGGGAAATGAGGGTAAGATCCGTAAGAAATTGGGGAGAAGGAATAGGGGCTCACATGACCAAAAATACATTGTATGAAATTCTCAAAGAATTAATAAAAATATTCTTGAAATCTCCATCAATCTATAATGCTATTTCCATTGTAAGATGCTGGACTGGTGTTTCATAGACTACTGATGCAGATTCAAGGGTCATTCCCCAAAGGACTATGTCATATGGATTGCTTTTAAAGTCCATTTTCACTTTACACAGTTTTTGGAACTTCTTTAAAACACACACACACACAAGCATGCACGCACGCACGCGCGCACACTGCTTTCTATAGTTTTCATTTTGGTGTCATTTATTCTTATTGTTTGTCCTTTGTGTCCAGGGCAGTCTAGGAATGAAGTAATGTCTCTGTGCTCTTGTTTTCTTCTCCTCAGAAGTCATGGTAGAGTCACGATTTTCATGTGCTTGGTGGACAGTCAGTGCTTCCTTCAGGTGCCCTAGGCCTTCCTGGGTCTCCTGTTGAGGCAGTTTCAGCACTAGACCTGTGCTCCCTCCCTCTGAGGTGCTGCCGCCGCCGTTCTTCACAATTCCTGGTATCAAACAGGCTCCAGCCGCCTGCAGCTTCTCTTCTTTGACAGGAAAAATGGTAGCGAGAGCTATCAGGTGTGCTGTTAAGTCTCTAATGTGAGCTTTCTCCGTTTCTTTATGTGTGCTATGAACTTTCCTCTTAGCACCGCTTTTATCATGTCCCATAGGTTTGGGTATGTTGTGTCTTCATTTTCGTTGAATTCAAGGAAGACTTTAATTTCTTTCTTTATTTCTTCCTTGACCCAGGGGGGATTCAGTAGTTGACTGTTCAGTTTCCATGAGTTTGTAGGCTTTCTGGGGGTGGAACTGTTGTTAAATTCTAACTTTACTCCATGGTGATCCGATAAGACACAGGTTGTTACTCCATTTTTTTGTGTATCCGTGAAAGTTTGCTTTGCTACCGAGTATGTGATTAATTTTCAAGAAGGTTCCATGAAGCCGGGCGGTGGTGGCGCACGCCTTTAATCCCAGCACTCGGGAGGCAGAGACAGGCGGATCTCTGTGAGTTCGAGACCAGCCTGGTCTACAAGAGCTAGTTCCAGGACAGGCTCCAAAACCACAGAGAAACCCTGTCTCAAAAAACCAAAAAAAAAAAAAAAAAAAAAAAAAAAGGTTCCATGAGGTGCTGCGAAGAAGGTATATTCTTTCCTGTTTGGGTGGAATGTTCTATTGAGCCTATAGTTCATGATCCTAGAGAAGCCAAGTAATAAGGTGAACCCAAAGGAAAACATATATAGATTCTCCTGGAAATTGGAAGCAGACAAGATCGCCAGGCAAAATTTAAGAGCATGGGGCGGGGAGGGTAAAGGGAAGTGGAGAGGGAAAAAAAGGAGAGAAGGGGAGGGTTGGGGAGAGCTTGGGGGAATGAGATGGTTGAGATGGAGGAAGGATGGATATCGGAGCAGGGAAGAAGATATCTTAATTGAGAGAGCCATTTTGGGATTGACAAGAGGCTTAGCTCTGAAGGGGTTCCCAGAAGTCCATGGGGATGACCCCAGCCAGGACCCTGGGCAGTGGAGGAGAGGGTGCCTGAACTGGCCTTGTCCTGTAGTCAGACTGATGACTGTCTTGAATATCACCATAGAACCTTTATCCAGCAACAGATGGAGACAGAGACAGAGAGACACATTGGAGCACTGGACTGAGCTCCCAAGGTCCAGTTGAAGAGCAGAAGGAGGGAGAATATGAGCAAGGAACTCAGGACCACGAGGGGTTGGTTCACCCACTGAGATAGTGTGACTGAGTTAATGGGAGCTCACCAACTCCAGCTGGACTGGGAATGACTAAGCATAGGATCAAACTGGACCCTCAGAATGTGGTTGACAATTGGGGCAGACTGAGGGGCCAGTGATAATGGCACTGGAATTTGTCTGTGCTGCTTGTATTGGCTTTTTGGGATCCTATTAGCTTTGGATGCATACCTTCCTAAGCCTGGATGTAGGGGGGAGGGAATTGGACTTCGCACAGAGTAGGGTACCCTGCCCTCTCTTAGGACTGGAGGTGGGGGAGCGGGAGGGAAGTGGGAGGAGGGGAGGAAGTGGAAATTTTGATTGGTATTGTTTATAAAGTAATAAAAAAGAAAAAAATGGAATCAAATAGGGAAATTATCAGTCTTCTTTTTTAAAACTGATTTTTATTGAGTTCTACATTTTTCTCTCTGTTCCCCTTTCTGCCTCTCCCCACCTCCCTTTAACCCTCCCCCAAGGTTCCCATGCTCTCAATTTGCTCAGGAGATCTTGTCTTTTTCTACTTCCCATGTAGATTAGATCTATGTAAGTCTCTCAGTCTACTTTTGTTCAGAGGTGTCAGAAAACTTCAGTTGGCCAACAGAATTTTATTTCCTTTGAGGCAAAAGCCAAACTTAACTTTATTTAATGCATGGATGTCAAAATCATTTAATGCTTTCAAATATGTGATAGATCATATATGCATACCATGAAAGATTCCAGTTGTTCAAACATTTATGTCTTTGTATTTTTTAAATTTTATTGATTTTTATTGAGCTCTACATTTTTCTCTCTGCTCCCCTCCCTACCTCTCCCCTCCCCGTCAACCCTCTCCCATGGTCCCCATGCTCCCAATTTACTCAGGAGATCTTGTCTTTTTCTACTTCCCATGTCGATTAGATCTATGTATGTCTCTCTTAGGATACTCCTTGTTGTCTAGGTTCTCTGGGATTGTGATTTGTAGGCTGATTTTCTTTGGTTTATGTTTAAAAATCACTTATGAGTGAGTACATGTGATAATTGTCTTTCTGTGTCTGGATTACCTTACTCAAAATAATGTTTTCTAGCTCCATTCATTTTCCTGCAAAATTCAAGATGTTATTTTTTCTGCTGTGTAGTACTCCATTGTGTAAATGTACCACATTTTCCTTATCCATTCTTTGGTAAAGGGACATTTGGGTTGTTTCCAGGTTCAGGCTATGACAAACAATGCTACTATGAACATAGTTAAGCACATGTCTTTGTGGCATGATTGAGCATCCTTGGATATATACCCAAAAGTGGTATTACTGGGTCTTGAGGAAAGTTGGTTCCTAAATTTCTGAGAAATTGCCACAGTATCATCAAAAGGGGCTGTACCAGCTTGTTAGAGCTATATCTTCCATCTCTGTCCTCAGGGCCCAATTTTGCTTACCTATAGGGTACAAATAATATTAATATCTTATATATATATTTCTATTTTTGTGATGTCATATGAATTTAAGCACATTCATGACTCTTTCTATATATTTGTATCTACTATCATGTGATGGATAGAGCATTAGCCTTCTATGTTTATATCTACATCATTTTAATAAAAATGTAGAGTACAATCTGTATCTAGTTTCTTTTAAAATATTTTTATTTTTGAATTTAAAATATAATTATATCATTTCCCCTTTTCCTCCCCTCCCCTAAGACACTTTCCATTGACCTCTCCTGCTGTGGCTCAAATTTATGGCCTTTGTTTTTTATTTTTACACACACACACACACACACACACACACAGAGAGAGAGAGAGAGAGAGAGAGAGAGAGAGAGACTCAACATGTATTCTTAAACATATAAGAACAGCCTATTTAGTCCATATAATACTACTTTGTATATACATGATTTCAGGGCAGAACACCTGGTATCAGTTTGAAGGTTATTCCATAGGGAAGACTATTTGTCCTGCTCTCAACATTTCTTAGTTGTATGGAGTTCTTTGTGTAGTATTGAGGCCCCATGCTAGTATGTCTATTGGTGTCATCCTTGGTCAGGTCTTTTTTAGGTAGCCATGGTGATAAGACTTTGTGGTGTGGCTTCTCTGACATTTCTAGGAGATGAAATCTCACCAAAAACTTATTCCTCTGGCTTTTATAACCTTTCTGCCCACTCTTTCCCTATGATTTTTGAGCCTTAGGTGCAGTAGTTGTATTGTAGATAAATCAGTTGTGGCTGGGTACCACATGGTCACTTGTTCTCTGCATTTTGATTAGTTATGTGCGTGAAATTTCTTTTACTTAGCATATGTTGAAGGTAGTTTAATATCCCTGGGTATATCTATGCATCCTTTTTTTTGTAAGACCTTCATAGTAATCTATTTTGTGAAAATGAATTGTACAATAGCTATTCCTTACTTCTTCTAAACTGCCCCCCTCCACTGATTGATATTTATATTGTTTAGGGTTTTTTGTTTTGGATCAAGCATTGCCAAACATTTTTGTAGAGTGAAATATTGGACGCTTTGCAGGCTATGGAAAGTAGCCACATATAATACATAAATGAGTTGCTGTGGCTGTTTGCCAACCAAATGTTATTTATACAAACAGGCAGCAGTCCAGAGTTGGCCACTCTTTGGATGATCAGACAATTTTGAGAAGCACTGTCAGCTCCTAGCACTGTGGCTGACTTGCAGGAAATGTTTAATAGATTCTTGTTGAGTGGCTAATGGGCTATTTGCTGAGAAAGGAACACCAAACAACAAGAGGTCTGAAAAGACAATGTTATGAAGTAATGCAGTAAATTGAGAATGCTTGAACTTAAGAGAAATCTATTTTTGGTGTTCAAATTTCATCTTGAGATGGTTCTTTGACTTCATATTTAAGTGCAGGAAATAATGATGAAAGAGTTCGCATACCAGGAGAAGAATGAGCTTTGGTACTAATGGTACTAATGGGACTAATGGGACTAATGGGACTAATGGGACTAATGGTGTCCTTCCTTCAACCATCACTCTTTGAAATTTTCCAAGCTGCCCCGTGTCCCATCTGGTTCACCAATAAAGAACCAGTAAAGAAACTGTTCTCCCACCAAACTGGGTAGCTTGCAGCTCTAATGTCATTTAGTTTTGAATAATTTTCAGTCCTGAAGGTGAACATTTCCCCTGGGATAGTCACTGAAGAGTGCTACACTCAAGTTTTTACCCCTTGTGAACCTTTTATGATCCTTAGATTTTGGGGTATAAGGCATCCGTTTTCATTAGACATTAAATGAGACGGTTTTGAATTGTTTCAAGATTTTCGTTAGGAGGTCAATAAACTAAGACTGCAGAGGCTAAATCTACATCACTGCTTGTTTTGAGAATTCAGATTTTTTTTTTGGTTCTTTGTTTTGCTCTTTGCAACGTCACCATGTCCCTTTGTTGATTTACTATCTGAATACAACAGCGGACTTGAACTGTTGAGTAGACAGAGATCCCAGAACCCATAAGAACCAAAACATCTGTTGCCTTATCATTTATAGAAAAATCTACCCAGCCCTTCTTATAGATTATAGTATTTCCTCTCCAACGTTGGGGATTTGGTGCCTTCTTTCCTGAAGTTGTGGAAATAGTATCTATTACTATTTTTCAGAATGGTGATTTTATAATTAGCCAACTCGTAGCATATAAAGAACAAATTTGGTTGCTGGATGGATTTGACCTTCTAATATAGATAGTTTGTTGAACAGACAGCAAATGAATACCAGTCATGCTTAAGCCCAGAAGTGCAAAGGCAAATACATTTGATTTCTTGCTCTTAAAAAGCACACTTGGCAGCCAGTGGTTGACACAGATAAATAAATCAGTGATTATAGTGAGTGGGAAATTACAGTGAGAGAATTGTGGAAGAACATTATGGGGGACAACTAAGTCTGGCCAGGATAGGGAAAATAAAGTTTTGGAAAAGTTGGACAAAAAGAAGGAAAGTATTATGGGCAGGCAGAGGGTACACTTTGCAGTACAATGTTGTTGAGCTCTTAAATGCCTTTAAACAGACTCTGGCAAGAGAAATTGAGGTGACAGAGAAATAATGGGGCTTCCTTGTGAGAGATCAAGAAGACTTGGGAGGTACAAGTAGTATCGCCTCGTTTTTCCATACAAGTAGAGAGCTCCAGGTCCCCATGAGCTAGAGACAGCTGTGGCAGGGTGTAGGACTCTGAGGTTCTGTAGTAGCTGCTGCCTGAGAACCTGGTACCATCTCTGATCTCTGTGAACTGAGGGAGGCTGAAGAGCTGTCACTTCAGCTGAAATTACCTTTGGGGTCAGCAGACAAATTGATAGATCAAGAATGACAGGTCCTAGTAAATCCCCAAACAGGAGATCTTCAGGTAGAGAGATTTCTGGCATTTTACTCCAACATCCTCCGTGGTAGGAGGAGGAGGGACGTCCTCATGAGAGTGAATAAAACTTCTAGCACAATCTCTTTATCTTAAAAGAGCCACAAGATTTGATAAAGTTTTCCCGGTCCTCTGCAGCCCAGTTTGAGTTCAAACCAAGAGAAAAGAAGACAAAAAGCAAATCCTGCCCATTCTTCTGCCAAAGAGAAGTGTTATATGATTTTTATTTGCATCCTGAATGTTCCTTGGAAAAGAACATGACATTTGGCAACGTCGGAATGCCTGTTGACAATCTTCCGACATCCTTTTCTGTTTCCATTGCCTCACTCCGCACTGAGGCTCTCATGCTTTCCAGTCAATGATGAAGCCCAGATGTTATGGATAAACCACAGGCTTTGGGGGGAAAGTAAGCAAACACCAATAATAAATAATGCCTCAAGGTCATGCTGGGGCCCCCTCTAAAGTGCCATGATGGTCAGGTTTCATCATTTCCCAGGCAGATTGCTTGGACTTTCATTTTGGCAATGAATGTTACGGAGCCTGAAAGCTTGTGAATGGGAGCTCCATCCAGATTTTAACTTGGTCATTCGATGTGTAATATGTTGGGCCCACCCTCCTCTTCTATCTAGAGTTATTCTCAAAGGTTCGTGCTGTTCTGTGTTATTTGTCATACTTACATGTCATTGGAAGCCATTTATTAGCCTTCAGTATAGTTTAGAGATTAGGATATGCTCCCAAGGATGCCTGGATTTGGTTAGCAGGTTCTAGGTTAGAAACTTCCTTTCTTGGGATTTGATCACAAAGTCCCATTTTGCATTGTGGCATCTGTAATATTTATTCTATATAGGGCTGGCATGACGCTACTTTACCACAGGAATAGTGATTGAATCAAATTCCCTGCAATTTCAGGACTTTTCATGATAATTAACACTGAAATGACCCACGAGGATCATCATATGAAAGAGGTAGTGCCCCTCCCCTTACGTTTTAGAAGGGTTACTTTTTGAAATGATACTGTCCATGACTCAGCTCCCATAATAACTCTTTGTCATGGAATTTTTCCTTGTTGCCTTTTCTTTTAAACAAAATACAAACTTTTCAGTAAAAGTAAAAAGAAACTTGCAATTTGAGGGCTTGTGTTAATCTTACAGACTGTTGAAGCCATTTGCAACCCGTATAAACCCCTGGCATACTATTTCTGCTGCTGTGTTGGGACTGCCATCTTTCTCATCGTGAGTTATGTGGCACTCATGCTGCGTTCTATTCATAGCTGTAATACTGTCTGACAAACTTTGATCAGCTTCCAGAAAGGACTTTGACATGGGTAGTAGGATTTACAGTGAGAATTGTCAACTGGATAATGGGTATTACCTTCCTCATTCCCACCTTCTTTGTCAATGATCAAAAGTTCCGCTTGCAGCACCTTTATGTTTCCTTAGTATCACAATATATATATATATATATATAATTTATTGTAAGTAAGAGAAAGCAATGACTTATTTCAGTGAGAATCAAATTTAGGGAGCAAATTATGGGGGTACAGTAATGGATGAGACATCACCTCAGTCCCTGTGAATTTTAGAGTTAGTGAGAAGGGAGATTGTCATATAGGAAACAATAAACGGGATGCTCTAAAAGTGCCAAAGACAATGGAAACAGAACTATTTTTATTTCTGAGGAGGAATTTCAGGTTCTGACATTAAATTCTGCAACTTTAAGGACAAACAGAATCAGATCATAGCATAATTAGATCTAATCGCTTGACACAGTGGGAATTTATCTATAGATCTGGGGAAAAACTCCTTTCCTTGAGTCCTCAAAGATCCACTTCTTCAAGACAGGCCACAGAAAAGAGACGATTTCTGCGAGTGGGATGCTTGTTTTATAAAGAAACTCATATATAGAATGCAGGTCTGGAACAGAAAGTTGTCCCATTGTGTGTTGGTAGTCAGGTAACAGTCTTGCTGTGGCATGCCATATGTCTGCCAGTTTGATCTGACACAATGTCCTAACCTATTGATTTGTTCTCATGGGTCAAGTTGCTTTACAGACTAAGACAGCTGCACAGAAATTAGATGTTTTCCTGACTCTGACTATATAAACCCAGTTCTTCCTAGAAGAAAATGGTTTTGAATCATGGCTTACTACTTGGGAGACTGCATTGAACATTGGTTATGTTGAAAACTTTTTGACAATGGTCATGGTGCTGCTGGTGTACTGTGATGATGTTGAAGACTGTGGTGGTGGTGATTATGATGCTATTTACATAGCTGCCAATGGTCTCTTAAAAATATTTTAAAAATATTTATTATATACATGTGGATGTTTTGGTGGCATATATCATATGTGTGCATGTCCATGGAAGCCAGAAGATGTCAGATATTCTGGAACTGGAGTTCAAAATAGTTGTGAGCTGCCTTGTGGGTGCTAGAAATTGAACCTGCGACATCTGGAAGAGCAGCCAGTGTTCTTAACTACTGAGCCATCTCTCCAGCCTCAGGTGCTGGTGATCTTAATGATGGTAACAACAGTAACGAGGCAGTGTCTGCCTGTTACTTTTTGTGCCTAGTATTTAGCACAGAGGCAAGGATTTCAAAAAGCTTCTTGAAGATGCAGTACCATTCAGTGTTCACCACTTAAATGCAACAAAGGGAATGGCATCCCCTCTTCTCCAACACCACACAGTGGCTTCTGTTTCCTCAGCGAAGCCCTCACATTTCTTGCTTTGACTTGCATAGTCTGGCCCTACTGACATCATCTCTTCTCACTGACTTGCTTTTCTTGCAACACTCTTTCCCCCACAGTCCAACCTCAGGGTTTTTGAACATGCTCTTCCATCTACCTGGAGTGTTTCCCCCCAGATGATCAAAGAGTCGCACTTCTTTACTTTCTCTAACCTACACTCCCATATTCACTTCTCAGAGAAGCCTCTCTTTCTCTTCCTTCCTCTCTTCCTCCCTCCTTCCCTTTCTTCTAGGTCCCTTGTCTAGCCTTATTTTCCTTCGACATATTTCCACGCCTTGCCTTCTTTATGTACATAGTCATTGTGTACGCTGACTCACTGTCACTAATGGATCACTTCCTGAGATCAACACCTTGGTTTTCTTCAGCTATTCTCCAAGAACCTAGAACACAGCGTGGTGCACAGATGCAACTTTGAATGGAACCAATGACTTGTCTTCTACCTTTGCAAGACATGCTTCCAAGACTGGCTTGCATTTCCAGGGTTTTCCTTCCAGTCTGCCCTGTCTTCTCTTCACTCTATGCATCGTATAGCCCTGTGAAGAACGTAAATTCCATCAGATACTTCTCCCAAGTGGAGACCAGCCCAGACACTCACTCACACAGTGTTTGCTCAGTGGCTATGTGTTTGCTGCTCTCTTATCTACAATGCACAGTTTAATGGGATGGCTTTTTTCTTCACTCTCTGCCTAACCGTTTTCAAGTCTGTCTATTTCTCATCTTGCTTTGTTGGAATGTCCTCACACAGTGTGCTTTTCTGTGTGTTAAACATCTTAGGGAAGAATACATGAAAGTAATTCTTTCTTTCCTCAGAGAACGCAAGTTAACCTTGAAGTTTTTGTACCAAGACACCAAAGACCAAGTACCAAGAAGGCTATAAAAGCCAGATAGTATTTTTTTTCTCCTTTTGATGAAATGCAGGTTCTCTATAAAAAGAAACAAATCCTGAACTTCAAAAGATCAAATAGAATAATTCTTACAAGCAACATTTAGCTGATTACATTTAAGTTATTCTGGTTAGATTATGGTTCAGAGTGTCTGTTTATGGGAGTGTTTGCATATACTACATGTTATGAACATCATGCTGTTGATGAATCTTTTTGAAATGGTTAAATCAATGTTGCTATTCACCTTCGGTTCAGTGTCGCAGCCTCCCTTACCCAGAGAATTGAGGCCAGTTCCTTGCCCGTGGCAGCTGGCCTGGGACTTGCTGACACATTTTGTCAGGAACGAGTTGCACAATACATGTTGATCTCCTTGTTCTTCTTCCTTTTCTTATTCATCCAGTTGGATCCTTCCTTCTTTCCTCCACCCCGCTCTATTCCCTCCTCTTGGAATCTGGGAAGCCATTATCTGCTTTAGTAAATTAGTGGAGAATCCTGCAGGCTTGTAAAGGCTTTGCCTTACTAGTGAGAGAACATTGTTGATCTTGGTTCTGGGAACTAAGTTTTTCTTTGCAAAGATTCCAGGGCTAGGGATGCAGTTACGTTGTCAGAGTGCTTTCCTAGCATGCAAGAGGCCCCGTGATCAGGTTCCAGCAACCTGCAAAACTGGACACGACTCTGTGTAATACCTGTAATCTCAGCAACTGGGGATGTGGAGTCAGGAGAATCTCTTACGGTTCTAGTGACTTCAAGGCCAGTAGAGGCTCTGTGAGTTTTGTCTTACAAACAAACAGCCCCACCCCACAAAGCCAAATCACCAGTACAACAAAAATGTCTGAAGCAAGTTTTATCTCTTCTTCTTTGGTTAGGATTGTACTTTCTACCTTTCAATTCTTCTTTGTGGCTAAACTTTAAACAAACACTTTCTTGAAGCCTTCTCCACAGAATATATTCTCAAGTAATCACCACTGTCTTAATTTTTTTTTTTTTAAGAAATATGTTTTCTTAGGCTTTTTAGGTCTGAAATTGCAAGCATGCAGAGGAATGAGTAAACGAAGGTAATTAACTTACATTACTTCATATAGTTATTATTTTTCTTCTTTGTGGTAAGCATATTTGAAATCTATTCAGTTCAAGGTCTTCAAGTACATAATATATCACTATTACCTATAGCCACTGCATGGTCTGTAAATATCTCGAAATTATTCCTCTGTCTGACATTGTGTATCCTTTGATCCTAAACTCTCCCTGTATTCTTAGCTCTTGGTAATCCCCATTTCTGCTCCCTGTTTGTGTGAAATAGCCCTTTTGTATTCAAGGTATATGTGAGGTCCTTACCCTGTCTTATTTTACTTTGCATCCTAGTATCCTCATATGGACTGATGCTGGGGGTTGGATGGGTGTTTCTAGAGGGTTCAGTGGGAGATCTTCCGTCTTGGAACAAAGAGTGGAGCAGAGAGATACACAGTTTCAAAAGAAGCAGAGTCAGTTTATTTGAGAAAAGATACATTTCAAAGGGAAGCAGAAAGCTGGCACATAAAGAGAAAGGTTAGTAGCTCAAGGGCCCTGCTATGCAAGGAGTTGGGTAGTTATCTTCGATAACCCAAGCTTTGTGAGCCGTTTGCTTGGCACCAGCTCTCTTGAAGATGCTTGAAGATGCTGCTTTGTGTCGTTCAACATATAACTTCATATATCCTGTATCCTTGTAGTATCCAAATTTCTAGTCTGGGGTGTGTGTTTTAGTAGGATAATGAGCTAGAAGTCTCCTTTCAGAACTCTGGAGTGACTCTCAATCTCTGCCAGTTGCTCCAGAAGGTTCTATCGAGATAGCCTTGGGCTAGAGTGTTTGTGTGTAAGGCATAGGTGTGTGTGTGTGTGTGTTAGCCTTCCTATTTGCCAACTTGTTTTATTTCCTATGCTAATATTGTAGCTTTTGAGAAAAGCCTTCTAGACTTCTGTGTTCTTCTCCTTCATTTTGAGATACCCCTTTTTTTTTTCAGGTTTACCAGTGCCTCATTATGTGTATCCATCACATTTTCATCATATGTTAATCAAGTGATGGAGGCTTAGATTGCTTCCATCTTTTGATTCTTGTAGTACTGTACCAAACATACAGGTTTCATTTCCTTTGGGCATATTCCCAGCAACAGGATTGCTAGATTACATAGCACTTAATATTTTTGAAGACACCATTTTCCATAATGACTGTACTAATTCACCTTCCCACCAGCGAACTCTAAGTATGTTCTTTTCTCCACATCTTCACCAGCATTCTTTATCTTTTCTCTCTTTCTGGTGGATGATGGTAAAAGCTAGTTTGTAAATCTACCTCCCTAAACAATTCCTTCATCTTCCTTTGACTTTCTCCCTACATCCATTGGAGATTCTGTTTTCAAGCTTATATATTATATAAAAAATGCCAGTAATTTTGGATTACGGGCCATCTTAATGATTTCATTCCATTTCAGTTTCCTTTGTATATATTTTATTTCCAAATAAGGTCACATTTGGAATTTCTGGCGACTTGAGTGGGCATGATTTACCCATAATGCTCCTACTCTGAACCATGGAAATTGGAGGTTAACAAGATGGTATTTCATTACAAAATTATTGTCATGGTTTAGTAAGTTTTCTTCCTTCCAAAGTCCTTTGACTCTTTAGATACAATGATGCTTATTCTAAATAGGTTGAAAAGTCCAAACAGAATTCCCCCATTTACCAATAGTTAATATGTAGATGGTATTGTGAGACATTGGCCGAGGATCTTCTAGGATATTCACATATACATCTCTGTGTGTATACATACAAACATATATTCTGTATGTGCTTATGCATATATATGCATATATAATATGTATATATGTGTGTATATATTGATATGTGAAGAGTTTAGTTTTTCTTCTGACTTCATAACTGTCATCTGGGCCCACATTGTGTTTCATGAAGCTGCCTGCTTATCATGGCAAAACCACGACAATGTGATGTTGTCTAACAGTTGTCTGGGTCTCCTCCAGCTACAGAAATGTTGTTTCTACCGCCCACTTTTGGACATTTGGATTTGTCTTCTGTATTTATCTATTTCGTTCTGCAAAAGAATTTGTTTAAAATTTAGATAAACTTTACTGGCTCCCTCTGGTTCAAATTTTAGGCAACTCTTTGACATCAGTTGCCAGTGCCAACAACTCTCCATACCAGCTCTCTAGTCTCTCTACAAAGTGAGTGAATTCACCAAAAGAAGATATTGTCTTCTTGTGATCAGTGTAGTGATGCTCTCATAAGTGTCTCTTTCCAGAGCTAGTCTCTACCCTGTGTGATGAACTGTAGTTACTCAATTCAT
The DNA here is from genome assembly GCF_950005125.1 of Chionomys nivalis. NCBI lineage: Eukaryota > Metazoa > Chordata > Mammalia > Rodentia > Cricetidae > Chionomys > Chionomys nivalis. Next base: position 126,405,271 of record NC_080112.1, on the reverse strand, counting down.
CTTCCCACTGAGCAATTCTGAGACGGCAATTTCTTGCTAAGTATCTACTGAGACCCACCCACCCTCCATTGCCTGTTTCACAAGGACTTTCCTTGGGATGATATTTCACCTCCAAAGACCTGTTCGATCCACATCCTAGGGTTCCCAGCCTTGTATGCACATTGAAACACCCATGGAGAGATACACACTTCTCCTGCCTGGGTTTCACTTTAGGAGTGCTAATGGGATGGGTCTGAAGTGTGGTGTAGTATCATAATCAGTTGGGATTGACAATCACTTACTCTGAGCACCATGCCTCTGATTGCAATAGAATCAAGAGCAGATTCTGTTTGAGTAGGTATGGACAAAGCCAAGATGCTGCACTACTAACAACTAGTGATGCTCCTGGTCTGCCTTTTGTATAGAAGGGTGATAAATTAAGCTTACTGAAGTTCTGGATCATATTTTGCTTGTCTTCATGTCTCCAGAGTTTAATGTACAAACTCTTAGCAAGTGGTGAAAACCAAGTTGGATTTCAACTTCCCTAACTTTCCGTCATTCTCCTGCATGATGACTTAAGGTTAAGGCTACCTCTTTTTCATGTCTAATCTTACCCATACTCGGATGGCTACTGTTTTCTTGTTGTCTTGATACAAAAATCTCAGTCTGTACCCCAGGCTGGCCTGAAACTCACTATGTGGTCCAGCTGGCTCCAAACTCATGGCAATCCTCCCATTTCAGCTTTTAGCTAATGTTTCAGACAGGTCCAGCCCATGTCCTGAGAATGCCTAAGAATACAGCCCAACATTAAAAACATACTTAAAACATGAAGTTTTTCTGTGTGATGTTTTGGTCATGTGACCATGTATTTCTTGCCAATGAACTTTGTAGAAGACAGGTTTGTGCTGCAGTGTTAAAGGTTTGGATTGACCTCTTATACAGTCAGAGTCAACATTTCCTAGGCATCCTTTGTCACAGAACCGGACATTGCCTGGTTCATAATATGTGCTTCATGTTCTTAAATTTGCATGTCTGTGACAAGAATGTTCCTCTACACAAGTGATTTATAGATTATCTGTGCTGATGTATTTTATTATAATCTCTTTTTCTTTTATAAACCACAAAATTTCACATGTGGCCATCCCAGCAAGGTCACAGTACAGGAAAAGTTTCAAAATGAATGTTGTCAGTTTCTCTGTTACAATAGGTGCCTTTCAGACCATATTGATCCATGAGTAATACTTTGAGCACCTCTGTTTCTGACTATTGGCAGACAAAGTAGGGTTTGGAAAACAGCAGCATTAGCATCTGCAAAAAATAAAAATAAAAAAAGCAGGACCTCAAATCCTATCCCAAGTCTACTAAAATATGATCAGTATTTTATTTAGATTCTCAGATGATTTGATTTTGTGCATATAACAGACTAAGAAGCATTATTCTATAGCAGTGGGTATTACCCTTAATCTCATTTTGGAGTCAATGTGCGAGTTTTTAAAATTCTGCCAAATGGACTGGCAAAGCAAGAACTCACAATGAGTCAAATTGCTGAGAATAAGTGACCATTGAGTGCTCATCCTTAAATGGAACACCCATGACACCCTTCCCAAATCCCAGAGAACATTTTAGGGTATGGAGTGAAAGGTCTGTGGGAACTAGAAGATTAGCGAGAAGTGCTGTCTTCTGCATCTGATGTAGAAGGTGTAATCCTGAGTATAGAGCAGCTGGCACCACCTGCACAAAGCAAAGTAGCAAAGAAGGATGGAAGGAGGGAGGGAAAAAAGGATGGAATGAGGGAGGGAGAGAAGGAAGGAAGGAAAGAAGGAAGAGAGAAATGAACGCAAGAATGAGGGGAGGGAGCTATAAGGCTGCGAGTGGAACTAGTTGGGAAGAATAAGGGAGTTTGCAGAAATTGTAGTGGGTTGAGAGATGGGTGGTATAAAAGAGACTCTCAGTATTGCTTTTATGCATAAAATTACCAAAAATTTAAATTTATCAAAGTCACATTCACCCACAAATATTCAATTTTAGAGACGAAGGCAATTTTGCCATTGTACACAATAAGCATGAACCACGCCATTGTGATGAGTGAACTAAGTCAGACACAAGACAAAGGCTACGTGATTTCACTCCCATGTGGAATCTTCAAAATCTCAACTCACAGGAGCACAGAGAAGAGTGGCTGTTGCTAGCGTTGGAAAATGGGGCAAAGTCTGTAAAACGATAGGCTCTCGGTTATACCAGATGGGTAAGTTCTGGGGCTCAAAAACACAGCCTGGTGACCATGGTCACTAATATAGTGTTGCATCTTTGAAATTTGCTTGTGAATATAGATCTCTGTTGATTTTAATTCTCTAAAAACTGTATGAGAAGATGGAAGTAGTACTAAACTTGACTCTGTTAGTTATTTCAAAACATTTACTTTGATGAACAATTTTCTATAAACTATTTCCTCTTGCTTTTATTGATTTTATTTATTTATTTATTTATCTATCTGAGAAAGAGTCTTTTGTATAGGTCATTCTGTCTCCAAACTTTTGACACTCCTGCATTAGCCTGTAAACTGCAGAAATTATACGGCAGAGGGAGAACCATCACTCATCCCAGAAATTTATAAAAGTCCTGGGCAAGGGCCAGTCCATCCATTGTTCTAATACTCTTATCATCTCAGGTTCTTAGATGCTTACTTGGCATCTCTGAGCATGTCTGAACAATTGTCTGGCAGACAATTTTGGGTTGATTGCTCTCCATCTTTAGTTTGGTGACAGTTTATGAAATTGGATGGTGCATCTCCATGGTATAGTTTCAAGGTCTATGCCTTCACTGTACCATCACTAAAGTACAGAAGGGTGCAGACAGCTCCCATTTCTCATTGACCATTCTTTACCCTTTCTTCCTAATGGCAGAAAAGTGCCTGCAAACACCAGCTTTGCTAGCCTGTCTTATGGCTAGCTTACGATAGCTCTGGCAAATTCATCTTGTCTGGGAAGATGTGAGGAACTTATGCTGTGTAGCTCTCCCCAACCCAGACTAAAGCAGAATGAGACGTAGGAGGACTGTCAGTGAGAGAGGTCTCTTCTTGTATTTACTCAGCTGAACTTCTTAGTGTCTCAGTTTCTGCTATGTGAACACAGATTACTCAGTGAGCCAATTGGCTAATGAAAGACTAGGGGCTGGAGAGCAGACTGCGTTTAGAAATAATCCATTGTTGGGACTGGTGAAATGGGTCATCAGGCCAAAGCACTTACTGCACAACTCTGTGACCTGAGATCAATCCCTGGAATCCATGGAAAGGTGGACAGAGAGATGTGATTGTAGTTTATGTGGACACAAACAATAATGGTATTTAAAAAAAAAGACATGCTCCATTATCTTATTCCAAGTATGAGTCATAGGCCAGCTACTGCATCAGAAAGCTGCTTATATAGCTAGAAATGCAGAAATCAGGTACCAGCCAGACCTGCAGAATTATCAGTGTGTAGGCTATTGCTATGCACAACGAAGATTGAGAAGCAATCGTCAGAGAGAAACGGAGTTTTCTTTCATAAACTTTAAATCCCATACTTTCCTTCTGCTATCATGGAAGGTAAATTTGCCACAAAGGAAAGCCAGAGAGAGTCTGGGAATGTTTTTCACTTGGGCATTCAAACATCATTTCCACGCTATAGTGGGAGTGTCAGGACATGTTCCATTGGAAACCCAGTACCTACGTGCCATCATGTGGAGCCATAAACTATTTTTAGTTTTTTGGACAGACCAAACTTCTACTGTCCAAATGACCTGAAAGGACGTGTATTTGATGCATCTCAGATTTTCTCATGACTCTTGCTTTCCTGAGAAGTGTGTTAGGTGTCCAATGTCGAGCTCACCTGTGCTCTTACTAACTGGTGAAAGCCATGCATCTCCTCTGTCCCAAGTAGGTTGCGCTTATCCCTTCTCATTTGCAAAGACACATCACGTTGATCAATACTGCTTTATCAAAGGAATAGACCCCGAAACTGGTTCAACAAGTATAACATACGGTCATCTCCATCTCCGGCTTACCTTGAAGTTTGAGATGAGGAGAAATATGGAATATAGACCTGGAAAATGATGACATGACTGAGACTGAAGTGTATGTGTGTGTAAAACATATATGTGTGAAAATATGTATATGAAGAAAATACATATGAATGTATTCATGACGAGTAGTACATACATGTGTGTGGTAGGTGTGGGTGTATGTGTATTGGCAGTACTGGAGATTGAACCTAGGGTCTCATGCATGTAAGATAAGCATTCTACCACTGAGCTACATCCCAAACTCCAAGTTTCTTCATTTTTTTGTTAGAGGAATTTGGAATTGACTAGAAAGTGCTTACCAAGTAAGCAGGCAGTCCTCAAAGACAGTCCAGTGAGCTGGAAAGAGGAAGTGCGAAAGCTGAACAGCAACACACACGTGTTTCCTCAATGAGCAAAGCAGTACGGAGAAGGAAATTATTTAAATCCACAAGAATTAACCAAAAGTGCTTTTTGAATGTGCATCTTTATCGCTTGCTTTACAACCCCCTGATGGAACACGGGGGAAAATAGCAATGAGTATCGGCTTAATACGTCCCTAATCTTTCCTCTGTTATAATATTTGTAGTATTTTAAAGATGTAGACTTTAAAGAGTCCTGTTAACATAATTAAATTCTCCTCAGCATAACAATTAGACATGGCTTATGGGAAAGAGAAAGTCGTTTATGCACACAATTACCCATCTTTTCTTGTAAATCCAGTAAGTGCCAGGAATTAGGAATATAAACATATCATATATGATAATACCCCAGTGTAGAAGAACAAAATCATTCTGAACATCAAGTGTACCACAGAAAACAAGAAAGAAAATCCTTTGAAAACAAGAAAGCAATCATTAAATTATACTTGGTTTCTTAATGCTTCCACTAGGAGAAATATCCCTTTTCATATTTTTTTTTATTTTTAAGGCAGAAGGTCGAGGGCCAGGCAAATTAGAGCAACTCCATCCTCCCTTATCCACAAGGCAGCATCATCATTTACCATCCCAAGGGGGGAGTTTAACGGGGACACTCATACTCACTTTGTTTTCCCTACCTTTTTACCTGGTAGAAAATGAGCAGCTACTGCTAAGATGTCTTACTGTGTGAGAAAGACGAGGATTTGTATTTCATGGCTCGACTGTGGATGCCTCCTTAGGCCAGCACTGAGCTCCTTTAAATGCAGCAGCTTCCACTGTCCTTTGTGGGAAGGCAGACAGCCCTAGCTGAAACACATTCCCTGCTGTATAAAAGTTTGATGAAACACACTCTAGGTAGTGGTTCTCAACCTTCCTACAGTTGAAAGCAACCCTTTCGTACAGTTCCTCATGTTGTGACTCCCCCAACCACATAAGGACTTTCATTGCTACTTCATAACTGTAACTTTACCCCTGTTGTGAATCGTAATGTAAACATCTCTGTTTTCCGATGGTCTTGCGTAACTTCCAAAATGGGTCTTGACCCACAGGTTGAGAAACACCATTCTAGAGCTACCTGAAGTTTTGTGATTTTAGATCCAAGGTGATTAAAGTTAATGCATTTGTAGTTCAAAGAAACGCAACATCTTTAACATTTAAACATGGTTTTGTCAAACAGCTTTTCCTCATATACTGGAGAATTCTATAGTAGTTTCTAAGAATCATTTCTTCTTAAAGGAAGAGTGAGCCGAACTTGAACTCCTCCACTTTGTAGCCAAGGCCAAACAGATAAGAAAAGGATTGGCCTCTGCTCACATGAACACCTGATGTCTGATGAATTCCACCTGAGTTGTGGTCCAGGCCACACTGTGAATGCTCTCCAGCTGAACCTTAAGCAAAATTCTTAGCTAGCTACATATTTTTGGTAAGGAGGTTTAGAGTGATGAGATCATTTCTTCAATATTTTGTTTGTTGAGGATAATGTTTTTAATTTCTGCCAAATAGCATCAATTCTGTTGGGAAAGCTTCATTATGTGAGTCTAGTATATTTATAATATCTTTTATTTGCTGAAATGTCTGATCTCCTTACCTCTGAATAAGACCAGACTGTGTTCTGCAAGGCTAATAGAGAATCGACTTATTTATAATCCAGAAACCACAGTTTTCGAGTGACCAAGACGTCAGTGTGAAATTAAATTCCACCAGAGAACTGACGATACTAGGATCGACCCCATTTGAAACAAATAAACTCCGTTCCCCATGTGATGTTAATAAGCGTTACAATGACTGAAAAGGTGAATTGTGTTGAGTGTCACAGTTTTCAGCCTCAAAAATGAAGTCATTATGAAACTAATTTCAAAATGCTAGTCATAACCCAGTCTTGAGGGTTGATTGGAATTTTGGTCATGTTCTTAAAGTCACTCAGATTTCTGGGATGGTTTAAACATTTGCTAGCTTACTGCATACAGAATAAATGTGCGCCTCTTTACTAAGGAACGGCCAGTGAGCCTTTCTGCACATGGGGATGTTGTGGTTCAAATGAGAAATATCCCCCCATAGTCTCATGTGTTTGAGCTCTTGGTTCCCAGCTGGTGGCATTATTGGAGAAGGTTAGGGAACCCTTTGCAGGTGGAGCTTGGCTAACAAAGTACACCACTGAAGGTCGACTTTGAAAGCTTTTAGCCTTGCCTCGTTTCATATTCTCTCTTCCTCTTCCGGGCTGTGTTGCAGTGTGATCAGCGGTCTCGAGGTCCTGTCACTACATCTTCCTTAAATGATAAACTGTATACCCTGGAATTGTAAACCAAAACAAACCCTTCCTTCAAGTTGTTTCTTGTCAAACATTTTTTTTTTGATACAGTAAGGCAAAAGATGACCAAAACCATGAATTTTAAGCTTTCAAACATACTGTATCAGCTAAATAAACATCAGGTCAGCAGACAGCTAATTGTTTATATCGTGTATTGATTTTTTTTTTGTACTACTGTTTTGTTTCTCTTCATCTCTTACAAAGTATTATCCAAATGGCCAGCATCCCTTGAAACAGCCTAGAAACTAGAAAACGTCTCCTTGCATCAAGTTGTGCTGGCACATATCTATAATCCCAGCACCGCAGAAGCTCCTGCCGAAGGAACTTGAGCTCGAGGTCATCCCATGCCTCAAACAGAGAGAAAGAAATCAAGAAAGAACTTAAATAACGAAAGGGAAAGAGGGAAACAAAGTGGGGGAAGAGATAGAATGAGAGCCAAGAGCGAATGCTATGTGGATTCTTATGGGGAAAAGCATAATCTAAGTAGTCAAAAATTGAATGAATATAATGTTAATATTAAGGAGGTTTTTTGTATTTGTTATCTTTGGCAGTAAGATAATGCATCTGTGTAGGAAGTATGTCCTTAACTCATTGCTCTGTTGCTTAGGCATTTTAATAATTAGAACTAGCATTTTAAACTCTATCCTCCCTTTCCTTACGTACACACAATCTCATTGTCACACATATGATAATTTACAGGACATCTGGACCACCCATGGTGTATACCAAATTAATATCAGGCCTAGACTCAGGGGTGGCATCCTCTACACTCAAGTGAGTATCAAGGGGGAAGTAAATAGTACTCCAATTCTTAAGATCTTAGTGAGATAATGAGAGCAAAATGTTTTGACACAGTCTAAACCAATCTTTCCTAATTTTGGCAGTATTGCCATTTCAAACGCTGGGTCACTCTTTGTTGAGGGGAGGCCATGTCCTCTGCACTGAAGGATTTCTAACACCACTTCTGGACAAAACTCACTGACACCGACTCCCCACCTCCAAGTTATAGCAACTTAAAATGTCCCAAAATATCTCTAAATGTTCCCCGTGGTTCAGTCTCCCCAGCAGAAGACCACTGTTCGAAAATCAGAGAAGGTGAAGTCTGATGTTTGATGAAGGGGCTAGGGCACCATTGGGTTATTTCAGCATTGTGTATGCAGTCCCATACCGACAGATGAATGGGGAATCAGAGGGCAACCGTAGCCATTTTTATTTGATAAAGCCAAGGGTTTGCTAGGCATGCTAAGATGCTGAGGAGAAAGTGGCAAATAAGTCAGTCCTCGAGGACATTTGAACCGAGCAGTGGCATGCAGCTGAATCTTAGAGAATCCCCTGAGGGCCTCCTTCTGCGTTTATTCATCTCCAAAAGTTGCTAGTGTCCCCAAGTAATCATCCAATGTAATGCCCCCAGTTCTAACTCAGATCATTGTTCCAGCTCTCATGTGAAATCCCAAGTGGTGAAAACCACTCTTTTGGTTATTCCCAACTCCAGATATTCCTTTCCATCCTGGAGATGCTCTTCCTAACTCTGTATCCTTATTCGTCTTTGTGTTGACTGTTAATAAGTTGGTGGTTAAGAAGGTTAATGTGTGATAGGTGATCTGTAGATTTGCCCAGCTGGGTAACTTAACAAGCCTGGAAGGGGTTTCTCACTTTGCTTCCCAGCTCATAGACTCTGAGCTTCTAAGTGGCAGGATTCAAGAAGTGACAGATGGCATGTGTCTGGGGTAGTGGGGAGAGAATGAGGAGTTAGAAAACTCATTTGTAAGAACTGGAGTTAGCTTTCTTGTCCTTCCATCACACTTTTCTGACTTGTCCCCAAATTCAGTCTTGAAATTAGACTGGTGGCTGGCAGTAGGAGACTTGGGGCAAAGGCATAGGCGTGGTCCTTCCATAAACCATTGAAAATTTCTCCACTCATATCTTTTCCCTCAGGCTCCTTCTGATTTAATGGCAGGACAAGGGTTTCAGATGTCATTGACTTCTACTGACTGGGCTGAGTTGTCTTCTCCCTGTGGGGGACAGATATAAAGAAAGCCATGGTTTGCTCAGTCATATGTACAGCTGAAAGCAAAAAACGAAATGCGTCTTCTAAATCCAAGTAGGGAAACATGTAGACTCAACCATAGAAGATAAAATTCATTCACAAACAAGCTCTTTATTTCCATTCCAGAGGGCAGTGGTAACTGCTGTTTCTTCAGTTCCATTGGCATTTGGAAAATGAAATGTTTATATGGTTTTTTATCATGTTTCTTATAAATATTAACCATTTCCATCTCCAATCAACTGCTTGGGACTTATATTGCTATAAGAATTCTTTCTGTTATTCTCCTCCACCAATAAAGAAATGGAAGCACAGGAGGAAAACCGAATGGTCTCAGGCATGCTGCTAGTGTGTGGTAAGAGGTAAATCAACTGAGCAACCACAAAAGTCTGCTGAGCGCTAGGCAACAAAGACAGTTTTAAGGGACAGATGGCTAAATGGTTGACATATGTGATGAAGACTTGCTGACTCCGGAGGAACTGCTCTTTCAGGGCTGGCTAATTCCCAGAGACGAGCAACAACTCCAGATACTGGGGCTAGCCAAACCTAATCACTTCATTCATGGACTCTCAGAGAGCGCTCAAACTCTAGCCCATTTCCCTATGCCTGACCACCCTAGGCCACATACCAGACAATAGATGCTTCTCTGTCACTCCAGTCACCTCCTTAATGTTCTATTAAACAATCTTAAACCTGTTTACCTGGCCAGATCCAGGATCCATTCCATTCCTGGGAAATCTCAACAATGGGTCTTGTTCTTGGTTTTTCCCTTGCGCCTCCTTGGTATAGCATGCCTCCTCCTGCTGGGAGCAACAAGCTATCTTTTCAAAGATCTGTTGGTAGCTTGATCAGACATCATGAGCAACAGCAACAGCTATATTTAGAAACAGTTGTGTTGCTACAGACCTTCACTCAGGTGCTCAGCTGAGGACCTCAGCTAAACACTGTTTCAAGCAGCTCAGAGCTGTGCTACACAGTGCCACAAAACACAGTTCTTTTGCCATAGTTGATCCAAAACAGCTCTTTGCTCCCCTGTGGCCGAGTGTGTGCAAAGACTTATAAGCTGTTCGTAAATTGTGGCTCAGACGGCTTAAGTAGCATTGCTTATGAACAACTTGCAACACCACATTTCCAGTCTCCTATCTTTGGCAATCATTTTGACCCTTTCACACCCACTTTTTTTTTTTTTTTAAAGCAGGGGCTCATATAACCCAGGCTGGTCTTCAATGCACTATGTAGTCAAATATGACCTTGAGTTTCTGATTCTCCTGCATATGCCTCTCAAGTGCTGAGGTCACAAGTACTGGCTACCACAGCTGGCTTGTTAGATGCTGGGACTTTCTGCATGTTAGGAAGGTTCCCTACCAAGTGGGCTGTGACTCTGCCCCTGTTCTGTCCTTTAAAAAGATGTTCTTCTGTACTGTTTTCTGAAAACCCTTTCAAGGTCATTGTGGTGCCAATGGGCTGTCTCCCACCATCAAGTCACTGGTAGTGGGCAAGATCCAGACACGTCTGGAAGACTATCTAAAGGATACTAGCATGAGAATAATTAGTACTTGGACAAGAAAGATGCTCATCTGTCCAAGGCATAATTTAGCTTGGACGCTTTCCTTTCAAAGGTGATAGTTTGTGGTGATTCTTGAAAAGAAGATTTTAGAATAAAGAACAGGAGGAAAAGAGGTTTCTTGATCGGAACCTGCTCCTTTTCCCACTACGCTAGCTCTTCTCTGAAACTACATTATTAATCCTTGTGATAACTTTTTTCTTTCCCACTTTTTAATTGATTTTTATTGAGCTCTATATTTTTCTCTGCTCCCCTCCGTGCCTCTCCCCTCCATGCCTCTCCCCTCCCCCTTCAACCCTCCCCCAAGGTCCCCATGCTCCCAATTTACTCAGGAGATCTTGTCTTTTTCTACTTTCTACTTCCCATGTAGATTAGATCTATGTGTGTCTCTCAGTGCCCTCATTGTTGTCTAAGTTCTCTGGGATTGTGGTTTGTAGGGGGGCTTTCTTTGCTTTATGTTTAAAAACCACCTATGAGTGAGTACATGTGATAATTGTCTTTCTGGGTCTGGGTTACCTCATTCAAAATAATGTTTTCTAGCTCCATCCATTTTCCTGCAAAATTCAAGATGCCGTTATTTTTTTCTGCTGTGTAGTACTCCATTGTGTAAATGTACCACATTTTCCTTATCCATTTTTTGGTTGAGTTGCATTTAGGTTGTTTCCAGGTTCTGGCTATGACAAACAAAGCTGCTATTAACATAGTTGAGCACATGTCCTTATGGTACAATTGAGTATCCTTTGGATATGTACCCAAAGTGGTATTACTGGGTCTTGAGGAAGGTTGTTTGCTAATTTTCTGAGAAATCGCCACACTGACATCCAAAGGGGTTGTACCAGCTTGCATTCCCACCAGCAATGCAGAAGTGTTCCCTTTTCCCACAACCTCTCCAGCATAAGTTGTCATCAGTGTTAACCTCGTGATAACTTTTAAAAGGTAATCATTTTAAATATTGCAGTTGGTTTTTTCCCCAATAAGCTCACAGCTAATAATCTACCCTGGTCAGTTTTGTCCATGAAGTTGCAAAAGAGCTGTTATAGGGTTAGGCAGCTGACAGTGGAGTGGGGAAAGTATAAAGTTACAGTCACTGGGATCTGTGTTCTCCACATTCAGAAAAGAAGTCACCTTTATTTTCCCATCTCCACAACCCTGGATATAGTGCGAGGCTATGGTTAGACCCTCAACTAAAATGTTTTTGGTGTGGGCACTTTTTGAGGTTAGATTGCTTATTCTGGTTAAGAAGTGGACATTCTGATCCAGGACCTCTGGAGTGAACTTCCTGAGAGGATGGGGACATTTATTTACCCCTGAGTATCTGAGCTGATGCCCTTGTGGACAGCTGAGGGATTGGTATCTGTCCTTGATGGGTAGCTAGCTCTGCACAGTCAAGGAATTTTCCCTTTTTTTGTATTTTTTTTGTAACAGTTTTAACCCTGATTCCTAATAATGAAAGACACTACGATGAGGTCCTGCCCCAAAGGGAAAGAGTGTGCTTCCCAAATCCATTGCCTCAATAACTGATTTGTCAGATAGTTGAACGATAAGTTAATGGGCCTACCAGTCAGTGATTCTCAGGCAAGGCTAATTTTGCAAAGCCTAGAGACAATTTGTCACAAGCCGAAACAAACCTAGTGGAGGCGAAAAAGTGGGGATTAGGGACAAGACCACCTCCCACAGGGAAAAAAATATGATCTCAAATCCGTTTCTGAACTTGCAATACATGTTCTGGACCAGAAAACAAAGAACTCAGGTCAGAAAAGGGACCTTGGTAAAGCTTACCAGAGCCCTCCTGTTGACCAACCGCTCCACCTCAAAACCTCCACCTGCTGGAGAATGGTGGTTCAACAGTGTGAGCCTGCAGGGGGCGCTTCTAATTCAGACGCCGATAGTTTCAGGGGATCTTTCATGCAAAAATCAGGTGTGCAAAAATTAGTAAATAGAGAAAATGACGTTGGAAAATATCTCAAAAACATTCAGTATTTAAAATACTAAATATTTTGAAAATAGAATCCTTACCCGAGAAGCCCACTGGCTTCCACTTATTGATATCTTCTCGAGACTATACTTGTTGCATGAACGTTTCCTGTGGAGATGTAAACAAGTGTGCTCCAGTGACAGACGACAGATGCAAGAAACAATTCCACTCACGTTCACCTTTATGAATTAGTGAGTTTATTAGGCTTACTAACAGGAGCATGAATGAGGGCTAACTAACAGGAGCATCAGTGATCCCCAAACAGCCACATCACTGGAAAGTCTCACTTCAGCCAGCATGGAGGACACCTCCAATAAATTTCCCACACTCTATATTAGTGTTTTTCAACCTTTAGGTTGAGACCCCTTTGGGGGTCAAATAACCCTTCCACAGAAATCACATATCAGATATCCTCCATATCAGATACTTATATTACGATTCTAACAGTAGCAAATTACAGTTATGAAGTAGCAATGAAATTAATTTTCAAGTTTGGGGACACCACAACATGAGGAACTAATTATAATAAAGGGTCACAATACAAAGGTTGAGAACCACTGCTCTCTATATGGTCTACCACTTGCTAACACCACTTATAGCTTAGAACAAATTAAATAGAGCTGTTAGAGAGCTGAGAAAGGGAGGGGTGGAAATCTCAGATGAGAGCCTAACAACCCCTGTCGTCTCTCCTCCTGTGTGAGAACATCAAGAGGGAACATCTTGAGGTTGTCTTGTGAGCAGTCACAGCTGCTTTGATGAAAACGATAATGGCCGTCATGCTTGGAGGGTAATATTTTATCCTAATGCAGAATTCCACATATGAGACATATGATACGCTCATTGTTGTATACATTCTGGTAATTAGTTTCTTTATCAAATATAGGAAAAATTACAGAAATATCGAATTGCACCTGAAATCATCAGGAAAGCAAACAAAGCCATCGTGCTGTTTCTTGCTTGACAATTGATTTTCGGAAGGAGAGCTTGCGTTGCATTTCCATGTGGAAATTTTATTGGCAGGTGTCCAACTGTGAAGGGCGAAGGAAAGCAAAGAGAGAGATACCATTTAAGATGTCAAAGGCCCCCTTTCTTTCCAGTTTTACTAGATTTGTACTCATGAGACACTAGATCAATACCATCCGGTAGCTACGAATGTCTCAGATAAGAAAAATTGAATGAGCGCTTTTTTTTTTCTCCCAAATGATCTCCAGGATCAATACGCTGATTCAGCTCACATATTCAGTATTAAAAGATTAAAAGGTCAGTGTTGTCATAAGAGACAGTTTTGTTTTTTCTTAATTATGTGTTTTTTATGTTGTAGAGAAGCTATGAGAGAACATTGGTATATCATTTTATACATACTCTCTCTGTGTGTGTGTGTATGTGTGTTTGAGACAGGTAGATCAGGCTAGCCTTGAAATCATGTCCTCCTGCTTCAGCCTGCCAGGTACTGGGATTACAAGTTGAGTTAGCATACTGTCTTAGTTAGGATTTCTATTGCTGTGATGAAACATCATAAGCAAAAAGTAAGCTGTGGAGGAAAGGGTCTATTCAGCTTACACTTCCACAGCACTGTTCATCACTTAAGGAGGTCAGGACAGGATCTCAGATAGGGCAGGATCCCAGAAGCAGGAGCTAGTGCAAAGGCCTTGGAGGGGTGCTGCTTACGGCTTGCTTTCCCTGGCTTGCTCAGCCCACGTCCTTATAGAACACAAGACCATGAGCCCAGAGATGGCAACATGCATAATGAATTGGGCCCTCCCAAAATGATCACTAATTAAGAAAATGCCTTACAGCTAGATCTCTTGGAGGATAATCATCAACCGAGGCTCCTTCCTCTCTGACTCTAGCTTGTGTCAAGTTGACACACAAAATCAGCCAGTACACACACCCTTCAATGAGTGTATATTTACATGGAGAAGCGACTCCTTTTATGAATCACAAAGAACACCAGAGTATCTCCTAACTTCCAGGCCTTTAATCCAGCATCATTGGTTCTGCAGTTCTTCAACTGAGGTGTGAGGAACTCATGAGGAATTGTTGTTCTTAGGAGGTTCTTAATTTCAGGCTATTCTAAATTGGGCATAGTGGTGCATTCTTGTACTCCCATCTCGTCAGAAGCTGAGCCAACAGAATTTTGAGTTCAGGGCCACATTGGACTATACAGCAAATTCTCAACCAGTCTTGGGTATACAGTAAGGTCCTGCTTCTAAAACCCCCAAACTCTTTTCATAACAACAAGCGTGCTTTTTTTTTTTTTTTTTTTTTTTTTTTTTTTTTTGGTTTTTCGAGACAGGGTTTCTCTGTGGTTTTGGAGCCTGTCCTGGAACTAGCTCTTGTAGACCAGGCTGGTCTCGAACTCACAGAGATCCGCCTGCCTCTGCCTCCCAAGTGCTGGGATTAAAGGCGTGCGCCACCACCGCCCGGCTAACAAGCGTGCTTTTTACTCCCATTCTCTCCCTAGAGTTTTTCCAAGACTGTTTGCTGGTATGCGATGATGTCATGCTGATACCTGTAGGAATGTGATTCTGTGCTGTCAAACATTCTCACTTCAGGGGCTGGGGACATAGCTTAGTTGATAAAATACTTGCACACAATTTAAAAAGCAGAGAATGGTAGTGCACCCTTACTTTTTTTAATTTATAAAATATTGCCTTTTGGTATTTAAAGACAGGGTTAACATAGCTTTAATTTTTTTCCATTTTATTGAAATAGACTTTTTTTTTTTTACAAACTATATCCTCTACACCCCTCCCTCTACTCCTCCCAATTCCTCCCTCCCTGCCCTTCCATCTGGATACTTTTCCTTTCTGTCTCACAGTAGTAAAAACAGGCTTCTAAGGGAAAATAATAAAATGTAAAATGAGAAAAAAAGTTAAAACACAAAACCAACACAGCAGAATTGGACAAAAACAAGCAAACAGAAGGAAAAGTACCCAAGAGAAGGCACAAGAATCAGAGACCCACTCATTCATACACTCTGAAATCCCATAAACATACTAGAACTAGAACTAGAAATTGTAATATATATACAGGGAGCCAGGGGAAGACCCTGTGCTGGCTCATTCAGCCTCTGCAATTTCATATGAGCTTTTCTTATTTTGATTTAGAGGATCTTGTTCTCCTGGTATCCTCCATCCACTCTGGTTTGTGCACTCTTTTCACCTCCTCTTCCACAGGGTACCCTTAGCTCTGAGGGGGAGGGATTTATGGCTGATTGTTTCAAGGTCTTTCACTCTCTGCATGTCTAGCTATGGGTCTCTGTATTTGTTTCCAGATGGTGCAGGAGGAAGCTTCTCTGCTAATGACTTGAGTGAGGTACTGATCTAAGAGAGACAGGTGGATTCCTGGGGCTTGTTGACCAGCCAGCCTAACATGATCAGTACATTCCAAGCCAAGTAACGTGATGTCTCAATAAACAGGTGACTGGCACCTGATGAATGATACCTGAGATTCATCTCTTCCCTTCACATGCACACACACACACACACACACACACACACACTCAAATGCATGCACAGAGATACTCTATTTTAATTCCTTATTCTGTCAATACCAACTGATAAAACCTACATAAATGCATACCTTTTGAACACTCAATGTAAGAATGTAAAGGGGTCCTGAGACTGGCATATTCCTCTGTAGATACCAGGGAAGAAAAAAACACTTGGATTCTATACTGAAGCTTGAAAGAAACAGGAGTGATTGTTTCCAAATCTCTGTTTCTTCTACAGAGCCTGTGTGGCATTTTATAGTGGTGCTGCTGCAGCTGTTTGGATCAGGAACATTCTTTGTGGAAGATCTGTCTTATGCCCTGTAGATTGTTTGGCCATATCACTGGTCTTTGGTGTAGGAGGTTCTTCTGTCTATGTGTTGCTTTCATTGGTTGAATAAAGAAACTGCCTTAGCCTTTTGATAGGCAGGAAAGACAGAACAAAATGCTAGGAAGAAGAGATTGGTGCCATGGAGCCACCAGGTCAGACATGCTGAATCTTTCCTGGTAATCTACAACCTCATGGTAAACACAGATTATAAGAAATGGGTTAAATCAAGATGTGAGAGTTAGCCAATAAGAGGCTAAAAATAATGGGCCAGACAGTGTTTAAATGAATACAGTTTCTGTGTGATTATTTCAGGGGTTAAGCTAGCTGGGCAGCCGGGACAAAAAGCAGGCCCTCTCACACAACAGGCCTCCATCCACCTGATGTCAGTAGCAGTCCCTAGCTGCAACAACCAAAAATATATCAAGATAGTGCCAAACGTCCTGTTGATGGCAAAAAGCCCAGGTGAGACTATCTCTTAAGACAGATTCTGTTGTTTGTACCAGGCCACCGTCTTGGATTTTGTCATATAGTCATTTGTCACTGTAAACAGGCTGGGCCATGCGATATTTGTTCGAGGTGGGTTGATGCCAGCCAAAATAGGATGCTCTGTTTCTGTGAAGTATGTGTGATGGTGATAGCTTTCTGTCTACTCTAGAAGAACAGAAACAAGTCATTGGATTGTATTGACATGTCCAGGTATGGACATTAGGAGGCTCTTCCATTCAAAGAGTCCTATTGGGTAACTTTGGGTTTTTACCCCTCCCAAATTTTATTGGGCTATTATTTGAGAGAGTTTAAACATACCATTTATCCTCACTAAATATCACACCATAAAAATTCAAATATCAAAAATAAATATGAAAATAATTATACAGGATTCTTGCTTTCTCAGAGTCATCATTTGGGCCCATAAATATGGTGAGTATCTTTGGTAAAGAGTTTCCCAGAACAGAATCAACTGTTTTTCCAACTTTCACCAAGGATTTATCATCTTTTTTGACATCTCTAGTTCACAAAGGAAAGAAAACACTAATCTCCAAAAGTTAGCATGATGTGGGTGTGATCTTTCCTAAAGTGGGTCTATGTCCAGGAATCAAGTACAAGGACTTTATCTGAATAATGCAGACACAAGAGCAACAACATGGGTCAGTGGAGGGGAAAGTACAGTAACAGCTGTGCCTGTGGTACACATCTCCTTAGGGGATGGATTATAATCTCATTAGGAGATCCTGGGAGCCAGATAGACAGAACAGGTTGCAGAGGAAGCCCATCCAGGAATGAAAGATACTGAAATACTTATGCCTGCAAACTCCTGCGTACTTTTGGATCATGATTGTGTCTATAGGCAAGAACTCCGTTGGACTTCTGGCCTGCCTTTTGTTCTCTGACCAAGAAAAAAAAAGCCCTTAAGCATGACTCTCTGTGCCCAATCTTTCTCTTCCCTCTCCCCTCTCTTGCTCTTGCCCTCTCTGTGCAGTAGTACATCATTGGAATGCGCCAGCACTATGAGTGCCAAAAGGATAGGAGCGCCATTTGGGTCCCTTCCACCCTATAAGCTGGTGATTGGCTCACTTCACTCACTCCAATGTAGCCCACCAAGATTGCTGTCCATTTCTTCGAGTGATGGTAAAGATTACATAGGCAAAGGAAAAGCAACTGAAACAGGACCGCAAGAGGATATGGGCAAAAGCCATACATGAATACATGAAGAAGGAATCTCACCTACTAGATGGCCAGGAAGGCTTACATGTTGACAAAACTGTGGAGTTATTTTGCATTGAATTTAATTTAAAGTAGCCATAGCCACCCCATTTAAATTCCAGCTCAAAGGCCATCTTCAGGACAACAGTGACAAATTGAAGATTTTGCCATTCAGCTTGAACATATACCATATTTAAATGTAAGTCGGTTGATTGTAGTTTCATAGGCGACCTCTATTCACAATAGACAGGAGTTGTCATCACCATGTCTCCTGAGTCCATTCCTTCTGAATCAGGCCACCTAAGTGGTCCCCATTTTTATCACTTCAATTCTCCAGTTCTTTGTCCATGTCACATCAAGCTTTCCGAACCACCCAAAGCTTTGGACATTTCTTCTGTAGCTGCAGAATACCTTCATCACTCTTTCTCTGACTCACAGTTAGTACATTTTTCTTAAGGGTGCCTGGCTTATTTTACTCAAAGTAGGATAAAAATCACAAAATAACTCCAAGATGTGCTAGTCAGTGTTGTTAAGTAGAAAAGTTGCGGGAGGTAGAAAAAGATAAGAACTCCTGAGTAAATTGAGAGCATAGGGACCATGGGAGAGGGTTGAAGGGGACGGGAGAGGCAGGGAGGGGAGCAGAGAAAAATGTAAGCTCAATAAAAATCAATAATAAAAAGTAGAAGAGTTGCTTGAGGACTGGTCAGAATTGCTGATTATTCCATCTGTAAATCAAGATTTTAGGAACTTATTTTGGGTAGAATCAAATTTGTGTGGTTTAAATAAGAAACAAGGGCTAGAGAGATAGCTATGGTGGTTAAAGGTTAAAGCTCATTTTAAAATAATTATCAAACAAACACTATGTTTAGTGAAATGAGAAGATTTTTGACTTGGAAGTTAGGGAGGAATAGTTCCTTATTTTATCTTTAAATCTACAAATGACCAATTCTTTGGAGGGTCTCTGATTTATGTTTCTTTGGTATTTTTCATACACAGTGAGCTTTGACGGTCTTGGGGAATTCCAGTTTAGTGAAATTGCATTTTGGCGCCACATGGTGGCAAGAAGCTGCTATTTCACACAATGCATTTTAAAACGTTTTACTGGAAATTTGCTTGATTTAAGACAAAGCAGTGAATACGAAACGCAAACTGTTGTTTCTTTTCTTTTTTTTTAATATACGCATTCTTACACTTTCCTTCCTTAGTTTCTTATTCTGCCCATGCCTCTGGACAACATTTAATAGGAATCTTGTTAAATGTCTAGGACTGACACATTCTCCCATCCAAGTACTAACCAAGGTGGACCCTGCTTAACTTTCTAGATCACAAGTGGTCTCGGGGTTATGGTCATAGAGAAAATGCTCCTTTCTCTACATAAGCTCCCAACCAGGTTGTGGAAAACCTTCCTTTTAGTAACCCTGGGACCCAGGTTTCTTCTCCCGGTTTACTGAGCAGCCAGTTTTGAGGGCAAAGTTCATGTCACTTTCTTTGAATGACCAGATTGAAAATATTTTGGTATTATTTGACTATCTTGTCTCTATCCCAACTATTTGGTATAGTGTGAAAACAGCTGTAAGCAATACGTGAGTGTGGTTGTGTGCCAAAAGAACTTGAAATTCGAATGCCAAGACCTGAGTTTCATATGCTTTCCATGAAACTTGTTTCCCTTCAGACTTTTATTCAGCTACTCAATTGTAAAAATCATTCTTAGTATCCAGGCTGGAGTTTGACCTCTCCTACCCTGAGGCCAGGCATCCTTTCCTTACCACAGTGAGCTGAATAAGGAATCAGGAGGAATTTCTGGCATAGCCTGGGAAAAGACAATCTATAGCACTGGCCAGAACTGTCTCATGCCTAGAGTCAGATAGGCATGGTAAAGATTGTGACCACAGAGCAGTGTAGCCACACTTCCCACTAAAGTAAGCACTGTAAGTGTGGTGGCACAGGCCTGGAGTCCCAGCCCTGGGGAGGCTGGGACAGGAAGATGATGAGGGTCAAGTCGAGTCTGAGTTACACAGTGACTTCAAGGTCAGCCTGGACTACCGAACAAGCAAGCTCCACATTATAATTGAATTTACTCATTCATGAGTGCTTGGTGCCATTTCCAGAAAAGTGTGCTCTTCATAATCTGATTATAGGTGTTGAATTTAAAGACAACGTTTTCAAGAAGACGTGTTCAGTAGCATGTTTAAGTTATGAATAACAAAGGAATGTGGCTAAGAAATGTCATTGCCCAAAAGCAAATTAGTGACCAAACAGAGCTGAATTTTGGAAAAAACCATGTAACCTGTATGAGAGATTGCTTGTTCCCCTGCATTAGACAGTAAAGGATCTTATTGTCTCTGCGATGTCCTTGGTTGGAACTAACTTTCTCAAGGGAAAGCATGCACACAGTCCTCTGGAGATCGAGTATGGGAGTCTGGATTTGCTGCTCAGGGGAATACACAAGAGGTACTAAGAGGTAGAATACTGTGCCCAGCAGGTCAGTGTAAAGGGATTTCTCTGAGGGTTTGGTCAGCCCAATCCACACAGGGGATTATCTGTGTGTGTGTGTGTGTGTGTGTGTACACACACTGTGTTAGAGAAAGATCAAGTTTTTCCATCTGTCATCTTAAGGGCATCTGGCTTTAATAATTGCAACTCCAGGCTAAATCTCAAAGATTAATATAGTATGAATTGTAACCAAGATTAAAATATTGTGTTTATTGTGTATGTGTGTGTGAATGCAGTCAGTGTTTGTGGGTGCTTGTGAACACCCACACATGTGTTGAGGTCAGAGGACGACTGTCAGGGAGTGGTTCTTTCCTTCCACAATGTGAGTCCCGGAGCCTGGACCCATCTTGTCAAGCTCTCCAGCAAGGGCCTTCTTCCTGCTGAGCCACCTCCACTGGCTGCTGTAATAAATTTGAAAGGAGCAAATTTTCCAATGCGGGTGTTCAGTGTCTCATGCAGTTCAGGTTTAAGGAATAAATTCTATAGGTAAGAGTACACGAACCCTTGGAATGAAGAAGAACTGATGGAGAGGAATGTGTATCCAGGATAGAAAGGACAGTGAAGCAGCAAGAGGAGAGGCATGGGCAGATTTCCAGCCAGCAACTACAGAAACGCAGTTTTTTCCCTGCCTATTATATCTCCCTTTGCCAGCAGAGGGCAGCAAGGTCTTACACAAGAAAGCATAATGGCATGTTTGCACTTTCCCTTCAACATAAATCTAGCTAGCTAACTGTTGATAAAGATGAAAGCCTGCTTGCTATACACCAAAGAAGGCTAAAGCAGGAGTCAAAGAAATCCTGAATTTAGAACATCCTTGCAATTCACTCTGTGACATTGATGCAATACTACCAGGTCTTCCTCTTTTAAACACAACAAAGAATTAATGTGGAAAATGTTTGGGAAAGTTTCAGACTCCTTTATTCTTTCTTTGGTCATCCTTTCGCTAAGTATGTTCTAGTGCTGGATGCAGAGACCCAGGGATGAGTATCATAACTAATCTTTCCAGTAGCCTTTTACAGCTTGACTAAAACCTAGGATAGTGGTGCTGTAATTACCATTTGAATAGCATGGTAGGTAGAAATGCTTGGTTTGGATTTCCTGAAGACAGTCCTGTCTTGTTTTGTCCTCCCCACTGTCCCTTGACTCTTCCTCTTTTTAACCACTCAGAACTCTCAGCTTTTTTTCCACATTCAAGAAGTGCCCTACATTTTTTGTGATTTCTTTTGCTCGTCCATGCCTAGAATAAATTTCCATACATATCTGCATGATACACAGAATAGTGTTCACAAAGTCATTATTTTTCACTGTGTGTGTGTGTGTGTGTATGTGTGTGTGTGATGCAGCATGAGGTTTGGGGTATACATTTGTGTGCACACATGCAGAGACCAGAGAAACATCAATATTAGCTTTCTGCCTTATTACCTGGAGACAAGGTCTCTCACTGAACCTGAAGACTGCCAGTTAGGCTATGCTGGCTAGCCAGAGAGCCATTGGGATCCACCCAATGCTGCCTTTAAAGCATGCACAGTTGAGCCCAGCTTTTTATGCCAGGACTGGGGATTTGAACTCAGATTTTTGTCTTGTTTTGCTTTGTTTTTGTTTTTCAAGACAGGGTTTCGCTGTGCAACAGTCCTTGCTGTCTTGGAGCTCACTTTGTAGACCAGGCTGGTTTTTGAACTCACTGAGCTCCAGCTGCCTCTGCCTCCCAAGTGCTGGGTTTACTTAGATTCTGTTTCTTAAGCAGAAAAGTCTCCTTGTTGACACTTTGTGCTGTGGGAAATACAGATTTGAATATTTGCCTGAATACTTGAAGGGTCTCCTGAGGAAAATATTACTAGATAAATTTTCAAATCTCATGTATTATTTTTTGATTGCCATAGTAATACCTCATTAAGAAAAGAGCCAGATAATGTCAGCATATTGATTAAATCAATTATCTTCTAGTGTGAAAGTCTATATTCTTTTTGAAAAATTTATTAGTACAGTTCTGATGGTTCTCCAAAGTCTAACGTCCAAGGGACACTCAACTTGGAGTCCGACTTCAGGTGACAATCTCTGTTGATAGTGTTGACAGCTGACATTGAGCACTTATTATGTTCCAAACATTATGCTAGGAACTCAGCAGATGACTGGTTTTCAACCTTCCTAATGCTGTGACCCTTTCATTCAGTTCCTCATGTCGTGCTGATCCCCAACAACAAAAATTATTTTTGTTGCTACTTCAAAACTGTAATTTGATTACTCTTATGAATCATAATGTAGATATCTATGTTTTCCAATGGTCTTAGGTGACTCCTGTGAAAAGGCGTCTGATCCCAAAAGGGTTGCAAAGCCACAGATTGAGAACCACTGCTCTAGAGCAAGGGGCTGAGAAAAGCACCAGCCACTGGGGAGAGGAGAGAGTGTTTGTGCCTTACTTCTTCCAGGCACATGTCTCTGAGGACTGCCATGTGCCAAGCCTTTCATTGTTAGTCTGCTGATTTGAATATTTATTCTCTTTCATTCCAGGATTGGTTTTGTAATATTTTGATAATGGAAGCTCTCATGAGCAGACCCAGATGGGTACAGGGACGGTGAAGAGTTTCAGGTTACTTTGTTCCCTTACTTGTCCCCAAAGCTAAATAGAAGAAAAGTGGCCTATTTGACTTATGTACAGACATAAATACATGAAGTGCTCTCGACCTGGGCTCTGTTGCGTGAAGACCCTGCTAAAGTGGTTCTGTTTTAGGGAGTTTAGGGAGGCTCAGGAAGGATGTTTGCTAGAAGCCTGGGAATTAACAGCCTGCTCATCCATTAGGACCTCTTCAAAACATTTGAAGATTCTGTGTTCACAACATTCTAGAGATCTAAAGGACAGAAAACCAGTCCTAATTAGGATTACTATTTCTGGGATGAAACACTATGACCAAAGCAACTTGAACATGAAAGGGTTCATTTTGTCTTGTGCTTCTACATCACTGTTCATCACTGAAGGAAGTCAGGGCAGGAATCTTTAGGCAGGAGCTGATGCAAAGACCATGGAGGGTGCTGCTTACTGACTTGCTTCCCATGCTTGTTCAGCCTGCTTTCCTATAGGACCGAGGATCCCCTGCCCAGGGATGGCACCACCCACAATGGTCTAAGCCCTCCCACACCAATCACTAGTTAAGAAAATGCCCTCAGAGACTTGTGCACAGCCTGATCTTATGGAGATTTTTTCTCAATTGAGGTTCTGTCCTCCGCAATGGCATAAAACTCATAAGCAAACAACCATTTCTATAGTTTTGTTAGAACCTCGTGGGTCCTGCTAGGCAACCCTCCTTCCAGAACCTATGCAAGGAAACATCTGGTGGACATTTTTCCAATGGAGGCTGCCTCTTTCAAAATGACTCTAGCATGTGTCAAGGTGACATTAAAACCAACCAGCACAATACTCATGTTAATGGTCTCCAAACCTTTTCTTATGGAGGCCCCCATGCTAACCTCTCCGGCATCAATTCGCTAGTTGCAGTCTGTTGTCCAAAATCCACATAACGTCAGGAATTATCACATTACATGCTTTAAAATGAATTAACACGATTTTCAAAATAGCATCAAAGTATCACATGAAAAACAGTAAAATACATATATTGAGATAACTGTTTGAAAACATGATTCCTGGTTTAGGAACATTTCAGGATGCCTGTCTGCAGAGGAAGCTCCAGTCACTCCCACTAGGCTCACCCACCTGCTATGCTAAGTGTGTTTCCCGTCTATTAGATATCAAAAGGAGAAAGGAGAGTTCATAGTTTCAGAAAGTGGAGCCTATAGCAGGGTTCAAAGGTGCCAAACCCTTTCTGATGATTGAGTTCTTGCAGGAGGAATTGGTGAGATGAGAATTTGTGTGAAAGGGACTGAATTGGGAGGAGACCCCCAGCAGCACTGATAACTAGCATCTGTAGACTGTTTGTGGGGGACCTCTATATAAAGCAATGAAGAGCCAAGATGAAGGAGTTTCCTTTTCCTGAATGCAGAGATGAGCTCAAAGGAAAAGGAGCTATAGATGCTGGGGAGAGTCCAGGGAAATGGATGTAGAGGGCCATTGACTCTGCTTTGAACCATTTTCTGCTTTGGGAGTGTTTTCTCTTCCACATAAAGGTATTGGTTGTATGGTTAAAATGTGAACCTTTTGACTTGTCGCCCATCACTAGTTGCCCAGTGCCTAGCAGCAGAGCAGAGCAATCTGATAATGGCAGGGAGTCAGACCCACGAAGGTGCATTTAACACAACTAAGGTCCTTATCCATTAAAGGATGACTGAGTCTTTCCCGGAAGGCCCTAACAGGATTGAGTCCCAGCTATCCACCTGCTCTTGGACACACTACAAATTAGCTAGCCTCTGGTCTTTGTCAGATTTTTTGTCCTTTCCTAACGTTTCTTTGAATCTTCTCTCAAAGTCTTTGCTTGCAAAGAAATGTGGACTGGGATGCTTTTAGATTTTGTGCCCCACCATCGATCCCAGTTCTAGAAACAATGAACTTTCAGTTCCTCTTCTGATACTCTGTGCCTTGAGATTAGCCCAGTCTTTGGAGAGCTAGCAGGTTGGTGAGCCTGAGTAATATCAGTTCTTGACAGAGGGCCCCATTTAGTTACTAACAACAGCAGTAAATAGAGCCTGACATTGATTAATTCCTCTCGTGCAGATTTTTCCCCTGTAAATTTTAAACATTGTAAATAAAGAATTGACAGATTTTCTTTTCTGTATCTTGCATCCTGAATAACTCATGTCCTTCAATGCTTTCTGCCCAGCATTTTTTGTCCTTCTCCTTGAACTAAACTATGAAAGATAAATAGGATTATTTCCTTTTCTGAGAAGGTTATGCAATAATTAAACAGAACAATGTATCCACCCAGTCTCAGGCCAGGAATTACAGAGTAGAAAACGGGTAGCTGGAAGTCTCCATTTCTGTACAACCTGCAGTGTTTCTCAGTCCTATTTTTCCTATGGATCAAATGATCTATCAGAACCCAGTCCTCAATAAAATATTTCTGATACCAATACCCAATCAGGGATCACATATAGAAAAGAAAGGGATCCAAGATTGTATATGACTCTATGTTAACATATTTGTGACTCCTTTCCCCCTTACCCATGAGAGAGGAGAAGGTCATGCCGAGCAGTGAAAACCTCTGAATGTGAGTCTGTGATTAGGATAGTCTAGGCCAGCACTGTGTCAGGTAACAGCAGAGGGTGGAACATCTTTGATTGCTACAACTGGGTTTCACTACCTTATTTTGAATAGAAGGTACCGACGTTATTTGGGGCTGGATAAGTCTCAGCTGTCAGAAAAATCACTTGTGTACTGAGCGATAACTGGAAGGACTCCTACATAATAGAAGTCTTTAGTACACTTTCCGATAGCGAGAAGAATTGGTTTCAGTTCTGCAGGAGAGAGACAGGTGACGTCTGTTTTAGATTTGAAAATGTTTAGGTTAAGATAGTGGTGGGAAGGGCTAGTCACATGATGATGTCAAGGCAGTGGCTAAAGATATGTATTTGGATATTATCTGCATAGATCAAGCCATTTGAAGATAAGGAGTTGCCTAGGATTCATGATAAGACAAGATACCGGTGGGGGAATGAGAAGAAGATAAGGGTTGGTGACTGCAATTGTGTTGGAGGTCCAAATTCCTCACCCGTGCGGGGTCCACACCTTGAGACACCCTGAATTTCTACACCTGATAAGAACAGTATGGAATTCCTCGCCCTTTGACTTTCAGCTCTTTCACTTGCTTTGGCGGGTAGATAAGGCAGAAGTGACAGCAGGCCAGTTTCAAGCCCAAGCCCTAAGAGGCCTTGCTTGGAGTCTGGTTGTTCTCTTGAGACTCTGCCAAGAAAGAATTGCCTGGACTAACTCACTTTCTCGAGTGGAGGATGAGTAATGTGTGGAGTATGGCCCAGCCTAGATTGGCTAGCCCCAGCCGATTTGAAAACAGATGAACTAACCTAATGCCCATTGTTTCAATGTGATGAGCCCCTGAAATGTCATGATTTTTGTTGTTCATATGGTTAGATGCAGTGAATTTTGAATTTTAGAGAGAGGTCTGCACAAATGTATTGAAGACAATGGCCCCGAGAGTAGAACTGAAGTGTGAAAGAGAATAGTGACCCTGGCAGTGTGTATAACCTGGAAGTGTTTACATCTGTAGTTCTGAGGAAGAGTGGAAAATATGACAAAGAAAGCAAGCTATAGTGCAGGAAAAGTAGTGGGCGACATAAACATTAGAATCAGAAAACCTCTGTTTAAATCTTGTCTTTGCTATTTACAAGCAATGTGGCCTTACACAAGACATTGAAGCTTCCCTGTCCCTCAGTTTTCTCCTCTGCAAAATGGAGCAAAGGGATACCTATGTTAACCATTATTTTGAGTAGTAAGTGTACTTATTGCAGTACATGTTGAATGTAGTATAGCAGAGTGCTTAATAGATATTAACTATTGTCGAAAATCTTCAGTAAGTATGATGGCTAAACTATTGCTTGCATCCTCTGGCTCAGATTAGAGATGGCTTTTTAAGTACAGAGGGATGCTTCTCAAGAGAAAAGACATAGGCAGGCAAGGACTGGGGGCGGAAGGAGTGAGGGACTGCTGTTTAATGAGGACAATTCCATTTGGAAAAGATGAAAACATTCTAATGATCACACAGCGATGTAAATGCAACCAATGCTACTGAAATTGCACTGTGTTGTTATTATTACTTTATTAATACTAGGAATCAAAATGTCCATTTCCTCCCCTCCTCCCACATTCAGAGGGTCCAGTTTGATCCCATGCTCATTCAGTCCCATTCCAGTCGGCTTTGGTGAGCTCCCATTAATTCAGACACACTGTCTCAGTGGGTGGATCAACCCCTCGTGGTCCTGACTTCCTTGGTCATATTCTCCCTCCTTCCGCTCTCCAACTGGACCTTGGGACCTCAGACTGCCATTTTGTCTGCAAGGTACTTGGAGCCAGGCAAGAGGTCCCTGCTCCTGTGCTGAAAGGATCCAGACAAGTGAGTGAGTGGCCCCATGGCTGGACGGTTCAGGGGAACTGAATACAGCACCCCCTCCAACTCCCTAAGCTTTTCTGACCATCCAGCGGGATGTTTTCCAGCTGCTGGCTCTCTTTAGCACATTCCAGCCCGCTCCCAAGCACGCCTTTTCATCTGCGAGGTCCTCGGATCCCCCAACTCAGCCTGCTCCTGGGCTGAAAGGTTGGGGAGCCAGTAGGAGTGTCCCTGCCGCTGGAGGTTCTTTGTACCGCCCCACCAGATAAACTGCCCTTTTAAACATGGTTAAAATGGTAACTTTCCTATTCCATCTATGGCACTGTAATTCAGCAATTTTCCACCTGAGAGTCGTGACCCCCACAGAGGTTGCATATTAGATATTTACATTACGATTCCTAACAGTAGCAAAATTATAATCATGAAGTAGCAACAAAATAATTTTGTTTGGGGCCACCACAATTTAAGGAGCTGTATTAAAGGGTGGCAGTGTTAGGAAGGTTGACAAGCACTGCTCTAATTAAAGAAACACAACAGAAAAGAAAAAGAAGGGATGAATTAAAGGTTATTATGTAAAATATAACTCGTTGGAAATAAAAGTCCAAGGCTAGTTTCTCCACCAGTGAATGTTGGATCCGAGATATAGCTATAACTGTTTTTATAAATGAGAATACTAAGGACCGAGGGCTGAGGGGGGTGCCTAGAAACAGAAACAGCCACAATCCGTTGACAGGAAGCTCTGATTACTTACATGTACCCAACAATAGTCAACTTCAAAAAGAAAGTAGTGAGTCTCCGCTGGAGATTTCATGTTTGGGGGTGCTTTGACAATGTGGCGATTTCATGGGGTCTTTGGATTCCATTCTAAGATTTTAATCTTCCTTTTATTTTTGCTCTTGAAATAGCTGTGCATTTTCACAGAACAATAAGGTTCCAAGATAAAGCTCCACTAGATTCTAGAAACTGTTTTGTGCAGATTGTTTACTGTTCTGAAGAGGACAGAATTCTTCCATTACTAATTTGTATGAATCACTTTGTAATAAACAAGATGATTTTGTGCCCACGACAATGACACATTTGGTTCTTTTAATATGTTTGAAGAAAAATAAAAGTAAAACATTTAGGAGGCAAATATTCAAAAGCGTTTTATAAAGCATACATTTTTATGGACTATAGTTTTTAAAGCCCAGTTCAGAATTTTGGACAAGATTATTGAAGATAAATGTGGTTGTTAAAAATAGGGGGAGGGACATTTCATGCTCCAATTACTACTCAAACTTATAATTGAAAGAAAGCAAACATGACAGTGTAATTGACCTAGGGCCATGGGAATGACTGCATCAGGAGGCAACTTTTTCTCTTGATTAGTGTATTAGTAACAGATATTGGGCTCATTTCAAATATTTCTCTGTGCCCTTGATGATGACCTATACATTAACAATTTATTTTCAGGGAGAAATACAGGTCCTCCTTTTAAGGAAATTATAACAGACTTGAAAAAAGTCCACAGAGAGCAAGGTGTGCTAATCTGTGTCGAGGATGCTGAGGATGATGCCATGCTGTTTCAAGTCCCTAGCTGATGGTAGTTACTGAGTTCAACACATTACAGAGTGAATATGTAGTCTTAACCTTTTCAGTGCTCCAAGCAGCCACTGTCAGTTACTAAAATTTGTTTTACCTTTCAGATAAAATGCATTGTTGACTCTCCCAGGAAGCATCTATCTGTATGCTATGCTCACTAACAGAAGGGGAAAATAAATTGAGGTTGTTAAAAGATATATTGGAGAGTAATTATCAAGAACTTTGGAAAAGGATGACGACATTAAGAAGATCTGGAAAATGATCTCTAGCACTCTGCCATGATGAGGGCAGAGAATTGTTGCACACACTAAATAAGAGATGCCTGCTTATACCAAGTAAGCTAGAAATGTGCTAGGTAGATTCGTGAGCCTAGACAAGTAAGCTTCAAATGGATGCAATTTGGCCCTGAAGGGGATGTTTGGCAATGTCTGAAGAAGCCACTCTTTGTGGCCACAAGTAGAGCCAGAGGCTGTTGTTAATGTCAGGTGGTAGAGGCTGGCAATGATGCTAAATGTGCTATGATGCACAGACAGATCACCAACAATAAGGAATGATTAAAACTATTTGTCACCAATGATGATAATGACTAATCAACAAATCTCAGTGACTTAACAAAAACCAATCATATGAAAACACCCAAACAAGTGTTTCAGGTGAAGTTCTCCTTCAAGTAGACAAGCTGGGATTCCTGCAGTTCCTTTGACCATGGAAAACCACTATCTTTAATGTTTGGACAATGCAGTAGACACAGGAAGAGAAGGGCGGTGAATTTGTAAGGATGACAAATGTGCCCTTAACTGTTTTTGGACCATAATTGGCTCCTTTTTTCCACTCATTGTCCTTAGAGGTGAATGAGTTCCAGGATTCCACTTTGATGCAAGATATTTAGTTGGGAGACATGGCTTAGCACTGTATATCCATAGAGGAACTGGGTATGTGCCGCATAGTGAGGGGTAATGGTAAGGATCCAGGGGTCAGCTAAGTAACTGTTAGAAAAATTCAATGGGGAATTGTTGGAGCTTGGGCAAGTGATGGCGAAGGACAATATCAGACATAGAGAAAAGATTTCATTTAGAAAGCAAATGGAGTTCAAATAAGACGATAATAGAAAGTCTGATAAGTTAGCTATCGAGAACGTTGAAGGTGATCTTGAAGGTTATCCTTTTTTGAAATCTCAGTTCATTTGGGCCCTCATTTTAATGTAAGAACATATGGATGTGTAGGACTGAAATTTAGAACAAAACCTGTGGGGCTTCTTTGTTGTAAGTAGTGGCAGGTTTTTTTTTTTTTGGTGGGGGGGAGGGAGTTCCTGTAGGAGAATGGTAATGTAAGACTTTGACCATTTGAAGGCTTTCAGTAATGATAAATAATCCAATGGAGCTGGTCCTAAATCCAATACAGTGTTGGAGCTGTTGTTGGAAAGCAATCATTACTTGATGGGATTTCACGGTTGGATGTAGCCCAGGTTGACCTTAAACTCACTGTCTTTGCTGCCTCAGCCTCACATCCTGGGGTTTCAGGTTTCATCATGCCTGACACTGCCTAAGAATATTTTGTTGGGTATACAAATGAATGTGTATTTGTATAAATGAGAGAAATTATTTTTATTCTTTCAGTGTGTAGAAACCTGCTTCTTGCATGTCTGCACATCAGTTATCAATTGCGGTATAATAAACCATGCAGAAATTTAGTGATTTTTCACACTAGACTTTTAGTACTGTTCATATCGACTTTAAGTCATTTTCATTGTGTTTCTGAGCTGGTCTTGGCTCTTTCATCTATACACACTGAGGTGTGGGTGCTACTCACCGGAGTTTACTGCTCTCATCTTAACTACTTCTCATATATTTGTAAAGATGGTAATGGCTAAGAGACTGGATTTATTTGCATATGGTTTCTCTCTCTCTCTCTCTCTCTCTCTCTCTCTCTCTCTCTCTCTCTGTGTGTGTGTGTGTGTGTGTGTGCAGGCCAAATGTTGACGTTGGGTGTGTTTTTCAATCACTTTCTACCTTCTTTCTTGAAGCAGGATCTCCCACTGAATCTGAACTTTACTGATTATGTGAGGCTGTGTGGACAGTAAGCTCTAGAGTGACCTGTCTCTGCCTTCTCAGTCCTGGGATTACAGGTGTGTGCTGCCAGGCTTAGCTTTATATGTGGATGTTGGGAACTTTAACTCAGGTCTTCATGCTTGTGCTTCAATCACTTTACCAAAAGAGCCATCTCTCCAGCTATGATTTCTATTAAATTTTCCTCATATTTTCTTTTCTTTTCTTTCTTTCATCAGTTTTGTTTTGTTTCGTTTTGAGACAGGGTTTCTGTATATAGCTTTGGAGACTGTCCTGGCCTTCACTCTGTAGACCAGACTGACCTCAAACTCACAGAGATCCGCCTGCCTCTGTCTCCCAAGTGCTGGGGTTAAAGGCATGCATCACCACCACCCAACCTTCTCAGACTTTCTTATGGTGAATTTGAGGATCCATTAGAGAGAATGGAAGTATTCTTGACCCTTTAAGGTACAGGATTAAAATCAAAGTCACCATTTAATAGCCAAAGCAATGTAGAAGACCAGCTTTCATTGATGTATAGGGAAACAGGCAAACATGATTTTATTAATTTATTGTTTGATTGATATTTTTAATGTTTTTAGTTGGAATCATTCTTACCTCCATTTCCATTTTCAATTTTCCAGCTCCTTCAAGCTATAATCTCATACGAATTAATGAAAGTAAATTGCAAAGTTACCATGTAAATAATATTGATAGGCAAAAGGTGTTAATTGTTTCCATCAATAAAATCAGTCCACGACCACTTAGAAGGAGGTTCCTACATATACATGGAAAGAAAGTATGCTAAGCTTGACTTACTTAGTTCTGAACATTTTCTTCTCCAGGACAATTAATAACAATCATAGAATAGTTTTAGGTTATTTTTTTTGCCATACTAACTTAAAGAGAAAAATTAATTTAAAAATCATAGTGCATTCTCTGTATTTTTTAAAAAAATAAATGTCAGACAGTTGCAATTTCTGTATAAGTTAAATCCTGACTTAGCTTGCCCCAGGTATACCCTGACAAATTTCATGTCATGGCACATACAAAACATAGTTGGAATCTTATGATGCATTAGTGTAGAAGTCCAAGACTGCCAAATGTTGAGATCCCTGGCCTTGGGGACTCTGGCTTCTCCACTATCCCATCTGTCACCTGTCTAGCTTGAAGAATGGATGCCTACCATCACCGTCTCCAAGTACCTCTAACCCACCAGTAGGGTGGACCACATAGGATGCTCTAGAATGGACTAAAAGTACCAGGGTTTCACTGTACCCCATTCCTTTATTGTAGCATTTGCTTTCCAGGGAACTCTTACCTTTTAGACATATTGTAAAGCAGAATGAGTTTTCCAAGAGCCTTCTGTTTTTCTAGAACTATTCAAGACCCATGCACAAGGAAATGAAAAAAGATGTACAAAGCATGACCCGTATGTTGACAGGGATTAAGAAAGGCACTTTTACCCATGGGTTGTCATTTCCCCTTTGAATGCAGTGTCATCCAGTATGAAGTCAAATGCAAGGGAAGGAGGCAATTTCCAGTCTGCTAAAGTCACAGACATTGCAAGAATGTCTCCGTCCTCTGTTTTAGTCATCGTATCCGGATGCAAAAGCATCCGCCAAAGCACAGGGAAAACAATTTCTTCAAGGATCCCTGACAATATAAGAAAATAGGCAGCTTGTGTTACCCATTCAGAAACCCATAGATCCTCTTTTCCCTTTCTATTATTTTAAGGACTTCAGAAAATTATAAAGAACAGATGCTATTAATTCCACTCATCATCCTCACCTCTTTTCTTTATTGAACGATATAATGATTTCCATTTTATCTGTTCCCTAAAGTTTTTAGAGACAGAAAAGAAGGAATGAAAAACCCATCTTGGCAGAGAGAATAGCTTGTATGATTATCCCTCGTGGTCATTCGCAGGAAAGTACCATTTCTAATTCTGCCTTCATTCCATATTTCTTGCACAAGAAAGTGAACATTAAATGTTGTGGATATGCTAACAGGTCAACTCAGTATTTTCCTTTAGAGAGTTCTGAGACATCAACTGCTGCTGGAGAATATTCATTATTTGAAGCCCGGAGGTCCTTGTAACTCAAGAGGCTCTCACATTCTGATCTTAGGGATGTGAGGGGAGTTATTCCTGGAAGTGAGGTCAGTGAAATTGCTGGACCCTTTCCTGACAATGGCTGTGCCTACGTCACCGAGCACGGACTGTTTAACATATCTTTTCTTCCTTTAGCCACATTCCTTCCATTCATTACGTCTTGATGCAACAGTTAGCACAAGACAATGTGTCTTTTGGTTACCTAATTGCTTTCACTTTCTGGACTTTTTTTTTCTGATAACCTTCTGGATTTTAGGTGTGTAACTTATGATGTAGGACATTTCTCACAACAAAGCACCGTTTCTTTAAAGCATAGACTGTCAGTGTACACTAAAGTCATCAATCACTGAGCAGTCATCTTCGTGCAGCAAAATGTCAGGAGGCCAGGGAAAGTGCAAAGTCCACCAATTAGGCAGGGAGAGAAATTTGCTCTCTCATGTGCATCTAAAAGGAAAAGCCAGTCCACACTTGGAAGTGCTGTCATCCTGAGGTTCCACAAAAGAGCTCTGGAAAAAGGTTGAGATTCATTGAAGATATTTCTATCATTCCAGTGTAGGCTAAAACGTCAGTAGCCAAAGCTGTCCTCCTTCCTTCCTATCCTTCCACGTAAAATAGTCAAATTTGATTTTCTTTAGTTGGGAAGAAGTCTATGCATTTTTGAGGAGCCTTTTACCATAGAATGAATAATGAACAAAGAACAGGAGGGAAGTTTCAGATTATAATGAGCTCTGCTACTTGGCACTGTAGGGGGTGAACCATCTTGTTTAAACTATCTCATCATTAGTTGGCACACCTGTGATCCTAGCTACAGCAGGAGGATCATGAGTGTGAAGCCAGCCAGAGCTGCATGGGAAGTTTCGGGTCATCCTGGGCTTGATTATCTCAGAAATAAAGAATAGAAGAGCGAAACAAAACAAAAAATATCAGATGCACACGCGTGTGCGTGCGTGTGTGCATGTTTGTATGTGTGTGTGTGTGTGTGTAATATAAGTTGGGTCAGACAATTGGTGTATCTGGATTAGATTGTTATAGAAGTGGTTTTGAGTTCAAGAACCATGGTATTCAAGGAAAGTACATGGAGAAATCATTGGAAGACAAGTTGTACAGAACTTAAATCCCTGGTTGGCTCAAAGCCTCCTGGAGCCAGTTGTAGGTGGGAGAGGTGAGTTTATTGGGTTAATAGACTAAATAACACACTTATGTTAGGTAAGCACTCTACATTTTTCTTCTTGAATTTTATTTATTTGGATTACTTTTTTCTTTTAACAATTCACTTCCCCACGAGCAATCATAGTATGTACAAGAAAATGTAGCTGCTGTCCAAAAACTATTTGTTGAATGAGGAAGTACTGCTTTATTAACAATGGGACTTCTTCCCACAAGCCACTAGATGGCGGCTCTGAGGCTTCTGGCCAAAGTTCAGCTGTACAATAAAGGACAAAGGGTTTTCTCAGAAGAGACAGCCATAGTGGACAAACAGGTCTGGACAGGAATGATAGTCTCTAAATTTATTATTATTCTCATAATTAAATACATTATGGAATGTGTTTGTTAATAAATATTTTCATGATCACAGTACTGGATAGATGTGCCACCCTCAGAAAAAATCTAGCAGAAAAATGTACTTTCCTGTTTGATCTAGATAATTTTTATAATATTATAAATACAATTTTTATAATATTTTAGCCACAGTCATGGTTAGTTCCACATATTATGTGTTCAATAGCAAAATCAGTAGTGGTTGAAAGAAAGGGAAACTGGCCACAGAGCCGGGGCAGATCCATCACCCTGCCTTCTTCTTCTTGGATGTGTGACTGTAGAAAATTGCCTTATCTCTCTCTCTATCTACGTCTATAAAATGTGAGATTATCACACGTGCTTCAATACGTTGTTATTTGCATTGAAGTAACATTTGGAAAGCATCAACCCACTGCACAGGAACCCCATGTTTGGTAAATAGAATAAAAATAAGCATGAAGAAAGCTATAAACTTCACATACTCATGTAAACAAAACTTGGCCAGAAAAAAAAAGACGTAGACATCTTTGAAGTTTCTGTGGTCACTTGTTTATGTGAGCAGAGGGATTCAGTGAAAATCTCACTGTTTCTCCCAGGAACTGGCAGAGGGTGAGCTACCTGGGAACTTACGCTCTGGAGGAATCATATACTTAGTACAGACTTTGCCAACAAACATCTTCCCTTTCCAGGAGTCTTTAAGCAATTCAACTAGAGTTCTCTTATGGATTATTCTAGAACCAGTCAAGAAAGAGCGATTCTTAAAGCACGTAATAATGCTGTTGAGCGTCATTGCTAATACTTTAATCGAAAGGCCATCTTTAAAGGGAAGGCAAAGAAAAAGATCCCAATTGTCCCACATGCAAAGAAAACAAGAAAATCGAGAGAAGAACTGGATTCAGAAGCTTGAGGCATTATTGTTCTTAGGTAGTTTCAATTATGTGTATTGGGGAAGAGAGAAAACAATTTCTAAGTCTTTGAGATTTATCTAATGTCATCATCATGACTTTAAATATTCAAAAGATCCAAAGATTGGGAAATCAGTGGCCACTCACACAGACTGAAATAATTTGGCCTTAGAGCCTTTTAGAGAATTATCGATCGAAGTCTCTATCAATCCACACTCATCTGGTGTAGCGGCCAGTGTTGGCTCAGGGTTCACAATCCTCAGAATATAACATCGATTTGCAGCTCTTCTAGGTGACTTTTCATGATGTGGATCACAAGATAAAATCATTTTGCTAGGTGTCTTAGATGGGGAGAAGATAGATATTCAATATGAGAGAGAGAGAGAGAGAGAGAGAGAGAGAGAGAGAGAGAGAAGCTCAACATTTGATTAACCTCATCACTTATATACTTATATACCTTGTCTATCACTTATACCTCTTCTAGCATTAACTACCTTGTACATTAGCAGTGTCCCTGGGCTCTTGTAGTAGCACCCTCTGTCCAAGCTATGCCATTTCCACATGTCTCCTGGGAGCCACAGTTGTCCTCACACGAGACCTGAGACACAGTGCCCTATACTGAGAGTCAGATTGCCTGCTGTCATTAACTGGCTGAATGACTTCAGAAAAGTCATTCCATCTTGAGCCTCAGTTTCTTTCTTAACAAAATAGGGGTAGGTTTCCTAACATGTGGACACTCAAGGATTGAGAATTCATGTATATATATGTATATATGTACATGGGCATCTTTTCATATTACAGAAAGTGTCAGAGCCTACGAGATTTGGCCCCATCACCTGATCAGAGTGTTCCGGTGTATATTCTTTTCACTCAGTCATGTCCTTTAGTGGCTTCTTGTCAGTCTGTGCTGCCATGCTCATGCCGCCTCCCACTTTAATACCGTGCTGTGGCAGGTGTAGGCGAAAGATTCACCATGCAAAGACCAGTTAGCTCCCTCTGTCCAATAATAAGTCTGTGAATTCTTTTTTGGAGCCACAGTCTCTAGACATCTTAGGGGAACTCCTTTTTTTCATAAGACAAGTTTTTTTTTTTTTTTTTTTTTTTTTTTTTTTTTTTTTTTTTTTTTTTTTTTTTTTACCACTCTATCCACTTTTCAGCTGAATAACCCCTTGGGGCCCAAGACATTAACAGATCAGACTCAGTTAAACAAAATACTTTTTTTAATTTGACAAGGTTCTGTGCTTGATTAAAACAACATTCACAATAAAGATGGTCGACAGAGTATGTTCCAGAGAAAGATAAAAACATTCACAGAGGGGTGGGCAACATTAAGGAAAGATGGAGGAGAAACCAGATACTGCCCAATGGACACAGGCTAGGGGAACCCCAGGAGATCTCAGAGAGGAGGGGGCCTTTTGAATCTGAGTTTTGTAGTTGGTGAGGAATGAATGTAACTCCCCTTGAAGCTCCCCAGTAATCATAAATAGCACATCATAACTCAGGTTCATGATTGTGCTCCTGATGCGTGTGTGTTCTCCACGTTTCAGCACCAACATGAATGTGTAGGGGGAAATGTGATGGTTGACACTGCTCTTATTCAGGGACTCCATTGTGACATTCCTCGCATGCCATCCCTCACAGGGAAGAATTTAGCAAACCTGTCAAGTGTGGTCTATGGATGCCACCCAGACTTCTCAGTCATTTTCTTTCTAACTTTATTGGTGACTGTTAACCATTTTCACCATATAGTTACTGCAATACATGAAATCAAAGGCATTTCTTCCCAGATAGTTTTATTTTTAGTTAAATAATGCAATAATGTTATATGCTGGTTTCATCTGAATTTGATAGTACTTTTTTTTTTTGGATTTTTCGAGACAGGGTTTCTCCGTAGCTTTTTGGTTCCTGTCCTGGAACTAGCTCTTGTAGACCAGGCTGGCCTCGAACTCACAGTGCTGCCTCTGCTTCCTGAGTGCTGGGATTAAAGGCGTGCGCCACCACCGCCCGGCCTTGATAGTACTTTTTATAAGAATGATTTCATTTCCTTTTATTTAGTGTGTCTGTCATGGTGTGCTTGTAGAGATCAGGGACAACTTGCAGGATTCTGGAACTGAACTCAGGTCATCAAACTTGGCAGCAAGTTCTTTCACTAACTGAGCCATCTCATTGGCCCCTAATATAACCCTGCTTCAGCAAAAAATCATTATCTTGTAAGTTCTTCATATTCAGAATATACAACAGTTTGCCTATTCTTTACTGAGGAATATATATATATAAAATTTCGAACTTGGGGCTATTAGAAGTCTTATTTGCATGTGAATTTTTTTGTTTCCCTAATGAGCTCATTTATATATTGCTGTCATCCTCCTACATATTGAAACGATGAGACTTAGTTTACATACTAATTAACACATACGTATACACAGAATTCAGCTTTAGCTTTCCAACTAGCTTGAACAGTTTTTCTTTCTCATTGACACTATATTAGGGCAAATATTGACAAATGATGGTCCAGAATGAGGTCTGTGTTTATAAGTGGTATCAATGGAACACAGATTTTATTTATCATCTATGTCTGTTTCCCTGAGACAAAGACAGAATGGAGTAGGTGCAAAAGATAGTCTATGGCCTACAAAGCTGAAAATATTTACTAATCTAGCTCTGCACAGAACCAGGGTACAGATTCCTGTGTTAGAATTTTAAAGATATCTCAAATCTTGCCAACATTTGTACATGCTGCCTGCGTGTTACTTCAGCTATTCCTTTTTGATAAACTGTCTGATCTTTCAAAGTATTTATTGATTTATTTTGCATCCTGAATTCAGTTCCCCCACCCAGTTGCTCCTCTCTGTTCCCCTATCCACTCCTGTTTCTATTCAGAAGAGTTCAGGCCTCCTATGGATATTGACAGAACATGGCATATCAAGTTGCAATAAAGACTAAGCACCTTGCCTTGCATTAAAGCTAGGTAAGGCAAACCAGTATAAGGAATAGGGTTCTAAAAGTAAGCACCAGAGTCAGAGACAGCCTCTGCTCCCACTGTTAGGAGTCCCACAAGAGGACCAAGCTATATAACAGTCACATATATGCAGAGTGCCGAAGTCAGTCCCACTCAGGTTCCTTGGTTGTCAGTTTAGTCTCTATGAGTCCCTCTGAGCCCAGATTAGTTGATTCTGTGGTTTTTCTTGTGGTGGCCTTGACCCCTTTTGCTCCTATAATCTGTTCTCCCTCTCTTCAGCGGGTTTCCCTGAGCTCAGCCTAATGTTTGACTGTGGGTCTCTGCATCTGTTTCCAACAGTTGCTGGGTGAAACCTCTCTGATGAATATTGACCTAGGCACCAATAATGTTTGTCTTCTGGGTCTGGGCTACCTCACTCAGGATGATATTTTTCTAGTTCTATCCATTTGCCTTCTAATTCCATGATGCCATTGTTCTTAACAACAACCTCAGCTATTCTTTATGGGTGTTCTTGTGGATCTTTTACATATCATGATATGTTATCTATGTACATTTTCCCATGAAAATCTTTGGTACATCAGAATTTGGACACATAGGTAGGAAAGAGTTGTCATTATTATGTTTACATGTGGTACCCAACATGAAGCTTGGTAACCCCCTCCCTGACAAGACTTGATGTTTCTTTTTAGTGATGTTGGAGATGAAATCCAATGTCTTGTGCATGCTAAGAAATTGTTCAACCACTGAGCTACAAGCCGTCCCTAAGATTTGATTATTTTAATGCAATTTTCTACATAGTATGCATGTAATTATCAATATGAATAAAACTGTCTAAAGTTGAATACAGCTTCAGTTAAAAATGTATTTAATTCACTGTCTTTGCTTAACAGTCAATATGACACACTGTGGAATATCTGTTATTTCTTCTTGTGATTACATGATGATCAACTGTGAGCTGCCCAGTGTAATGACAAAAGATCTGACCACATATTATCAGGCTAGGGAAGAAAGCAAAACATGAAACTTAAGTGTTTCTGAATTCTGTGGGAAATCATGCCTTTTGGAAGTTAAAAAAGTGTCCTAAGTTAAACCTTTGCACGTTGTGAACAGTCTATAACACTTAACTTTTTTGGGGAAAAATGTTTTGATTTGCTTTGTTTGTGAATTGGTAGGGTTTAGTAAAACATTTTGGAAATGTGTTTGGAAAAGAGTATTTGATTCTCAGTGGAGTATAGAGTCAAAGAGAAGAGGTGGGTAGATGGTGGAGTACCTTGGAAAGTATGTTCCCAAGAAATGAAGGTTCCCTAAGTACATACTAACTGGATACCAAGAAAGACAAAAGTGGGCTGCATTCCTCTTACCGCTCTTTCTAGCTTTTTCAGTTAATACAATCACATATAGAGATTTGTTTACATAGAGTTAAGGAGCTTACCTCTTTCTCACATAGCCTCCAGTGCCAAAGACTGTTAGAAAATAGCAATAGAAAATCAAGTCACTACATAAATAAGTCTACAGCTACCTAGGAGTTTGAATCTATGCTTGGGGAGAATGCTGTCGGAACACTCATAAACCAAGGAAGACGGTTCTGTAAGTCTTCCTGCCTCCAAATAGTTTCCAGCTGAAGTCACACTTGGCCAGTTGGGGTGCCTCAGAATGTAAAGGTGGCATTTATCCAGGAGCAGAGCCTGGTGCTGTTCCTTCCTCTTCCCATTTGAATCTAATCTTGCCTAGGAGAGAGTGGGAACAGGCTTTCTCTAGGTAGAATGAGAATATTAACAATGGGAAAGTAGCAGGCAGGCAACCTGGAACCTAGGGTAGCAAGGAGGTTTAAGAAACCCTCGTGATATAAATGCCCCAAAATGAGAGAAAGCCGCACTGTCTAGAGAGAAATTACTGAAGACCCAAAAAATCTCAGAAGATCTGTGAATCTTAGAGGCCCCTGGAAGAACATGGAGAGCACAAATGAAGAGACACCATTTTGTTTATGGGAGAAAAGAGCCGAGGACCACAGGACAACTATTTGGAAGATAAATGAATTCATAGAAAAATGTCCTGTGATGTGTTTAGAAGGAAGAAAAACTCTGCTTGCTGAAGTGGAGTAAAACATTTTCATAAATGTAAACTTTGCAAATATCTTCAGATCAAACGCATGACTGACTAAAGATGAATGACCTGCAATTCAACTATAAA
Organism: Chionomys nivalis; assembly: GCF_950005125.1. Taxonomy (NCBI): domain Eukaryota; kingdom Metazoa; phylum Chordata; class Mammalia; order Rodentia; family Cricetidae; genus Chionomys; species Chionomys nivalis. Next base: position 126,364,614 of record NC_080112.1, on the reverse strand, counting down.
CACTGAAGTTATGTCTACACACAAAAGTCAGCTTGACTCAATGCACTAGGGGGAGCAAAGATTAAGTCAATAAAACAACCAATTCTCAAAGTGCCAAGTACCTGGTTTGTCTGTGTGTTTTCGCTTTCACTTGTTTTGGTACTCCATAGACACAGCCAGGAAATATTACAACAACAGAAACACCTCGCTTGTGGATGGTATTTCAGTGATGGCGTGGGCAGGGAAAAACTGAAAGATTTTCCTCGCTAGAACTCAGTTGCATGGATGCCCCTGGTTCTTAAAATCTTTATGGGAAATTACCAGAGACCCTGATCCAATGAAGCTTAGTTTGTTTGTGTTAAAATGTTGCCAGAGGAGTTTGAGATGGCTCAGTAGTAAGGAACACTTGATGCTTTTTGTAGCGATCCTGGGTTCAGTTCTCAACATCCATATGGTGGCTCCTAACTTCAGCTTCAGGGGATTTCAGGCCCCCTTCTGACTTCCATGGGCATTAGGCACAGATATGGTGCACATATATACACACAGGCAAAAACTCCTTCATGTTATAATGGCTAAAGCTTTGTGCATGTTTTATGAATAATTGCAAAGAAAATAGCGTAAGCAAATCTAAAAGAATTTGGAGTATAAAAATGCTTACAGAGATTGATCTTTTGCCAAATGGTTTTAAAGTGTGGGCAGGCAAGACAAATCGGTTTTCTTTCTTTATTTGGATATAATTGCTTTAGTTCAGCGAATGTGTTATTGAGACTGTGGCCATTACTTTGTCCTTTAAAGAAATTCTTCCTCCCTACGAATGTTTCAATATAATCAAACTCTAGTTAACTTTCGACTGTTTATCCAGGAAGATGAGTGCTAACGTACTTTGATTATAATGAAACAGAAGTTCAGAGAAGTGAAATGTATGTGGTCTGAGGATTTGTAGTGGGGAGAAGATTCACAAATCTTTATTCAGACCTTAGAAGTTTTCTTTTCTGATCCCCTCATTGGTCTGAGCACATAATAGGCCCTCTATTAATGTCTATATAAATAGTATTATTTTGTACATGCAAAGGAAATTCTTTATTACTGCATGCATGTTTAAACTGTTACCACCTCTGGGGATAATAATATGGTTGTGTCTGGGAACGTTAAAGCAGGGCTAGGCTGTTGGGTCATCAGCTCCACTTCTGAATATACAGTTGGCTCTCTGTATCCATGGGTTTTCCATTTGAGGATTAAACAAACTGTGAGACAAAAATATATGGCAAATAATTGTATCTGTATAGACTTTTCTCTTGCTATCTCCCTAGTGATACAGAATAGCAGTTATTTTGCAAAGTATCTAAAAAACATAAATAAGTAATTTGAGGGGGTAGAAAGATACGACATAGGTAATTTGTGACAACTATCCCATAGTATTCAAGGACTTGATTCTCACAGATTTGGAATCCTATAAGAAGGGGGTCCTGGCACCATTCAACACCACACCGAGGACTTACTGTTCATTCTAGAGAAATTCTTACCCACTTGTATGAGAATGTTCATTGCAGTATTATTGGTAATAAAAGAAAATGGGAAAGAACTTACCTCATGTGATACTAGTAAAATTGTTTATGGAATGACCTTGTTGGATAAAAATAAGCGAAGGAGGCTAAGTTATGCCAACAAAGGTGAGTCTCAAATTTTGATAAAATTTAACATTTAAACAGAAGAAAATTCAAAGTTTCATCAAAAATAATGACACATTAACATATTTTCATATGCTTTCTTTCTTGCAACATAAAAAGGTTACAATTGATTGTGGAGGACCTTGGAGATTGCCCCTTTAAGGAAAAATGTAATAGATGAGATATCCATCATTGTTTCATGTGTTAAAAATGGAAAGAAAATACAAGAAGATTGAGAATCATTACTCTAAAGTTGTTTATTCAAGTTATGGCCAATGGTGAGTGCAAATTCTCATGAGCTCTGCCTTATTTAAAAAAACAAAAACAAAACGAACAAAAAACAACAAAATTTGGAAGGCAGTGGTAGTACACTCCTTTAATCCCAACACTCAAGAGGCAGAGAGAGGCAGATCTCTATGAGTTTGAGACCAGCCTGGTCTACAGCGAGTTCTAGGACAGCCAGTGCTACACAGAGAAATCCTTTCTTGGAAAACAAACAAAAACAAAAACAAAACTCAAGCAGCTGTAACAAGATAAGATACCACTGACCTTTTGGCTTAAATAGTGGAAATTGATTTCTCATAATTCTGGAGGCTAGAAAGTCCAAGATTAGGATGCTGGCAGATTTGGTTTCTGGTGAAGCTTTTCAGCATGACGTGCACATGGCCACCTTCTTGTTGTGGACTTACATAGGATTGGGGATAGAAAAGCGAGCATTCTGGTTTGTTTTCTAAGGCTGGATAGCACACATATACTTCACCCTTGTAGTCTTACCTAATCTTTTTTTTTTTTTTTTTTTTTTTTTTTTTTTTTTTTTTTGGTTTTTCGAGACAGGGTTTCTCTGTGGTTTTGGAGCCTGTCCTGGAACTATCTCTTGTAGACCAGGCTGGTCTCGAACTCACAGAGATCCGCTTGCCTCTGCCTCCCAAGTGCTGGGATTAAAGGCGTGCGCCACCACCGCCCCCTTAAACTTTTTTTTTTCTGATATATACATATGGATGTATGGCACGCATGCGCAGACAGACACACACACACACACACACACACACACACACACACACACACAGAGACAGACACAGACACGGCCGGGATCCGAACCGGCCACCTCCCGCACCCGGGGCGGCGCCCCTAGCCTCTCGGCCAGTCCGCAGACTTACCTAATCTTAATGACTTTCCAAAGTCACTGTCTGTAATATCATTACATGGAAGGGGTGCAGTAGACCATTAAGGTAACAGACTCTCAGTGTTGACTTATTCGAATCTCACTAAACTATAGTTAAATATTAAATGAGGGATGAACTTGCTATGTTTAAAATGTTTATCTTGATGACCCAGCTAAGTTCCAATTAGAATCACACCAACACAGTTGAATGAGTTACATTACAGTTACATGTGTAATGACTTAAAATAATAGGCTTCTTGGCACATAAGAATTCACTTTGGTGGCTCTTAGGGGAAGTTCCTAAAGTGAAGTCATTCTCCTTTCAAAGAAACTGAAGCTGAAGTGGAAGAAAAAGAGCTTGGCGATGGTTCACCAATAAGGTCTATGTACCCCTGGCACAGAAAATAGATGCACTTTCCAATGTGCGTCTTTAAAGATAGTTCCCCAAATGGTCTCTTGATTATAGGGCCAAAGTGTGCAAGAACTTCTCAAGCTACACCGCTTTGGATGCTCTCAACTACAGGGAAATAGAATTTATTTATAGATGATAATGGTCCCTGTGCGATGTTTTTTCTGCACTATAACCACCAGCTGCTAAAGCTATTAATCAAAACAAACACTATTTACAAAAACCAGGGAAAACAAATGCATTAGCAAAATTAACCCAATTTGGTGACTGATTTGACTTTATCAAGATCCAACGGTGAATTTATGGTTGAAAAGGGAAGACTGGAGTCCAACTCTATGCTTTGACTTTAATGGGAAAATGAAATGTAGAAAATGCCCGTTTGCCTTTCAAAGCTGTAGAAATGTTATTAATAAGCACAATAATTCTTTTTTGCTAGTTCAAGATAATTAGGATTCATTTAGCCAAAATGAATCACCCTCAAATGTCAATGCTAATGGCAATTCTGCAAAATCTCTCTTGTTCTTTTGTATATAAAGTTAATACAGTAGAATCCTCTCTGTAATAGTATAATGGCAGATATATAAGATAATAAATCTTATAATAAGCAGGGGTTTATTATTATGCTAATTAAATATTGCCAGCCCAAAAAGACACTATTTATACAAGAAAGCTTGCTACACTTCAGCTAGATTGCTTTGGGATGCATGTAACCAAAAAGATGACTGTGACTCCCTTAAGTAGTAAGGCATTACCTTAGGTGTCTACTACCACGCAGCATATCATCGCTGGCATTTTGACTCTGAAGGGTTTGTATTTGTTATCTCATGATTCCTGTGGCTCAGCGGTTCCAATACAGTTTAGTAGATTCCCAAGCTTCAGGGTTGAAATGAGGCTGCAATCAAGGTGGAAGCCTGAGGCTAGGGTCTTCGCTGAAGATGGGTCAAAGGAGGAAGGCACTACATAGGCATTCACTTTGGCTCCTGACAGAACTTAATTATTCAAATATCATTCGGTGAAAGGCCTCATTTTGTTGCTGCAAATTTGTTGAACACTACTCTTAATACCTTTCCACATAGGCTTCTCCAAAATGTCCGTTTACTTTGCCAAACCCTGCAAGCTAAGAAGACAATCAGCTACTAAAGCAAAGGTTCCCATATTGGAAGTGATGTCCAATCACTCAGACTTTGTTTTATTTGTTAAAAGCATGTTGGGTAGATTAGCTCATACTCAAAAGGAGTAGGCAACACCATCGATACAAGGGGTGGGGGAAACCTTTGATGCCATTTTAGAGCCAATGTATCATGGGCACAGGTCCAGTTCAGTTGAGAACTACATCTCTCTGATACAGATGGTGGATGTCGCCCTCTATACTGAGAGTGTCTCTGGTGCTGTCAAGTGCTATGCGAAGACGAAGCAGTATGCATGGGAAGAAAAGTAAGAAAATAAGTAAATAAATAATAAGCAAACAAGAAACCCTTTTTAAAACATCCCTTTACAGACTCAGGTCCCTTTGTTAAAATCAACATGGTTAAATCAAAAGTTCCCTGAGTCTAGGAAAGTAAGGATAAGAATTTGGTAGTTTTACACTCAATGAAATGTAAATACAACACACAGTAACCAGTAACTAAAGGATGGGCTTTTTTCCCAGGAATATCTGCCTATACACTCTGTGTTCAGCAGCTGATCCTGTTTTCTGTCTCTATCCATGCTTGTGATGGCCACTCATACAGTCCACTATGATATCATTGAGTCTTTGTGTGACTCAAATATTTTGATACAAAAATGCAAACTTAGATCCTGAAGCTTTTTGAAATTCTCTACCACTGTGATTATTTTCTTTCAACATTTACTAAATAAAGTTATTATGTTAGTTATAAAATGCTCACGGTCTCAGAGTGGGGCTAGATGGGAACCTGAACTTGGATAGGAGCGAGAGTGATGAAGGGAGGGAGTGGGGAGCAACTATGATCAGTGCAGCATATGCAACTACAATATTCCAAATAATTAAAAACCCAAATACCCTTAGTCTAGGGCTGTACATGTAGCTTAGTAGTAGAGTGCTGGTCTATCATGTCTGTGGCACTAAGGTTAATTTCCTTTACTGAAAAAACATCCTTAAAGATTTCTTATTTCTAATTTTCATCTAATTTCATCTGTCTGTCTGTCTGTCTGTCTGTCTCATTAACTAAGAAAAAAACTGGCCCAGCTGTCACCCACTTTAATCCCAGCACTTAGAGGTGAGTCTCCAGAGACAGGTGGATCTCTCTGAGTTTGAGGACAGCCATGTGTACATAGCGAGTGCCAAAACAGCCAGGGTTCTATAGAGAGATCCTGTCTTACAAACAAAACAAAATAAAATAACAATAACAAAAAATAGTGACTCTTTCGTGAACCATTAACTTCTAATCATTTAAGTCAATTTCTTTCTTTAGACATATAAAAACAATTAGGAAAATAAATACCAGTTATGAGATTTTTATTGACCTTAGTGTTTCAAAAGAAAAAAAAAAACCTTTTCCAGGAAAGTATTCAAAGGATAGTGGGTTGATTTTTAAAAACATTTCTCTGTAATTAGAGAAGGAACTTGCACCCTTTGGTGCCTTGGCCTATGAGACTTCCAGCTGTCCTTTCAAGCTCTTTAAAGCCTGAAAACCAACTCCCCCAACTGAACCCAGCACCAGTCACCATAGCTTTAACTGACTGCCAGGCCTCAGTGTGACAGCAATCTGAACAGACCTTTTCCTGTAAGCAGCCATACTGTGTTTTGTTCCTGAAGAAGTTCTTTCTCCCTTGCAGGAGGGAAATTACTACCTTCCTATCCTATAATTTGCTGGTGGGCATCTGGATGGAAGGGGATAAGCTAATATTTATTCTTTGCAAATGGACCTTACTTACTAGGTCCATTTGATGCAACCCCCTGAACCTTGTTTCTATAATCCCCTTTAATTCTGTAATGTTCCACACTGTGTTAGTCACAAGTTTAATTCTGTCAGGCACATCAACCAACTGAGCCAAAGCCATGTTATGACCCCAAACAGTCTGATCATTTTGTAGGATGTTTAAAAGGAAATCAATTTGAGGGAATGTGGCGATTTTTTTTAACAACTCGTTTGTTCAGTGCATTGGTGCACAGCCTTGGTGAAAGGAAAGGCAATATCTGGACATGAGTTTGATTGCCACAGCGAAGGAGGTCAAGGGGTGTGCTATTAACATATAATGAATCCACTTCATGAATGCTGCAAAATACTCCTCAGAGCAGTGGATAGTCATCCCTCCAAAAATGATTCAATCTCAAAAGTTCAGAAATATACATTTAGGAAATGTTATCTATGAGCATAGTGATGCGGATTATTCCTTGAGAACGGACAATTTATCAGTGACTATCCCACTGAAGAAAATGAGCAACTATGATGAAATTAAGTGGGAAATAGAAAATGGGGGTTATCAGAGTCAAAGGAGGCTTGTTGAGAAGATGAATTTCAATTGGAAAGAGTAATGGGGACAACATTACCCAAATTCATTATATCTAGTGAATATATATGTGAAATTGTCAAAGAATAATAAATGTTGCTATGCATTTTTTAGCGGAAGATACAGACTTTTATGTCAGTTCTAAAGGACTTCTATTAAATACATTTCTATTTGAATGTAGAGCCCAAGTGTTTCTAAATTTCCCACAGCTGTCCTGTTTCTGCACTGTGTAATTCTTTTGGTTATTGTATCCAGATCCTACGGATCAGAAACCCTCTACCAGAGAGTTTCGGGAATCTGCTACTGATTTTCGTATCCTAAGCCAGTAGCAACCAAGAACCTAAAAGCAACCAACCACTAGGTAGACAGCTCTTGACATTTGTCACAGCTCTTGCAGGGCTTGTGCTGACATTGTCACAGAATGAATAATTTCTAATGACTCTGTATTGTCCTAAGGAAGCTGACACTGTTTGCCATACCCCTAGTCACTGGCAGATGGAATCTCAAACACACTCATACCCAAGGATATAAGGTGTGGACACTTGTCCAGCTCCTACTGGACTCCCAGCACTGCAGTAAATTTGGTGGCTACATCTTTAATGCCATATTTCAATTTTACTTTTCAACATTTATGTCTGTTTACTTTTTTGGTTTTTTGAGACGGCATTTCTCTGTAGCTTTGGAGCCTGTCTTAGTACTCACTCTGTAGACCAGGCTGGGTTCCAACTCACAGAGATCCACCTGTCTCTGCCTCCTGGGAGTGCTAGGATTATAGGTGTGTCGCCACCGTTACCCAGCATGTCTCTTTCACCCGCCTGTATATATGAGCTCCATGTGCATTCAATACCCATGTAAGCCATAAGATGGTGTAAAATCTAGAGTTACAGATGGTTGTGACTCAGTGTGTGCTCTGGGAACCAAACTTGGGTCATCTGTAGGAGCATAAGTATTCCCAATCCCTCTGCTACCTCTCTACCCACCTACATAATTTCAACAGACTTAAAGTGCTGTTTAGGAGCACCTGGAGGGGAAAGTTTGTTTTCCCATGCCAAGATGGACTCTGACCTAAGGGATTCATGGTGTTTATTCTTTGGCTCCATGTAAAGATTTTCACTTTTCATTGGAATGTTCATCTGTAGTGGGGGGAGCGGGCTGTGTTCCTGCCGCCCCAGCTCCTGGTAGCCTAGCTAGCTTATGCCCCAAAATAACAACACATAAACTGTATTTTTTAAAACACTGTTGGACCCATTTCTGTTCATGTGTGTAGCACCCCAAGGTGCGCTTACCGGGAAGATTCTAGCCTACGTTCATCCTGGGTCAGAGCTTTATCGCATCTGCTCTGGAGAGGAGACTATGGCGTCTGTCTCTCAGAGGAGCTGCCCTGTATTTGAGCTCACTTTCTCTTTCTCCCAGCATTCTGTTCTGTTTACTCCACCCACCTATGTTCTAACCTATGAGGGCCAAGCAGTTTCTTTATTTTTAACCAATGACCTTCCTCCATCATTCATCCTTCAGAAAAAAACTTAGAAAAATTTGTTGAATTATCTATACAAATATTTCCAGTGCAAGAGTATCTATATAAATATTTTCAGTGCAAGTATAGACATATATATCATGAGATATATTCTCTTTCTGATAAAGTACCTATAAGTTAAACTTGCTAAGCAGCAGTAAGAGGCATCATCATTCAGTGGTGGAAAGAATAATGAGATTGTGTCTCTTTTGCGTCCTGTCCTGCCTGGTGACTGTGACATGATGGCCACCATTTCATTTTTTTTTAAAAATATTATAACAGAGCTTGAAGAAGGCTCCCATCTTGAGGAAAATAATAGGAGAAGAATTTACTTACATATACATCAGTCTTCAAGAGGCAGCTAGCAATTCATTTATAAGAACAAATTTTCGTGGCTGAATGCCTCATTGTCTGGTAACCTGAAAACACACAAATAAAACTACATTATACAAAACTTTACTTTGCCTTAAGTACTGCCATTGTTACTAGATATAAAGATGCCTCTTCTTTTCTTTTTTCATTAATTAAATTTTTTCATTTATTTTACATACCGACCACAGTTCCCCCTCCCTTCTCTCCTCCTGTTCCCTCTCCTGCTCCCCATCTACCACCACCACCCCAATCTACTTCTCTGTCTCCATTTAGAAAGGGGCAGGCCTCACATTGGCATCAACAAAGCATGACACATGAAGTTGAGGCAGAACTAAAATCCTTCCCTGTATCAAGGCTGGGCCACGCAACCCAGCATGGGGAATAGGTTTTCAAAAGCCAGTTCAAAGTGCCAGGAACTGGTTCTGATCCCACTGCTGGGAGTCCTACAAACAGACCAAGCTACACAACTGTCACTCACATGCAGAGGACCTAGTTCAGTCCCATGCAGTCTCCCTAACTGTGAGTTCAGAGTCTGTGAGCTCTCATGTCTCTGTGGGTTCCCCCATCATGACCTTGACTACCCTGGCTTGTACAATCTTTCCTCCCTTACTCCCAAAGCTCAGCCTAGTGATTGGCTATGGATTTCTGCATCTGCTTCCTTCAGTTAGGTGATGAAGGCTCTCTGATGACAGTTAGGATAGATTCTTCTTTTAAAGTAGCTGTATCAAAACCAATGCAATGATTATGTATTTTTGACTCTTAGAAGGCAAGTATATAAATATTTTCAAGTTGTGTTTTAGGACCCTTTAGTCTGTTTAACTGCTGACTAAATGCTCGGCATATACAGGACTTGATCATTATACGTTAATGTTCTTTGAATGGCTGATTGGAGCTTCTTTGTTTTAGACATTCTTTTTTTATGAATATAGAACTTCATATTTTCAGGCCCAGAATGCTTGATGTGTAATTCTTCTGAATTGTCTATTAAGGACTTGTTGATTTGCTCTGTTTATTATTGCATTGTTAAATAACAAGGGCAGTTAAAATGATACACTGCAACTTGTGTTCTGTTTTCCAAGAACTGGAGACAAGTCTAAATTCCTCTGCCGTCTGTTACTGGCTTGCTTTTACACTGTTGACATTTCTCAGAAGAGGCGAGGACGGGTGAAGAATAATATGATGCCCAATTTACTTCTGACCTCTCAACTGCTTCATCCCCATTCTTCACTGTTATCTTTGGCATTACAATGTCAACATAGTCTTCTTTTTATAAAGTGGCTAGGGTTTTTGCCCGATGCCTTGATGTTGCTCTGCTATAAGTAGATCTTATTATCCATGATAAAGTCAACTTTGTGATTAAGTAAGTAACTCTGGGATGGTTTCTTTCCACCATTCACCCACTCTTTGAAAAGCAACCAGAAAAATAAAAAAATAACCTGAGAGTAAGTGAGCCATTTCAAAGTTTGTGCACTCCAGGGGCACAGATATCCCCAACTGTACCCCACATTTGAAAACCAACCACAAAATGCTTCTCTCCATGCCTTCTTTATGGTCAAACCACCAATCCCTTGACTTTCTTAGCTCTCTTCTTTTGGAGTTCAAATGTAGCATGTATAGAAATGACACTGAGCCTGTTATGTCAAATAATCTTTTCTGGCTTTTATACTCATCACATGGTTGTCATTGGAAGTCTAAAACATGAGCAGTCTTGGACTTTTCTGAAGTGAAGATTGGCAAACTCTGACCCATGGGTCACATCTGATCCACACGCCTGCTATTGTGAATGAAGTTGCTTTGATGTACAGTCGTGGTGATTTAAGTGAACTCTATGACTTCTCTTGGACTACAGCAACAGAATTTGGTGGCTTCTCTCAAGACAGTCTGTGGTGGTTTGAAAGAAAATGGCCCACAAAGGGATTGGAACTATTAGAAGGTGTGCCCTTGTTGGAGGAAGTGTGTCACTGTGGAGGCGGGCTTTGAGGTCTCATATATGCTCAAGCTCTGCTCCGGGAGACAGAACACTTACTGTGAGTGGAGATGCAGAACTCTTTACTTCTCTAGCCCTATGTCTGCCTGCTTGCTGCCTTGCTTTCCACCATGATGATAATAAACTAAACCCCTGAAAATATAAGCCATCTCAAGTAAATGTTTCCCTTTATAAGAATTGCTGTGGCCATGGTGTCTCTTCACACAATAGAGACCCTATCAAAGGCACTGCCTAACCTACAGCAGTAAAAATACTCGGTATCTGTCTCTTTCCATGTGTTGTCTTGTGCTTTCGAGTGAAGAAGACCAAGCTCACTTTTTTGTTCATTTAAATGCTGGCAACCTCTATTCCTTACTCTCTCTGCCATTGCTCACCTTGTTAACTCTCTTGTTTGTATATATCTGAATTGACAGAAGCATTCCCTAGCTGGGCTTGAGCAGCGAGGCACTTTTTCTCCTTTAAAGTCCTTTGGTAGTTTGCTGTTGTCTGAACATCAGAGGCTCCTTTACGTAGGCTTACTTTCTGCTCCCTAACAGAAGCTGGGCTTTGCTACGCAGGCTGAAAGTAAACACTTAGCTTAAAGACTTGCCCCAATTTTTGTACGGTTCAGGTATATGATTTTTTTTAGAACTTCTTATAAACTGTCTGGTTAATGCTTACCTTTTAGCCTACATTAGCCCCAGATCTTTCCCAGATTAAAGTTCACCATAAACAAGAGTTGTGTTGTACATTTTGCATCTTGGTTGAACTGATGAAAGTCATATTTAAAGTAGAGACTGTTGATAAGTAAATGTGATAAATGACTTTGCTATTAAAATGAAGTTTTTCATTCATTTGATATTTTAATGACAGTAGGCTAACATTTTACTCTTCTAGACAATGACACCAATATAATAGTCACTATGAAGAATTGTTTGATTTTTAAAAAATTTTTCATTAATTATTGGATAATTTCATATAATATATTTTGATCATCCTCTCCCAGCTCTTCCTTGACTACCTTCACCTCCCTACCCACCCAACTTTTGGTCCTCTCTTTTTTCCTTTTTAAAGATAGTTTTGTTGTTTTAAAAATTTAAACCCATCAAGTTCATTGGAGACAAGGCCTTACTCTGTAGTTCATAGTGACTTGGAACTTGTAGTGAACCTGTATGAGCATCTAGGGTGCTATAATTACAGGGGTGAGTCACCATACTTGCTTGAGGTAAGGATATTAATAATATTACTATATGACTACCATCTAGTCTGCATGCCATAAAGGATCCATCTGCTTTCTCTGTTGTCTCCTTTATATTAAAATGATCCTGTCTAAGATCATGAAATTGCTTTTGGCTAGCATGCCATGTATCTTTAGACTATTGCAATCTGCCACCGCACATTTCAAGGCCCTTAGGCTGAACTGTCCAGGAGTGGGAGGAAGGAACTCATGTGCTTTTCCCCTAGGAGAGTTTTGATTTATGTATCAATTGTCTCTTTACTTTTCTTGACTTGGCTCAATCACTGTTATATTACCAGAATGGTACTTTGCTTATAATAGGCACTCCAAGATTAATAAACTATGAATAGATAAGTGAATTAACAAATCGACGGACAAATACAATACATTTAAAAAACCTAAAGTATCTAATATTTTCATAAGTAAATCTTAACACCTTTGATATCGATGTCCTTTTTGCCCTTGAACTCATTCAACTTTCAATTAAAATTTGTCCCTGGAAACCCAAATGGCTGTTTTGAGTTTTCTACCTGACCTAGCGTGACATCTAGACAAGTTTATTTTCAGGTCACTATAACCTAGACTTTTTTTTTCCTTGTAAGAGAATGGCCAAAACATCATTTTTACCTTATTAGGAAGTACGTTGTGAGTTTGGGTAGAGCCTGCATTTCATGCCTTCCAGGCATCTGCCACCTCTCCCTGTGCAGATTTAATACTATGTCTGACAGGGATTTCTATAGGCTGCCTTCAAAAGCAGCTGCTTCTTCTTAGGGGAGCAAATGAGATATCTGCCCAGTAGAGATTCTTCCACCCATGAAAGGGGGAATTGTGGACGACTTCTGTAGTTGATATGGATAAGTCAGAGAGAAGGGACTCTTCGACATCCAGACGCTTCAGGGTCCAATGTTCGTATCCTTTCACCATGTATTGAAAATCTTGAGAGAAAAATCTCCCTGATAAATCCGAAAATTGGGAGGATGTAGCAGGTATGATCACTGCCCTCTCCAGTTGTCATGAGGCAAATGAGCAATGTGTGTCAAGGGAATACAAAATTACACTCATTTAGCACTTAGTAGAATTGATTTAAAAATCATAGGAAATTGCTACCAAATACTGCACACTTTTAAAGTTCATCCTAGCTATGTGTGTGGAAGTGAGACTAAAGTGGATAAGAATGCTCAAAATATGTTTATTCTGTGACTAAGAACTGCCATGGGGGCTGAGAAGTGAGATGAACATTATGCAGGCTCAGAATATTTTGGGAAGTTAAATGGCATTTCCTACAATTTTACTTCTAATATATTCAACTGTTCACCTTTCTCAAAATACCTTATGCCGTGTACACCTTTTAGGAGCGATGCTTTCTTTTTCCTCTCTGATAAATTCTCAGTCATCCTGGGAAATCAGACATGATGAACATCTTTTCTGTGATGTCGGCAATAGCTCTCCACTGAGTTTATTAAAGAACTATGGTTGCTCATTGGTCTATGTCTCCATTATAGACTGCTATGCACTTTCGGACATGAATTACGCATTTCATTTGCTTATAATTATGCTAAATATTTCAAATGCATTATATTTGCGTGATTTCACTGCTGAGCTTGTGACACGCAGGGTCATGTGCTATGTAACTTTTCATTTGAGGCAAGTAGCCTACACTGGCACTTTGCGAATGAGTCTCTGAGAACATAGCCCTGTTGTTCTTAAGCACACCAGGGATGAGTTCCTGTCCACTTAGTGGGGTTCCTCTGGGCAGTTGATTTCATTTTGTTGTACTTTAGTGTTCTCAAATGTAAAATACAAATAATAAAAGACCCTATTTATTTTATATTTATTTATTTATTTATTTATTTATTTATTTATTTATTAAAGATTTCTGCCTCCTCCCTGCCACCGCCTCCCATTTCCCTCCCCTTCTCCCAATCAACTACCCCTCCCTCAGCATCCCGAAGAGCAGTCAGGGTTCCCTGCCTTGTGGGGAGTCCAAGGATCCCACCTCCTTGTTGTTTGTTTTCTTTATGAGTGTTAATCATAATAGCACAATGTATTGCTAACCAGACTTCTTCTGTGACAATAAATAGCCAGGATGTTGGAGCTACTTTTCAGGAATGGAATGGAGCTTCAATAGAGAAGTGCAAGTTCCATGATGCATTTTGGAATTCCAATAAAACAGACCATTTTTAATTTTCTTCTCTCTCTGTTTTTCGTTTCATCTCTTTTTGAGATACAGTCTTCGTCTCTAGCTCAGGCTGACTTAAACTCATCTTGCCTAGGCTGGCTTCAAACTTGCAATTCTTCTATGCTGGGTTCCAAAGTAAGTGGTAGGAACACATATTTTCTCTTGTCTTTATCCTCTTCCCTTCCCCTCACAGTTCTTTCTCTCATCCTCTATTCTTTTCATCCCCCTTCATCCTTCTATACATACAAAGCTGGATCAGGCCCCAGAGTCTTTATAGGAGACCCAAGTTTTCAAGCTATGACATGCTGTCTTGTAGTGTGCTACCCAAATAGCATCTAATAGCACACTAATTGTCTTTGCAGCTAAGGTTGGGATAACTCATTATTCTCTGAGCATTTTAACTTTAACAGAAGCAGAACCAGATACTTCATAAATGCTATTTTAAACCATCATCTCACTTATAGATAAGTTGTTCAAAACCAGTCTCACCATTAGAATCAGTATTATCTTATGAACAGTCTCCCCACCCACTTTAATTTCCATGGTAGGTTTACTTTATTCCACTACATATGCCTTTCTCCTAGTCATGGAAGATAATTGTAGCCAATAGAAACATCCATCTGTATAGTTCATGGCTCCAAAAGAAGGAAACCCTTCCTATCACAGCATTCAATTTGCTAAACAATTTTCTTGGTGGACTGTGATTAGCAGGCATCTTGAGATGTCTTCATCGGTAACTAGAAGAGTGATTATTAGTGTCTTAAATGAAAAGAAACATTCAGATTAATTCTCTGACCTGTAGTTTTGGACATAGTGATGTCTTGGGTTGATTTGGTGACTCAGGGATACGAGGAGCTAGACAGTGTATTGTGACCATCTTGAGTTTGGGGTTGTGCTTAAAGGAATTGGTTGCTTCTCTCAGTCATCACCTCTTCACCTTACTGTCGTAAAGAAGAAAGAAGGATAAAACTAACCTTCTTTCCAGTGTGGTGGCTTGGATGAGAATGTCCCTCATAGGCTCCAATTGGCCTGGTTTGGATAGTTTTATAAGGTGTGATCTTGCTGTAGGAATTAGGTTACCCAAGGAAGGCGTTGATTTTTCAAAGCTTCTCATCTTTCTAAGTATGCCCTTTCTGCCTTCTGCTTGAGATGCCAAATGTGACTTTCAGCTTCTGCTCCAGCACCATGTTTGCTGATTGTTGCCAGGTCTCCCTGTCATGACATTGATATACTTTTGGAACAATAAGCCAAAATAAACCACTCCTTCTGTAAGTTGCTTTGGTCATGGTGTTTTATAATAAATAGAATAGTATTTGATACCCGTACCACTCTTTTTGTGTGTATGTGTGTGTGAGTAGATCTATACTTAATGAAATCTCAGTGTACGTCTCTTTATACTGCACTGGCGAGAAAAAGGCCACATGTCCACTCCAGAAGTCACTAATGAAGAATAGTTACGATGAGTAGATGGAAGCCACCCTGACTCAGGTTCTGAGGTTAAGGGAAGGCTCAGTTTCTCCTGGGACCAGAGTTTTATATCTACTACAGGAATACATCAATTGTTTGATGAACAGGGTCTGCACTGTGTGCAGATTGTTGTTGATAAAGTCAGTATCTGCCCCCAGTTAATTGGACCACATGCTCATGCCTCAGACCCACTCAGCTCAAGGCAGATCAATTGTTTTCACTTGTGCCCCAAGGGAAGATCCCATTTCAAAGACTAGGATTAATATGGCAGGTCTCAGTGAAGGAGTAGTCTCAGGGGAAATACAGAAAGCGAAATGTGATGAGGAGGGGAAGGAGGCTTCACAAAGGTTATAGGTCTCAATTTCCTCCTTACCCCACCCCTAGAAACCAACTTAAGATCAGCCTCACATATAAGCCCTGAGGACCACGTAGATTCCGGCAACCACTGATGTTCCTTTCCTTCAAGGCTGTTTGTCAATCATTTTAGGATGAAGGCGAAATATAAACTTCCAGGAACTCCTGGTCTACCATGTGTATAAGCAAAGATGGTTCTAGAAGCCTGAGTCTGGTACCGCCAAACAAGGGATTCAAGACTACATGTTTTTAGATATTGAGTATTACACTGGAGTTTGGAGGGTGAGCAGTGTTCTTAAGGGAATTCATCACTAGGTCTCTGAGGGCCAAGACCTACATCATTTCCCCAGAGTCAGGGAAAGAGTGAACATGGTTGTTGACTGGTAAGTAAACCAGGTCAATAGAAGCACCAAGGGCATGCCATTCACTCAGTGGAAAGAAGGATGCTAAGAGGCTCTCATCTCAGAACACCCTTTCATTCCCATTAATACCCACACATGTTCCCCTAGCTCATTATGGCACCTCTCAGAATGGATTTTTACACAGCCAGTAGTTGCACATGTTCTAACAGAGCTACTTCTGGCCTACCCCATCTGTTGGTGATGGCTTCTAGTGCTACTCCCCATTTCTTCATTTAGTGTTCTTCAAACTCTCTCTGTGTTCCAGGCTTCCACTGAGCTCACCCAAACTCTCTTAAACTGAATGTAACCTTTCTGTAAAGCAAGCACTGTTGATATCTGTGGCCATATTATCCTTCATTGTGAGTGACTATTCTGCACAACATACAGTGTTAGCAGTGTGGCTTCTACCCACTTGATGGTAATGCGCGCGCACACACACACACACACACACACACCACTTATGACAGATGTTCCACGGACCTTTTCAAAATTGTCTCTGATTGAGAACTACTAGCTCACAACACTGACCTCCTGCAACTCTGGATTCTAGGTTTTTACCTATTAAACGGGAGGAAATTATTTCTGTGTTGCAGAATTTATGACCTCCCTGGAAACTTATTAGATAAGGCACAGTTCTTTCATTTTTTTTTTTTTGTTAATTAGTGAGTGAGTTTGACATTTGTGCCTTCTTTCTGCTATGTTAGGGGAGAGAAGAGTGCATTGGTCATGTTCTATTTCTTCTTTTTCCCACATTTACCTGTTATCTTAGTTACCTTTCTATTGCTGTGATAAAACACTACATATTACCATGGCAACTTAGAAAAGAAAACATTTAATTGGCCTTATATTTCCAAAGGATTAGAGTCCATGGTCACAGAAACAATGCATGGTAACAGGAATAGCTGAGAGCTCACATCTCAATCACAAGCCAGAGTCAGAGAATACACTTTGAAACCTCAAAGTCTGCCCCCTGTGACATGCCTCCTCCAACAAGGCCATACCTCCTTTTTAAAAATTTTTTATTTAAATTGTTTTTCATGTCACATACCAACCACAGTTCTTCCTCCCTCCCCTCCTCCCATTTCATCCCATATTTCTCTACACAAGCCGGCATCGCTCCTCAGAAAGGCTAGAGCTGCCCATGGGGAGTCAACAAAGTCTGGCATATCAAGTTGAGGCAGGGCCAAGCTCCTTCCCCATATTGGTAGCTGAGGAAATCCTTCCCAAATAGTTTCACCAGTTGTGGACCAAGTATTCAAGTATATTCACATGGGTCTATTGAGGGCAGTCTCATTCAAACCACCACAGCTATCATTACCTAGTTGAGGCTTTCTTCTTTTGAAATTAGATTTGCAAATACAAATATATGATGTCTACTTACCCTGGAATTCCAGAAAAACAGTAATTTTTAAGTATAAATCAATCCTGTATAATATTTAAGAAGGACACCATGAAAGTATTCGTGTTTTATCTGAAATTTAAATTTTAACTGGCTGCCATGTGGTTTGTTTGGCAACAGTGCTTGGAATGTGTTCTTTCTCCAGGGACTTCATTATGGAAATGCCTGCCATGACTAAATTCTGGAGTGGCCTGGTGAGCTCAGTTTATTCTTCAACCACAGAATACTCACTCTGTGGCCTGATTAACTTTTACCGCTCACCACAACTCCACAACTTGGTCTGTTTCCATGGCAGTACTGTACACATTGGTGCTACTTCCCATGGCTCCCTGTCCTTTCCTTTCTTGAGCTTTGTGTCCTTTCTTCCCCATGTTCATCATATGATCTTGGTTTAAGGTCTGAAGCAATTGTGTGTCGGTATGCATGTGTGTAAGAAAAAAAAATATTACTGTCCCTGAAGAGAAGCTCATGGAAATGGAATAACTGAGTAAACTACCTTCAGTGGATTCTGGGGAAGGAATTCTCTAATATTCCTCAGTAGTTCCTCTTCTGACTGCTTCCAGCCAGCATAGGCAAGAAAGTATCAGAGGCAAGGATTTTTTTTTCTGAAAATAATAACCAATCATCTAGGAAATGTCTTAGAATTTTGTTCCTTAAAATGCTATTCATTTTTTAAAAAAAGATTTACTTTATGTATATGAATGTTGTGCCTGCATAGATGTATGTGTGTGTTTCATGCCTGCAAAAGTCAGAAGAGGGCATCAGATGCACTGGAACTGGAGTTATAGATAGTTGCAAGCTACCATGTTAATGTTGATAATTAATGTCAGGTCCTGTGGAAGAGCAGTAAATACTCTTAATTACTGAACTATCGTTCCAGTCCCTATTTTTTAAATTTCTGTGTGTGAATCTACAGAGGTCAGAAAAGAATTTCAGATGCCCTGAAGTTGGAGTTATAGGAGGCTACATGCTGAGAGCCAGTCTCTGGAAAAATACTACACACTCTTAACTGCTGATCCATCTCTCCAGCCCCGGTACTGTCTACTTAAGATGAGAAAAACAATTAACCTTCAAAAGATAATTTTTCTTTTTCTTTTTAAAAATAACTACTCACTTTGTGTTCTAGGTTGGCCTTGAACACATGATTCACTTGCTTCAGCCTACCAAGTACTTGGATAAGAGGTCTGAGCCACCATGATAAGCTCCAGGATGATTTTTCTAGAAGATTTTGATTATTAATATGCCTCTCAAAGAGCATACTTCGACTTTTGAGTTCCTTGATTAAAACAAACCCCCAAATAAGAAAAGAAGTGATATTTGCTTTCTGAGATTTGCTAATTTTGTGGCAGAAAGGATGTGGTTGAATGTTTGGTAGCTAAGAAAAATGACAACAGAGATACAAGAGGAAGCATTGAACCCAAAGCCTTGCAGGGGAGTCAAATCACCCATACAGAAATATTTGTCTGGGGGAACATTGCTGATTTCTCCCTTAACATCTTGGTTTATTCATCTAAAAGAGATTGTGGATAGTAGTGAGAAGCAGCTAATCTAACATGTTGTAACTGTGATTATAATTATTATTAGCCTATGCATATTGTGGTGTACATGTGTGATATGTGCATGTGTGTGTGCATACACACATGTAGGCTCATATACATGACTGTGGCTGTGAGTATGTAGGCCTGAAGCTGATATGGGATGTCTTCCTTAATCATTTTCCACATTATCGAGGCAGAATATCTTGCTGAACCCAGAGTTCATCTCTTTTGTCTCTTCAGTCTAGCCAACTTGCTGTGGAGATTGCCCGTCTCTGTCTCCTGTGACCTGCAAATACAGGTGGGCCGCTCTGCCTACCTGGCATTTCTGTGGGTATTGGTGATCTAAACCTCGTTCCTCATGTTTGCCCAGCCATTCCACCACTCCCCAATTTAATTCTTGTTTCCACAAGAATTTAGATGTAAGCTTTATTTAGATAGAACCCCTTAATGTTTTTGCAGTGATGAACTGTAACCTGGCCATGATAAGCTAAATAAACCCTTTCTTCATGAAGATGCTTTCTTTCAGGATATTTGATCACAGCCACAGAATTGAAACTTCAACAGTGGACATCTTGTTTATTCCCTCTTTTGGAGATTGCAAATAGTGCGGCAGTGAACATAGGATTGTAGACATGTCTGTGATTATTATATGAAGTGCTAGATATATCCGGGAGCGGGACAGCAGGTTCCTATATTTCTATTCTATCTCAGATCACTGTGAACTTCCAGGGAGGCTCCAGCACCCAGTTTGCCAGGTAGGCAACTGAAATGAACGTATTTGTCTTGATCAGAGTGTTAGATTATCTCTGACCTGTCACTTCATTGAGTATGCTCTGGGTTAAATTATTTAACCGTGGCTCCTGATGACAAAGGCACTGTCTATCATCATGCTTTCTAAAAGCAACACACCAGCATGCAAAAATCCGGGACCTGTGTGTTAATTTTGGTTTGTGATTTTGCAAACTCAAATGGCCTTTGAGTCTTTGCTTCAGATCAAGCTTGAGTTTGGGCAAAATTGCAAATGATGGAATTCTTTATTGTTCATTTCATTGGCATCATGCTTTCTTATTATTTTATTTTGCCTTGACCCATATTCCGTGTTCAGTCCTCGCCACCATCTCTGTTGAAGCTAGGCCTACCAAGGCTATCAACATACATTATGTGGATGCTACTGCTAACTCTAGCCATTATTTGGTTTTTCCTGTGCTTAAATCTTAAATTCTTGTCTTGTACTGGACACTGAGGCAATTGCTAAGGATAGCCTGGTTTTAGGCATTGCCGTAGTGGTAGATTCAACCTTATCCCTATTAACTCTGAACATAAAGCCAAAATCAACGCCCTTAAAAAAAATCCTAGTCTATTTTTCTGCCCATCAGGAGGTGGTTCTGTCAGTAGTCAAACATGGGGTTCTAAAGACAGATATCAGCTTACTGTGAGAGCCTGACCTTCCCATTAGTGGTCAGGATTATCTCTCTTATTAATACTTTATTTATAGGACTACAATGATTATTAAATGATTAATGACATGCAAAGCAATTAGTTCATTGACTGAAACATGGTAGGTCCTCCAGAAATGTTAGCTTGTGTCAATAGTGATACAACATCTCCCTCCAGCCATGTGTTCTGGGTCTTATCTTTAACTACCTTGCTAACCCAGAGAATCTTATGGAAAAATGCTCCATCTAGCCTGGGTATTTTTATAAGAAGGAAGGACGATCTGTGCCATTTAGTACAGATTTATAGACGTCACACCAAATAAAATAAGTACCTGTCAACCCTCCCTGTAAATAGATCTGACACGTCACCATTAGCAAGGCTTATATGGTGGCCTTCAGATCCAGAAAGAAGTCTTCAAGGCCAGGCTAGGTGGCTGAATCATTTCTGAAGAACAGTTGCATAGGCCAACAGCTGAGGAACTTGTGGGAGGAAGGTCTTTTGATCTTATGTAAATGTAGAAGGAGTCTGGACTGAAGCGAGTTTGGTGCAGGGCTGGTCTCTGCAATGTGAAGGCTTCTGGTGTGGCTAAAGTGGGGGAGACGAGAGGCTCAGAGTAAAGGGTATGTGCAAGAAGCCTGGTGGGCAACGTTATCAGCATTATCTGTGGGCCCAGTGGAGAATTTTGGGAAGACTTCAGAAGAGGGAGGCATTCTTACATCTACATTTTAGAAATACCATTGTGGCAGCAAGGTGGGGGATGGGTGGACAGAGAGGCAAGAAAGGTCAGGGAAATCACTCACAAACAAGAGGCAGAAAGCTAAGCAGGGATTAGAAACTGAGCTTTTATGTGTGTGTTTCCTTTTCTTTTCTTCATGCCTCGGACTTCCTTCTTCCCCAGCTTCCTCTTCTCCTTCACTGTATCTAGCTGCTACCTCTTTTCATGTATTTCAAGTAAGGTTTTTTTGTCACACCAAATTAGAAGGTCAGTAGCTGGTGGTTTCATAATGCAAAGGGAGTCTCATAAGTGGATTTTCCCACCCTGACCTCCTCCAGTGATTTAAGAACCAAATAAAGTGAAAGATGGACTCTTCATCAAACCATTGGAACCAAAGTTCCCTTTTACATCTCAAAATATGAGTCAGTCAAACCTTCATAGTAGCGCTGCCTCCATAAGTGTCAGAACCTGGTGGGAAACAGACAGCGGAAAGCTCCTTTTGAAAAACAGAATTACAAGATAATGGTAAGGAGTGAGGATCCAAGCAAGTGCAGATGTGAACAGAGGCCCTTTGCACAGCTTTCACACACAGAGTTTGAGCCCTGAAAACTGACATCTGCGAATTTCCAGATTCCACCTTCCATAGCATTCCAAACTTTAGTCAGATTTCTGTGTCTTCAGATGCTTCCTAAGCAACTGAATGGATACCCTGGCCTGTGGACAGGGATGCTCCTTCCCAGAAATGGACATACCACTTGGTGTCCCCAGCACTACATTTCTTTGAGGCTGTGTTCTGATGAGCTGAACTGGGTTGTTGCCCTTGGTTGGGTGGGTCCTCCCAAGCACCACTCCAAATTCTATGACGACTGCAACAATAAAATGCTATGGGAGATGCATTGCTTCTTGTGTGGCAAGCAGTGTTTGTTCAAAAGCCTATGAGAAACCTTCTGACATATACAGCCCTCAAGCCCAGGACCCCGCAAGTCAGATTAACTGTGACCACAGGGTACATGAGTTGTTATGAGTAACTCTGGGAGAAAGCCACATTTGTTTAAAGTGGGAAATGAGTGGATTCAAATGCTTCTTAAGACAACTGTGATGGCCAGATTGCCATTTCAATAGCCTGTTGCTTGCATGAAGTGTTGTGTGTATGAGTATTTCTGCTAGCAAACAGAAAATATTTCAGTTCCCAATTTAGACTCTTGTCTTCTGTGAGTTCAAAGAATTTGAGCTTCTACATCTCAGCAGGCTCATGTTTTTGTTTCTTTGTGTCCTCAGAGGACTGGGGCTCCATGTCACTTTGCTCTCAGAGGAATTTTGTTGTTGGTAAAGGGTATTTGTGATAATTAGCATCTTTGAAAAATCTAGGAAAATGAGACAATAATAAAAATGAACACAGGCTCGTTTAACTGTCCATTCCATATCTTCCAGCTTTGACTTTCATTCTTGGGTTCTGTCATGAGATCATGGGTATGTAATGAAATCCACCAAAATATACAGTTTGTTCAGTTCTTAGAAATGTACATGCCCAATACTCAGACTAGGATGCAAAACATTTTCTTCACTCTATAAAGTTCTTTTGTGTGCTCTTTCCTTTAGTATCGCTACTACCATTTTGGTTTCTAATCATATAGAATAGTGTTGCCTGTTTTGAAAGTCCTTCTAAATGGGATCGATCATACTGTGAGCCCTCTTCTTGAATTTGTTATTCTTATATTGTGTAGGAATATAGGCATGCATGTATCCGGGTACATGTATGTAGGTCAGAGGATAATTTTCTATAGACAACGTTCTCCTATCTGGTGACTGAACTCAGTTGTTAGACTTGCACAACAAGTGGTTGTTTTGTTTTGTTTTGCTGCCCCATCTCTCTGACCCTATGTGTACTCTGTTTTTTGGTTTGTTCATTACATTTTAAATCATATTTTTCTTTATTCTTGATAACATCATACATGTATAAAAAGAAATTCGATCATATCCACTCTGTATTTTTCCTCTTCTAACTTCCCCTATGTTTTAGTCACTGTTATATTACTGTGAAGGGACACCATGCTCATTGGAGATCAGAAGGCAAGCTCAGGTGCTGTTGATTCTCATCTTCCACCTCATTTAAAGCACCTTGTTTGTCTCTCTTGATAAGTTATCACACATCTTTCATATTTTTTATTTCAATATTAATTATTTTAATAATTAATAAACATTTTGCTAATTTTTAAATGCTGGTTTCTCATTATCTAATTTTTAGGTGTATGAATCCTATGTACCCTAAGAATAAGTTAGATATAATTATTTTGTAAGCTTCATTTGTAAGCTTTTTAAATGATACCTTCCAAACATCACGAGTTTTAAATTTGAGTCCAATTCATGATATTTTCACTTCGACTTATTTATTTTTGTATTCAAAGACATATTTTTCTGTCACAAAATTGTTGTGGTTTTCTTCAAAATGTTTTATAATTTAAATAATTGAATTTGGATCCATGATTCCATTTTGAAATTATTGTTATGGATGGTGTGAGGCACCCCATTCAAAAACAGTACGTTGTTTCAGTGTCATCTTTTGAAGAATCACTCTTTTAAAAACATTTTCTTAAATTATTTATTTTATGTATATAAGTATTTACCTTCATATATGGGCATATGTCTGGTGCCCATAGAGGCAACATGAGGGCATTATATCTCCTGGGACTGGTTGTGAGCTGCTATGCGCATGCTGGAGACTGAACTTAGGCATGCTGCACGAGCAACAAGTGCTCTTAAACAAGGAGCCATCTCTCCATCCATAAGACTATTTTCAACTCACTAAATTACTTCAAACAATGGTTGAAATCGGTTAACTCTATTATAGGAGTTGGTGTATTCTTATTGTATTTAACTATTCCAGGTCATTTTCTATCAAGAATAAAAATAAAAAAATAAAGTGTGTGCATTTGTGTGTGTGTGTGTGTGTGTGTTTTGCAGGTATGCACACACTCTCACATGTGAATGCAGCTGCCTTCAGAGGCCAGAAGAGGGACTAGATACCTCTGGAGCTAGAGTTAAATGGTTGTAAGTTGCCAGACATTGGATCTGGGAACCAACTTTTGCAAGAGTATGTTCTTCTAACCATTGAGTAATCTGTCCAGCTCCCATATTCTAGGTCTCTTAAAATGGAAATATTACCATGTTTTGACTACTGCTGCTTCATAGTAAATATTGAAGTCAGATAGTGTAAGTCCTATAACATTCATTTCTTTCTCAAGAAGTGTTGGCTAATATGCATCCTTTACATTTTGATGAATTTAGAAAATGTCAATTTCTGAAATACTGATGGTAGAATTTTGGTGGGGGTTGTAGCTTGATTGTCTTGTTTCTTTTTCCTGTGAGATATATATATATATATATATTCAGTTTCAAGGTCAGATATATTTGGCTAAATCTATCTCTGAGTGATATATATGCTTTGGCTAAATTATAGATTTTATTATTTTCCTGATGTCATCTCCCACTTCATTTATAGTAAATAAAGTGCAATTGTTTTTATAGATGTTGCCAAATTCATTTATATTAAAGTTTGAGTGTACATTTATGTATTTTTTTCATACATAATTAGTAATTGGTTGTGGTTGGGGGGGTCAGTTTCGTCTATTGTCTTTGGTTCTGGTGTACATATCCTTTTTATGTTTTGCTTGCCATATAACATTGCCTTGAATTAGGGCTTTGAGGTTGCTAGACAAATGCTCTACCACTGACCAAACTCCAACCCCCAGTATCGACTTCTTTTTTTTATTGCTATTGCCTAAATGCACACAGTTCTTTGAATTCTCTCTTTTTGAATGAAAATCCATATATCATAGTTTGATCAAAGTTTTCCCTTCCCAAATTTCTTTTTCTTTTCTTTCTCCTCATCCTCTTCTCTTCCTCTCCCTCTTCTTTTTTTCTTTCTGAGAAAGGGTTTGCATTATAGCTCTGGCTGTCCTAGAACTCTCTATATAAATCAGACTGCCTTTGAACTCACAGAGATGCACCTGTATCCATCTGTCAAGTGATGGGATTAAAGGTGTGTATCCTTATACCTGGCTTCCAATATGGATTTTTAGTGAGCAACTTTTAGAAGTTTGCAATCATTTAGTATTTGATATTGAAGATTGTCTGCTTGTGACCCCTTTTCTCCGTTGCTGTTGCTAGCTCTATCATTATTTTCAGGAACATTAGAAATATGTCTGAATACAAATCTTGTTGGTTCCATGTTGTCTTTTAAACATTTCTCCAGTTTGTGTCACCCTTACCCCCCTTTCGTTTCAGCAATGATGTCTTTCCCTAAGGGACAGCTGTTGACTTCTTAATAGTCAGGGGAAGTCAAGTTTATCAGATTTGATGCTCAAAGTCCCCAAGATAGATTTCTCTTTTCCTTTTAGAATTGTCTTAAGCTTTAGTTCTTACAATTAGATTTGTGAGCATTTCAGAAGCTTTATGCACACATGCATACATACTGTTTCTTTAATTCACAAGCCCGGTTCCAATTTTCCTGGGTACATTTAGCAGCACTGTAAATATATAGTTAATTTGTAGTTCTGGTGTTTGGATTGGGTGAGAAACAGATATACCACTACAGATCCCCATGCATACGGCCTTTTGGCTTGAATGGTAGGGAAATACAACAGTAGAAATCCAAGCAGTAGCTCTTGGAAGCTTTAAAAAAGAATTCCTGAGGGGCTGGAGAGGTGGCTCAGAGGTTAAGAGCACTGACTGCTCTTCCAGAGGTCCTGAGTTCAAGTCCCAGCAACCACATGATGGCTCACAACCATCTTTAATGAAATCTGATGCCCTCTACTGTCCTATAGGATATATGTAGGCAGAATACTGTATACATATAAATAAATAAATCTTTTTTTAAAAAAAGAATTCCTGAGGTCCCATGGAAATAATATCAGTTCTGTGCCAAATTCAGCTTCAAGGATATGTTACCACTGCCTCCCATTTTTCCTTTAAATAAGAGGAAATGAAAATAGAAATAGTGTGTAAGAGTGAATTGGTTAAATTAGCAAATAGCACTGACATGAAGAACTAATCACTGAGGATAATGTTGCAGAATAAATAGTCATTGGTATAGTGTCCATGAATATTTTTGAAAGGCAAATTATAAAATCTAACTTTTAAGTTGATTGTCTTTTGACCTCTCTCCGGACACCTGAATGGTTATAATTTATTCCAGGTAAGAACACTTATTTGTATTTGTTTAGTTTCGTACATTGAGCTTGTTTTCCAAGAAAGAGAACATAAAATCCCTGCCTTCAGAAGAATGAAAAGTGTGAGGGAACAGGAAGCCTTGAGGTTAAATCAGCAGCAGATGTCCCTGCGTAACAAACGAGGACCTTTATGTCTTTGTGGATGACAGAAGACACAATCAAATATGTCACAAAGTTTCTAAAAAAACACAGTTCTTTTACATTAAACAATTGTCAATTTGATTTCATTTGTCTATTTTGCCGGATGACTAAGCAAATGAACACGTAGTTCTTTTCATGAGCATTGAGACAGCTGCGCTCCGTGTGCCGTTGCTTGCCTATAGACCTGTGATCCCAATACTGAGAGATAGAAGAGGGTCAGGAGTTCAAGATCATTCGCAGCTACATACCCAGCTCAAAGCCAACCTCAGCTCTCTGACACCACCTCAAAGAGATCATAAAAGAACTTAGAAGTTGGAAAAATAACAGAGAAGTGGCACTATGCAGAATAGTTCTCTCACTGTCCAGCGCCAGTGATTTGAGTCACTTTTATTAAATGCACATCAGATGGGTAATATTTCTTGCCTCTCATGTAGGTGTGCAGACTTAAAGAAGCACCCATTGACAGACAAGACTCCAGTTGAACTGGGGGATTTGACCATTGTATACTTCCTGGTGTTTTATAGTCACAGACTCAGATTATGACAGGAAAAGACTTTTCTAGATCTTTTTAGATCAGGGCATACCTGTCACTCAAAGAGAAGCCTGCAATGATTCTGTCAGGTACTCCTGTGCCTCCAAGGCCACTGTCCTTGGGATTTAAGAAGCAGAGAATACATGTGGCTCTTCACTGAGCTAAGAACCCCACAGGAGAGTTTAGGTCCTAGGAACTTTGGTCTTCTGGATCAGTTGAGAAGCAAAAGGAAGTGCTGAGAAGGCAACAAAGTCAGGATTGATGTCCCTGGAACCAACTCTATTCTGAAGGTAAAACTGGTATTCTCCCTCTCATTAAGCTATTTCATTCAAGTTCTTAATTCTACAGCTTTTAACTGAACATTCATATCGTAAGTAATATGTTTGCATTAGACTAAATGGTCCAAATGAATATTATTTTAATTTTCTAGGGATTCCAAAACAAATGACCACAAACTGGTGGATCTAGGAAAAGAGAATATATGCTCTTCGATTATAGAGACTAAATATAATGGTTGTCTGAGTTAGACCATGCTCCATCTGAAGTCCAGAGTAAAGACTCCTTCCCACCACTTCCTAGCTTTTAGTAGCTCTTCGCCATCCTTGATCATCCTTGACTACTCTAGTCTCTGCCTCCATTGTCACACACGCTTCTTTCCTCTTGCACTTAGGCCCGTTTATCTTCATTCCATTGATTTGAACGGTATCAGTCACTAGACAAGACCATCTTAATTGCATTTGCAAAGACCCTACTTCAAAATAAGGTCATGTGAACAGGTACAAGGAGTTTGGTCTTGAACATTTCCTTTGGGCAGTCAGAATTCAACCTATTACAAGCTTACATCCCGCCCCCCGCAAAAAAAAAATTCGCTGTTTAAGTATTCTTCCTTGGGCTATTTCACTAGCCTCAGACTTAGTCACTTCTGCACTTCTGAGACATCTATATTGTATTTTGTTCATCAGATGTCTCAGAGAACCCCTTAGGCCTGTTCTCTAGAATTCATAATGGAGATACTGGTTTACTACTTTCATAAAAACAGGATGTTCAATTCCAGTTTCCAAAAGAGGCAGAACTCTGACAGTGCTTGCAGGGAAATAGGATGAGAGGGGACGGTGGAGAGATTAAAGGAAGATGAAGCTCCTGGTCATGGAGCTATCTAGGACAGAGACCAGATGACCTAGTAGAAGATGATGGTATAAAGGGGAACCAAGAATCTGAGTTTGAGTCTAAACTGAAATGTGACAAGTCTGTGCTAGGGGTAGACGTGGTTGGATTTCCAGCAGGAGCTGAAAAACAGGACCCATCTTGCTGGGAAAAGAAACTTACCCAGTCCCCATCTGTTAGCTTCCTATCACTGTGAGGTAAATTTGTTCAAAATCTCCCCATTTCTTCTACTAAAACCCATTCCAGCTCTCATGATGTCTTTTATGAACTACTAAACCTCCTTTTACCCCTCCCCTTACACCACCCTCCTTATTCACCTCAACAATTAAAAGCCACAGATTGCCGTGTGATCTGGCTTCTCCCCACACACTTTGTGCCGTTGTACTTCCAAGTATCCTGCTTTCTTCACGACCTTCTTACACATCCAACTCCTTGGCACCTCTAGACCTTTTCACGTATTGTTTACACAGCCTGGAACTCTTCCCCTCCACCCCTTACCAATGCATGCCTCTTGACCTTCCATCTTTGAAACAACGTGCTGCAATGCTCCAGTCTAAATTGGTATTTTTCCATTTTTTAATGTTAAAATATTTTATAAAACTCAAATCTGAAAATTCTAAGGCATTAATATGCAAAGTAAATTGTACATAGCAAAACCAGGAAATAAATAATAGAGTTGGGCCAGATAGCAACACAGCAAGGACAATTTGTTTTAAGAATACAAAGAAGAAGGGAATGTACCCCAAACCAAATAATGTTCTGTATACAAGTTAAAAAAATCAATTTATTGATTTAGTCTTTGAATGTCTAATGCTCTGCCTGGATTCAAACTCTGGTTAGCTGGCATTTCTCTGGAAGGTGTGATATTTTTTATCTCTCATGCACTTTTATTTTCTTCATTTTACTAATTACTACTTGAAATGATCGAACTCATTTATTTCAACGATTCTCAAATGATCTCTCTTACCTTTGTGCTATAGGGCACATTTACGCATTCCTGTAGATCTTGTTATTATAACTAAGATAAAGAGCGCTACTGACAGCAAGTGGAAAAAAGGCCTATAAGAAGTTCCTATAAAAGTTCCTATAAGAAGGAACTGTTCTGCCCTGAGTACCAATAGTATCAAGGTTGGGGAGTCTTGATTAATTGATTGATACTGTATTCTCTATCTTCACTATTATACTTCTCTTTTTGATGTACATCCTAAGAAAGCAGAGGCTTGGTCTGACTTGCATTATGCTCACCCCTTTCTCTTGTTACTAGAAAAAAATGTCCCAACAAGGATTGGTGCTCACAAAGTAATAGTTTAATAGGTTCATTAAATCATTTAGTAGTCTAAAAATAAAATGCTAAAATTATATTCTCATGATTAGAATTTCTATTTTAAAACTTTATGGTATTCAGTGATTTTTAAATAATATAATTTTATTTTTAATTTTCAAATATGCAAAACTTATTTTAATTTTTGGTTATCTTGCAATTGTCTCTTTAAAGAACCTATTTTATTTTTTTCAATTGAGGATGAATTGGTTTTTAACCTAGTCTATTAATAATTTTTTATTTATTAAAAGGCTACAAAGATTATATAGAGACTATTCCTGCATATCTCTGTCATGTTTTGAATAATAATGGCCCCCATAGGCTCATATATATGTAGACTTGTTAGAGTATGTGTCTGTGACCTTGTTAGAGGAAGTGAGTCACTGAGAGTGAGCTTTGTGGGTTCAAATGCCCATGCTAGTCTTAATCTCTCTCTCTCTCTCTCTCTCTCTCTCTCTCTCTCTCTCTCTCTCTCTTTCTCTCTCTCTCTCTTTGCCATTCTTCTTATGGATCAGGATGTAGCTCTCAGCTATTCCTTCAGCACCACATTTGCCTACCTCCATGCTCTCCACCATGCTGATAATGAACTAACCTTCAACTATAAGCAAGCCCCCAATTATATGCTTTCTTTTAAAGGAGTTGCCTTAATCATGGTGTCCCTTCATAGAAATAGAACAGTTGGTAAGTCAATCTCACACTTGTTTTTTTTCTTCTAATGTTATCATTTTAGAGACATTTTCTTATTCTTCTTGTTGGCAACACCTTCCAAAAAGACTCAGTCCTTCCTACAAGATAAAATTATAATCTGATATGATTAGAGAATCCCATATTTGCAAATGAAAAGAACGGAAGGCGTCTTGGGGTTAGATAGAAGTATAGAAACTTTGATGTTTCCTGAGTCGATACGTAACACATGAGGTTCATTGCAAAATGAAGCACGGAGATCTTTGCTGGAGATTATTAAGAATTTCAAGATTGTGGCAGCATCACATTGAACTCAGCATGGAGCCCTTTGAGTGTAACATCCTGAGAGATTGATTTCACAGCTGCTTGCCTGTGAAGTAAACCCTTGCTGTTCCTACCTATGGTTCAACTTCCTCTATGGTCCAAATACTCTGTAAGCTAAGAGAAAGTCTCTGCACTACTGAGCAAGATCTACTCTTCCGTGAGTTTTTTTTTTGAGAGCAAAGTCACAAACTCTGCAACTTCCCTCCTTCTAAATATTAATTCATAAGACTTTGAACTGAGGACAATGGTATCTGCTGAAATGGCAGCAGATCTAATTCTAAAATAACATCCACATTAACTCATACAAGCTGATATTTTCTTTGCAAACATTGTGTTTGTTTTGAGCATCTTCCAGTAATACTTACAAGTAGCCAAGAATTCTTGAACTCTTAGAATCTGTACCTAATGCCCAGAGGCTTTCTTAACCAAGTTTACCCATTTAACTTGTCCAAATGGGACACTTTCACAGGGGAATTCATCATCTGGTCACTTCTGGTGAAATTATAAAAGGTTCTGTGAGGAAATCAGTTGTGACAAATCTTGGTAAATTGGGACTTTGAAGTATATGAAAAATGCACAACTGGGAATTGATTTACCTTCATTCATTGCTTACTTATCGAACTGCAACAGATTGCATTTTGAAATTTTATAACACAGCGTTCATTCATAGTATTTTCTTGGCTGTGCTAACCAGATAGCTATGCATTTAGGGCCTATGATTATACAGAACCCACTTTTCCTTCTGTACTGGATCTGGTAATGGATCCTTCTGTATATACAATATAGATAATGGCTCAACTATGGGACAGCATCGGATCATGATGGAGGAAGGTCATTGGTTAAATAATAAAGAAACTGCTTGGCCCTCATAGGTTAGAACATAGGTAGGTGGAGTAAACAGAACAGAATGCTGGGAGGAAGAGGAAGTGAGCAGATGCAGGGCAGCTCCTCTCAGGGGCAGACGCAATGAAGCAAGCCGCCAAGTCAGACATGCTGAATCTTTCCCGGTAAGACTGGTTTCTCATAGATTATTAGAGATGGGTTGATCGGGATATGAGAATTAGCCAGTAAGGGCTAGAGCTAATGGGCCAAGCAGTGTTTAAAAGAATACAGTTTGTGTGTCGTTATTTTGGGGCATGAGCTAGCCATGCGACCGGGAGCTGGGGCGGCAGGAACACAGCCCGCAGCTCCTTCAACAGGATCAGGTGGAAAAAATGCACTCAGCTTCCTCTCCAGGCTCTTTTGAGTCACAGTTGTTTCTCCACTGACTTCTACGAACTGACTTTCACTGATAGCAAATGGGTAGGTGACCGATGAGAATGTCACTGGGACAGCCTTGTTCTGCACTTATTTTGTTCCCTGTATATGGTTGTTGTGTGCAATTATGTGGATACCTATTAATTTACACTTGCTGCTCTTGACTTTAGTCCCTGAGTTTCAAAAAAGTAATTGTCCTTTGAAGTTATATTTTAGTGGATTCATGTTGTTAGATGTCAGCAATAGATTTGAGTTGAGAAACCCTTGAGATGATTATTTCAACATTTTATGGATGGTTATACAGGTATAAATGCATTTCAAAATATTATTTTTTTATCAAATTGACTTGGATTTTGTAGAAAACAGAAGAACAAAAATAAAAAGGTTTTAAGATATAGAATTGTTTTAAAATTGCATTGAATTGTTTATCCTTATCATCATCAGATTTTAATCTTTTTTTCTGAGGAATAAAACCATCAGTTTTGGAGACATCCAGATATTCCTCAAAGAATGATGATGTGGTCACATAAAAGATATTACTTTCTAGACTTAATTGTCTTTGTGTCTCAGACAATTCCACCTCCTGTACCTCTACTGTAGGTACCTACACTTATCACACTTCTGGAGGCTGGGAAGTCCAGGAGTCCAAGAGAGCAGTTTCAACAGTTTGGGTGTCTAGACTGTAATACCATCCATGAGGCTGCATCCATGTGGTCCAGCCGTCTCCCAAAGGCCCCTCAGAAGTATCATCATGTTGTATATTGTGTATAGAATGAATATTCTATAATAACACTATGATATAATTAGTATCAGGTCTGTGTTTGAGATTTTGTTGGGGAGAAATAGTCTCAAATTGGAAAATAAATGTTGATTTGAAAATTTTTACTATGGTCATTTTAGATTTTGAGTGTTTCTTCTATTAAATATGAACAGTTTTATTAGTAGCTTTTTTAAAACTAAACCAGCGATCCAAGATAAATGTCTTTTCAAAGTACCACTTTTACTAAATATTTAGGAGGCAACAAGTGAAATTCATGGTTAAGAAAAAAAGAAGGCATAAGTAGGGCATGAGAAGACACACAGATTCAAGAAACCAATGGGTTAGGAGTCAATGTAAAAAGGAAGGTTGCAGAATTTTGGAAGATTGATGTGAAATACAGTAACAGAAACTAAGCTGTATTTTTCATAATTTCTTCAAATCATCCTTCAGATGACTGATTTAGCTATACTTAATTTGCTTTCAAAGCTGTTTATTGTCTCTTTGCTTTTATTTTGTATGATTACTGCAATAGATCATATGCAATATGCATATGCAATACAAATGCATAAATATTATGTGTACAACTTAACAAATTTTAGCCAAATAGCACCATTCATGTGACTACCATCCTGATGAATTAAATTCTG
The DNA here is from genome assembly GCF_950005125.1 of Chionomys nivalis. Lineage (NCBI taxonomy): Eukaryota > Metazoa > Chordata > Mammalia > Rodentia > Cricetidae > Chionomys > Chionomys nivalis. The sequence goes on along the minus strand of NC_080112.1, from coordinate 126,331,290 downwards.
GTATCCTATAAGCTTCTTTAGAGCACAATACTGAAGTATAAATCTCTCCCCTCCAAGGTAAACTATTATGCTAACATCTATCACTATAGATTAGTTTTGCTCATTTTTGTACTTTACATAAATAGTTACTCTGTCTTGCTTCTTTGCTTTATCATGCTTAGGGAATATCAATCCAATGCTTTATACACACACACATACACATATGTACACACACACACACACATATTCTTCTTGTTGCACTGTGACATTTAGGCTACTGTGCAACCCATAATATACCCACTCAGCTCTGGATGAGCTTTAGAGCTGTTTACTCAGTCAGGATTTGAGGGAAGAAATTTTCTGAACTTTGGTTGGAGTGTGGGTTGTTCATCGTTCTTAGAATGATGTATGTCTCAGTATTAAGGGAAGGAATGTCCTATTCAGTTTGTCACTATGGATAAACTTGACATTTGTGTTTTGTCCTCACTAGTCCTGTTATGCCAGGAAAGCGCTACTCCAGGTCACTAGGTGCAATAAATGACTGCAAAGCAAGCATTGGCTGGAGGGCTACAATGTCCTCTCTGAATATTTTGAGACCTAAGTGTTTCTTAGTTCTCTTATCCACTCATGCGTAACTTCAACAGAGTTGTAAAATATGCTATTTAACATTCCTAGTTGTTTTCCATTGACGATTAGTCTGGTTGTTTATTCTGTCTCTCTGAAAGAAACATATGTGAGCATGGAATTTTAATAAGATACTCATTCATCTGTGAGATTGATGTGTCTATTATGCAACTTATCAAAATGAGGCATGTTAATATTTATTCCTCCATATTATTTCTTTATATTTTTTGAATTTCATATGTGAGTACTGAATTTCGTAATTGTCATCCATCCCTGTATTCCCTCTGACTCCTTCCCCACAGCTTTCTTACAAACTCATGACCTCGTCTGTATGTATTGTTGTTACAACATACTGAAACCATTTGGCTTTGCTTGTATGCATGCACATGTGTTTGGGGCTGACCACTTGGGATGGACTATCCTACCAGGTGAATCCATTCCTTAGAGGGAACTGATTCTCTCTCTCTCAGAAGCCATTGATTGCCTGTTCCTCTTCATCTGTGGGTAGGGACTTGTGAAATTTTCACAATCTACATTGGCATGGCATCATGCAGGTCATGTTTAAGAAATCATATTGTTGAAATTTCACATTCCTTAAACATTTCTGTAAAGATATGAAAGATGATAATTTTACAAAAATTCTTTTCTTCTAGTTTTGTTTGTGGAAAGTCAATAGTTTATTTCAAATGTTTGGACTTGACTCTTTTTAATTCTTCTAGTCCCAGAAGTCATCTTGGGCAATTCAGATGAAATAGTTTTCAGGAACTACTTTCTAATACACAGTTGAGGTAGGCCTTTATAGCTTTTCAACAATGGGAGTGCAGGGGAAAGTGCAGAGGATGAAATGTCTATTGAAAAAGATGATTGTTAGTGTTGGGGAGGCTCAGGGAAAGTGCTGCACAAGCTGGAGAAGCTGCCTGCCTTTAGCACGGATCTGAAAAAGCTCAGTGTGTAAAAACACGTTTCATATGGTTCCTGACAGGTGGGCAGTGATTGGCTGTTTCATGGAGAATGAGGAAGAACCATGCGCATTGTGTGAGTTCATATAAGTGGTTGAGTCTGTTTGCAAGCTCCATTCATAGATACCAACTTTTACCATCAAATATGCCTGTCACTGACTCCATGTGACCACTGAATACTTGGCTCCTGAACTGCAGCTGCTGAACTTAGTTTTATACAAGTGTAATAAAGGAAAATTTAAATGTGGAAACTGATACTATGCTCCCTTTTCAGAAATCATTGACCATGGGAATCTATGTTTTCAACCATACATTTTTGTAAAATAAAAATCAAGATCAATATTTGTACACTTTTTCTTAGCCAAGAAAGATGAGATGAAGTATTTCTAATGAAAATTGATTGTCTCAATTGAAATGTGCTGTACCGATGTAAAATATATCCCCAATGCATAGTGGGTTTTTTTTTATATATTGATTTCATGTCAAAATGATACTGTTTGGGATATTTGAGTTAAATGAAATACACACCTTATTTTTACATTTTCATTATGGCTGTGGGAACATTTTAAATTATACATGTAGATTGTATCATACTGCTATTGGACAGTGCTACCCTAGAGACAAATATGGAGCATACAGGGAACTTTTTGCCAGTTACTTTATTTCTCTCAGCTAGAAACTCTATACTTTCTATGGCTCTTACTCCATCCGGGGGTTGGCAGGACAATATCAGAGTTACATGTAAAGTTCCTGCTAGTTCAATAACAAATAGCTCAATGACTACATATTGATCCTTGTATTTAAAGACATAAATACAGCTATGTAGAAAAGGGACAGAGACTGTATGTCTGGTTGACTTAGACAACAATAATAGCAAATAAATAGCAAAGATGACTACAGACTTATCAATTGGTGAGCTGTAAAGAAGGTTCTGTGGTGCACTGGCACGCAGGAATGAAAAAGGAGAAAGAAGACAGGTGAACACTAGGAGTATTCAGCCAGAGAATTGACCTAGGCTTGGCAGGTTGTTCTTACTGTGCTGTGTTCTCAAACACTGGCTTCAGATGTGAGGCCAGGTTACTGTTCTTTCCTGCACTGGCAGAATCACATATCTGAAAGAGATGGCTGCTCCAATTCTTTTTCAGCCAATTTTGGGGCTTGATAGAAAGAAGTAGAAGAGAAATTACTCATAAATGTCGTTGTTTTTCTGTACACAATCCTTTTTGTGGTTACAGGAAAAGGGGCAGTTTTCTAAAGATAAGTCTGTAGAAAATGAACAGTAAATAGAAAGAGAACCAGGATTGGGGAAAAAACTGGAAAATTCTTTGACTTTGCAGTTGAACTTGTTTGACCATTACTGTAGATAAGAAATGAGGAGTCTGTGGCCAAGAGTTGTTCATTTTATAAACAGGTAAGAACAGCCTGTGCCTTTTCCTCTCTAATTAGAGTTTGTGGGTATTTGCTTGAGGCTTCAGACATCTGTTTCTTTTGCCTTTTGATATGTTGTTATGTGTACATCTTATTTACTTGTGATTCAGTTTCCGTTTTCACGTCTGTGTCTGTGTGCTTTAGACTGGCAGTAAAATTAATCCCATGATCTTAATATGCTAAACAGGAAAGGCTCAGCAAGATGCATTTGTATTGGATGCACGGCAATTTGTTTTAAAATAAAGAGAAGTTAATACTTCCTGCTGGCTTGGAGCTTTGCAAATATCTGCTTTGGGATGAAATTCCCTCCTCTTCCTAGAACACATGTTTCTCATTCAAGATGGTTGTTGCTCTCACAGCCATTACAGCCATATTAGAGGCAATGGAGGAATGTCTGTGTTGCTGGATTTCTGAGAAGCTTCCTTAAAGGTTTACCATTGGATCCTTTTCAGAAATCTGCTCACATTGTTGTCCAGGATTTGCTGACCAGAGTCTAGTGACATTTTATTAACTGGGTGTGCTGAATAGTATTATGCCAACTTGAAACAAATTAAAGTCATCTGAGAGGTGAGAAGCTCATTTAAGAAAATGTCTCTATACCATGGGCTGTACTCTAGGCTCTAGAGCATTTTATTACTTAGTGATCCATCAGGGAGGGCCTAGCCCACTGTAGGTGATATGGAAGTGAAAGTCAAATAAGCCCTTTCCTCCCCAAGTTGCTTTTGGTCATGGTTTTTAATCACAGTTATAGAAACACTAACTAAGACATCAGGAGAAATAGAATTTACAAAATGATTATACGTTGACTAAACATGATGTCTTCCCCAAATGACAGTGGATAAACTCGAAACAAATAAGGACAGTAAATAAGCAAGAGTCCTGTAAACATAGCCCAGGTAGTGGGTCACCTTGAATACGTGCTCTGCCCACAGGGCTGCTGGTCATTTTAGTTTTCTGAGCAACTGCTCAGTTTCATTTAGACCCAAAAGTTTCATGTTGAGTCCGCTTACAGCTTACTCCTGTTCTGCCCAGCTATGATGGGATTTTCCATTTCCTGTCCTTCCCAGCACTCCATTAGTTTATTGTGTGTCCATGGAGCTAATCTCTGGGTCTTTGTGTCAGCACTGCATGAGTGGTTATCCATGTTTGAAAAAAGGGTTGACTTTGAATGGCAAATCCAATTCAGCTTGAGACAGGATGCTTTGTGGGAGGAACACGGAGGCAGAAACAGAGTAAACAAGATCGATCCTTTGTACTAATGGAACAGTGGTGTGTAGACTCCTGTAACTCCTCACCTTTGGGGCAGAGATCCACTGAAAACCAGAGGGTGGGGGGCTGATGGCATACAATTTATACTGTGGAATTGATATTTAAGTTATGATTGTACTCTTTCATACAATGTCTCTGGACCTTTTGGGGACTCCCTTTCCTCCTTTTATGCACCTGTTCACCTGCTTTCTTTTTCTGAGCAACCATAAATGAATTCAAGGTAGACATATTTGCATGTTACATAACTCTCTTGCTGCTTAGACCATTGAACTCCACAATGCTACTTTCCACACTACTCAGGTCCTATCTATAGGACTCAGGTCCTATAGGTAATACAGTCATGAACTAAATGCAGGAAGAACAATGCCACGGATGGTAGGCTCTCAAATTGCCACCATCATTCAATATAAAGATGGATGTCCAGATTTCAGGCTGAGACAGATGATGCATTGTCGACAACTCCAACTGGCAGTGTGAACCTGGGAAAGTGGGGCCCCAAACTAAGGCGGACTAAAGTCTCATGCCATAGCAAATGTATTCAGCAATTTGTACTCCATGGGTTAAGAGTCATATGAGAGAAGAGTCCAGTCCCAAGGATAAGCCACGTGTCTTGGGCAAGCTGAAAGTGGCAGAAACAATAGTCAGATGTAATGAATAACGTAAAGTAAACTCATTCCTATCTGCTGCACCTGGGAGGGACACAAAAGTACATTCCAAGAACAATTCTGTGATTCTGAATAAACTGAGGTTTTTTTTTTTTTTTGGAGTTTTCTCACAAGCACTCAGAATTCTCCTCATAGGGCTCCATTCTTGGACCGTATTCCAGTGATGCATCCGTTCTTCTTTAATTTGAGAGTTTTGTTCTTTTCAAGAGAGGGATTCACTCTGTAGGTTCGACTATCCTGGAACTCACTCTGCAGATCAGGCTAACCTTGAACTCACAGAGATCTGCCCACCTCTGCCTCTGGCTGGGACTAAGGGTGTGGACCACTATGCCCAATGCACTTTTTTCTTTTTTAAAGACCTATTTATTTTTTTATGTATCTGTATGTCTGTGTGCTATGTGTTCATAGCCCACAGAGGCCAAGAAAGAGGGCATCTGATCCTGGGCATCTAGAGTTACCTAAGACTGGGATCCTCCACATAGGTGCTAAGAATTGAAACTAGACCCTCTGGAAGAGCAGATGGTACTCCATTACGGAGCCATATCTCTAGATGCAGATAATATATTTCTCTTAAATTTTTGTATTATTTGAAACAATTTTTAAATTTAAATGTATTTTGATCATCTTCTCCCCCTCCTTCAAGTCCTTCCAGATCCTCTTCCCATCCCTACCCTACCAATTTTAGGTTCTTTCTCAAAATAAACCACCAAAACCCCCAAACCAAACAACAACAAAAAAACCAATACAATGACAAAACCCTCCAAAATGAAAAAAAAAAACCCAAAATGAAACAATATCTGAAATGAAAGAAAAATAAAAAACACCAAACTATAACCAAATAAAAGCTCTCTCTCTCTCTCTCTCTCTCTCTCTCTCTCTCTCTCTCTCTCTCTCTCTCTCACACACACACACACACACACACACACACACATACAAACACACCCTAAAACAAAATAAACCCCACCCCTGGCCCCACCTATGGAATACATCATATACTGATTCACTACTCCTGAATATGAGGCCTGCCCTGGAGTGCCCGATATACCCAGTTGTCACTTTATTGGAGACAACTGATTTTCCCTCTCCCAGCTGGTATAAGTGAGCTCAGTTGTTAACCTTTTCTGTACTGGCTATGTTTTTGTACATTCATTTTTTAATATAACAATATATAATAAGTTGGAAAACTATTACATGGACAAACCAGCAGAAGAAAAAGTTGCCCAAGAGAAGGCATAAGAATCAGAGACCCACTTTTTCCCACACACATGAATACCATAAAAGTACTAAACTGGAAGCCATAATATACACACAGAAACCTAGTGCAGACCCATAAAGGCCCAGTGTGTGTTGCTTCAGTCTTTGTGAGTTCATATGAGATTTGCTCATGTTCATTTTGAAACCCATGTTTTTCTTGGTGTTCTCCATCTCGTCATCCACCTCGTCTTCTACAGGGTTCTCTGATCTACAGGGTTCTTTGATGGAGACATCCCACTGAGGCATGAGCGTCAGAAGGTCTCTCAATCTCTGAATAATGTCTGGCTGTGGGGCTCCATATTTGTTCCCATCTGCTTCAGGAGAAAGCTTCTCTGACATTAGCTCAACAAGGCACTGATTTATGAGTGTTGCAGAATATCTTTGGGAGTCATTTTAACACTAGATTTTTTTTTCGTTTTTAGACAAGCATAATTTGGTTTTTATCCTAGGTCCCTGAGCTATCTAGTCTTAGGTTCTTGGTCACCAAAGTAGTGTCAGGTATGGCTTCCATCTCATGAAGTGGGCCTTATGTCAAATCAGTCATTTTAACTGGGCGGTGATGCACATGCCTTTTATCCCAGCACTCCGGCAGAGGCAGGTGGATCTCTGTGAGTTCAAGGCCAGCCTGGTCTACAAGAGCTAGTTCCAGAACAGGTTCCAAAGCAACACAGAGAAACCCTGTCTTGAAAAACCAAAAGGAGAAAAAAAATCAGGCATTGTTTAGTTACTCCCACAAGCTTTGTGCATTGCGCTAGCATATCTTGCAGGCAGAACAGATGGTAGATAAAGTGACTTGCTTGACACATTTATCTTTCTCTTGTGAGAGTGTGTAGGGTATGTTCCTTTACAAAAAGACACCAGAACATAGGGGTGGAGATTCTATGTAGGCACAAATTGACTTGTTCATGATCAATGCGTTGTGTAGCTGTTGTTTTCAGCAATGGGGGCCTTGCTGTCAGTTTGTGGAGAGTAACCTATAGCCTTGGCAACAGCCTGGGTTGTTGTTTGGAGATCCCCCATTGGACCCCTTTGACCAACAACCCAATGAGATGTAACAGAAGCTTCATTTTGTGATAAGAGATGGCCACTTGAGACTCTGTCTTCTCATTATTTTGCATTTTCATTTAGATTGTCTTCATATATATGCATATATTTTTGTAATTAAGTTTCCAGTCTTAACTCCTCAAATGCCCCCTTAATTTTAGCTGTCTTTCCATGTATTCTCTCCCACAAACCCCCCTCTCCCACTTGATATTTCTCATTCCATCCTCTCCAAACTAATCATAACTATTTATTCCATTTCTCTATTTAATGAGATATATCTGTTTCCTCTACTCCCTTATGCTATACTTATCCTCTGTGCTTTTATGGATTGTAGCTTGATTATCATTGACTTAACAGCCAATATCCACATAATAAGCCAATATATGCCATATTTGTCTTTCTGAGTCTGAGATCATGACAATCTTTTTCTGGATCTACCTATTTGCCTACAAATTTTATGATGCCACTTTTTAAAGGCGAGAGTAACACTCCATTGTGTAAATGGACCACTTAGGTTGTTTCTAATCATGAATACAGCACCAGTGAACACAGTTGAACAACTGTCTTTGTGGTAGGACAAAGCATTCTTTGGGGATATACCCAAGTGTCGTACAGCTGGATCTTGTGATAGGTCAATTCCCAATTTTCTGAGGAATTGTCATATTGATTTTCATAGTGGTTGTGAAAGTTTTTACTCCCACCAGCAGTGGAGGAGTGTTCTCCTTGCTCCACATCATCGTCAGCATGGGCTGTCACTTGTGTTGTTGATCTCAGCCATTCTGAGAGGTAAAAGATAGAAACTCAGTGTTGTATTGATTTGCATTTCCCTGATGGCCAAGGATGGTAAGCAGTTCTTTAAGTGCTCCTTAGCCATTTGAGAGTCCTCTTTTGAGAATTGTCTGTTTAGATCTATACCCCATTTTAACTGGGTTATTTGCTTTCATAATATCTAGTTTCTTGAGTTCTTTATATATATTGGGTATTAGCCCTTTACCAGATGTTGAATTGGTGAAAATCTTTTCCCATTCTGTAGGCTATCACTTTGTCTGATTTACAGTGCACTTTGCCTTACAGAAGCTTCTCAGTTTTATGAGGTTCCATTTATTAAATGACCTTGGTGCCTGTGCTAATGGCAAAGACAGAGCAGAAGAAAACAGTGGAAAAGCAGGCTCATAAATTGCCATGGACATCTCTTCTGCACTGAGATTGTGGTTTCAGCCATACGGTGTTGCGGGAGGTCCTTCCCTGCTATTGGCTGGAGGAGCGGAAGGACCTCCTGCAACACCACAGGACTTTAGTGGAAGTACCTAGGAGAGCCTAGCAAAACACTCAGAGGGATCTAAGTTTTGCTGGTGCTATCCATGTTACCATACATATTTTGCTTTTAAAAATATGGAAGCAACACCATCTCTCATCCTGTACAAAAATCAATTAAAAATGGGTCAAAGATGTCAGTTTAAGTCCTTATATACAGAAACTCTTTAAGGAAAGCATAGAAAAACACTGAAAAATGTAGGCACAGACTAGTGCTTTCTGAAAAGGACTGCAGTAGCTGAAAAAATAATACTAAGAATTAACAAATGATGTTACATGAAGTTAAATGCTTCTGTAGAGCAAAGGAAGCTATCAATGAGTGAATTGAAAGCCTATAGTAGGGGAGAGAATCTTTATATCTGACACAGATTAATATCTAGAATATACAAAGTGACAAAATCCCAATTACTCAAACAAATAATAAAGTCAATGCATGTGATAATGAAATGAACAATTTCTTAAAGATAAAGGACTGATGAACAAGAAGCATATGGAAAATGTGTAACATCCTTAGCTATCTGGGAAGTGTAAATTAAAACTATTGAGAGTCTATCTTAGCCATAATTAGAGTGGCTATCATTGGAGAAATAAATAACAAATTCTGGTGAGGGAAAAGAGGAATCCTATACACAGTTGGTAGGAATGACATCATGGAGGTTTCTCAGAAAAAAAAATGAAACTAGAGCTATCATATGGCCCAGCTATATCACTCCTGGTCAGAAGGACTCCAAGTCAGCACATGACAGAGACACTTGCACATGCATGTTTAATGTAGCACTCTTCACAATAGCCAAGATTCAAAACCACCAGCTTAGGTGTCCATCAACCGATGAATGGATAGAGAAAATGTGGCATAGACGTTCTATGCAAACAGAAGAAAGAAATTATGTCATTTTCTGGTAAATGGGTAAAACTGGGCATTACTACGTTAATACAAGCAAATCAGACTCAAAAAGACAAACAGTACATATTTTCTCTCATTTATGGGTCCTTGATATATATATATATATATATATATATATATATATGAATATATACACAATAACATGTGTATTTGTGCTGAAATCAGAAGTGAGATTGTTTAATAGGAAGGAAAGAATCTAGTAGGTCAGGAAGAATTTCTAGAGTACAGGATGGCAAGGAAGGTCAAAGAATATGCATTTGAATAAAAATGTCTTAGTGAAATTTATTGTTATGTATAATGAGTGCACATCAGTCAAAATGTAAAACTTGAGAGTAAATGCATTACAGAGCTCTTCTTACATGGCTTGTAAATATGAATCCCATACTATTGAAATTTGGTAGTTGATTTGAGACCTGCGCATCTCATATCTCATTAGAAAAACTCAATTGATTCATTTGTCCCAAATCATCAAACAGCACAGCTGCAATATTTTCTTCTTGGTTAAGTCACTCCACTACAGAATCACTGCTACATTCTTCTTGTTTTGGTCCTTTATCACAGCTGAGATAAATTTGGAAAGTGATTTCAGAGGTTGGGAAGAATGAAACACAAGGACGCCATTACTACTCTGTACAAATAAAGCAAAGGTCATTTTCCCACATCATCCTGAGGCTTGATGTTAATCTGGGACAAACCCAGTTGGATATTTTTTGTGAAGAAAGCACTGCTGTGGGGGGTGGAGAGATGCAGCATCACCCTTTGACCCAGATGTGACTCAGCTCAGGTCATCCCTCTTTTCTTCAAATCTCAGAAAGAATTAGCTGCGTGCAATTTTCAAAGTTGGGGCATCTTTAAAAGCAAACAACTGTTTTCTAAAAGAGCAAGAAGGAAATGTTCCATCTCCTATGTGCTAAAAGGCCAGGAGACACTGTTACTTTCTGTGTGACTCTAGTTCCTTTTGTGTATCTTAAATAAAATATTTCTAGGAAAATATGAAAAATATTCACCCTAAATTAAGAAAGTAGCTTTGTGTTAATTTCCATCTTGGCAAGCTGGCAACTGAGTAGAGAAAATATTTTGACACCCAGAGATGCTACTGTCTCACCTCTAACTGCCCTCCAGGCCCTGGGTGTCTGAAGGGTGTCATTCCTGGCTCTTTCGGTCAGACCTGATCTATTTCTCTTTGACAGTGGTTTCTGGTTCTTGTCCAACAGAGCCTGCCTCAGAAAAGCTTTGGTGGCTGCAGGAATCTAAACTCTAATCACATCTTTCAGCTTCATCCCTCACCTATGAGACAAAAATGTTGTTTCTTTTGATAAGGTTCTGCTGAGCTGTCCTGTACACAAGATAATTTGGTTGTTTCGTCATCCTTGAAATGTACTTCCAAAGCCTGACTGTGATATTAAAGAAGCAATCTGTATTTTGGGAAGGTCTGGGGAAAGAACATTTAGTGAGACAAGTCTGCCCATCCCATTGCCTCATTAATACAGCAGCCATTTAATCAGCAAGACATCTTTGAGCTGCTCCTATGTGCCTGGAAAATGTGCTGCTCATTCAGGATAAAGATGTTGAAAGCACAGGTATGCCCTGCATTCACCTAGGTAATAGGCAGAGAACAGCACAGACAGTACTTTCCGTCTCTCTCATTTCATGACCATGCCCCCATTTTACTTCTCTGCTATTTTTTTCTACAACTCTTATACTTAATCGTCCCCAGCTATTTCTCTTGACTTCTTACTCTTCCCTGACTGTGTTGGTTATTTCTTCCTGAGAGTCTGATGACCTGGAACTGGGCCGACTCCCCACACAGCAGTCTCCTCTCTGTGTTTCCTGACTCATGCGATTTAATTGGATCATGTGATCAGTTTTGCAGCACAGTGTTTAAGAGGCAGCTATGCATATTCTTCCTTGGCCAAGGTGGTAAATGACTCTCTGGCTTTGTTTAAATCTTCTTTGAGACATAGTCATTTGAACTGTTCTCTACCAGTGGCAGTGCATGAGCAACCAAAAGAAACAGAATTCCCCCCAAATCTGAATAAAATCTGCAGTGATACTGAAAATTAGTTCTTCTGGATCAAGCCACTAAACTTCCATGGTCAAATCATCACCCCAGTAGAAACTTAACTGACAGTGATTTAAGACTCATTTGTATTGAATAGAAACTACTGTCACCATTTCAGAAATGAGGGCACAGAGGCACATAAAAGCAATGACTTGCAATAAAATTGATGTAAAATACTTGGATTAAACCAAAGGAAGTACAGTAAAAACTTTGTGCATGGGGAAGCTTCTCTGTGGTGATACATACAGCATAATCTCAATGAAAATTAGTAGCATAGATTCCGTTTCCATAGCTGCACAACAGTACCACAGCTTCTTTGTCAGGAATTCGGGCATACCCGACTGGATCCTCTACTCAGCATCTTAAAGATGGCATCATTGAGAACCTGAGCTCAGAATCCTTTTGTAAGAATTGTACCACTGACAGAATTTAGTTCTTTGCCGTTGAGAACTTGAGCTAAGGTGCCTTTTCCTAAGGCCCCTGTCCTACTAACTGAACTAGGGACTTTACTTAGCCTCGGGAGGACCTCAAAGTTCATTGTCATGTGGCTATCTCACAGTTGCTCTCACAATATGGAACTTTACTTTTCCCAACCAAGAAAGCGAATCAAGTCAACTGTCATTTTTTTCTTTTTGTATAATATGACATCATTATAAGAATGGCATCCCATAACTTGGCCATGTAAGAAAACTCAGTCAAGGGAGAGTCTGTCCTGCTTCTTTCATGGCCTATCCCTATTATAGAAAAGAGGTAATACCAGTGTGCTAAGGGAAGGGGATCTCGGGAGACATCTTATAATTCTGTACGCAACAACAAGAGAACAGAAAAAAGCTGTTTTACCTTGTAGTTAGTCAAATTCTTTGACTATTTACTCATTTAATTTAGAACCGAGACTTGAAGTCTATGAAGAGACACACTGAATGTTCTATATAAGTTGTGTGTCAAGTAAAAGTGAGAAACAAGAGAAATCACAAAAATTGTGAATTTGGAACATGGCTAAGTATAAATAGATGTACAGATTGAAATTAGGTTGATGACACTTCCTGCATTGTTCTTATTTATTTATTTATTTGGTTTTGGGAGAGAGGGTTTCTCTGTAGTTTTGGAGCCTGTCCTGGAACTCACTTTATAGACCAGGCTGGCCTCAAACTCACAGAAGTTCACCTGCCTCTGCCTCCAGATTGCTGGGATTAAAGGCGTGCGACACCACTGCCCTGCTCTTCTTTCCTCATTTTTTTGTTTTTTTGCATTGTTCTTTTTACTTGGGGTTGTTTAGCATATTTGACATCTTTATTTCCATCTGAAATTTAGGATTCTTTTATACTTCTGTGAGGATTGTCACTGAAATTTTTATGGGGATTGCATTGATTATGTAGATCACTTTAGATAATATAGCCATTTCCCTAATATTAATTCTGTCAACTTATGAGCATGGGACAACTCCATATTCTAGTGTGTCTCCTTTAGTCTTTTAAGGTTTTCATTGTAAAGGTCTTTGGTTCCTTGATTAGGTTTATTCCAATAGGTTTGACTTTTTGAAGCTCATGGGAATGTGATTGTTTTTTGATTACTTTTCAACATGTTCATTATTAGTATATAGAAAAGTTACTGATTTTTATTTATGCTACTCCAAGAAAGGACATGGAGAACTCTGGGATAAAAGATTAAAAAAATAAACCAACACCAGTAGAGGCATTTGATTTTCAATAAAGGTATGAGCAACATGCATTAGAAAAAAGACAATATTTTTAACAAATGGTGTTGGGAAAACTGAATACCCACATGTTAAAGAATGAAAGTAGATACCTGGTTCTTACCTCATACAAAAATCATTTGAAACTGAATCAATGACTTTAACATTAGGCCTGAAACTTTAAAATTGCTCCAGGAAGACATACAGAAGCACTTCAAGATATAGGTACAGGCAAGAACCCTCTGGAAATATTTCCAGCAGCTAGGGAAATAAGAATTGATAAATGGGATTGCATGAAACAAAAGGCTTTTGAACAGTAAATGTAGCAACAGAGAGTAAAAAGGCAGCCAGCAGAATGAAAGAAAAATTTTATTAGGTATATATCTGACAGGGGATTAATATCTAGACTACATGAAGAATTTGATCCACAAAAATACAAATACTGCAATCATTAAATGAGCAAAGGAAATGAACAGTGTTCTCACAAGATGAACTAGAGATGACCACTATCTGAAAATGTGCTCAATACCATTAGCCATCGGGGAACTACAAACCCAAACTGCTTTGAGATTCCATCTCACTTTGGCCAGAATGCCTATAATTAAGAAAAGAAGCAAAATGCAGGAGGAGAAGCTTTGTCCTGCCTCAACTGGATATGCCATCCTTTATTGATTCCCATGGGAGGTCTGCCCCTTTCTGAATGGAGATGAAGGAGAAGAGGATGGGGGGGGGGGGCAATAGAAGGCAGGTGGAGGAGTAAATGAGAGGAGAGAAGGGAGGGGAAACTTTGGTCAATATGTAAAATCAATTGAAAGTTTAATAAAAAACAAAACAAGCAAAATAAACGAACAAAAACAAATACATTTTAAAATGAGGATTGGGGTAAGGGAAGGATTCTGCATACTGCTGGTGGGAATGCAAAGTAGTTCAACCACTAGTGTGGAGGTTTCAGCAAACTAAAACTAGACAAGAAGTATAATAAAATCCTGTCATTTGTAATAAAATGAATGGAACTGTAGATCAACATTTTAAGCAAAATAAGCCATACCTAGAATTTTTTTTTAAAAAAAAATCATTATCTCTTGTATAAAGAATCGGTATTTAAATGTAAAAATCAATATTACATGAAAATAGAAGGAGGATAATGAAGGAAGAGGTCTAAAGGGAGCTGACCGAGGAGACTTGGGGGAGGAAGACAAAGATCCAAAGTCTTAAACTATTTGTAGAATGTATGTGACTTTTCTAAGCATGCATGTGTGCAGACACATGTGACATGAAATCAGAATAGGAATGATTTAGAGGAGACAATGGAAACTAGTGAGGGGAGATTGGGGAAGGTGCAATGATGAAAGTATGAAAATTTTACAAGGAACCCATTATTTTATATGTTAACACCCCCACTAATATATAATTAAAACAGAAGGACAAATTCAGCATGTAATGTCATTATATACATGCAACATGCAAAATAGCGGGTTGGCTAATTACTTCAGTTTTATCATTTCAAAAGCAAGAGAGAATAGAATATATCTCAAAAATGTCTCTGAAATTCAATTTTGTTAATATACAATAAACCTGGGGGTCTGGAGAGATGGTTCAATGGTTAAGGGAGCTTATTGCTTTAACTAGAGGACCCAAGTTCAGTTTCCGAGCTTATTGCTTTAACCAGAGGACCCAAGTTCAGTTTCCTTTAAAGATGTTAATTGCCACAGAGAAACCCTGTCTCGAAAAACCAAAAAAAAAAAAAAAAAAAAAAAGATGTTAATTGGCTCACAACAGTCTGTAACTCCAGCTCCAGGAGATATATTACCTCTGACCTCCACAGGCAGCTCCACTAATATGCACATACTCACATGCCAACACACACACCTACACATAATTTCAAGTAATGAAAAATATATTTTACAAAAATAGGCCTAAATGGTGCTTGACACATTTTTTTTAATGATTAGTGCAATTTAATCAAATTATAAAGCAACTACAGTTTTGAAGTTGGCTACTTGGAGATACTTAATGTATGTGAAAACTATATTGGTGTCTCTGCATCCATCTATGGCTTATCTTTTACTTAATTTTGCTTTGAACATACTGTTTCTTTTCTTTTTCAAATTGAAGGATTGTGACAATCTAAGGTTGAACTATTATTATTTCTCCCACAGCTCAGATTCTCATTGGCATTTGAGGGTTTTTTGGTTTTGTTTGGTTTGGTTTGCCAATAACACCTTTTAATTTTAGGTATGTACGTTGTTGTTTTGTACATAATGCTATTGGCCCCATACTAGACTAGACTGTATTACAACTCAAAGTTTTGTGTGCACTGGGAATTTTTTTAAAAAAAATCACAATTGACTTTACCATTATATTTACTTTATTTCAATGGTGAACCAATTGATAACTCTCAGATATGTCTATATGCTCTTGAGTCTCAATCTCATTGAGACCTTCTCTGATGACTTCATTTGACGCCATTTGTTTCGATTCTCCTCATCCTACTTTTTTCGCTCCTGGTGCTTCAATATCCTGCTCCACTTTTTATTTTCTCTTAGTATATCACAGTCTGACATCCAAAATATTTGCATATCACACTTACTCTTAATCTTCTGCTTCCTATTATCATCAGGCAACCTCCATGGGTCTAGAAATTGTTATGTAATTTTATGGTTGTATCTTGAACTCTTAGAAAGCAAGAATTAAATAAATTGTAGCTTGCCAGGAGATATATAGACAGTTGACACAACTCTAAAACATACACTTTTGTCTATAGGATGCTATATGGGGCCTTCTGTGGGCAGATTTTCTGAGCCAGGCTTTATTGCCCAGCACTAGTAACCCACAAGTAATTTGTATGCTTACCTACATTGGGTTTTTGATTTATTTCCGTATGCCAAGCAAATTCCTCATTTTTGCCCTGTTGCATTTCAAAGTATTAGAGTGGCAGGATGCCGAGGCATATTTCTGAAGGATGAGCTCATTTCCTGGCCTGTAAGCCTTGCTAAAGTCTTCAGTAAATCTATTGAATGTATTGCAGAAGGTTGGACTCCATCAACTTTATGATTATCTTCTTTTAAGCCAACTAAGAAACCAGAAGAAATAAGATTTGTGTCATCAAAATAACACTGAATCAGAAACCATCCTGTTAGAGGAAAGATGGTTTTTACTTTTTCATTAACATTTTTAAGTTAAAATTTAGTTATTTACTGCATGCTGTGTCTATGTGTGTCCATGGGCATGCACACACGGAGGTCAGATAACAATTTGCATTAAGTCAGTTCTTTCCTTCCACCATGTCTGTTTTGGGGATTGAACTCAGCTCTCCAGACTTGGCAACAGTCTTGTCACCTTCTGAGCTGTCTTGACAGCCCAAGATTATGCTTTCATACTAAGATATTGCATATCAAATATTGTTCTTTCTTCTACTTTGGAGGCCAAGTCCACCTATCACATAATAAAGTTTTTATTCATAGACACTGGAAATTCAGCCAGGATTCATTTCTTTATCTGTCTTGGTACAGGTTTCCCAAAATTATGCATGACAACAGGAATTGAAAGCAGGAATTTTGTTTGGGAGACAATCCTAGTACCACACTGAAAGAATATGGAGATGAGACAGACACAGGAGGAAAGCCAATATGAGTATTAGTGAGTCAGTGCTCTGTGGCTTACTGGGACTTAGTTCTCCTGAGTCTGCATAAAATGCACTCTGAAAATATATCAGCGAGAAATAATGATACAGGGGCGTTTATGTCACCTTCTGGACTCTTTCCTGCATCCTGCACTTCTAGCCTACTCTGTGCACACGCCTCGGGCCAGACACTGCACTGAGGAAGACTTGGGGTAAGTTTGTTCGCTATCCAGTTTAATAAAAGAGAATGTCTCCCTTGGGGACAAAGGTTAAGCAGGGTTGCCACCTGTTATAAGATTTCAGTTCCCTAATGTCAGGATTCATCACATGTAATAAAATCCATGAGCATGTGAGTAGCCGTTGCTAGATCTTCAGGTCACTTTGTAGCGAATGAAGAAAACGATAAAACTCTGACTTTCGCTATTGCAGTGAACAACTGTCCTTTCATCTCTGATTCAGGTGTCTCATATCTTTTGCTGGTATCTGTGAAACCATAACAAAATGACTTGTTGACTCACAAGTAGGGTCAAATCTCAGACCTTTCTAGTCTTTGGGAGATATCGAGGTGGAACCCAGGGACTGTGGATAGGTTTCTAGCAGTACCTCCATTGTTTCGCCTTCTTAATAACAGTATTAGTGTCAAATCTCTGCTTCCTCCTATATGTTTGATTGAACACCAAAGTGTGTCATTGCATTCCTCTATGTACTACCAGTCCCGTTTTAAGAATAAGAACAAAATATTGGGGGAGGGGTAGCCTATGTGCACATACCCATTTATTGCTCATTGAATACTCATTCAGTCTTTGATTTTTCAAGTTTCAGAAAACATTTCCATTTTGAAATATAACATATATATTAGATGTTGAAGATAGCTATTATTTTTTATTAAATTGTGCCAAATAGTTAGGAAATGCTTAGGTTTGGAATTTGTAACTAGAGTTTGTTGTTTGTGTTTTCATGCTAAAATGGTTTACAGCAAATTTTATTTCCTGCCTTTGTTGGGGCAAAGTCTATCGATCACATAGTAAAAATGTCAGTCCTAAACACGCGAGATGATGAATGATTGAGCATGGATTTCTTTGTTTGACTTCGTGTAGGTTTTCCAAAATATACCATGACAATAGGTATGTTTCTGTTTTCAAGCAGTGCTCTTACGCTCTGTGGCAAGCAACAAAAGGTCATTTGGGTCTAGATGCCTGAACTATTTCTGCCCTAGACTCTGCCCTAGTCAACTTCATTGGGTAGTTGAAATTCTTCATTCCAAGATGCCAAGGTCTATAACAAAATTTTGATCTGCTTTGAAGTTTTCTTTGTCCTTTCCATTGTCCTTGTGACAGTTCCT
This sequence comes from Chionomys nivalis, assembly GCF_950005125.1. Lineage (NCBI taxonomy): Eukaryota > Metazoa > Chordata > Mammalia > Rodentia > Cricetidae > Chionomys > Chionomys nivalis. Next base: position 126,313,131 of record NC_080112.1, on the reverse strand, counting down.
TAATGCCATGAGGTAGTACAATTCTCTCTGCCTGTCTTTTTTTTTTCTTTCAAGGAAATCTTGGCCATTCTTAATCACTTTCTAATTAACTTCCACAACCAATAATCAATAGGGAATTTGATTACAATGTTAGCAAATCCACAAAAATTAAGAAACATTGACATCCTTATTATTTTTTGGTATTCATGTGCAGGAACATAGTATTTTTCTCCCTTTTTTCTGGGTATCTCTTGTTTTGGTTTTGGTTTTTCGAGAAAGAGTTACTCTGTGAAACCCTGGCTTTCCTGAAACTTACTATGTATTCCAGGCTGGCTTGGAATTCTGAGATTTGCCTGCTTCTGCCTCTGCCTCCCTAGCGCTGGGATTAAAGGCCTGTACCAACCCTGCCCAGCCTGAGTATCTTTTAGTATTCAGAAACATCTAGATCTCCTACTTAAAAGTCTTGTTTATTTTGATACTTTAAAGATTACACATGATTCTAAAATTATAAAAGGCATGATTTCTAACATTATAGTTTACCACTGATGGCTGAAAGATTATAGAAATTCCATTTGTTTTTTTTCTATCGAAACAGCTGAACTTTGGTGCTAACTTCAGGACTGCTTGGAGACCATGACGACGGGTCAGAATTTTCAAAGAGTTTCCTGTATTTCATGCCTTCTGATTCTTCCATAGCAGGCAGTAGCCACATCTTAAGAAGTTAGAAAATAGATCCCAAGATTTTAAGTGACCTGCCGTACATGCTGAATGATTAATGTAGAAAAACCTAGGCTTTCTTATTTTTAATTCATGTAGCCCTCTGTCTCCTAAAATCACCATCCTTAAAAAGGAGTTGAAAGCTATAGCTAGGGAGATGCCAGCATCATGAGGGTAGATGGAAAAGAAGAAAATAATTCCAGTTGCTATGTGAACATCAAAATAGCACAAATCAGCCAAGGCTTGATTTATTTGCCATAGGGACTTAAAAATGCTTCCCCCTCCCCCAGTTATTTTCCAGGTCGCAAGGTTCCATATCATTGCTATGTTTATTAACTGTACCATCTCAGTTTTGTTCCAATGCTACTAAGGTAAAGAAGTCGTTGGTTATATTGATATGAGTGTGATCAGATCACCTGCTACTCTTCTGGGTGGTTACTTTGTAAGTTGTAGGAACTGGCATTAGCAGCTATCCTGTGCCTCACAATGCTTTACAGAATGACAAGTAGGTCACCAAAGAGTCTAGAGGAGTTCTAGCAGCCATTATTTCCAGTGGAAGACACGATTTCTTTTGTCTTCATTCTGCAGAATCTGCTAAAGTACTTTAGATTTTGGAACCGGGAAGAGTATATCCCATTTCTTTCTGTGGTTATTTTCAAAAGACGACCTGGAAAGCAAGTGATGGAATTTCCATTTGGGAAACATAGGAGTTTCTTCCACCACCTTGGAGAATGTGTTGCATCTTCAATGTCCAGTCAATACATTGGATTTTGCCTAGTTGACAATCAAGGAATATAGTCCAGGAAATTCGTGTGAAAGCAAGTGTTGTTTGCCACGTTTATAATAAAGATTTGATGAATCTCCACATGTGCTGGAAAAAAATGTGTATAAGACAATCTAACTATTCCAACTAAGGTAATTCACTACTGACCCATGAGCTGAGATGATTCCAACCATGAGAGAAAAAAAAACTGCATTGAGGACTGCATTCTGAATAATTATTTTTTACATAATTTCTGGCCTGTGTCATGAGGTCCTTCCCATGGCAAGGTAGACTAAGAAATTCTCCCTTCCCAGATTACTCCTCCATAGAACCATTTGCTTCACATGGAAATGGAAACCGAGGATTTGCAAGTAGGACTTCCAGCTGTGAGTGGCTATCCCATCAGTAAATGAAACAGCATAAGCCTAATCAACTCCAAAACCTGAAAACCACATTCCTTGATTCTTGCCAGTGCAAGCCCACGTGGAAATTCACTATAGGAAAGCCTCTAATGAATTCAAATACCAGATCGTTGGAAAGCCGTCTCAAGGGGGAAAATGCTTTTTTTTTATTCAGGTAGTTATTTTCTTTAGAAAAAAAAATGATACTCTTTGCTTATTTGAAGTAAAAAGAAAATGAGATGTCCCTTGTCTTTTTGCTCTGCTGCTACTGCTCCAAGGAAAGTCTTTAAAAGCTTCTATTTCACAAGTGCTTTTATACAAAATGAACTTCATCCTGGCAGGCTCCACGTGAAACTGGTAATTCTCGAAATGAACCTTCAAGACTGGACTCTTTAGTGTCTGGGACAGCATGAAACAGAGCCAATGAGAGAAGATGAACTAACACCTGGGGTGCAAACAGCCCCAAGCTTTCTCAGAAGATGTACTATTAACCTGTCTTGACATATGAACATTCCCGAAAATAAGAGCTGACATAAAACTTTGCTTACTCTTCTCTGAAATATACAAAACAAGTAGATTTTTGAGCAGTATACTTTAAAAGGGATTGGAGTCGATCATGTAACTCATGCAGCTTAGTTTTGAAGAGTTGAAAACTCCTCTCGGCTTCACCAGAAGCAATTTTTGAAACAAGTAAAGCCTTCTATGTGAACTTCTTCAGGATTGCAAAATGTTCAAAAAGAAGAAATGCTACATGCAGTGTTCTCTTTCTTCTCCCATCTACTATGCCCAAACTCCATGACCAGACCCCAAGTATCTCTCAAGTACTCAGAAATCTCAAGAACCAGTTTTGCATGGTTGAGTTCCCCTTGGAAGTCAGAGAATACTGAAGCTGGGCCAGCTGAAAAAAGATGTTTGTTATTCTGAAAGGGAAATATCTAGGGGCAGCCTTAAAATTTGTGACACACACACACAGTTGCTGCACATCGACATGAACTTGGAACTTTCCTCCTTCTGTGGCCTACATGACCCAAACGTAACTTGTTCCCACCCTTTTAAAACCCAACTGGTGTAAACTTATTTTGCACAGAGGCTTTGTCAGGGCTTAGAAGCATCTTTAACCTAACCTTTGGAGTGCACCAGTGAGGAGTAACTTTAGAGATCTCGGCAGTGACAATTTTGCAAAGAAATAATTGTCAGACTCACTTAGCTTCTGCGTGGTTTGCTTTGCGGTTTCTCTTAAAAACTCAGTGGGCTTCCTGCCTTGGACAGGCCCCAAAAGACTAGTCATGGGGGAAGTTCTTATGTGGAGATGCCTGCTTCCATGACAGAATCTCCCTAGAGCAAAACTCTGATTCACTAGCATGCTTCTTGGATGAGTGCAACATTGAATATTTAAAAACTGGAATATAGATGGTTTGTTGTTTAGAGGTATCTTTCTGAATGGAAGTGGTTGTAAAATATCCATGAATATCACATCTGGAATAAAAGTCTAATCTGTCACTTTTCTATCTTATGACATTTAACCCCTGGACAAATTTCTGGATATTTCTTTTTGTTAGGTTATATATATAAAATTATTGAATAAATTGTCAAACATTATAGAAACATGATGTGCTGTTCTAGGATACCATATGCCTAGCACAGAGCAGATAGTATTTCTTTTTTAAAAAACGATTTATTTATTTATTTATTATGTATATAACATTCCTTCCATGTCTGCCTGCATGCCAGAAGAGGACACCAGATCGCATTATAAATGGCTGTGAGCCACCATGTGGTTGCTGGGAATTGAACTCAGGACCTCTGGAAGAGCAGTCAGTGCTCTTAACCTCTGAGCCATCTCTCCTGCCCCCAGATAGTATTTCTTTAGTGGATGAATGGCATAGGCATTTTAAACATATCAATGGAAGATGTAGGACTTCAGACCTTGTTTATACCAACTTTTAATATCCTCCCAGAAAGTCTGGGTTTGGAGATAGTTTATATTTTCTTGCTTTTCTAATTATTTGTGTGAGTTTCTTCTATTATGCTTTGATTTTCTTCTATTAAGTGTCAGGTGAAAGGTCCTCTCAATTCAACAGGAAGTGGTTTTTCTCAGTTCAGTTGACTGGAATCTCCAGTCTAGCAACACACTTAGATATGCAAAATAATGCCATTGCAGTGGAGCAAATGATTGACAAGGGAGTTAGGGGGTCATAGAGAAAAGAAATCAGAGAGGTAACAAGGTATAGAAGCTACTTCAGACAGAGGCGATTGCAAAAGCTGAGAGTCCAGATGAGTGGAGTTCTAAGTTCCCTGCATTTCACTTTTTGTAACCTTTACTTGTATTGCTGAATTGGCTTTCATTCTGAAGTGACATGAGCAATCTACAAAGCGCCCCCAGGATTCTTGTATCTCCCTTGAGATGTTTTTTTCAAATACAAAGCCCCCCTTTAGCTTGAAGAGTATGTGTGTCTTTGAAGCTTATCATCGTTAGTGATCAAGGTTTTCTTTCTTTAACTTCAATGCTTGGACTCTTGGATTCCTCTGTTCAAGCAATTAGAAAATCAAGTCAGGTGGCACCAGGAGCCTGCACTGTGAACTCACAAGGGTAGAGGAAATACACTCTGGCTCTGTTGCTATGGCAACAAGTGGTTCCAGGATAGTTATGCTTTCCATTTGGGTAATTACGAACAAAAAGAAGAAAGAAACGAAGGCAATGTCATGGTGTTTGCCCTTCTGGTTGACAGCCTCCCGGAACGGGTAGCTACTAGGATAAATCTTCTTTGAGACTCCACGTGACCTTGGCTTTAGAACTGCATACGATGTGTGTGGAATACGGGGGGTGTGTGCTGGGTGGGGTAGGTGATTTTTATTGGATGAACTCTGTTGTACATATAGGTCCACTAGTGCGGATGTTTGAGTTTCTTGCCTGGGCTTCTAATGAAATGCCATCCTTTGAACCAGTGGTTCTCAACATGGAGTGAAAAGGTGGAGGAGGATTTTGTCTCCCGATAGGGTCTGTAATGCTTTTAGATGTTTTTATTTGTCACAGCTGAGATGGGGAGTGCAAATGATATTGAGCAGGGAGAGGTCAGATATACCACTAACCTTGCAATGCATAGAATGAACTCCACCAATGAGCCTTTCAGCCCCAAAATATTTATAGTGCTGAGACTGAGAAAAACCCTTGGAGCATGATTTCATGTTTTGGAATGGCTGCCATTCAGGAAGTAGTAATAGAGTTGTGTATGCATATGATGCTGTAAAGGGGATTTCTTTACGTCTGTTCTTTCTTTTTCCTTTTAGTTTTCTGTTGTGATTTCTGAGGGATTTTCAAAGATAGTTGATCTTGGAAAAATGTGGTTTCTAAAGGGCTCATGGGGCAAGATCTTGCCAGGAAGGGATCATTTTGCAAGTATGATGAGTCAGAAACTTGACAAGGCTAGAGCCTTAATTTCAGGAAAAAATACCTCTTGCTCCACTTTATGGTACTTGGTACTTGGTACTTTATGGTACTTGGTATTTAGCCTAGGTTACCAGAGTACATCTAAATGGTATTCTTATATTTAGTTTGAGAAGCATATGTTAACAAGACTGCTAGACCAGTAAGTCTTTGTTTTAAAGAGTAGAATTCTGTCCTTCTCATAAGCTTGGAATTAAACACACAAGAGATGGCAAAAGAAAACACACACACACACACTTAGTATTTGTTCTAGAAAGGGTATTTTAACCATAAGTCACTTACCATTTTCAATGCAAGTATCAGCTACATATTGACACACTTTTATCATTCTAGCTAGATCTCTTACAAAGAAACAAGAACAAACTGCCTTCTTGGTGTCTGGGCCATTCTGATGACAACTGTCAGATTGCACAGGTCTGGAATACTCTCATTCTTCAGTTATCGCTGTCAGGGTGAATTCCTCTCCTGTCAGAAGGAAATGATACCGCAATTGCGTACATGTCTTCCAATGTTTCCCAGGGATACTGTGCAACTTGACAACCTGTCAGTCTTTTTCTCTCTCAGCCAAGACTTCATGCCATGTTGTTCTACCAATGTTTTCTCACAGATCTTCCCAAGGCACCAGCGCTCTCTCATGTCAACCAGAAATAAGCCCTCCTTAAATCTAAGTCCCTGGACTTTCATGCTCCCATCATGAAGACATGTTCCCCACACTGCCTGCTGTATGCTGGGCCCTAGGGCAATAGCTGTAGCACTAAAATTCAGGAAGTTGCTTTCCCTGCTTTAAGAACCAAGTGAACGGAGGAGATACATACGGAAAACCAATGATAACATTTTATCCACGTACAGACGCCTCCAGAGGCTATCCAAGGCTGGCAGTGCACATGGGCCTCTAAATGTTAGGGGAGGCATCACCAGAAGAAATGCTATTTCAGTGCTCACCCATAAGAGCAAATCTGGCAAAGAAAGCAAAGGAAGAGGGATTTACACATGCAAACAATGGTTAATGTGGGGACTTTGAGGCACTCCCAAACAACACTCAGTGGCTGTCAGGCTGTCCGCATTCCACTTGTAATGAGATGTAGTTAACTGAACCAGGCCTAGAGAGAGGGTAGTTCTATTATGGAGAGAGAATGCATGGTTGTGCTTGGGTAAGATAGAGTAGGGAGGGCAGTATGACCAGTGAAGAGATGGCTTGTAATGACAAAACAGAGGTGATGGATTTGAGAGACTTCTGACACAGACCCATTGATGTTGGAACTTTTTGGACTAGGTCACAATGCTGATCTATTGATTGACAGAAGCAAACAAAGGCTTGTGGAGGATCTGATTTACCAAAAATTTCATAAGCATTTTGTACCTCATCACCCAAGATAAGCATAGAAACTAACTTAAAATTAATCTGATCCCTAGTTTCCTGTCTCCAAAGGACTATGTCAAATTCTGGAATCATTAGGTGGCTTCTGGATTAGAAATTTCGATAAGGGTTTACATTTCAGTGAAAAGGGCACTATAGGTAGTAAAATGGTGGTATAGGCAGTCTTTGTTTTTTTTCACATGACAAATTTGAGAAACTCATAGACTTCCTTTGTGAATTAAACTCCCATTGGCCTGTAGAACAATGGCATCCACTCTAGTTAGGTAGATAAAGAAGAATTCCTGGGAACCTGAGCTGGTTCTCCTGTGGGAAAGGAGATAGCATAAAGTGGTGCAAATAGAAAAGGAGATTTAGGAAGATGAGTGGAACCTAAGCTAAAAGCTGGAACTCCTGAAAGTTTCTCTGTGAGTGTGTCCAGTCTGCATATTTGTGCATATTTTTTTTTTTTTGCCAATGTACTTCACATCCATCACGAGGAAGTGGAGTGTGGTCTGATGTTGATTAGCAATAGACTTTGTTGAGTCATTGAAACAACAGATGGCTAGAACAGTTTCTTTAGCGAACCTTGGCATCCAGGCTAGAGAGAAAGGCGTAAGATTCAAGACAGCGCTGATTATTGGGAAGATAATCAAGACAAGAAAGGTTGAAAGTTATATTCATAGGCTAGACTATTTGAATTGAAGGTTTCAAAATGAGAGTAGACACATGGGAAAGACTGGCCAAGTTGGCTTGAAGATCAAAGGCATTCCGCTTGATCTGTAAGAATAAATGCAGAGAAACAGGTATTCCTTCTCTTGTATTACTTTCTTCTGGCAGTCTCCTTTGGTTATAGACAGTTTCTTTGACATGAAGCCTGTCTTACAGCAATTTTAAGTATTTGATCATAGCTATATAGTATATTTTATCTCCATTGTTTACAACACTAACCATAGCCATCCTTGCATAAGAAGTGTATATACCATCTAAATTCTTTATAGAAAATGCAGGATATTTATGCAAATTGCAGTGACTTTAAGCTAATGCTTTGTAGAGTAAGAATCTTTTAGAAAGAGTTTTTGCTAGAACTATAATTTCTTCCCTTTTGATTGTTTGCATAGTTTGTTGCTAACTACGCAAAAAGCATTCTTTCTTTCTAATTATTAATTATATGTACAATGCTCCTGTGTAAAAATGTCCAGTAGAAGAGGTTCAGGGATCTAAGGCAATGGTCAGTAAACTGTTTCTATAAAGGTTCAAAGAGTAAATAGTTTCAGCTTTTCAGACTGGAGAACTTGCCATAGCTACTCAACTCTACTTTTATAGGTTGAAAGCAGATAGACAGTACATGAATGAGTTGTGGCTGTGTGCCAATAAAACTTTATTTATCAAAAACAGGCAATGGTTGGATTTGGCCCAAAGGGTAATAATAAAATTCTCTACTGGATTGTATCATTTTACACAAAAATCAAGTTCACATTTTAATAAATTTGCCTTTTCAATTTTGGCTTTTAAACAATATGTAAATGATGATGACACATAGATGTTTCTAATTCCTGATGGGTTTATGTAAACCTAAGAGGTCTGAAATCATAGGCATTGGTTTGCCCTCTTAATTTACTCCCTGATGATCTACATACTTCCTCTCTACTCTAGGATCAAGGCAGAGTATCTTCCACTGCAGTATCGTTTTCTTCTGGTTTGTTCAGAGCATTCTAGGAAAACTAATATTGCTTTGAAAAATTTGTTCCCAGATTTTAATTAGTATGTAACTCTTTATGATAAAAATATGCCCTGACCAGAATAATCTCTGACGAAATCTTAAGAATCTATGTTGTTCTTATGATTTAGATGACATACTGAAATGGGAAGATATCTACAAATAAAATATGCCCTAAAATGTCAAATCAAAATTATATGGGCTTTGATGTATCTTAATTTATGCATTTATGATCAAGTCCTACTCAATATACTCTCTAAACTGCCGCTCTGAGATGGTTTGATGCTTTATTCAGGGATGAGAGATGTTTTGTTATTTTTAATTCACCAGTCATTCTTTGGAGTTAAATGTGTGTACATTGGTCAAACAGGAGCAGAATGGAATGTTAGCTTTCTGCCAACAACTCTTCTGACTGCAAGAAGGTTTCTCAATTTTTTTCTCTCTTCAACCTGAGTCACATAGACAATTTATCTGAAAAAAAAAAAGGATCAAGGGAAAACGAACTGGAGAGAATAAACAAAGCTTTTTGCATCCGTGTGAGTGCATATTTGAAAGGAGGCTGTAAGTAGCACTACCACTCATCTTTCTGTTCACTGGAGAGGCAAGCTGCTAAACTTTTCCTTTGAAATGTGTTTGGATGGGATAGGCTTTATTTGGGTCATGCTTTGAATGTAGAGACCAGAAGTCATGACTTGCTTTTCTCACCCTGAGTGTAGAAAGGCTCTCTTGAGTTATCAAATAGGGTGACATGAAGAAAGTCATGTCCAAAGGCTCTTTCTCTTCCAGACTTACATCAATAACTTGGAGTTTGTTGAGAGCAATGAACCACAGAATGAAATCATCTAGACCATTTAGAAATATAACTTGAACATGTACAGTAAAAGAGCCTGATATTGATTTCTGTTCCCTCTGTCTGTGACAACCAGGGACATTAACTTCGCCCAACTTGTGAGATTGAATCTCTTTTGATTCACTTATCAAGTATAGGTGCCACACAAATGAACTTTGGAATGGGTATGAACCAAACCACCTATTGCTATATTTTCTGCTTGTTCTCATTCATTGTTTCCCTGCCTTAGATTTGTTGAGATTTGTGGCTAGGAAATTGGTGGGTTTGAGGATTGTCCTCACAGTAGTATAGGTAGCAGTACCCCTGAGCTATATGCCCTGGATGCCAATAGTGTCTCTTTCCCTAACTCAGTCACGACAACCAAAATTCCTCCAGATGTTGCCCCTGGACCGAATCACCTTAGTTGATGCTAGTTCTTTAGCTACTTAAGTACTAGGTTTGATGGCATGTAACTGGTGGCCTGAAAAAATACTGGCTATAATCACACGACTCCCCTCTAGGATTCTCTCTACATACTTTATCTCAGCCTTGTGCTCAGTGTGGAGAGGAAGAGGTAACGTGTAGAATGCCCACACTTTTAGGTATGCCTAGAACAACCATGTTTGTACCTAGAATGCTACTAAGTAGAACAACCCTGAAAGGTGTCCAGGGAAGGATGGTTTTTATCTGGCCCACTTTTGGCTTTGGGGAATAGGGAAGAATTTGAAGGAATCTTACAATCTCAGTGAGCCCTTCTTTTACTCAGCGAAAGTTTTAGACACCATCCTTTCTTGCAATCGGAGCCTGGAAATATTCCATCCCTCTAGGGACTACGTTCACGAATTCTGAGCCTTAACACTTTCCTGGGGGTTTTAGGTTTTGTTCAAAGTAGGCAGAGTGAACTTAGCAAAAAAGGAAAATAACAGTGTTTTAGAATAAAGGATGTTTGCCCAATTAAGAAAAAAAAAGATTCAGAAGTTCTGAGCAAGAAGAAATTACGTTATTACTGGGCTCAGGCCTCCTGCTTGGAAAAATTTTAAATGTTTAGAACAGACTAGGCTGCATGACAAGTGAGCTGAAGAAACCAGGTGGTAGTCTGAAAAACAATCATTTTATTTTGTTCTTAAGAATAGGGGGAAAATGTTTTCCCTTCTCATTAAATCCTGTCATATGTTGTAAAGGCTGCTCATTAAAGCTCGGAGTGGACATTTGCATTGTGTTGTGCACTGGCATGTGCCTTTATGAAAATCTTCAAACAAAAAAAAATCTCCAGGTAGTAATGTGCAGTTGAACCTGTAATCAAAATTGGCCTCTCCCTTGGAAATGTGAAGACAAGATGTTGTGCAGTCTGGAGAAAAGCTAAGATAATCTAAAGACCTACCCTGTGCAAAGAACTGGAGTTAATTACTATAGCTGCACTCAGTGACTGTCTCATATTTGGCTTTTAAAGTGGTAGGAATTTGTGGAATCCATTTGAAAATGTTGAGCATGCAATCTACCATCTTCGCCACCATTTTCTTTCTTGGCAGTTGTGAGCCTTTCCTTGGTCTTTAACTCAGACAAAGCCCTGGTCTTGAGAACTCTAGTTGAAGATCTCTTTCAGAAAAATCAAGACCAGCTGGCCACCTCCACTGATAAGTCTTTGCCCAGATCTCTTTCCCTTCACAGTGTCCTGTTTTCTCCCTTCAGGCACTTGGCGTGGTGCTTGTAACACACGGTCTCTCTAAAAACCCTCCTCAAGGTCATTCATTTACCATCACGTGGTTTTAGAGGATCTTCCAGGTTTTGCTTGTTTTCTCTTTACTCATATGCATCCCCTACCACCTCTCTTACCATGTTCCTCCTTTTGCTGGCCCTCTTTCCAAATCATAGCAAATAATTTCTATGTCACACATATGTACAAAAATATGTTTGATCTAGATTTCTGCATATGAGAGACAGTATATGGCATTTCTCTGTGAGTCTGGTTTATCTCACTTAACTTAAAATACCCAGTTCAATCCATTTCCTTGCACATGGCATAATTTTGCTCTTCTTTATGATGGATTAACTCTCTCTCTCTCTCTCTCTCTCTCTCTCTCTCTCTCTCTCTCTCTCTCTGTGTGTGTGTGTGAGTGAAATTTTCTTTGTATGTAATTTATTTGTCCAGTCATCTGTTGGTAGACATCTAGGCTGGTTCTATTTCCTGGCTGTTGTGAATAGTACAGCAATGCACATGAGTGTGCAGGCATCTCTGTGCCATGCATATACAGTAGTGAAATGGCTGGCTCATATGTATGATAGCTCTGCTTTGCTTTTTGTAGAACCTCCATACTAATTTCCACAGTGACTGACTAATTTACCTTCCTGCCAATTGTATGTAGTGAGTGTTTCCTACACTCAACACTACATCCTCACCAGAATCCATCATCATCTATTTCTTACTGCTAACCATTCTGAGAGGAGTCAGGTGGAAATGGTCCCAGAAAATCCAGCTGTTGAATATTTTCCTTATTGGTGATTGATGAGTGAGGGCCCAGTATATTGTGGGTGAAGCAACCATGGGCTGATGGTTCTGGGTTCTATAAGAAAGCAGACTGAGAAAGCCATGATGAGCAAACGAGTAAGCAGTACTTCTCCATGGCCTCTGCACCAGCTCCTGCCTCTAGCTTCCTGCCTTGTTTGAGTTCTTGTCCCGACTTCCTTCAGTAATAAACAGTGATATGAAAGTGTGAGCCAGGGGCTGGAGAGATGACTCAGTGGTTAAGAGCACTAGCTGCTCTTCCAGAGGTCCTGAGTTCAATTCCCAGCAACCACATACTGGCTCACAGCCATCCATAATGAGATCTGGTATATATAATAAATTTATATTAAAGAAAAAGAAAGTGTAAGCCAATTAACTCCCCAAGTTGATTTTGTCATACTGTTCCATCACAGCACTAGAAACTCTAACTAGGATGGAAGAAGTGAAGATTTCCTCACCTTCTACCTCCTGCCTTCTACATGCTTGTTAATTATTTGGGTTTCTTTGCCAGCCAGAAACCTTTTTAATATTAAGCTTTTAATTAATTTTCTGAGAATTTCATATTCCAGATACATTCCCCTACCTGACCCACCAAACTTTGTGTACTCCATTTCCCCCCCTACCCATCAAATCCATTTTTTTAACCCATCAAATCCATATACTTGTAGATGTGTGGGCGTTCATTTACTAGAGTGTGGTCAGCAGGTCCACCTCCCTCTCCCTGCAGCTGTAAATTGCCGGTATTAGACCTAATTTAATTTCAGCGGCTTCTATTGTTGAATTATTGGCAATATTTCCTTAGATATTCAGAACATGCTTGCCTAAACCTGCATCTTGAAATGTTTTCTCCACGTCATTTTCATTTCTGGTTGCTCTTCCATACAGATTTGCATTAGGAGTGAGCCAGTGAGCTATTTCCTGATGATCCCTGTTCAAGTTTTTCCTAATGAAATAACTGACTACAAAATTGTCATTGGCTCAAAAATTAGTAGGCAAGCTATGGATAATATCTAAGAAGTGGATGTTTTAAAATTATTGAGTTGTATCATGCTTTGGGAAGCATGATATTTCATAATTTTCAGCTAGTTAGAATAGTATCTTAATAAGTCATTTTATGAAGGCGGAGGGCCAATTCTGTGTAACTGCAAGAAATCAAGTAACATTATCCCTTTACTCTGTTTTGTAAGAGAGAGCATTCTAAATGCCACCAGAAACTTAATCATAAACATATTCAAAATGTCAGATCAATCAGTATCTCATTAGTGTGCCAAAATTTGCAAGGATTCTAGATTCTCCTGGGCATACAATTCCAATATTTAAAGTACTGGTTTTACATTACTCTACTGAAGATATTGGCCAGTTTTATCTTTTGCCTATATACCCCTACTCTAATGTTGCTTTTTAAAACTGTCTTTCAAGTCTAAAACATGATGTCATTTTTGCTCAAAGAAAGATGTTCTTCACTATTTACATCTTTACTTATTTGTGTTTATTTATTGTAAGTGTGTATGTTGGTAGCTGTGTAGGTCGGTATAACGATATGGAAATCTGTTGGTCAGTACCTACTAAGGAGGTATACTGGGATTCTCTGTAGAGGAACGTCTCCACTCTCAGCAAATGCTCACCAAAAGGCATGTGCTAGAATGTTCATCCCAAACTGGTAACAGCACGATATCTATTAACAGGCAGAAAGAAAAAGAGATATGTTTTACTCATGCAATGGAATACATCTCAGCAGCAAATATGAAGTATGAGTATATGCCACAACATGTAGTATGGATTGAAAAAGGCCTTGGTAAGAAGATTGCCTACTGTGTACAGTATGATTCTATTGAACTAAAGCTCAGAGTCAGACCAGCAAACCAATGGGACTGTCAATCAAGAGATGGTAACATTTGGGGATTGAGAATGGGAAGAGACTTTCAGGACCCAGAAGGACAATGGACAGTGGTGGGTACTTCAGGAAAATACATTGATATGTGCGCTTATTACTTGAGCACTTATCTGCTTGTATACTATTTTGCAATAAAGCTTTAAATACAGAACTAAAGGCAAGGAAAAGCACTCCCATCTTTTTTCTTTTTCCTTTTTTTATCTCTCTCTCGCTCGCTCTTGCTCTCTCTCTCTCTCTCTCTCATTTTTGAGACAGGGTTTTTCTGTGTAACAGCCCTAGCAGTCCGGGATCTAACTCTGTAGACAAGGCTGGCCTCGAACTCACAGAGATCCACTGCCTCCTGAGCGCTGGGATTAAAGGCGTGAACCACCACCTCCCAACAGAACATCCATCTTTATAATGATGGAGATGGAGTAGCACTGCACTCAGCCAGTTTCCTACGAATGTGACTTCTGACATATACCTCATAAAATAACCGTGTAGAGCGACACAACACAATAGGTCTGGACCTGTACTTGGGACTGTGTTTTGGCAAATAGAATATTTATTTGCATTAGATTGTCTCCACCGTTTAAGTATGGAAGACCAGGCCTTCCCACAGCAAGTATCCATCATGGGCAAACCTAAGAAGGTGGAGTTCTAACTCCAGATGATGAATTACCTGGGCACACACCATGCCTCTAGGCTTGCTAGCCCAAAGGAGACACTGAAGACTCAAGGAAGAGCTGCATGATGGGACTGATTGAGCCTGAGAAGGAAGTTTGTAAGGATATCATCTTTCTACTTCTGTTTAGTCTTAATTTGGTGAAGTTTTCCAGAGATAGTGGAGACTGGGGGAGCTGTTTATACACAGAATGTTGTCTGCCTCAATTGCACACTTGAATTTTGGCTGATTGCCCAGTCTTTTGTGGGAGTCCAAATAGAATGTGTGTGCTTCTAAAAAAAAAAAAGTCAGTTTTAGATTTTACAAAAGGATTTAAGTGTTATTACTCCCCAAGGAAAAATTTGAGGCAGGTTTTTCTTTTTAAAGGAGAAGGCCAGAAGCAATGGTTTGAAGTTTAAAAAGAGTTGCTCATATAATTGGCTGATATATTGAGTTAAATTTATCTCCTCCCATGGATGCAAGTTGGGAATTATAAAAGAAAGAACTACATTAAATTCTAAAAATGAATATGAGGAATGTAATAACCCAGGCATTAGAGTGATTGATGGCCATTCTTAAAAATAACATTGCCATAAACTACAATATAAAAGTTTGTATATATATATGCAATATGTACTAACATTTTGATTTTTCAAAATCTTTCATTTAAAAACAACACAATTTTCTTACTGAGACTATCATTATATTACACATGAATTCATACACACCTTATATATATGCACACAGTATGTGTATATGTATACACACATACATATATATACATATATATATATAAAATGTGTATATGTAGACATACATGATGTTTTTAGAATTGCTATCCCCTAAGCTACCCCGAAAGTGATAAGAAAGAAGAAACTGTAGTTGATTGTTTCCTAGACTCTCAGAAGATTCATGATCTTCATTCAGCCTCTCAGATCAGTTATAGCACCTCAAGGAACCATGTATTCAAAGAAATCCAATTGGTTTAGGAGAAAACGGCATGGTGTATAGTTTTGTGAATACTGAGCTGTAGTAGTAGAAGGTGAAGTGATAGCTATTCAGCTGCTTAGGTCACAGTGTTTGGGTTACTGTTGTTTCCATGGACATCTTATTAGAAAAATTGTATCCAGGTTCCTTTTCTTTCCCTCATGGTCCTGAAAATAGAATGGATTTGATGGAATTGAGGCTATTGGAACAATGATCCAATTGCCAAGTTCTTATGCTCTAAGGCTAAGTGGAATTCTTGTTTTGTGGATCAGAGCATTTGGATAATGTTATCTTAAGTTACTCTGCCTGTTGGTGGCCCCATGGAGTGGAATTGTAGAGATTTACATTTTAATTTCTGATGACAGAGTTGTATAGGGCAGATTGTACAGACAGGACTCACAAATACCAAAAGAGAGAACTCAGATTTATCAAGTGCCGTTTGGAAAGGCGTTTCATAGATTATAATTTTCAGTGGGCAGTCAAATTGAGGAGTCTTGACTCCTGAACTCTGAAGAGATTAGCATGCAAGTGAGAAGCAGCATCCATTGAATTCCTTTGTGGGAGACCCTTTAACACATATCATAACCAAAAATGGTGCCTTGTGATAACAAAGGCCCTGTGATTTCCTTTTTTGAATAAGTGCTTCATTACTTCTGAAGGGACATAATTCTGATTCTAGATTTTTCTTTTGTAACACCACATCCCAGTGTCTGAAAGAGAGTTGCTAGCTATCTGTAATGATCAAACCATATGTGTGTTCATCAAGTCTGGGCCCAAGGAATGCTTCTGTTGTAATCATCACCAGGCTACTCCAAGGAACAATTGCTATAGCTGCAGTTAATTCTGGTCCAGATTCATTATAAATTTGTTGGAGCTGTAAATACTCATAGCATTTGTTCTCATCTTCTGTAGTCATGGTTAAGAAAAGTGTTCAACAAATATTATTCAAGCTATTACTGTACAGTAGGAAGGGGATCAGACTTCTGGATAAAAGATTAATGTGACAGTTCTGTTTTTGAGGAGAACATTGTTTGGAAAGATATATCAAACAAAACAAATAAGTATTCTAGCAGAGATGCCAGTAGGAAGGCTGCAGAGACTCTTTTAGGAGCATGGTAATGCGAGTCAGGAATTGTCCTCTAGGAACTCCAGAGAAGCTATTAGGAGTTTTGGTCACTAATGGGAAATGGAATACGTGGAAGGGAAGAGAGGTGATGAATGCGATGGAGGAAGAAGGGCATATAACACAGAGAAATCTCTTCTTGTAAATAAGCAATCTTGTTTAATGTGTGACCTTAAATTGCAGAGTATAAAAAAACAAGAAGATGCATGGTTGCGTTGTGGAATATTCAGAGCATAGTGAGGATGCTACGTACACTGAGTTAGTTATGGAAAGTGAGCTGTTTTTCTGAATAGCCCCCAGAATCTTGACTAGTCTGAACTTTTGAATGTATACACACATATAATATATATATAATATATATGTGTGTATACGTATACACACATATAATATATATATAATATATATGTGTGTATACATACAGTGTGACCTTCCTCTAAAGTCGCAGTCTATTAAAAAGCTTTATGCCACAAAAATGCAATTTAGAAAATGAATTTGATTCTTGTAAGTGTCCTAGGGTTTAGATGACAAGGTAGAATCAGAGAACTCTGGGGACTAAGTGAGGATATGTGTGGTTTCCAATCTTCTGCTCTTCTAGTCTCAAAGCACATGGCTCATTGTACTTCAGTCCAGCACAAATAAGTAGCAATCTTGGTTCAACACCAAGGAACCAACATGTGTTCCAAAGCAGAATGAGTTTCAAGGAACAAAAAGGGCATGAACAAAGCTTAAAACAGCATCCAGTGAGAAGACTTTGTCAAATGAGTGAGATCAGAAACATAAATACAACAAAAGAGCAATTAAATGGTTGTTTTGTGTTGTTGGTTATACGTTTGTGATTTGTATTGTTCGGGAAGAAATGGGGCTTGAGGTGCTTTCTTTGATTAAGTCTGACATAAACAATTTGGATGTTCATAGAAATGAATATATGGAAGAGAGAATCTTTTCTTGGGATTTGTAAAGTCCCCGAGGGAGAAGATGAAAGCTCAAAGTATGGAAAAGAGAGAAAGATGGTGCCATTTCACTGTTTAAATCTAAGGGTCAGTGAACATTGTCGGTGAAGGGCCAGACCCTGTATGTTTTCTGGGATATTCAATGACTCCTTGTAACAGCTTCTCAGCATTCCCAGTTTAAGGAGAAAGTAACATATACAAATACTTAACTGGATGGGCAGGATTGCGCTCTGACAAGTCTTTATTTACAAGGGCAAGAATCTGAATTTCAAATACTTTTCACACATCATGTAATAACAGTTCTTTGATTTTTCCCAAACCATTTGAAAAATGAATTCATTCCTGTGCTAAATTTGAGACAAACATCTCCTCGCAAGTTTGTCCTTTCAGAGACTCCCAGTTGAAAAGCAACATCCTTGCCCTTTTAAGTTTAGGAGAATTTATTGAATGATGATTTTTCCCCCCTTTGGTATTTTCCTAGGTTTCTCTCAAATGCTTTTGGTGCCTGTGACACTTTCCAACACTAGTCGTCATGCATTTATTAAGCACTCACCATGAACTGAAAAGCTGAGGACAGACGTCAGAGGAAAAGAAAATATTAGCAATAGGACGTGGTACAGAAGCTCCTCTATTTATGGAATTTCAACTCGTGCACTTTCATAGATACAAACAAAAGCAGGCTCTGGAGCAAAGCCCTCTGGCTCACTCCTTACCACCCAAATATGCGTCAAGAGCTTCTGGGAGCTCTTTTTATTTCTACTCCCTCCTGTCTTTGATTTTTCATTTACTCAATCCGTCAGCTGTTTACCGCATTTCTGCTTAACCCTCGTCTTGTGTGATAGCCTCATGGGACGTGAGAAAGGGAAAACATGCAGGGAGGAGAAACAGAAGGTAGAAACAGCTTGTAAGAATTGAGATTTCTCAGAAAAACCTGTCAAGATTGTTGAGAGAACAGTTTTCAGGGCAAAGATGCTGTCTTGCATATTGTGAGAAGGTACATGCTTCTAATAAAAGGTCTTCTAGGGAGTACTTAGATTACGCGATAGTGTTTTAAATATATAAAGGTATAGTATTCCTTGAATTATAGTGAGGTTACAGCCCAATAAACCCATCAGAGATTGAAAATGTCACAAGTCAAGTATGCATTTATGCATCCAATATCCTTAACCTGCTAGCTCTTGTAGCTAAGGAGCATGCTACACTGTGCAGTATTATGTGGTTTTTCCATGAGCACAAGACTGACCAGGAACTGTTGCTGGCTGCTGCTGGCTGACTTTCAGAATTTCTTTGTACTATATATTTCAAGTCAAGGAAAAAAGTTTGAAGTTGAATGGGTCATTTCTACTTAATGAATATCACTTTCTTCTTTTATTTTTCAGATTATAATTATATTATTTATCCTTCCTTTTCCTCCCTCCAAACCTTTCCATATCTCCCTCCTCGCTTTCTCTCAAATGCATGGCCTCGTTTTCCACTAATTATTATTACATGAACTCCTAAGTAGAACCTCTTCAGTCTGTATAATGCTACTTATATGTATGCTTTCAGGGCTGACTGTTTGACACTGCACAACCAATTGGGATGCTCTTCCCTGAGGAAGATGATTTCTCCTACTCTCTGCATTCCTTAGTTATGCGTAGTGCTTCGTGTAGGGTAGAGGTCTCATAGGCTTTCCCCTGTCCACGTTGGCATGGCTATTGGTGTCATCCCTGTTCACTTTTGAACCATAATAAAGTGGGAAAATGGCATTGTAAACCAAGGCCCATCTGTACCTGTACAACGTATACCATCTACCCACATCCCCACCACACCCACCAATTCTGCTTTTGTGCCATTGTGCAGCTTCTGTGCATAGCATGTGAACTTTTGGAAAGGATGTCCTATGGTGTTCTGAAACAGTTTTCCTGTACACAGAAGGAGCAGGAAATGTGTGGGAGTTTCTAGATATACATACAGCAAACACTATCTTAAACACTACCAAAATATTGTTAGGCCAGCAATATAGCTCACTGGTGGAGTGCTTGCCTGGCATGAAGCTCTAAGTTAAATTTTCAGTACTCCCCAAATGTGATGATTGAAAAATTGATGAATCAGAGAGTCTTTGTGTGCTTGGTAGAATGGTCAGTATATTAGGCCAATTTGTGTTAATTCAGGAGAACTCAAGCCAGTCATAGGTGTTTTCATGGGTTTGCAGCTTGGGAATCTGCCTGACCTTAAACTAAGTGGTGAAATGGTAAATAAGGTTGATGAAGCTGTTGAGAAATGCCTGCAGTGTGAGCCAGCAGCTCTGATACTTCAGAAGATTTCCAGCCTCTGAAATGGAACAAGTGTGATGTGGACAAAGATGCCAGATAAAGCATTCATCAGCAAGGATGGCAGAAATGCAGAGGCCATGCCTGAGAAGCTTGAGCCACAGAATCTGAAAATGTATCTGGATGCTTCAAGCTTCTACCATGTTCAGGGCCTGCTATAGACCCAGAATAATAAACAGCTTTTCTAGTTTATTTTTTGAACAGCTTAAATATTTCAGGCCATGTTGTACTGATTCTTTTTGGAGTTCTGCTCAGAACATCTCAGATCTATTTATTTGAACCAACTCCTTCCTTCCTTTTTACATTGGTTTTAATGTATAAGCATAAAGACTTGAGTTCAGGTACCCAGCACCCATGTAAAAAAAGCCAGGTTTTACTGTGTATGCTTGCAGTTCTGCTGCTGGGGGGGGCAGAGACAGTCAGATCATCAGAGTTCTTTGGCTAGTGCTTAGCTGAACTGGTGAGCTACAGGATTAGCCAAAGACCCTGTGTCCAAAACCAAGTCGGCGGGTCAGTCAGAAAGACAGGGGATGTTAGTGACCTCTGGCTTCTATACACACATGCACATACGTGCCTGTTTCACCACACACATATATGCCCTCAGAAATAAACACACACACATGGGCACACACACAAACACACACACACACACACACACACACACACACACACACCAATTCTCTGTGTCATTCCTTAGCTTCTAATGAGCAACTCTTGAATGTCTCCAAAAGATTTCCTATTGGTTCTGGAGCAGTTTTTCTGTACCCACAAGGAACAGGAAATTCCTGGGAGTTTCTGTCATCCTGGGACATCCCGTAGATCATGCCTGGTGGGAGGAAAACTATGAAGTCAGAGGTCCCTTGGCTTAAAGAGGAACAAACTCTGGGATTTCTTTATACTCCAGATCTCTCCCATCAGAGTCAGACTGAGCCTGGGATAACACTAGACACTGTTCCCGGAATTGACTTCTTCCTATTCCCAGCCCTATATCTATCCTTACACGTTTCTCTGGGGAACACATTCTTTGAAAATCACCCCCATGTCAGTCATTGTCCTATCATATTTCTGGAGAACTCTACCTAAGTCAATAAGCAATCACATAAGTAAGACAAACAAAGAGTTCTTGCCTTCAGTTATCACGGGAAGAGTAAATGAAAGAATGGCCTTAGTGAAAAAATAGAAGCTAGTCTTCAGCCTTAGGCCACTCAGGTTGGGCTAGAAAAACAGGGAAAGGGTAAAGCATTGAGAGATCTTAAAGCTGGCAAGCCTATAGGAAAGTTGTGGTGTAATGCAGTATCTCCAGCTACAGGACTTCCAAGCTCAGTTTAAATATTACCGGGGAAAAAGGTGACAGTCCATCCTGCCTTCCTTTTCTCTGTCCACCTTCTTCCCTTCCTTCCATAGAATTCATACGTCACACAGCTCACTCATTTAAAGTAAACAACAATCTCTTCAGTCCGTTTTATACCATTTTTACGAGTACTAAGAGAAGCATGATACTTTTGATCTTATTAACCACTCGAGTGCCTAGTCCTCAGAAGCCACAAATAAACTCTTCCTCTGTGTTGAATTACTTGTTTGCGTATTTCATATAAATAGAATCATACCGTATGTGATCTTTTCTGATGGGCTTCTTTCAGTCACCATCAATATCTTAAGGTGAATGCAGATTATATAATGTAACTACTCTTGACCGTTTATGGTCAAGTAACCTATCGAGTAGACAGATTTTGTCTACTCATCAGCTGATGAACATTTGAGTTGTTCTGACTATTGTGAATATTTCTGCTATGACAATTTTTGTACAAGCTTTTATGTGGATATGCATTTTCATTTCTCTTAGTTATCCACTTAGAATTGATAGTGCAGACACAAAGATTTCTTTCTTATCTATAGCCAAAACCTGCGTCTTCATAACTTCCACTCTCGGTTTTTGTCCAAGCTTCTCTAAAAAATAAACAAAGACTTTCCTTTCTTACACATAACATCCCTTCAAATCTTTCATCATTGTCTTAATGTCCTTCTTCAACTTTTACAGATTGACTCTCTTCTGTCCTTTTAATCATTGCAGTGCAGCAATGGTACTTACAGGGGTGCAAACAGAGAGCTTGGAAGTTGTTGCAATATCTGTTATGATGTACAAAACAGCTTGCTTTTGTTCCAAAGCTAATGCTTTCCCATCAACAACAGTGAACCACTGGTGGATTACCCATCAACAACAGTGAACCACTGGTGGATTATTTTTAATTTTCCAAAATCAGAGGGGAAAAAACTCACTCTCTGGGTAAGAAGACTCTTTAGTAGACGCTAACAGGGTTTTCCCTTTAGAAAATCGTAAGGACTGGTCAATTTCATACATACATTGTCACTTTTTTAACCTGTTAATATGAAAAATTCTTTGTTTGTGAAAAAGAAAAATAACATATCTTGAGAACTTTGAAGAATTCATGTGTCCTGAAGACAGTAGGCAGAAAACTTGATGACGTCACAGGAAAATGAAGCCAGAGTTCTACTGAAGTGGGTAAAATGTAACGTTCATTCTTTTTCAGTAGCTATCAGTGTATCTTATTCTTCCTGTTTAGTCATATACCAAGGTATATTTTTGCATCTTTTAAAATATGATATTTAGGGCTTAGGATAACTTCCGGTATTGTCTCATATTGCTTGTTTGACCTTGCACAAATCTCTTGACCAAGGACAAGCCATTGTAAGCATCGTTTTCTGCATCTCCTGACTATTTCTGTGATTCTCGAATTGTGTTGTACATAGAGATCTTGTTTAAAATGTCAGTTCTGAGCTGGCGCTTAAAGCGATTCTGATCAGTGTGTTCTGAGGTCTTTCTTCCCAATAATAATTTAAAAACCTACATTGAAATGTGTGCTGATGCCCGTAGCCCTCAAGATTATTCTTTTGATTACTAATTAGCCATTTATGCTTGGACCCCACATCTTCTGCTGATAGGGAAGAAAATTTTATATCTTCATGTAATATTTTTTCATCTGTACTGTGTGTGTATGTAAAGAAAGATGACAACCAAAATGAAAACAAAGAAAAAATTCTAGTGTAGATCCTGCTTAGTTCCTTTTACCGGAACAATTTTTATGTAAACTAGAATTTCTCAACCTCTGTGCTATGGACATTTGTGGCCAGACCATCTTTTGCTGTATGTGAAGCTGTCTCGTGTATTGACAATAGGATACTGAACAACATTCCTGGCCTCTGCACATTAGATGTCAGGAGCAGCTCTCTCTGCTTTCAGGTTGCAGCAACCGTAGCTGCTCCTCCTTATTACCAAAGGTGCCCAGGGGCTGTCTACTAATTCGCTTCAGTTGAGATCCATGCTCATAAAGTGTGGTCCCCAAGAAAAGAATTTAAGAAATCTTTGTTTCCTTTGTTTGGTTTTTGTTGTACTACAAGGCAAGAAGTTGCTAAACTGTTGGCGTTCTGACCTTGTGTGTTAAACATTCCTCAGGATTCTGGAATGCTCTGGCTCATGGTATTTGTTGGATTAATGGGCTCCAGATAGGTTAAGTGTCTTGGCAGGAGAGGGGCATTTTGTTTCATTCTCTTCGTTTTATTAGATGCCTGACAACAAAATTTTAATGTTGGCCTCATATGTTCTCCTTGTTATCATAAAAATGGATCTATCACAAGATAGATTTATTGGGGGAGTACCATTGCATGTGCAAATGTTTTGAAAACTATAGTCACCACAGTAACACAGGGTCACCCTTTGTATTACTGCTGTGCCTAGAAACTAAGGCATTTTTGAGGTTACAAAATTTGTTTATTTGGAGAAAAAAAACCAAGTCCTATAAAAGGATGCCACAAATGGCCAAGCAATCTACTGGCATTCCAACAACCTGCCATGTTGTGTGGTTCCTGGTGTCAGCTTAGCTATAATCTTTTGCAATGTGTGTATTTATCCTTTGGTGGCACAATATGTATACTTTACTAGCAGGGACAATGTTTTCGATAGGAGATATACCACTCTTACGTAGAAATTCTTAAAGAGTGACTTTCCTATAGCTACTAAAGATTTCGCAACCTCAGTAATCTTGGTATTATGGGTCAGATCATTCTTTTGATGAGAGTTATCTTCTATTTGGCATTTCTTCCAAGTTGTAACAGGCCATGGTAGCTCTAGGCATTGCCAACTGTCCCCTTGTGAGCAAAATCATCTTCAGTTGGGAATTGCTGACCAAAGAGATATGGAGAAAGATACTGGTAAATAAATGAATGAGTATAACTAATCATAAAATATAACCATTATGTTGAAACCTCCTTGATTACTGTGAAAGTTGTTTTATGTTCAAATTTCTATTTACATTTCAATTGCACCATATAATATGTGTATACAACAACTCTCCTCTTGAATAAAATGAAAGTAATCATGTTTTCCTCACATCAATATAATGAAGATACTATTTGTTGCTTCCATAGAACCCCTGATTTAGGTGCTCAATAAACAGTGAAATCAATATCATTTAGAATAATCATTCTATTACTTGTAGTGGTGTCACAGTCTTGGAAATTCTTCAGTTTGGCACTTGAGCCACCATGAAGATGAAGAAAGTTTAGGATTATAGAAAGGAATATAATACCCTTGATTGTGGCTATAAATGAAAAGTTATTTTTCTTTTTATCAGCTTATAGGAATTGTATATAAGAGCAGGTTTCATTATGACTTTTTGAGGAAGTATTAAAGCATTTTAATCATATTCACCCTTCTGTTGCCTCCTCCCATTCCTACTCATCTCGTTTGTCTTTCTATTTCTACTTTCATATCTGCTTTTTTCCTTGTTATTGGATATTCTTTTATTCTCTTCTTCCTCTTCCTCTTCCTCTTCTTATTCTTCCTTCTCTTCTTCTTCTTCTTGGTAACCTAACAGTCTTAATTAGAGGGTTATTTTTAATTTGAGCGTGAATGAAGTATTATTTAAAAGAACATGATAACACAGTAGAGGGAAGCTCACAAGACATCAACCTTAGACAAAGAACTACAGTCAGCAAGGATTGCTGAGTGTGGGAGAAATGATCTTCTCCAGGGAAGAGCATACCAGATGGTTATCCAATACTAATTAGTCAGGAATGTACATATAAGTAATATTACCAAGACTGAGCTGGTTATATTTATGCATTTAGAAATAATAATGATAAGCTTATCAGTGACTATGCCACTAAAGAAAATATCTCTCCCTCTTCCAGAAGCCATTAACTGCCTCAAGGAGGGTTTGGCCCTCATGAGTCCCTCCCCTCTCCATGATAGGTATTGCCAGACACAGTCTAGTGCACCTCATGGTCAGTTAATTGAAGTTGCCATTAGTTCAAGAGTGAATTAGCCAAGTCATTTCTTGATTCTCAAGCAGCAGTTTGGAAAGTCATAGCTGGAGGGATTGTGTCCTCTCCTTTTTTGATTAATGGCCCTTGAACAGAACATTTATTTTAGAACCATCTCTCTGTGGGTTCTTTTAAAGGGCATTCTCCCGGGATCCTTGGCACACTGAGTAGCAGTTCTTCAGTGAACATATCAGATAGCAAGTACAGTAGAACCGATGGTACCTTAATGGAAACCTATCGTAATAGTTGCTTTACCCCAATCCTCCCTTGCTTGCCTTCTCCCCTGCATTCTCAGGTCATCATGTTTCTGTTCATAATCAATACATAACTCTGTGATGTTCTTTATGCTGGTGATTGAGACCACAGACAGCACCATGAGGCTATACCAAAGCCATGCCCCTCTCTCTAATCTCTCCCGTGTGACTGCAGTTTCAGGCAATATCCTTGGGATCATTAGGAATTCTTCAGGCACTAGTCTTGATCCCAGATCTGCTTTCAGGCTGAGAGTTGTATCTTTAACTGAGTTGGAGAAAGGAACAAGGGCTTTTTGTCCTTCCTTGGATCCCTCCTAGGGATTTAGCAAGTGAAGTAAGGAATTGTGACTATCGAACAAACTGATCATTCTGAAGTGGCACATATGTTTACAATTTGTTCTTTGAGATTGCCACCCCCCACAAGCAGGTTGAACTTCTCCCGGATGAAATGTTCTCCACCTAAAGCATACCAAGTCTCTCATTTGTTCTTGCTTGTGAGTGGGTGAAATCAGCAATGACATTGTTGATGCCAGGGCCCCAGCAGAGCTGGAAGGCCCTCCTTTAATTACAGGAGAGATGATACTGAAAAGGGGGAGGGGCAAGGAGCTACTTCCTAGCTCTTCTTTATCCTGGGATTTGGTTCTTTAATTTAATTTTCGTAGCTCTGTGAGAAAGCCTAAAAGAGAGTCAACTCTAAACTATGTTCAGCCTTTATATAAACTATGTTCAGTCTATTTATATGGTAGAGTAAATAAAGCTTTTAATTAATACAATCCATTTGGGAAACTGTGGGGCACTATCCAGTAACATTAAACTCAGGCATGCTTATAGCCCTACAACTCTATTTCTAGTTCCTTCCCCTGTAAAAAGGCACCCATGTGTGCACATGGGGATATGTGTGGAGATGCTCAAGGTATGTGATTTTCACTAGTCCTAAATTGGAATGACCATAAATGTTCATTAGCAGTAAAAAAAATGTAAACAATGGTCCCACATGCAATGGAATACCACACAGCAATGGAAATGACAAGCTACAATGACATTCAACAATACAGATGAACTTTCAAATATAGTATTGATCAAAAGAGGCTGGATGTAATAAAAGCATATTTATGCATGTGTCTATGTATACGTAAAGCTAGGAAATGACTAACAATTTTGAGTGCTTAGCTTTCTAAAATATGGTTACTTTCCACCAAGTGTGATTTTGCATCCTCTTGCACCAAGGAACATTTGACAATATTTGGAGACAGTTTTTGTAATTGGAGGAGAATAAATACTGCTGGCATCTAGAGTTAAAAATAGGTGGTGCTTCTAAACATGCTATAGGACACAAGGCTGCTCCACAGCAATTAGGAGTCCTCCAAAGTCAGTGGCACGCGATTTGAGGACTTATAGTGTAAAAAGGAAGACAGGAAATGAAATCAATCAAAATTAAGATACTGTTGGGACTAGAGAGATGGCTCAATGGTTAAGAACACTTATTTGTTTTGCAGTACCTGCATGGCAAATAACAACTACCTGTCACTCCAGTTCTGGAGTATCATACAACTTCTGGCCACCAAAAGCTCTGCACGCAAATGTTGTACAGACATACATGCAGGCAAAACACCTATACACATAAAATAAAAATAAAACATAAAAAATAAAAGATGTCTTCCACTTCAGAATGAGGCAGTGGCTATGAATAGAAGGGGATTGGGACCTAGATTTAGGAGCTCTCCATTCCTTAATGTGGCTGAAAGGTAGATGCAGAAATGTTCTGTAAAATTTATTTGAGTTGCCCCTATATTGCTCTTTCTTTTTCTGTTTCAAAACAATAAACTACTTTAAAGGGCCGGGCTATCGGGATAATAGGATGGAGGAGTGGCAACACTGGATTTAGAGTAGGAATACACTGCTTAAGCAGATCCCATAGCCATTGCAATAACATTGATGGAGCTAAGCACTCTCCGGTGTGTTCTTGGCTCCTTCGAAGCTCCACAGTTTAATTTGCTTTCACAAATGTAATTAAGGTTTTCCTGAGCAATGGTAAGCAATCACCCTTGAGTTTTCACCGAATAAGGAAAATTGCAACTTAATGTATAGACAGGTAGACTCCATTTTAAGTTGAATGTTCTGGGAGACAAGATTCAGTGTTCATAGTGCCACATGTCTGGGAGCAGGGATACACCGGCGCTCTACTATTAACGTGGCACACACGTGCTTTTCTCTTGGCGATGATGCTGTTAGAGTAACTCAGAGATTATTTTTGAGTCGCCTCTGGGGAGAATGATAAATATAGAGAAATTTATTTTTAAGTGGAACCAGGCTTAGGGATATAGCTGGGGGGGGGAGGGGGGAAGTACTTGCCTACCATGCATGAAGTCCTGGGTTGCATTCTAGTGCTACAATAACAGAAGAAAAGGGAATATTATAATGAGTGGGTAGAAGTTTGAGCCCAACAGAAAAGTTTCTTGTGTTTCTTGTTTCCTGCAGTGTCTCGCATTATCCTAAATGATCAAATATGAACTTTGAAGCCTCATGCACCATAAGATACGGTTGAGCTCACCCAGAGCATATGGACTAATGCACTGAATGGGTTTGGAAAAGTGAATAATTTGGGAAGACACACCTGGAGATTCAAGAGTAGACCTGGAAATAAATGTACTTAAATAGAAATAAGTGGTGAATTTAAATTATTTCTAAGTGCACAGACCTCTTAGTACTATGTACAGTCTTTAAGGTCCTGTTTTGTGACTTGCGCCTTCAACACATGGGCTGAGATTTGAATGAACAGATGATGTTTTTATGAGGTGTCTTTGCTGGAGGACTAACCACTCATCATCTTAAATCCGTGTCCTATACCACAAAACCCCTTCTACCATGGGGTGTGGGAGACATCACATTGATTTCATGGCAACTTAATAATAGCACTTTAGAAAGAAATATTCTAGAAGACAAAAGTCCTGTCTAAAATGTAAGGGCACAGATTGGGAAGCGTGAATTCTTCTATTGCTTCATTTTCAAGAATATAATGCAAGCAAATTCGGGGACAACCCAGTTTTAAGAGGTGAATTGCTCAAAAGTAATAATCAAAAGACTCTGGTGAAGGGTTTTTATCAAAGAGAAACTCAGTGTTTCTTGTTTAGATATATTGTTAATGTAGCATTCCTCAAAGAAACAGATGCTTAATTGAAACTCCAAGCTTCAATGACAAAAGAAAGATTCCTGAAGCCAGAGTTCATCTTGTTTGCTTGTTGGAAACAGGGCCTCACTGTGTGGCCCCAAAGCTAAGCCATCTTATTCTGCTGGAGAGTTCATCTGGGTAGAAATCGGTGGAGCAAAAGTCCCTAAACTGGGCCTATCATGGTTAGTCCACCGCCTATCTCATTTTCATACACACATCCTCCCTGGGCTGTGGCAGTTGTGAGTCTTTGAAGGAAGGAAGGTTACAAAGTGTGCAGTAGTTCTCTATTTTCTTTAAAGACTTCCTTCTAAAGGTTATTTTTCAGCAACCGATAAGAATGAGTGTAAAAGGAGAGAATTTTAGTGTGTCATCTTCCCAGTCCTGCCTGGACATGTTTGAGCAGGGAAGCCTCTAAAGTGAACGGATTGAGCCTGTGCTCCCGTTATAGCAAAGGAGTAGGGGATTTGAGCAATGCAAACTGCAGGGAGAACGAGAGGTACAGGCAAACAACTAAATGTCTTGCTCATAATATAGGCAACATTCTGGCTGCAGATTTCTGTTTGAGAAGAAGCTTGACTTTAAGTTTATCTTGTATGTTTTATGGCAGTGTAAAATACACACAGTAAAAGGGCGTAAGTGGCACCAGTCTGCTGAACTCTATGGTGCAATGGCTGTTTATGCACAAATACGCTCCAGTAACTGTCTTACAAATCAAACCACAGACCATCTTTAGCACCCCAGAACACAAATTGCTCTCTGCTTCCTTCCTAGTCCCCATTCTCCACCTTGATCATTGCTATTCTGTCGTCTGTTACCACGGATCATATCTGACTATTTCTGAGCATTATTTTACTGTGCACATATCCTGAAGATGACTTTTTTTTGCACCAGTTTACAAATGT
Organism: Chionomys nivalis; assembly: GCF_950005125.1. NCBI lineage: Eukaryota > Metazoa > Chordata > Mammalia > Rodentia > Cricetidae > Chionomys > Chionomys nivalis. Next base: position 126,283,846 of record NC_080112.1, on the reverse strand, counting down.
TTGGAGTAGTCCCATTGTGTGCAACTATGCCTGAAAATATTATGAACACAATTGTATGTGGTGCGGTCATTTAAATGATTCCCATTATGCGCGAGTGAAAGGCAGCTATGCTCACCTCTGTACCACCAGCGCAGCACCAAAGTGAATCGTTGCATGAGAAGGCATGCATGCAGTCAGCTTCAATATAACTGTCCAGTTTTTCAAATAGTTGAACCATTGTGAAATTATCTAGGATTCCTGCTCCTTGGTGCTCACAATTTCCACTGTTTGTTATGAATATGTTGCCAATTGTTTTCAAATAATTATATGTCTGTTGGTGAACAGGCCTGTCCACATGAATTAGACAAGGACCATGTCCTGCTTTTCTCTCTTTGCCCCTAATACAGATCCGGCAGAGGGTGTTTCTATAGTTCAATAGACAGGACACTGAAGAACTAGCGTTAAGTCATTCCCAAGGCCACTTCCCTCATCCCAGCTACCAATCTGGGGTCTGAGTTAGTGAATTTCACAGGTCTGGAGCCTCCTTTCTATCTCCACTCTACCCCCACCTCCCGCCTTGTCTGCATTTCTCTCTGAGGAAACTTGGTGACTTTTTTTAATGAGGTGTTTTAAAGGACAGGTTTCCATGGAGGGATTTTAGAGCAGAAACCAATTGTATGAGTTATTGTGCAGTTCCAGTGTGTGCTAAAAAAACCGAGTTGATTTGCCTGGCAGTGTTTGCCAGTAGTGTTCCTCTTTTCTTTCCAAATTTTTGCAGATCTGTTTTCCCCGTTGACACCTAAGGATCAAAACAGCAGATAGCTCCTTGTTCAGTGCTGCCCCTTACCCTCCAATGCACGCTCAAACCCAGCCGGGGTGGAAACTCACTCCTGTTTTAACAAATTCTCTACGACTATCTCTTTGGGCTTCCCTACACTGCCTAGTGCAAACTTCCTTAGCTTTCTGTCCAGCCTCCAAATCATCCTCCCAGCTTCAGCAGGTCCCAGAGGCAGTATTGCTTAGATTCTTCTCACGTGCCTGAGATCTCTGAGGGTCCCAGCATTTTGAGACTCAGATCAAGGTTTTCAAACCCTCAACTCCCTTGAGATCGATGGGAATTGCCTTCTAGCAACAGGCGCCCAGCTCTTTGAAAGTTAATCAAAATTTCTCTTGGAAACCTAAGCTTTTCTCTGCGCAGGTGTTGAAGCCCCAGCCTTGAATGTCAGGACTAGGGGGCCGGGGAGGAGTCAAGTGCTAGGAGGCGGGACATTGGCCAACCTGACACCTGTCTTGGGCGACCTCAGTGGCTGCAGCCTCCAACAGCTGGCAGCGGCCACTGCCTCAGCAGGGACTGGCCAGGAGCGGAAGGAATTAAATGCCCGCCCATCTCATCAGACTTGGCCGCTCCCTCCTCCTCCTCGCCCTCCCCCTGCTCGCTGCCTCCTCCTCCCGGTCCCCACAGGCTCTGCCTCGGGACTTCGTGCCAGCGACTCGCGGAGCCAAGCTCGGGCTCAGTGCGCTCAGAGCACAGCAGGGCTGACGCCCAGAGCTTACTCTGAGATGGCAGTGAAGTAAAGGGAACCTCTAAGAGACACTGTGACTCTAGGCTGAGCAGGAGAGCCTGCTGCTCCTCCAGGCGGGGACATGGGGGACCCGTCCTACAGCGAGAAGCCGCGACTCCACTACGCGGTAAGGTCCCGGCAGGCACGGAGACAAAAGGGGGCGCCACTTGGCTGGCAAAGAAGGGGGACTGCGTGGAGGTGATGGGATCCGCTCTCTAGAGGTCTTTTGGCTGGGGAATTGGGTGTGCCAGGTACCTCACCCGGGAGGGCCACCTGCTCCAGAACTCAGCCATGCTCCTCGAAATCCATGCATGAAGCCGTCGGTGCACTCAGTGTCCCTTGACTTGAGCAGTGGTCACTGAGTCCACTACCTGGGGCTGGACCCCATCACTACCTTGCTGCTTTTGGTTAGATATAATGGAAAGACTAGAATTGAGGTAGATAGAAGTGAAGGCTATCCACTAATCTGGATGTGCGGCCAGCGGAGTTGCTGGAGAAATGTCGCAGGGAGCTTTAAGTGCACCGAGTTTATTCCTTGGAAGGAGTTTGTACATTTTCCTAGGAGTGTGCAGATTATCTGCTTAATTTAAGGGGTTACCAGGAAGTCCTCTCTTGGATCCTTCCTTACCTCATGGTGACCTCTCTTCTTTGTGTTAACTTCAATATCCCACAAATATTTATTGGGGACTTATTTTGTGCTGTCGCTGCAGGTACCCACCGAGCATATGCAATATATGGAAAGCTCATGGAACTTGTGTCCTTTGAAGGAGTCCACGTTTCACATTAATGGCTAACCAAAGAAAATTCTAGACTAAGCATTTCTTTTTTTTTTTTTTTTTTGAGAGAGAGAGAGAGAGAGAGAGAGAGAGAGAGAGAGAGGAGGAAAGAAGATAAGAAGGGAGAAAAGAAAGATCTTTGAGCAATGAGCACTACTTCTGAAGACTGTCAGGAGGGGACAGGCAGCAGCTTTTAGACCTTTCATTTTCAACCTTGAAGATGTGTAGTTTTGAGATGAGACGCCACAGTTGTTCTGTCGTCTGCTGGTTTACTGGGCTTTCTCTGACGTGCTTTTTTCACTGTTGAGTTTGAGCATTCTGACTGCCAATTTGAAAAAAAAAAAAACCTGGAGAGAAACAGACAAGACAAAGAGCTGACAAGAATAAAAATCAATATTTATAGTAAGGCAAAGGCTGTCTGGAATTCGCATACTCCCATTAAAACTGTATTTTTTATTTCAATGAAGGCTTTGATGCAGTCAGGAATGGTAGGCTCAGAGATTCAGGAGCTGCCTGGGTTGGTTCTAGACCAGTCACTGAGGCAAATTGAGCACCTCTTATCACTTCTTTCCACTGGAAAGGTGAGGGTGTGAGCTAGGAAACTGTTAAGTTTCTTTCCTAGGCTGGTTTTCAAGGAACAAGAAACAGCTCTTTCTCTGGTTTAGCATAGCTGTTTGTCCGGAAAAGCCAAGTGAGTGTTGCGCAGTTACTGATGCTTGTTCGTTTCTGCGGAGGCACTGGTGGCTCTGGGATTGACCTTTTAAAGTAGTCTTAAGGGTAATCAGTTTTCTGTAATGGTTGCTATTCTGTCCTATTTGTGCACTCTCATCACCTGCCTTCAACATATTGTCCATAAGCTGTGTCCTGGTGCCTTTTGGTTTGTAATTACAGGTCATTTTGAGCCCCTCCTTAGAGTGCTGGTGGCCGAGGAAAGGTGATAACTGGCTCCTTACATAAAAACCTATGTGGCCATTTAATGAATGGCTATTACTTCCATATACAAATATATAAATACAGCCCAAGTATTTCATATTGTCATTTTAATTTATCTCTCCTAAAATAATAAATTCATGGTCAAGCTCATGGCACTATATCCTCTTAGGCTCTAAATGTTTGACGGTAAACAGCCCTTTCTACTAATTTGGGTCTTTATGCAGATGTGCTTTGTATTAGGACTGGGAAAGGGAAGATTTTAGAGAGCGTTTCTGAAAGAAATCACCTGGGTGCTCTGAATATATATATATATATATATATATATATATATATATATATATATATATATATATCCGTTATAATGATGAGGCAGCATAGTAGGTGGAATTCAAAGTAAAACTTGTTGCTTTTCACAGTAGCAAGACCCTTTGGGGCTGAAGATTCACTGCTGAACTCTGTCTACCTCAGTCATTTGGGTTTTTAATAATTCTGGACTTGTTTTGTCCTTCAGCACAAATATTCCACTTGCTTTGCTCTATGTGGTTTGACTGCACTATGCTCTTCCTGGGAAAGACTTCCCCTCTATGAGTCTTTAGTACTTCTTCACTCCCCTGAAATAAAACCCAGGGATAAATAGTTAATATTCTTTCTTTGGAGCATTTTATTTCCTGTCCAAAGCAAGACTACATATACTAAATAAGTGCTTGTCACTTATTCACTCAAAAAAAAAAAAACCTTTTGTGGAGCATCTATTGTGTGTTATGTATTTGAACAATTTCTCAGACTCAGGACACTCCATTCACCTCTTAAGGTCCACTTTAAACATCACTGAGAAAATGCATAAGTGATAAGAGTATTGAAAATTTATAGTATCTGTTACTTTTTCAAAGTGTGGTACAACGATGCTTTTCTTTATCTCCACCTCAGAATGAATGTATCATAGCAGCTTATGTTCCTGTTCAAAGTGTTCCCTCCGTGGTTTCCTCACATTCAGTCTCTGGTTATTCCATCATTACAACTGGGTGTTGTCCTTGAGTACCTCTTGGTGACTTTATCAGATTTTGGGATGCTTTCTCTGGCTCCAAATTGAAGAATAGAGTTCTGACAGAGATGGGAGAAGATGACCTGTGTTTTATAATAGCTAGGAAGAATGTTGTAAGTCATTCACATATTTGAGGGGAGTTTAGGAAATCAAACCTTCCAGACTTAGTTTGTATGGGCTGTATAGGGAATAGAGTATAAATAACAAGGATGCCAAGGATGTCATGAGTGAACCAATGGTTTTTGGCCACACTTCTGGAGAACCTACAGGCTATTAAGCATCATCAGACTTCATTCAAATTTCAAAGTGATTGGAAAAAAATTGGGTCAGTTTTAGCCTCAGATTCAAATAGTAGACTTGTGGATTATGCGAATTTTTCCATCCTCTGGTGTAAATAAATCAAATGGAAGAGCAGAGAGTTGAAGGTGGTGCAGAAATAGCTCAGTGACAGAACCAAGGACATTACCCAGGTGTCCTGTCTTGACGGAATTCTTCTGTGTTATTTATATGGTTGAAGCAGTTAAACCCAATTATTTCTCTTCCCATACGCCCTGTTGTAGTAAACAAAATATGAGGCTTTTAGGTATTTAATATGGTGTTTAGTAATTTAATATGTTCATCCATATTGTCAAATCACATGGTCAAATACCCTCTTAATTTGCATAGTATATATAGTCCGAATTCTAAATTTTAAATTTCTAAGAAGATCAATGCCATAAACTCCTGACTTTCCCAAAAACGCATTAGAAAAAAGATTTAGATTTGAAAATTGGCCCTGTGACTTCAGGGAGTTCTCTCCAAGTCTTTGCTTTTGAGTTGTTGACCTTTGCTCTTCTTGAACTGGACAAAGAAAGGCAAATGAAATGCTCAATATAGCCCACATGAAAAGGCACTGGACTGAGAGCATTCATTGCTGTTTGATTGGTAGATAGAAAACTCTGTGGAGTACTGGGTTCATCTTGTCCTTGCCATCATACCGGTATCTAGCAAAGTGCTGGGAGCCTAGTAGGTGCTTGTTGAGCATGTCGTGATGGCTAGGCTGCATGAACCCTGTAGAGATGAGACCTAATGTTGATCTGTTTGCTCTCTTCCATTTCTCTCAGCAGACTTGTTAACAGCTCCAGTGCTGACCTCACTTCCTGTTTGGTGTGCTTACCCTGACATCTGTACTTTTGACCAAAACATTGTAATCAGAAGTTGACTCCACCCAGTTCCACTTAACAGTGTTCTGAGGAGCTGACCCAAAAGATTAAGCCCTCTACCTTGGTAGTAAGTCCTCTCTTAACACAGGATCACAGAGGTCTTAGTACAAAACTTTTCGTGTGGTCCCTCTGGAAGCATTCATTTTGCATAGACTTTGAAGCCATTAGAATTGTTTTACGATTCAGTAATGTTGAATACAGGGTGCTCTTTGGTAGTTCTGAAGAAGTCAAAAGCTGGGCTCTGCTGTAGGGCTGTATAGATAGAAATTACTTGCCATCCATAAGTCCTTGCCAGTGGGGACATCTAAGAAATGGAGCAGATATTACTGTTTGCTTTGCATTTATCTCCTTATAAAAGTTAAAAACAAAACAACAGTGAAACTTCAACTTGTGAATAAATGAGAGGTCACTGAATTCCCTTGATGAATACCTCTACTCATTATAAATACCTTTCCTAACCTCCCATCTTCCCAGCATGGTATTTTTTTTTTTCTGTTACATTCTTACTTGGATGAAGCCTCTTTGGTCTGGAAGACCTATTGTTTAAAGAAGGCATGCCTCCCAACTTCCAAACTATTCAGTAAGCATAACTGTTACTGGATAATCAGATTCCCACTGGGTACTGTATAGTAAAGATATCAGCCAATCATTGAAACAGATACTACATATTACTTAATTTTATTTTGCGTTTTTTTCTGGGGATGAACTTCTTCCCCCCATCTTGTGATAGCCCTTCACTGGATGGATTTGATTTTCAACTTGGTTGTGAGAGTATTGTCCAGTCATAAGAATTCTTTGCTGTATTCTTGGTTCCTCATTTCCCCCTTGATAGTTTCTAAACTCTACCACCTCAGAAAACAGGTTGGGGACCATGTATTGAGAAGCATCCTTTAATAATAAAAGGATACAGTGAAATTTAGTGCTTTAAGATCTTTGGTTTGTTTCTATTGCAAGTAGAATAAATTCGTTCTTGGTCTTAACCGTCTAAACCCTCTTACATGATCTTTCTCTGCTTCTTGCTTCTTATCACCTTCTCTAGTCTGGTCATAGTATTGTATGATCTATAAAATTGACCACTTCCTCCTTGAGGAGCTTTTGTATCTGTCCTTTAAGCCGAGAACAGTCTTTGTATGGCACACTCTTCTGCAGCCTTCACGTTATTGGCAGGGAAAGAGTCGCCTTCCTTGAAGGCTTTCTTCAAAGTGTTTCTGACCCCTCTCAGTTACTATCGATCATACCACATGAGCCTCTGCTTTAATTGGATTTCTTATCATATTTTACATTCAGTGCTCATTTCTCTCAGCTGAAGTGGAAGCTTGTTCAGAACAAGCCTTCACCAATATATTTCCATCTTCTCTCCACTGCCTAGAGTAGGCAGTGGAACAAATTAGCTTCTGGTTTTTACATAGACTAATAGGAGTTTTCAAAGTTTACTCGTCGTTCATTATTTAGTGGGTTACAGATGGAGTGGGCACGGTTAAGATGTTGCCTTCATCTTTTTACACAATTCCTACTAAATGAGCATCCAAGGACCAGACTGGAAATCAATAATCTGAAAAACCTTTGTGGGTCATTCTGATATCAGTCACGTTTAGAAACAGTAGATACTGACTTACTTAGCTCACAACTTATTACTGAAGCAGCAAAAGCTTGAATCTGTTAAAAATCTAGGAATCAACAACACAGCAGCACCTGATAGCACAACGTTATACTTTATGTGACGCCAAAGTGGTAGAGTACAAAGTTTCAGAGAGCTCCCTGGTTTTAGAGGTTAGTGTCCATTTAAGTGAAACTGTCTTAGGATTTTGGAGACAGAGAAATGCTCCTTGGTCTATATATTGTGGGCTGCCAATATGTCCCCCAATTTTTGTTTTTAATTTAAGTCAGTAGTTCTCTATGAGGGGCCATTTGACAAGGTCTCAAGGCAAGTTTTTAAAAAGTCACTAATGGAAGGAGTTGTGCCTGTCATCTATTTTGTAGATACTGGAGGTGCAGGTAGGTATGCATCCTACAATATATAACAATATGCAGTGAGGAATTGTCCACTTCCAAGTGTCAGTTGTGCTGAGGACCCAAAGCCCCAACTGAGATGTTTTTTTATATAGAAATCAAAATCTTTAATGTTTGGAGAACCATTTTGTATGACATACCTCAAAACAATTCATGTATATTTCTCAGCTGTTTAGAAGATGGTTTTGACAAAATGAAAAATGCACTGTGATGGATGTGAGTCCCAACTACACAACATATTGCATGGCCATGAAGTACTGGTACTGCGAAGGGTATTGTCCTTATAGAAGTCTTGACACTTTGGGACGTTTGCTTCTTGTTTTCTCAGTACTGATGTTCTTCCAAATCCTGGGATTAAGAACTGTTTCCTTCTCTATGAATTAACATTTATTAGCCACACCTGGTGTGCTTCCTTTCTCTTTTAGGACTCAGCAGGCATGGCGGTTGCTCAAATCCGGTAAGTCTGTGTCTAAAACCTTAAGGTATAATTCTGAAAAGAGGATGTGAATCATTCTCAGAAAACCTTCATGGGTGGACAACAGACCTTCAACAGCCTGAGAGCAAGAAGTGTGGGCGTGTTCTTTTGTTCCATTGCCTAGGGATGTGACATAGACTTTTTTCACTGAAAGGAAAAAAATGAGAAAGGAGGGAGGCTGTGGCTCTAAACTCTTCGTCCTCAATCCCACCTGGACAAGCGCAGGGTAGCCTGTAGTTGGTGAGTTATCTTTTCTGCCGTTGAGATGATTGTGGGGGTCTTTTCTAAACCTCTGCCTATCTCACTTAATGGTAATTAACATGATCTGTTTTAGAATGTAGGGTCCCAAATGATGGACAAGGGGCAAATAGAGTTACTAGCCACTTGCTAGATTTTGGACAGTAGTCATCAGTTCTCCCAAACACACGTGTTCTCCTTTAAACAGAGGATAAAAGGAACAAAGGGTGAGAGAAAAAAAGGGCTGTCATCACCACTGACATAGTACTAGTTTCTTTAAGTAGAGGCAGGTTACTTTGCTGTGAATACAGTATGCTAGCCTGCCACTCCATCCACTGAGTTACATCCATAGCATTTGATATGAACAAGGGATATGATGCGGCACCAGGAATTTGATCATAAGTTTAAATATGATCATTGTTCACTTAAATATGGTTTTACTTCTGCTTTCCTTAAAACATGTTTTGACCCTTTGAAGTGAAAATCCATTAGGTTTTCCTTTCCATCTTGGCTGATATATTCTTAGCACTTTCTAATTAAAAAATTACAATAAAATGTGAGCATTTGGGGTGTCAACTAAACTAGATTTCTGAAAAGAATTTTTCAGAAGAATTTGGAGGAAAGTTGCTATGGGAACACCAACTTTTGAAGATTAACTTTAACAATATGTTTTAAGATGGTCCCTTTATACAGCTGACTGAAGTATCTGGCAAAGAAATTGCCTGAGTCAGTACAAGATTTAAACAAACTGAAGGCACCTTTTGGCATGAAGAGTGGCCCGTTCTGAGTTTCCTGAGCATCCTTATGTTGGGTGGGTGCTGCTTCATACAGGCACAAAGCCCTGGACAATATTGTAGATCTCTATTATAGCGGTACCACTTTAGTTACACCCACAGAATAGTAGAACTGTACTAAAGGGGTGGCAACTTGAGTTTTCAGAATACTTTGAAATGGTAGCCCTCAGTGTTATTTCTGTATATATGCATATGTCTTTCATGCTCCACCAGACGCTATGATGTTGGTCTTGATTGTCTAACCACAATTTAAAATGATTATCCGAACAAAAATCATTTGACTTTTGTCTCAAAACATAGGCCATTCTCTTGCTTTAAGGTATTGAATCATAGAGGAAATCATAGTGTTAAGATCTAAACAGAAAAGGCACCCAAAATGCTTAACTTGAAGAGAGAGCTATTTCTGACATGTTGACAGATGTAAGGAAAGCAATGAAGGGTGGCAAGGGACTCTGATTAGCTATGTGGAACTCTGGTCATGGAAGGTGCAACGGTATGACAACCCAGTGACTCTCAGCATGACTGGAAGGGATACTAGAAATGTGTCCAGAGGGCAAAATCTGGAGATAAAAAAGTAGACTGCAACAGTCCATCCCTTGGCATCTTGTTTTTTTTTTTTATTTTCCCGTCTCCTCGAACCAAGCCCAGACATTCTAGCAAGATATGTACCATAAGGCAGAGCCCAGAACATAGAAGGGCAGATGCTTTGTTTCCTTTCACTGTGTGTGTAGAGGGGAGGATGCTGGCAGAAAGTACCAACCTGAGTTGAAGACATTGGTGAATAGAGAGTCCAACCTGAGTGTATGCAGTCTTGGGGCTCATTTACTAATGAAAGACCCTATATTCCTTTAGAGGGCTCCCAAATTGCTTAAAGTATTTAATTAGCATATTTAAACTATTCATGTATTGTTCAAATTCCACCTGTAGCACAAATAATAAAAACCCAGAGACAGATATTGGGGTTCAGTCTGAAGGTCAGAAAAGCAAAACAGCCAGCCACTGGCTCTTACCTCTACCTCAGTCCAAAATGGTGATTCTGCCTCCAGGAATCTCAGAATGACTGTTGAGAACTGTCTCCTCCTATCTTATATTCCTATCTATGGCTGGGATTAAAGGCGTGCACCACTACCACCCAGTTTCTATAACAAACTAGTGTGGCTGCTGGGATTAAAGGTGTGTGTCACCTCTGCCTGGTCTGTGTGGCTGACCAGTGGAGCTGTTTACTCTCTGATCTTCAGACAAACTTTATTTATTAAAATACAAAAGAAATATCACTACATTTCCCCTTTTTGTCTAAAAGGAAAAGGAAGGCTACAACTAATATAAGAAAACTATATACAGTAAGTACAATGACTATATGCAATATATACAGGCAATAAATACATCTAAAATGTCTAGTTCATTTGCATTTGACAATGTCAGAGAAAATATTTCATATCTATCCTATCTTGATGAGTCCAAAGTCTTGTACCTAATTTACTTTCTATCATAACTTGCTTTCTGGTAACTTGCATAACTTGCATAAGGTAAATAAGGAAAACTATAACTATGTAGTTTTCAACTCCCTCACAGACCCAAGAAGGAAATAATATTAACTGAGTAAGCAGGAAGTGTGAGCAAATGATTTCCAAAAAATGTGAGAAATGACAGAAACAGCTGGCTGCCTGGACAATCACCCAAAGTTCCTTTGCAACGTTGGGGCCTCTATCTTCAGCCTACAGGCCTAGCATATCCAACTGACTTTTCTGTAAAGCAGGATATTCTGAAGAGGTGTAAAGAGCCCGTTGCTGGATGTTTTGCTTTTCTGACCTTCAGATTGAACCCTAATATCTGTTTCTTGGTTTTTATTAACCGTGCTACATCCACCAATGTGTACTCTATATCCCAGTAAGAATAGTCATATACTTATTAAAGGATATAATCTTTACTTACATTATTACATATGTATATGTGAACATATTATTATATACATAGCCGGGTGGTGGTGGCACATGTCTTTAATCCCAGTAATCCAGAGGCAGAGGCAGATGGATCTTTGTGAGTTCAAGGCCAGCCTGGTCTACAAGAGCTAGTTCCAGAACAGCTAGGAATGTTATGCAGAGAAGCCCTGTCTCAAAAAAATAGTAATTACACGTGTAACTTAGAAGAACACTATTGAGTGCTCTGATTAAAATTTATTACTATAAATGAAAACTGCGATGGATAATTTTCCCTCTAAGCTCATGATTAGTCTAATGTATTTTGTTTTCTAAACAGTGAAAAACAAAGAATTCATTTAGCTTTTCCCTGATTGATAAGTGTGGTTTCAGCTTTTAGCATAAATATATTGTTATTTATTTCTTCTGGTTAAGGACTGGTTGCAACCTAAGACTGCAATTGAACCTGCTTGTAACCCAGTTAATTTGGCAAAGAGAAAATGATGACCATTTTGGAGATCTTTCACTTCATTCTGTGAGCTGGTTCTTTACTGGTGGTTATTTCCTTTACTATGCATGATGTTTTGATAACTGTATCAAACAGGGTGCTGATATTCAGCTTATATGAGGACTTTAAAATCACCCACCAAATCATCCAGTCAGTAAAATGAAGTCAATAGTTCTCAGAAGAAGAAAAAAAAATACGAATGGCCAAGAAATGCTCAAAAAGGGAAGGAGTGTCAAGATCTTCAGCTATCAGGAAAATTGCTTTGAAATTCTATCTTGCCATATAAAAAATTGCTATCATCATAAAAACAAACAATAGAGAGAACACATGCCAGCAAATGGTGGTGAGGATGTGGGGAAAGGGCAATCCCTATATACTGCTGGTGGCAAAACAAACTGTTGCAGCCACTGTGGAAATCTATACGGAGCTTTCTTTAAAAAAAAAAATGCTACTATATTTCCCAGCTATGCTACTTCTAGGAATAAACCTAAGGAGACTAAGTCAATGACATATCAAAGAGACACTTTCACATCTATGTTTATTCTTGTACCATTCACAATAGCTAGAAAGTGGATTTGCCATAGTTGCCCAGAAATAGAAAAACTGGATAAAGAAAATGAGGTACACATACACAATGGAATTTCATGCAGCCACAAGAAGCAAAACAGTAATATTCGCAAGGAAATGGCTATATATGTGTCAGACCAATTTAGAAAACAGATAGCTTAAAACACATGTACATCTATTGTCACTGTGTCTGTTTTGTTTCTAATTGTTTCTTTGAAGACAATATGCCCAAAACATTGGAAAATATTAAAAGACAGAGGCCAAAACCGTCAACCAATGACAGTCTAGCTGGCAACTTGTAGCGTGTGCCTGATACATGCTCGGTACATGCACTGCTGGCAAAGGATTAATTAATTAAAGTGCTTGATCTTTTAGGAACATTTATTTTGACAGTAGTAATAATAATATTCAATATTTGTTGAACGTTTTTCATGAAGATATGAATAGCCTATACATATCATTTTATTTAATCTTTTTAAAAGAGCTTCTATAATCTAAGTATTCTTTCCCTCCTCCCCACACTGGGAAAGTCCCTGACCGCATTGAACATTGAACATAAACAGCAAGAGAAAATTAGGCAAAATTATAACGAGATTAGCAAGATTTTGGTGTTGTTTTGTTAACAACAACAACACACACACACATACCACCACCACCACCAATGAACCCGTTTGATACTTTTAATTGACTGCTGTGATTTTATAATTTTCATTAGCAAAGTGATTTTGAATGAAACATGGCAAAATTTAATGCTCCTTGAATGCTTCTCTTGTCCTTTTTCCATGACTGTCCTAATGGACTATCCATTTCAGGAATGACGTTGCATGGTTAAACTCTCAGCCACCTGGAAAAGGTACATGTGAACTTGCCGTCTTCCTTCATCAACGTTTTCCAAAAGTATTTATAAACAAGGATAAACTCAAGCACCTTGTGTATTTGCAGTGGCTCTGGTCAGTACAGTGGTTATGTAAACCCTGGCATTCATGGCACACGAGCATTCTTCCTTTTTCATTTTCAAGGGAGTGGCAGCTCATAGACCTCTCTTGGGGAAAAGATTGACCCTTATCAAGATTAGCTGTACACCCGTAATTGCTGGTCTTTTTTTTTTTCTTTCAGGATGGCTGCAGAGTAAAACGTTATCATTAGGACACAGCTACAAAGACTTCCTGCATTTATTTAGTTCCCACCACTTAGAAAAAAAAAAAAGGTATCACAAGTGCCGATATTGTCCAATTGTGCAAAGATAAGCACACTTTTTACTGTGTGCTTCACTTAGTGATGCCTCATCATATGATTATGCTTTGAAATATATTGGTAAGGGAGACTATTTTTACAACTTAGACATATGGAACCCAGCTCTTCCTTTCAGTAAGTTAGGCAACTAGCACTACATTGCTAGAACTCTTTATCATCATTCCTCGCAAACATTTGTAAAAGAACCTAGGCTCTTCTAGAGAGCCTAAGGTCAGCTTTGATTTTAGGAACTATGGGATCTTTTAGGATATTGGTTCTCAGCCTTTCTAACGTTGCAGCCCTTTAATACAGTTCCTCATGTTATGGTGACCCTCAACCATAACATTTTGTTGCTACTTAATAACTGTAATTTTGCTACTGTTATGAATCATAATGTAAACATCTGTGTTTTCCAATGGTCTTTGGTGACCCCTGTGCATGAGTCACTCAAAGGGGTTGTCACCCAAAGGTTGAGAACCACTGTTCTGGGTGATCTCTGTACTGAGATGCACTTTTCTATTTAATGCAGCTTCATCATAAAGTTTTGGAACATGGAACTAATTCCTACTTTATAGTGTGTTGTATGAATGTAGAGTTGTGTTTGTAACAGTTAGCTATTGTCAGACTAATGGTCTGTGACAGACTACTCTGGCTCAGAGGATGCTGCATATATATTTAGGAGCACAAGAATGTAAATAGAATCAATGAAGTACTCCCAGGGTATAAACAGGAATCTAGCACATTGCTGTTTCCTCTTACCTGCCATTGGCTGGAGCAAATCACATTTACACGGCTACTGTCTTGGTAAGGAAATGCTTTCCTTTCAAGATGGGGGTGAAGAAAAGGGGAGTGGAAGAAGTTAAGAAGTGCAGAAATGCACTCACTACACACACACACACAACGTTTAATCAAATTGCTGAGTGCACTAACATTTTTAAGAATACAGAAATTTATTTCATTTTTTCTTGCAATTTGGTCAATGAATTTGTTCTATACTGAAAATCTATATATTTCATCATATACAACAGATGTAAAATTTGGGTATCCTTCCACTTATACCCCAAGACCACAGTAATAGGATAATAATGTGTTTTTTAAAATATTATATAAATAATATTCATGTTTAATCAGAATTGCCACAGTCTTCCCTAGTTCCTTCATCTTCAGTAGCTCTCGTTCCTCAAACTAGCAAATGGAGGCATTCATAATTTCTCTAGAGACTTCAAAAAATCAATCAGTCTATCTGTTTATCTTTCTGTTTGTCTACTCATCTAGAATTCTTCTATGATTTGAGAAAAAGAACTCAGTCTATAGCCAAAACTGCACTGGATTTCACTACCTGTCCTAGGGTGCTCTCAAACTCTTGACAGTCCTCTTCCCCTGACTCTTGTGTACTGAAATAGATGTGCACCAATACAGCTGTCTCAAGGTTTCTTCTTTTTTATACATAGATTTACGTTTATTTTCTGTATATTTGTGATCTGCATGCGTACATGTCTGTGCAGCTATGCACAGTGGCCATGGAAGCCAGGAGAGGGAATCAGATCCCCTGGAACTGGAGTTAGAGACTATTATGAGCCACCATATGGGTGCTGGGAATTGAACCTGGGGCCTCCAGAAGAGCTCTTCTTTATTATAAATTTTCATTTAGTCCTTGTGTCTTTCACAGCATGCACATCGGTTCCACTCACTTTCCTGTCCCTTTACATTCTGAAGAGCTCTTAACCACTGAGCCATCTCCCCAGTACCTCAAAGTTTATTCTTGATTGCCCAAAAAGATGTTTGTGTGTATGGTATGCAGTAAATTTTTAAGCATGTATGCATTCTGGAATGCATAAATAAAGGTAGCTAACAGAATTATAGCCTCCTACTTGTTTTGTGGTAGGAACACTGTGTCTCATGTTAGAAGTTCTCAAATAAATAAAAAAATTTCTTAACTATAGTCATCAGTTAGTACTAACAATAACAACTTTAAACTCTCCCCTTGTTTACCTGAAAATTTGTGTCCTTTGACCAACAACTCTCTGAAGATTTTTATATTTACTTCTATTTATTAGTGTCATTTAACAGTTTTTATACACTTGCTGCTTGTTTTAAAATCAGAAGCAATTACAAATGAGGTGATTTTCAGTTGAAAATAATTATTTTTAAAATGACTAATTCATTATCTATCCTGACATGTAAATAAATGAGGTAAATTAAAAATAGAATAGATACATAAAAATCTCTTATCTTTGAAGTATAAAAATTTTGCCTCATTTTCCTTCATTATATCAACTTAATTGCCCAGCTGCCATTTCCTGCCTGAAACTGCAGCATTAGTTGTTAAATAAAGGGCCAGAGAACTCTGGCCTATGGGTCAGTTCAGACCCTTGCCTCCTTCATATGCGTCTTGCAAACTAAGAATAACTTTTACATTTTATTTATTGACCATTTTGTCTGTGTGTGTGTTTTGCCTGAATGTGTATCTGCACACCATGTTTGTGCCTGGTGCCCAAGGCAGTAAGGAGATGGTAACAGATACCCTGGAACTAGAGTTACAGATGGTTCTGAGCTTCCATGCAGATGCTGGGAATTCAACCTGGGTCCTCTATAGGAGCAGCCAGTGTTCTTAACCATTGAATTATCTCTCCAGCACAAGTTTTACATTTTTAGATGGTTGAAAAAAAATCAGGCCGGGCAGTGGTGGCGCACGCCTTTAATCCCAGCACTCGGGAGGCAGAGGCAGGCGGATCTCTGTGAGTTCGAGGCCAGCCTGGTCTACAAGAGCTAGTTCCAGGACAGGCACCAAAGCTACAGAGAAACCCTGTCTCAAAAAAAAAAAAAAAAAATCAGGATATTTCAGGCCATGTAAAAATTATAGAGAATAATATTTTGGGTCTATATATAAAGTTTTATTAAAACACATCCACATCCATTCATTTACATATTATCTGCGGATACAATGTCAAAATCAAATATTTTCAAAAGACTGTATAGCTTTGCTTTCTGTCCTTTTACTGCAAAAGTTTATTTCTAGTGTAAAACGAGTCTCAAACTACCATAGAGTCTTTAGACAGGTCTAGTGTTGTGTTATGTAAGTACAAGGTACAAAATAAAGTCAGCTCTTGCATAAAAAGTAATGCATATATGTATATAGATTGAAGTGTGTGAAGCTCATCTCTTTTCTCAATTTCTACATCACTGGAAAATCCTTTGGATTTAAGGTATAAATAATAATTTAAAACAATAAAATCAAGGCCTGCCATGGTGATGCACATTTAATTTCAGCACTCAGGAGGGTGAGGCAGGCAAATCTCTGTAAGTTTCAAGGCCAGCCTGATCTATACAGAGAGTTCAATGCCAGTCAGTGCTACACAAAGATACATTGTCTCAAGAAAAACAAAGAAAATTCCTTAACTTTGGGGGCCTGGGCAGATGACTCAATGGTTAAGAATGCACCTGCTCTCCCAGAGGACCTGAATTGAATTTCTGGCACCCACATTGGCTTAGAACCGCCTGTAAATCTTGATCCAGGGGCTCTAATGCCTTCTGGTCCCTGTGTACAACTGTATTGATGTCCAAACAACCACACCGAAACACACATATACACTTAAGAATGAAAATTAAAATTGTAAAAGATACATTATAACATTAAAAACATAAAACTTTATAAATCTTTAGGTACTACAACATACAACTCTTTTGGACTGAAATCCTAGAGATGCAGAATTTTATAAATACCATACTTGAATTATGCACATTATAGCTATAATTGTTGTTTTACAATACTGTATACTAAATACTCCTTAACAGTGATGTTTCTGGAAGTTTAATCCAGATTCGATTCATAAAGAAACTGACTAGCAGGTCAATGTGTTTGCTGATCTTAGGATACTTTCACTGTCCTTTTAGGATAACATGTTACATTAAGTGTTGCCAAATTAAAAAGAAGTACAACTTCACATAAACTTGTTAAATTGATGTTAAAAATAAATGGGTGAGTTAGGAGCATGGGGGAAGGGGGTAGAAGGAAGGGGAGAAGTGGTGGTTGTGGAGAACTTGAGGGAATGGGATAGTCAAGATGGAGGAAGGACAGATATGAGAGCAAGGAAAGAGATATCTTGATTGAGGGAGCCATTATGGAGTTAGCAAGAAACTTGGCTCTAGAATAATGCCCAAGAACCCACAGTGATGACCCCAGCTAAGACCCTAAGCAATAGAGAAGAGGGTGTCTGAAGTGACCTTACCCTGTAGTCAGACTGATGATTATCTTAAATATCACCATAGAACCTTTGTCCAACAACACGGGGAACAGAGGCAATGACCCACATCGGAGCCCTGGACTGAGCTCCCAAGATCCAGTTGAAGAGTGGAAGGAGTGAGAGTATGAGCAAGGAATTCAAGACCATGAGGGGTTCATTCACTGAGACAGTTTGCTTGAGCTAATGGTAGCTCACCAACTCCAATTGGACTGGGAGTCAACTCTGAAGGGGGTTGACAGTTGGGGCAGACTGAGGGGCCACTGGTGGTGACAGTAGGATTTGTCTCTATGGCATGTACTGGCTTCTTGGAATCCTATTCTCTTTGGATGTAAACCTTGCTTGGACTGGATGTAGTAGGGAGGGCCTTAGACTTTCCACAGTTCAGGGTGCATAACCCTTTCTTGGGATTGGAGGGGGTTGGGTGGAAGGGTCTATGGAAGGAGTGGGAGGGGAGAGGGAGGAGGGGAGGGAGTAGGAGGAAGGGAGGGAGTGGGAATTTGGATTGGCAATTTTTTTAAGTAATAAAATAAAAAAATAAAAATAAATAAATGGATGGCATGTGCCTTTAATCCCAGCACTCAGGAGAGAGGGGCAGGCAGATCCCTGTGAGTTCAAGGCCAGCCTCAGCTACAGAACACATTTCAAGACAGTCTCCAAAGCTACACAGAGAAACTCTGCCTTGAAAAAATAAACAACAACAACAACAACAACAAAAAAACAAGTAAATGGGAGTATGGGGTAAAACAATGGGGGTTTTCATGACTTATTAGGTAAGTACCATAGGCAGAATAACGTTTTAAAGGTTGCCGTGTTTATCTTGTCAAAGAGGAGAATTAGACTGTGAAAACTGTCATTCTCTTAGTGATTTAGAATTGCGGGTCTTCTTGTTTATACACTGAGGTTCAACATCACTGTATCTAGAGCTCCTGTAAAGGAGAGATTGTAAAGAAAGGCTCACTATAAACATACGACTGCTCCATGCTTTCAACTCTGCATAGTAAGCAACTCTGCCACAGAGCTGGATGAGTGTGTAAGTGAGCTCTCGGTCTTGCCAGAACAGCCGTGTTTTGCCAAGGGATGTGGCCTGGTCTTCCACTCTCTGATGTTTCTTTTGGCTGACTTTTTCACATTCCTGTGACCCCTTTGAATGGAGATGCCTTAACAGCTTTTGCTCTCCGACATGGCCTCCTGCTATCATTTCCTGCAGGTCTTGCCTTAGATCTCAGCAGCTTCCTGAGTAAATGTCACCTTGGTGTCTTTCTTCTAAGAGGATCTCCATAGTCTCACCGTGTTAACTCCCCAAGAGTTTAAGCATAACCATGAGTCTTACCATTGCACTGTACAGGAGTCTGAGCTTGGAATTCTCTTTGATTCCAAAGCAAGGGGCTAGGTGGGGTGGGAACAGGGCACTAGAAAAATGTCCCTGAGGGTGGGGATCAAATGACCCTAGAGGAGGAAATTCCAGTTGAAAATAGAAATCAGGTCAGCACCCTTGTGAGAACCATAGCATGCTCTACTTAGAAACTGGCAACCTGTGACTTGTGGAGACCTCTGGCAGAAGTTTGTGGATTGGTCTAGATAGGAGGTTTGGTTTTAGGAAAGTAATTGGGCGGTACAAATCCGAACTCAGACACACTTATCTCCATTCACAGTTGTGTTGTGCTGTACTACAGAGGGATGTGGAAATGACTCGATTTTGTGCAGTGTGTCATGCTGATCAATGGTTAGTTCTTTAATATAAAAAGACAATTCAAAAGCAGTATTTTCTTTTATTGAGAAATGATGTTTGTGGGGGTGGGAGGTAAGGAGGAAAGGAGAGAGAGAGAGAGAGAGAGAGAGAGAGAGAGAGAGAGAGAGAGAGAGGAGAGATGAGAGACTATGGAATGGGGAATAACTTCCTATACACCGTCACAAGATTTTTCTTCACTGTTAGGGGGCAAAACAAGTTATTTTGTGGAAGCTACATACTCTTCTCTCATTAATTCAATGAAAAGATCTCAGTTAATCGATGTTCCTTAAAAATAAAAGCTTTTAATATCTTTATCTTTTACTAAAGTTGTTAAATACAGTTGAAAATGTACGTTAGTATGAGGTTGCTAGGAAGACTCGTACTGCGACACAGTTCCAGGGTAATTTAAAGACTGTTTGCTATGTAGGGTGATTTCTAGGGCCCTTGAAGGGCTGTGGAACAGAATGTCGTGGTGAGAAATTTCTTTTGTTCAATTTAGCCTGTGGTACAAATTTAAGGGATATTAAGCCTATCTAGAAGTTTCAATGCACAAAGAAGGAATACGTATGCTAATGGATTTTGGTTTGTGGGAGTGGTTAGTTATATCAGCTGACAAAGTTTAGTGTACTTTTGCCTTCTTCAAAGTCACTCCATATTATTAGCAGTCTTTCTTCATTCATCTCCATGGTGACTAGCACTTTAGGCCATGGAAAGCTAATACTTTGCTTTTTGCCTCTCGACTACTTAATATGAAATTTTTTATATAAATGAGCCCATATAATGTAGGATCCTTTCCCATTGACTCCTTTCAGTTAACATGCTTTCAATTTATATATATGTATGTTGAAGCATGTTATCAGGAAGAAGTTCCTTTTTACAACCAGGTAATTCTCTATTGAATGACTATATATGTATATATATATATATATATATATATATATATATATAGCCATCAAATACAAATATACATACACATGTATATATATGTGTGTGTATGTATATTTATGTTTGTCTTGAACTCATTATGTAGCCGATGATGACCTTGAAATTTTGATCATCCTGCCTCTGTGTTCTGAGTGTTGGGATTGAAGATGTGTGCTATCATGCCTGGTTTTATGTGGCACTGAGGATGGATCTCAGGGTTTAAGTGTACGCTAGGCAAGCATTCTATAGATTGAGTCACATCTTTAACCCTAATCTTCCATCTTATGGATATGACACATTTGTTTATTCTTTAATCAGGTAACAGATGTTTGTCTTGCTTCCAGTTTCTTTCTTGCTGCTCTGAACATTTACGTGTTTTGTGTAGATGCATGCTTTCATTTCTCAGGAAGATCCCCCTAGGAGTGTAGTTTTCTGGGTCATCATGGGAACTCCATTCTCTCTTCTGAGGAGCTGTTTTCCAAAACTGACTAAATACTTTCACGTGTCCTCAACAGGTCCAGTTTTCCACATTCTCAGCAGCAGATGCTGACTCTTCGGCTTTTTGGTCCTAGCCATCCTAGTTGTTTGTTTGTGAACAACTTTTTTTGTCTCATCTTTTTTCTCTTTGGAAGCAAAGACACATTAGAAGGAGGTCATATGGTTTCAAGTTCCATTTCCTATGGTGCTCTTTTTAAAAATTGTTAAACTACCTGTGCGTTTATAAACAGAATCCTTCTCTTAAAAATAGATCCCTGAAGTTTGCACATATTCTAACAGTAACCATTTCACAAAGTAAATGGCACACCCTTCTTTTTTCCTCCTGTTCAACTCCGGAAACATAACCCTGAACATGGATTCCCTGGTGGACCTTCATATCTCTTATGGCATAGTGGCAAAGGCCCCTGGGTTAAGATTTCTGTTCCAATGCTTAGCAGCAACACTCTGAAAGTCCAGAGGGCATGTGGCCACAGCTTCTGGCATCGATATCACAGGATACATCCTGAGATAAACTCTGCCCACTTCCCTGCAGACCATAGAGTCACTTCAACTCTACTGTATCTGTTATGCCTAGAAAAGTGATGTCTCTGCCTAATCTATAGGCCAAATGGACAGACAGTATATGGTTGAAGACAAGGAATGTTCTCTAGGAAGAAATTGGTGAGAAAAACCCATGGAGCCAAAAGACATAGAAGATGGAAGAAAGGAAGTACAAAAAGTGAGGCAGTGAAGCAGTAGGTATTCTGAGAGGCCTTAGCCAGATGGGTTGGGGTAGGTAAGAAGAATGATAGTCTTGGGTGACTCACAGTATGAAGACTGAGATCTAGGAAAAAATGGAAGATATGAAATATGTGAAGTATGGAGTGTGTTTGTGTTGATCAATTTTCTCATATTATTAAAAGGCAATGAAATTGAAGACACTCAGCATAGGGTGCCTTTATATTGCTGGGATAGCCATAGTTTCTCCAAATTTGGTTATCTTCTCAACCATCATTATAAAAATTGATGGATACATATTGTGAGATGCTAATTCCTATAAACATGCTTTCCACTGGTCTTAGCTGCCTCTGAGCAGCAATTTTTACATGCCAATTAACTAGCACAAAGAGGATTCTAATATTTCAATTTGATTAGCAGCATCCCTGATGACCAAATTCTGTCATCATATCTCCTTATAGTCGGGGACTATTGGGTGACTTTTGAACCATCCCAAGGAAAATTATTCAACACTAGAGACGGTTTTATAACAGTAAGGTGGAATTTTCTATTTAAGGACTCTCTATGGCTGCTCACCATAACAGGAGGTGACCATGGCCGCAAAAAGGACTTGGTTTCCTTTCTCTGTTACAGAAAAAAAAAATCCCACCAAGAACAGTAATAAAAAAAGACCCCTGAAGGATTATGAAGAGACTAGTAGATATTTTAGCTGAAAATTACACAATTCTTGCCCGTTTATAACATACTTGTCACATATCATACATTGAGAAGTTGGTTGCCATTTTTGTTATCAAACCATTCTCTTCTCTTTGTTTCCAACCACATACAAATATGCACACACCACATCTGCTTAGTAGGCTGCCAGAATGTGTTCTTAATTTTTGACTCAGAAGTTCCGGATAAGACCTTTGGCCAGTGAACACATAGCTTATAGTTAAATTTTCAGTGTTTTGTTGAAGATAATTGTATCATATTTTAGGTAAGCGACTGATAGCTCACAAAGTCTACTCTCAATATTAAAACTATTTGAAAGACCCTTAGGGTGTTAAGTGTGCTAGCAGAACAAAAAATATTCAGCTGTAGAATGTTATTTCTATATCTGATTCCTTCACTACTCTGTTGAATTCCACAACAACTCCTCCCCATTCTTCTCCAATAAGCCCTTGAAAACATAAAACATAAAGCTCACCAACAGGGCATAAACACACACACACACACAAAATCAAATTATTATTCATTTGGAAAAGAAAAATGAAACTCACAGGAAATGCTAGCTTATAACCACTAAGCTGGCAACAATGAAAAAGATAATAAAAAGTGTTGCCTAGGATTTGAAAAAATTAGAACCCTCACAAACTGCTGGTGAGAATTTAAAATGGTGTAGCCAGTTTGAGAAAGAGCTTGTCAGTTCCACAATAGCTTAAACATGGAGTTACTATATGAGCTCTTAGGGAAATAAACAAGAGAAATACGTACTTGGGTATATATACACTGCTGATAATAGTAAAAAATGAAAAAAAATCCTACGTCTCCATCAACTGATGAATTGATAAAGTGCTGTCTGATCCTAAAAGGGAACAGTATTCATCGACACAATAACTGAAGTAGTAGTGTATTCTTTATCATGGACAAGCCTCGAAAAGTTTATGCTAAGTAAAAGAAGTGAATTTATATCATATAAAAAGTTACATGACATAAAATTCTCTTTTTATAGTGTGTCCAGAGTAGACAAATCCAACTTATAAAGAAAGCAGATTGGTGCTTCTCCAGGACAGAGGCAAGGGGTGGGGCGAGAGAAAATAAAGAATGGCTTTTCATGAATGGATATAGAGTTTCTTTTCAAGTTGAAAAGTCGATTCTGAAATTGGTTGTGGTGGTAGTTGCACAATTCTGAATATATAAGCCGCCAGTGAACTGACACCTGAAATGTGTGAGTTTTATAGTAGGTGAATCGTGTATCAATAAACTAGTTGTAAAAAATAAATTCAACCAATGATAAGGTTAAATGCTCTCTTTTTATTTCTGACTATGCACATTTCCTTATGAAACAAAAGCTCTCCAGTTATCTTGTTATGTGATGCTTTGCCATATTTGTATCAAAGAAAATTTTCAGTTTACTTACAATATGGATTTGACAGCCAGTTTATTTTATGTCCTGGAAAACCAAAACAGAATGAGCAATGGTCATTTAAGTGAGTATAGTCTAGCCTTTTTCTGGACTCTCGGATATATTTTAATGCACCCAAACCCACACATCCCACAAATTAATCAGGGCTAGTATGCTAGGAACAACCACAACTGCCAACCACAGGAAGCAAGGATGCATTTTGCATGGATTTTAGTAAGCAAGTGTACCATGGTCTATTTAACTAGCTAGTAGTCATGGTGGCTGCTGTGGTGATTTTATTTCTAGTAGTGGTGGTTGTGTGGCACTCCCTCTCTTTGGCTCTCTCTGTCTCTGTCTCTCTGTCTGTGTGTGTGTGTGTGTGTGTGTGTGTGTGTGTGTGTGTCTGTGTCTCTGTCTGTGTGTGTGTTTACTGCTAGATCAATCAGATTGCTTGAGGCAAAATAATACTAAGAACTTCAAAAAGGCAAAAAAAGATCGATATCTTGGAAACTGAATTCTTGAAGTCTTTCAATTATTCAAAGATTGCTTTACCTAGAGAAAGCTCAGTGTACTTTTCTCTTGTGAGATCAGGAATTTGGGTAAAAGAAGTTCTCTCGTTCACTATGTACCAGATTATTTTACTCAATGCCTTGCATACATACTAGCTAGTAAGGATTTACAGCAACTTTCTAGTAGATTCTATTCATTCAATTCTGTTGAAACTGAGGCTTGTAGAGGCTAAGCAACTTCCCTAAGGTCACAGTGATCTTATGTGTTGGAATTGTGTTTGGAACTCATGATATCTGATTCCAAACATTGTCTTCAGGTTTCATCATATTAAGCTTTTTGTCTTCTTCCCAAGGATGAAATTGCCAACTTTTCTCTTGGCTATGATTTAAATTTTTTTATTACTTTATTAATACTACGAATCAAAATTTCCACTTCCTCCCCTCCTCTCACTTCCCTCCCGCTCCCCCACTCACTCTCCCCTCCTTCCCTTCCAGTCCTAAAAGAGGGCAGGGGACCCTGCCCTGTGGGAAGTCCAAGGCCCTCCCCACCTCCATCCAGGCTTAGGAAGGTATGCATCCAAATAGACTAGGATCTCAAAAAGTCAGTACATGCCATAGAGACAAATCCCAGTGCCATTATCATTGGCTTCTCAGTCTGCCCCAATTGTCAGCCACATTCAGAAGGTCCAGTTTGATCCCATGCTTGTTCAGTTCCACTCCAGCTGGCTTTGGTGAGATCCCATTAGTTCAGGCACACTGTCTCAGTAGGTGGATCAATCCTTCGTCGTCCTGACTTCTTTGGTCATATTCTCCCTTCTTCTGTTCCTCAACTGGACCTTGGGAGCTCAGTCCAGTACTCCTTTATGGGACTCTGTCTCCATCTCCATCTGTTGCCAGACGAAGGTTCTATGGTAATATTCAAGATAGTCATCAGTCTAACTATGGGACAAGGCCAATTCAGGCACCCTCTCCTCCATTACCCAGGGTCCTAGCTGGGGACATCCCTGAGGACATCTGGGACCTGCTCTAGAGTCAAGCCTCTTGCCAATCCCACAATGCTTCCCTTAATTAAGATATCTTCTTCCCTGCTCCCATATCTGTCCTTCCTCCATCTCAACCATCCCACTCTCCCAAGCTCTCCCCAACCCTCCACTTCTCCCTTCTCTCTCCCTCTCTCCCCTTCTCCCACCCCACACCCACCCCCATGCTCCCAACTTTTGCCTGGTGATCTTGTCTGGTTCCAATTTCCAGGAAGATCTATATATGTTTTTCTTTTGGTTCACCTTATTACTTAGGTTCTCTAGGATCTTAGACTATAAGCTTAATGTCCTTTGTTTATGGCTAGAATCCACTAATGAGTGAGTACATACCATATTCATATTTTTGGGTCTGGGTTACCTCACTCAGGATAGTGTTTTCTATTTCTATTCATTTGCATGCAAAATTCAAGATGTCATTGTTTTTTACCGCTGAGTAGTTCTCTAATGTGTAGATGTCCAACACTTTCTTTATCCATTCTTCCATTGAGGGGCATCTAGGTTGTTTCCAGGTTCTGGCTATTACAAATAATTCTGCTATGAACATAGTTGAACAAATGCTTTTGTAGTATGATTGGGCTTCTCTTGGGTATATTTCCAAGAGTAATATTGCTGGATCCTGAGGTAGGTTGATTCCCAATTTTCTGGGGAATTGCCACACTAATTTCCAAAGTGGTTGTACCAGTTTGCATTTCCACCAGCATGGATGAGTGTTCCCGTTACTCCACATCCTCTCCAGCATAGGTTATCATTGGTGTTTTTGATTTTAGCCATTCTGACAGGTGTAAAATGGTATCTCAAAGTTGTTTTGATTTGCATTTCTCTGATAGCCGAGGGAGTTGAACATGTCCTTAAGTATCTTTTGACAATTTGAAATTCTTCTGTTGAGAATTCTCTGTTCAGTTCAGTACCCCATTTTTTAATTGGGTTATTTAGAATTTCAATGTCTAGTTTCTTGAGTTCTTTATATATTTTGGAGATCAGGCCTTTGTCTGATGTGGGGTTGGTGAAAATCTTCTCCCATTCAGTGGGTTGCCTTTTTGTCTTAATGACTGTGTCCTTTGTTTTACAGAAGCTTATCAAAACTGGAGGTCCCATTTATTCATTGTTGCTCTTATTATTGTCTGTGCTACTGGGTTTATATGTAGGAAGTGGTCTCCTTTGCCCATGTATTGCAGGCTACTTCCCACTTTCTCTTCTATCAGGTTCGGTGCGGTCGGATTTATATTGAGGTCTTTAATCCATTTGGCCTTGAGTTTTGTGCATGGTGATAAATATGGATATATTTTCATTTTTCTACAGGTTGACATCCAGTTATACCAGCACCATTTGTTAAAGATGCTTTCTTTCTTCCATTGTATAATTTTAGCCTCTTTGTCAAAAATCAGACGTTCGTAGCTTTGTGGATTAATAACCAGGTCTTTGATTTGATTCCATTGGTCAACGTCTCTGTTTTTATGCCAATACCAAGCTGTTTTCATTACTGTGGCTCTGTAATAGATTTTGAAGTCAGGGATGGTAATGCCTCCGGAAGTTCCTTTATTGTATAGGATTGTTTTGGCTATCCTGGGTTTTTTGTTTTTCCATATAAAATTGATTATTGTTGCCATTTTTACTATGTTGATCCCACTAACCCAAGAGCATGGAAGATCCTTCCATTTTCTGGTGTCCTCTTCAATTTCTTTCTTCAAAGCCTTAAAGTTCTTGTCAAATAGATCTTTCACTTCCTTGGTGAAGGCAAAGGCGTAAGTCACAAATACCAGTTTGGAATTATGATTAATAAAATGGTTATTTATTTAAAAGGGAAAAAAACTTACAGATCACCGTCACAGACAACAGCCCTCTGCGCAATCAGGAAGGGAGTCTAGTCCCCGGAAGTGGAGCAGGAAGTAAGAGAGAGCGAGGAGGGAAGTGGCTGCTTTTTTAAAGGGAGAGAGACCACGCCCCAATGGGCTGGTATCTCAGCAGCTATTGGCTGGAGGAGCGGAAGGACCTCCCGCAACACCTTGGTTAGTGTCACCCCAAGATACTTTATGCTATTTGTGGCTATTGTGAAAGGTGAAGTTTCTCTGATTTCCCTCTCCGCTTCTTTATCCTTTGTGTATAGAATTGATCTTGTATCCTGCCACATCACTGAAGGTATTTATCATCTGTGGGAGTACTTTGGTAGAGTTTTTGGGGTCACTGATGTACACTACAATATCATCTGCAAATAAAGAAAGTTTGACTTTTTTCTTTCCAATTCGAATCCCCTTGATCTCCTTATGTTGTCTTATTGCTATTGCTAGAACTTCACGCACTATGTTGAAGACATATGGAGAGAGTGGACAGCCTGATTTTAGTGGAATGGCTTTGAGTTTCTCTCCATTTCATTTGATGTTAGATATTGGCTTGCTTTATGTTGCTTTTATGATGGATTGCATGGATAGATTTTCATATGTTGAACCAGCCCTGCATCTCTGGGATGAAGCCTACTTGATCATAATCGATGATTTTTTTTATGTGTTCTTGGATTCAGTTTGCCAGTATTTCATTGAGAATTTTGTGCATCGATATTCATGAGTGAGATTGGTCTATAATTCTCTTTCTTGGTTGAG
Source organism: Chionomys nivalis (assembly GCF_950005125.1). NCBI lineage: Eukaryota > Metazoa > Chordata > Mammalia > Rodentia > Cricetidae > Chionomys > Chionomys nivalis. The sequence goes on along the minus strand of NC_080112.1, from coordinate 126,256,250 downwards.
TCTTTGTGTGGTTTTGGTATCAGGGTAACTGTAGCTTCATAAAAAGAATTTGCCAATGACCTCTGTTTCTATTATGTGGAACACATTAAGGAAAATAGGTATTAACTCTTCTTGGAATGTCTGGCAAAATTCTGCACTAAAACCATCTGGTCCTGGGGTTTTTTTGGTTGGAAGGTTTTTGACGGCAGCTTCTATTTTCTTGTGACTATTTAAATTGTTTAAATTGTTCACCTGGTCTTGATTTAATTTTGGTATATGGTATATATCTAAAAAATGTCCATTTCTTTTATGTTTTCCAATTTTGTGGAGTCCATGCTTTTGTAGTAAGACTTAATGATTCTCTGAAATTTTTCAGTGTCTGTTGTTATGTCCCCCTTTTAACTTCTGATCATGTTAATTTGAGTGTTCTCTCTCTTTCTTTTGATTAGTTTTAGATAGGAATTTGTCAATCTTGCTTATTTTGTCAAAGAACCAGCTCTTTATTTTATTGATTCTTTGGATTGTTTTCTGTGTTTCTATTTTGTTGATTTCAGCCCTTTATTTCCAGTATTCTACTCCTCCTGGGTGAGTCTGCTTCTTTTTTTTTTTTTTTTTTTTTTGATCTTTCAGGTGTGCTATTAAGTCTCTAATGTGAGCTTTCTCCGTTTTCTTTATGTGGGCACTTAGTGTCATGAACTTCCCTCTTAGCATTGCTTCATAGTGTCCCATAGGTTTGGGTATGTTATGTCTTTATTTTCATTGAATTCAAGGAAGACTTTAATTTCTTTCTTTATTGCTTCCTTGACCCAGGGGTGGTTCAGTAGTAGACTGTTCAGTTTCCATGAGTTTGTAGGCTTTCTAGGGGTGGAATTGTTAAATTCTAGCTTTACTCCATGGTGATCATATAAGTCACAGGTGACTATGTCATTTTTTTATTTGTGGATGTTTGTGTTGTTACCGAGTATGTGATCAATTTTCGAGATGGTTCCATGAGGTGCTGAAAAGAAGGTATACTCTTTTCTTTTTGGGTGAAATGTTGGTGAGAGAGGAGTGTTGAAATCTCCTACTATTAGTGTGGGGAGTTTAATGTGTGATTTGAGTTCTAGTAAAATTTCTTTTACATATGTGTGTGCTTTTTATATTAGGAGCATGGATTTCAGGATTGAGACTTCATCTTGATGAATTGTTCCTGTTATGAGTATAGTGTCCTTTTCCATCTCTTCTGACTGACTTCAATTTGAAATCAATTTTTTTAGATATTAGGATAGCCACACCTGCTTGTTTCTTAGGTCTGTTTGCTTGGAAAATCTTTCCCCAGCCCTTTACTCTGAGGTAGTGTCTGTCTTTGAGGTTGAGGTGTGTTTCTTGTAAACAGCAGCAGAATGTTGGATCCTATTTTTGTATCCATCCTCTTAACCTATCCTTTTTTATTGGTGAATTGAGTCCATTGATATTAAGCGATATTAATGACCAGTGGTTGTTAACTCTGGTTACTTTTTTGGTGGTAGTGTTTGTGTGTTTCCCTTCTTTGAGTTGTGTTGGTGGAGGGTTGTCAGAATGACCAGTGGTTGTTAACTCCGGTTATTTTTTTGGTGGTAGTGTTTGTGTGTTTCCCTTCTTTGAGTTATGTTGTTGGAGGGTTGTCAGAAGTCTGTGCTATTGTGGGTGTTGTTGGCTTCCTTGGGTTGAGGTTTTCCTTCTAGTACTTTCTGTAAGGCTGGGTTTGTGGATACATATTGTTTAAATCTGTTTTTATTATGAATATCTAGTTTTCTCCATCGATGGTGAAAGAAAGCTTTGCTGGTTATAGTAGTCTGGGCGTGCATCCATGGTCTCTTAGTGTCTGCAGCCCATCTATCCAAGACCTTCTGGCTTTCATGGTTTCCATTGAGAAGTCAGGTGTAATTCTGATAGGTTTACCTTTATATGTTACTTGACCTTGTTCCTTTGCAGCTCTCAAGATTCTTTCTTTATTCTGTATGTTTTCTGTTTTGATTATTATATGTTGAGGGAATTTTTTTTGATCCAGTCTATTTGATATTTGTAAGCTTCTTGTACCTTCATAAGAATATCCTTCTTTAGGTTGGGAAAGTTTTCTTCTATAATTTTGCTGACTATATTTTCTGGGCCTTTGAGCTGGAATTCTTCTTCTACCCCTATTATTCTTAGGTTTGGTCTTTTCATGGTATCCCAGATTTCCTGGATGTTTTGTGTTAAGAATTTTTTGGATTTGCTGTTTTCTTTGATCAATGAGTCTATTTCCTCTATTGTATCCTCAGCACCTGAGATTCTTTCTTCTATCTCTTAAATTCTGTTGGTTATACTTGTCTCTGTAGTTCCTGTTCATTTACCCAGATTTTCCATATCCAGTGATCCCTTGGTTTGTGTTTTCTTCATTACCTCCATTTCGGTTTTCAAGTCTTGAAGTATTTCCTTTACCTGTTTGATTGCTTTTTCTTGGTTTTCTTTAATATCTTTGAGGGATTTATTAATTTCTTCTAACTTTTTGTTTGTCTTCAATTTCTTTAAGAATGTTTTTCACTTCTTGTTTAAGGGTCTCGATCATTTTCATAAGGTTACATTTAAAGTCGATTTCTTCTATTTCTTCTGGGTTAGGGTGGTCAAGTCTTCCTGTTGCTTCCTGGTGGCTTCTGTTGTTATCATGTTGCTTTCCAGGTTGTTGGAGGAATCCTTGCATTGGCGCCTGCCCATTTCTTCCTTCAAATGAGGCCAGCAGAGTCTTAGCGTCTTGGTCCAATCTTTGCTGTGGCTGACTGTGTACTTGGGAGTTTTTCTTGTTCTACCCTTTCCTAAATTCCCTCAGCACTGGAGCTGGCTTGCAGATCCCCTCTGCTCTGAAGCAGGCTGAGTTGGGGGATCTAAGGACCTCACAGATGAAAAGGGTTGCTTGGGGGCAGGCTGGAATGTGCTAAAGAGAGCCAGCAGCTGGGAAACACTCTGCTGCATGACCAGAAAAGCTTAGGGAGTTGGAGGGGGCCTGTACTCAGTTCCCCAGGACCATCCGGCCACAAGGCCACTCACTCACCTGTCTGGATCCTCTCAGCACAGGAGCAGGGACCTCTTGCCTGGCTCCAAGGACCTCGCAAACAAAAAGGCCACTATGATTTAAATTTAACCATCAATGAAAAGGGAAGCCGACATTCTTATTTGACTGTACAACCAAGGATTTCTGATTTCTGTGTCAGTGATTCAATATTTAAAACTTAAAAACATTGTTTATATATTTGTGATAACATAATAACCATATCACAGAAACAAGAGTTCAGGATTATAACTGATAGGAATGACTATGGGTTTCATTATTATTATTATTATTATTATTATTATTATTATTATTATTATTGAAAAGGGGGAATTCTCCTTCAAAGTAGACTTGGGATCCAGATAAGGTTTTCATCCAGGTCTTCCTTTCATCACAGGTGTGTCTTATAAAAGTTGGGATCCAGATAAGGTTTTCATCCAGGTCTTCCTTTCATCACAGGTGTGTCTTATAAAAGTTGACAGGTGACAGATACATGAGCTCATTTTGAGAATAAGAACACGTGTGGACAGCACAGAAGAACAGAATGACAGTAGAAGCAGCATTTGCATGTTCTGGGACTTTGGGATTTGGTAGTAGAGGTTATAATCTACAGAGGAACAGTGATCTATCCATACTGTTGAATGTGGACAAGAGAACGCTAAGAATCAGTTACTCCTTTAACCTTTTTCTGGAGAAGTAGCCAGAGGTCTCTCACAGCTAGACCATCAGTACTCCAAGTACCTTACGGAAAAGGCATAGCAGTCCTAGTGATATGTCAGTGTCACTGTGCCGAGAGCAATCACCTTCATGCGGCAATACTGTGAGACTCACTCAGATCTTCATTCGATCTGCCTTTCAATGGCATTTGTAGCTATAAGACATATTGCTTCAGCAGTTTCCAAAAAAGTCCTGGATGGGTCTCTGTTAAAGAGATGGAACTCTTATAGAGAATAAGGATAGAGAATTCATCCTGGGCTGAGCAGGATGTATGCTTATCTAGAGTGACTCATTCCCAAATGGTGGAGGATTTACTGTACTGGACCTGCCTTAAGAGGAATGACCTTCTCTTTTCTTTTTAATAGTTTTGTAGACATTTTTCCTTCCTGAGGTTACCCACAGCAGTATTCTTTGACCTTATTTTCTTTGAGCTCTAGATCATAAAAAATCCATAACCACCCACAAATACAACACATCTTAAGATGAGGCATGGTGGGGGTGGGGCACGAAGCTTAGGAACTGAAAAAAAAACTTGGTCTCTATTGGCAGACATTGTTACTTCCTTTGAGTTCTAAGGGCATGGAATAATTTTAAGGTAGATAAAGCAAAGCAATGGAAAAGATTAGCCTTATAATTCCTGATTTTTTTTAATTTGTTTATCTGGTTTTTTTTTTTTTTTTTGTACATCCAGTATCGACTTCTGTTTTTAAGCGTTTAACTTGTGTATTGCAATGTGAAGACTGAGAGTTGGTCTTAAAGAACTTGGCAGAGCTGATCACAGATAATTCTCATTCTCATCTGTGAACTTGATTGCCTTCCTACCATAGGTAAAGTCGAATTTTTAAACTTTAATGTAAGGCTAACAGTAATGCAGATCTGAAAGGCTGCTTACTGCTGTGATATATTTTGAGTCAAACGTTCAGAATGAGTTTCAGTGGTAAGGTCTAAGACAAATTAGCAATTAAAGAGGCAACGAATGCAGACAGCTCTGCAGAGTGGTGAGAAAAGTAGCATAGGCCTTGTGACCCAAATGTGAATCAGTTAGGTGTCAGTAGGAAAAACAGAGAAGAAATAGGAAAACCAGGAAGCTAATAATAGAATCAGGAGAGCACTGAGTGATCCAACTTAAGGATATGTAACATGTATGTTCTTATAGGCAACACTTTCTCTCCCGTCATGGACAGTCCTGGCCTTTCTCCATCCATGAGTTTTTCTACATCATTACAGGATTGTAGGCCTCAGCACCTAATTATGAGTCCATTTCAATATTAGAGCCCGTTTCATCTTGACTTTAACATGGTTTAAGAAAATCTGCAAAGGGAGAAAATATAGTTACTTTTTCATGTCTCAAAAGCGTAGATTTGTTTATCTAAAAGATTCTGCCAAGAAGGCAGTGAATGAAATTTCAGTTTTCAAGTATGTTTGAAGTTAACATTTGTAGTGCCGGAGCCAAGTTTAGTCAAGCAACACTTTTGCATGGAAGTGCCTTCAAGTTCGACATAAATCATGCTCTAAAGTAACTTTCAGTCTTCATAAGGTTGTCCAGTAGAAATGTGAATCAAATAACATATGTAATTTAAAATTTTCTCATGGCCATGCTTAAATGATATTTAAACTATAAAAAGTAATATAATGTTTAATTTTACCTGATCCAGCTGAAATATTACTTCGATATCCCAGCAGTAGAAAATTTAGTAAAAAGACACATTACATATATTGTTAATTGCCAGGTATTTGAAGTACAAGCACGTATTTTGCTTTTATAATATATCTCAATTTCAACTTGCTATATGCCTGGTACTCAATAGCCATGTGGAATTTGACACCAGGGCTTTAGAGGAGTCAATTAGGAACAAAGCAAAAAGACCTTATTTTATATACTAGGGAGTTTCCATGTCACTTAGTGAAATACTTACTAAGATACAGTCTATATATTTACCTTAGGCACCCAGAAACACTTTTCTGTTTCCTTCTGAAATACGCTGCTATATCTTCATATGGCGGGTAAGTGTGGGGCCACGTGTTCACATTGTATGCATAATCACTTGTAATTCTCTGTTGATGTTCTACTCCTTTTAACATTTTCAAACCCTTGGCTGTCCCGCAGTTAGCAGCTAATACAAACTATTGTTTGCAATGCCATCTGTTCCTTTCTAAGAAGATGAAGGAACTAATCAGGCTTGTACTCAGTACAAGGTGTTCAAGTGAAATTATCCACTTGTTTTGGTGCTCTCCCCCTCCCAAATTGCTGGGGTGTATCTTCATCTGAGGTGATATAAATAGGAATTGCCCACCTCCTAAATAAAGTGTGTAATAATGGAGGTAACTAAGTATCCTCCCACACCCTGCCACACTTGATGCCCAATTATTCCCCAGAACACCTAAACCTTTATATAACAGGGCTCAGAGAAAAAGAGAGAAGTGGAAGGCAAATGTGGAGTAGATATTTCAAACATTGCTCCTGTGCATTTAGGGGGAAGGTTCTTTGTGCTTCTAGATGCAAAGTTTGTTGCATCCCAAACATGCTTTAATGCTATCGCCACAGTACCGTGCTTAAGTGTAAGAGGTAGACATCTGTAGACTTCTCTACACACGCAAAATTCTAGCCAAAGCCAGCTGTGAAGATTAGTGACTCTTGGATGACGAAGCCTGTCAACACAAGCTACTATACTGTTCTCCATGTGAAGCGCAGGGCCGCTTTCTCCTTTGCTAATTAACCTGCGAACAGTTTTGCTTAAATTAGGCTTCGGCTCAAAGGGTGACTCACTCACAGTCTTTAGTGTTTTGAAAATATTCACTGAAGGCGGATCCAAAATGGATGAGAATAATTTCCTGTGCATTTCAGTTGTTCTCATTCATATTTATAATTTTTTAAGACGAGACAGACTTAAAATAATCATGTACAATATACTCCTTTGGCTAAGAGCTTGGTGATCAAGTCCTCAGTTTCAAGGAATTGCTGTATTTTGCTTTGGGAATCGAACAGGGTCTCCTGACTTGGCTACTAATTAACAGAGAAACGTTCACCCGGTCCTTTGTGAACCTCAGTGTTATCATCCCATAATCACATCAGCAAACCTACCTCACTGAACCGAAGTCAGAGTGAAGTAGGGCAGTGTAGATAAAGTGCTTGTAATCAAAGAAAGCCTGCCTAAACAGCATTACTCTGTTCTAGAATTTAACATGTTTCTAGATGCCTTTCAGTTACATGCTGGTGTTTTATATATTTTCACTATATATACTATATTCACTAAATATAGTGGGAAAAGTAATGCCTAACTTAATTGTTCTCATTCAAATAGGCACCATCATCTATTTATTCAACTTGATAAACATTTGATAAATTTAGGTAATAACAAAGAATTTACCATTGGGGGATGAAGAGTATGTTTTTATCAATTAATGGTTAAGTGATGCATTTCTTTTGTTACTCTTAAATTTTTATGCCTCTACTGGAGGTACTTTTTTTCTCCTCCGTACGTGTTCCCCAGGGACACTCAGAAATGTCTGAAGAGAATTTTGATCGACACAACTAGAATAGAGTGTGAGTGGTATCCAATGGTTGCAGGCTGGGAATGGTATTACATTTACATCCTACAGTGAATAAGATACCCCTGTAGCATAGAGTTATCCAGCCCCATATGTTTCTAGTGTTGGGGCAAGAAGTATGCTCTTGATAGTATGCATTTTTTAGGGTTTCTGATGTCTGTTCTCATTTGTGGTTTTGGCCAAACAATGAGGACTGTTGAGATTAAAACTGTCCAGTCATAAGCTGCTTGGGCATAAAGCTGTTAAGTGTTGAAGTCCTAGTAAGGAACGTCAGAGAGAATTTGATCAGCAGGTGGGCGGGTAGATTACTCACTCTTAGATGTCCTGCTAATTCCAGGAAGCCTGTGCTTTCCTTCTTTTTCGTTAGAACAGCATTTCAACAAAGATCCCCTCAAAATATCTACCACAGCCAGCCTTTTCTCAGACCCTACCATCAGAGCCAAGCGGAGTATTCTTGGAATGCTGATGAATGTGTGCTGAAAGTGGTATTTTAAAATAGCATTCTGCTACGCAACATCATGAAACCATCTCCTGAATGGAGCTGGTTCCAAATGGAGACATGATGTATAGCATCACCTAGTAAGTATTGAAACCTTAACCAGAGAATCATCACTAGTGGTTTCCAGACAAGTCACATGGCTAGAAGCTTCCTATTCCTGTAGATACACAGACAATCCCTTCTTGAAATTCATAGCATCACAGAAAATGATGCATGGTCATAGGATAAATATCTCTTTCTGTACAGTGGAGATTAAGCCTCTCGATAAATTGATGACCAATGTGGGATTTCTTTCAGTGTTGTCTGGTGGGATGGAACTCGGAAAGCTGGTACTTTAAGGAGAAAATAGTAAGTCATTGATGGGAAATAATGCAATCGTGGATGATTTAAAGTTGGGTTGCTTGCTCTTTAACTGTGAATTCTACATGAGGTAGAGGCAGACAAGCGTCTTTGTAAGCCTCAGAGAGTACAAGTTCACTAACAGTCTCACTTCAGCTAAGGTGGGTCCTCTGTGACTGGAACTGCAAGCCCACTCACTTTGTCACCTTTCTTCCAGCAGAAACCCTTTCTCTCCTCGTGAATAAACCCAGCACTAGCCTGCAAATCTACTACAGTTCTCACCTCTTTTTGGAAGTCTCTAAATGTCTTCTAAATTTATTAATATTTAATTTTTCTCTTTCTACTGACCCACTGAAATGACTACTCTCTGGTGTGTGACTTTAACTGAGATGCAATTCACATGCATTAATTTTTCCATTTGAAAGCGGACGATTGAGTAGTTTTAATATACTCACAGGGTAATTGCAGCTATCACCACATAATCTAAAAGAAAGCCATCTCATCTAAAATGAAATGTTTTTATTAGCAGGCATCCCTTCATTTCTCTCCAGTACACCTGCCAATCATTAATTACTTTCTGTCTCCATAGCCTTGCCTTTAATGGATAGTTAATTTGTTTTGTGACACTTTGTTCTATTTCTACTTTTCACTTTATAAAACTATTCCAAGGTTAATCTACATTGCAGCCACCATTAAAGCTTCAGTCTTCTTCTGTTTCCTTTGGTGGCCTAATAATTTTCCCCTGTATACAATGACATATTTGGGTGATGCACTCTTTGGTTATTTAACATCTAGGCTTCTACCTGTCTTTGAGCTTTGTGAGCTACTGTGAACATTCATGTATGAATTTCTATATGAACCTATTTTCTCATCAAACAAAGTGTACCTAAGACTAGATTGATGGCTCACATAGAAACTTCTTTCCAAAGTTGTTTGCCATTTTGCATTTCTCCAAGTGGTATACAAAGGTTTCAGTTTTTCTGCATTTTCTTCAGACATTTTGTTCTGCACGAGACTGTTGATGTCACCATTATCCTGAAGATTAATTATCCCGCATATGTTTGTCTTACCACTCAGTTTAGCCTGTAAGCAACATTGGACAATGATGCACTCATTTATTTGCTTTTTATTTTAGTATGTTTTTTGATCGCCTACTCTGTGGCAAGGCTTACAAAGTGTCAAGGCTATGAATATGAAAAGGCTCCGTTAAGTGGGGAGGTGCATGCCATTCTCAGCAGCCTATTTGTGAGTGGCAGGTGCAATAATGACAGCCTATTCAAGGTACAGCCATGGCTTCCCATAATTCATACTGATTGTCTCCCTCCCACAATGCTGCACTTACAAATGCCACCCAAGCCTACTATTTAGTAAATCCTGCTTTAGAGAAAGAACAGATCTCTGTGTGTGTCCTCTTTTTAGTTCAAGTGTAGACACTCTGATTTTTCTTGATCTTTTGTGTTTTCATACCATTTAGCAAATATTCTTAAAAAAATAAACGACAGCGATATTTTGAACAGCAACTTTGGACTTACAACGGGAATTACTCTGAAGCAGTGAGTCACTGAGGATGCTAATCTTTCGATTTGTAGACTGAAAACCTGTTTGAGACTCTACGCTAACAGAGAACAGGCAACTCTTAGAGTTTTAATTTCAAGGATTCAAAAATAAACTGTTCATATGCTGTACTCATCTGCAGGTGACTTCATTTTATATCTGTCTCTCAGTAACTCCCAGTCAGTGTTGTTGAGAAATTATGCAATGTCAAAAATAAAAGGAATTGAACTACAAACTGTTGTAATAAAAGCCTTACTATACCACATGAAGTCATAATCATGTAAATTTAAGGATATAATTATTAACACACCTCATGTTGTTCTTTTTGAAGTGATTTAACAATAGCATTGAATTGTTTTCATCTGAGTACTTAACTACTTAACATAAAACTGTCAACATTTTCCACCCCAAAGCAGATATGTACAGGAGCTTCTTGTATTTAGGGAAGAAAATCATTGGTCACCTTATATGGTTAAGGGAAGAGTAGCACTCTTTATTCCAATTTGCAAATCATGTCAATTTTGACAGCAAATTAAAAGTTCTATGGTTTGCTTGTACTTTGAAAAGAAGTTTAAGTTAAAGAAAAACTTAGAATGAGTCGTGTTTATATTCGAGAGGAGGGAAAAGCCTTACGACTTCGGTGAATATTTTAACAGGTTGCTCCTGTGTGGTTTCTTTCACAGAACTTACCCAGAACTTGCTGTTTACTCGGCAGTGGGTTTAAAGTTTTATGAGTCCTCGCTCCTTGAATGTGCACCACTGTCTTAGGGGACCTGGGCAACTCCTAGCTTTATTTTGAAGATTAAGAACCAAAGTGTTACAGTTATTTACCCGAGGTTAACCAGAGCGTTAGTGTAACCACATGTCATTTGGTGACAGAATGATTGCTCTTGTCGCTCCCGAAGACAGGCATCTTTGAATTTAGACCATTGTAGAGTTTTAAAGGTCTGATATTATTCCAGATTTCAGGAGGAACTTGGCTGTAGGGTTTTCTCAAAGCCTAGGACAGCAATGAAATTAAGTGTGGGTAGTGATAATATACATTGTAACCTACATGCTCTATTGTCTATAGTAGTGGCTCTCGACCTTCCTAATGTTGCCTCCCTTTAATATAGTTCCTCAATTTGTGGTGACTTCCAACCATAAAGTTGTTTTTATTGCTACTTCATAATTGTAATTTTGCTACTGTTATGAATTGTAAAGTATATATCTGATATGCAGGATATCTGACATGTGACCCCTGAAAGGGTCGTTTAATGCCCAAAGAGGTCGTTACCCATAGATTGAGAACCTCTGGTCTATATAATAGTTTATCTATGTCATAATATTATAGATCATATCTTAACAAAATACTTTCACATATTGACAGTAGTACTGTATGTTATGCACACATCCACTTATATACATATATTGTATATAAATACTTTCTTGTTGATATGCTTTTCCATAGATCGAGCAATGTGCACACACCATGCCTGCTGCTCCTCTCTCTGATTCTCAGGAACTGCAAAGCCATTAGCTTTCCAGGAAGTTATTATTCTTCCTTCTTTGTGAGATAGATATTGAAAGGCTAACAGTGTAAAGCTGTCTCCAAATGCCGGGACTGCTTCATGGCAGGAAGACCCAAAGGCCTCAGACATATCCATAGCTTTGCCTCCTGACACTGGCTTCTCTACTCCAACTCCAGCTTCTGCTTAATGGAATTTCCCATTAAAATTGTCATGGGTAAGGCCATCCCACAGTAGTTTCCTTTCCTTTCCTTTCCTTTCCTTTCCTTTCCTTTCCTTTCCTTTCCTTTCCTTTCCTTTCCTTTCCTTTCCTTTCCTTTCCTTTCCTTTCCTTTCCTTTCCTTCCCTTCCCTTCCCTTCCCTTCCCTTCCCTTCCCTTCCCTTCCCTTCCCTTCCCTTCCTTTCTCTTCCTCCCTCCCTCCCTCCTTCCCTTCCTTCTTCCTTTTTTTTCTCTCTGTCTCTCCAACTTACTCCCCTCCTTCCATTCCCTCAACATACCCCCCATTTCACCCCCATCCATTCGTCAGAGAGGCTAAGGCACATTGCTTTGGGGAAGGTCCAAGGCCCTCCGTACTATATCTAGGCTGAGCAAGGTATCCACCCAAAGAGAATGGGTTCCCAAAAAGCCAGTACAAACAATAGGGATAAATCCTAGTGCCATTGCCAGTGGCTCTCTCACTGAATCTAGTGCTTTGAAATGCAGCTAACTGGCTGGTTGGCAAAACTCCAGAGACCTCCTTGTCTCCATTTCCTCAACACTGATTACAGAATCCCACCACGGCACATTGAGCATGTTTTTCTGTAGGTGTGGGGAACGTAAGTCAGGTATGTATGCGCAGTAAGCACTTTAGCAACTAAAGCACCCTCCAAGTCTATTGTAGCAGTGACAGTTTTGTATGATACCGTGTGTGTGTGTGGTGTCGTGTGTGTGTGTATGCTGAAATGTTCTTGTGTGTGTTTATGTGTATGTTTAATGGCATAAAAGAGTGGATGCTATTAAATTTCTAGATGCCTCTGCCTAGAGTATTTTAGATTCAGTAGGACATTGCATTTGCTTGTACCAGCAAGTTATAAAGTCAGAAAATAGACTGTCTTAAAACTAATCTCCAAATAGTCCCTGAGATATTTTTTAAAAGGATAAACTTACATAAAATAAATGTAACAAGGATAATCAACATTATATAGCATTCATTTAAGATAATGTATCTTATCTTGGAATTCCTTTTAGAACTTGTTTATAAATAAGCTATGATGTCATCACAATATCACCAAGTGCTAGCTCAGAATAAGGTTTCATATTTATCAAGAATAATAAAATAGTCTTGGATATAGTAAGAACTTGATAAATACTTTGGAAAAAAAAAGAATGGTTGTCTACAGTTTTATCAGGTAGTCCAAAAAGATAACTAAATTTTACCCGTTTCATAGCAGGGAATGAGTGCACAGTCATTTCAAATATCTTTATGTTGTCTCTGGATAAAAGATGGATATTTGAAGAGACATTTTGAAATTCATATCATACTGTGTAAACAAGATGTTTGCTACGTTAGAGAACATTCAGAAAGTATCTTGCATAGTGCCATAATCATAGGCAGAATTGGGTTGGCTGCTTCACTTTTGAGATTTCAAAATGAGGTGGGAGCTATTCTTCAGGTTAGGGTTCCTCAGCCTCGCCTGTGATTATCTGAAATAATTACGTTTTAACATGTATGCTTCTTTCTACGGAAAGCGATAGAAGCTGCATTGAAGGCTTATGCTTCTACTATAAAGAATAAAGTTTCCAGCTCTCTGGGATGATAGCACTCCTACAGAATGACTCATAGGCTAAACCATGAGGGAAGGAGAAAGGAAATATTTTTACTTGGTTATGCCTTCCATTTTAAAAATAAATACTTTTTTTTAATAAAAGTGTATTACTGGCACAATTTTTTAATTTTTCATATTTTTACAATTAGTTGCTGGCTAAGCATGTAGTCTTTAATAGTGAAATCACTCAGAGACAATTCATTTTGGAAGAAAACGATAAGGGAAATTGTTATGTACTCAGTTTTTGATTATCCAAGATGATTTTTGCCATGAAATTATTAACTTATTTTAGCAAACAGCAGCAGCTACCTTCTGTCTTTGTTAATCCTTGGGACAAAATGTTTTATAAGAGAATTTTATTTCTTCTCCTGGGCCTCAGGCCTGCCTTGTATTTCCTGTAGTAACTAATGTTTTCCCCATTTCAGCTTGCACTGCCTGGAGAACCAATTGTGTAAATCTCTTCAAAGGCCAATGTTCCATGTCCTATCTTAGTACCTCAAAATCTGTCACAACAGGAGTATTTATACCATGGGAATTGACAAATGCTCCAAATTGTGACTTTCCTTTAGAGAGCCATAGTTCAAATATTTTATCAGCTCTCAACTACTTCTTGTAAAGAATAAATGATTTATATAAAGTTCATGGTCATAGTCAGAAATATTGTGACAGTTACTTCCGTTGCCAGTTTTGTGGACAGTTAACATGTGCAGTTGCTCAGCTATCACATCCCCAACTTCTTAATTTTGGGGGGGCCCAAGGTTCTACCTATTTCTTTTGCTAATGGATCCAACCCCATGCTCTGTTGCCAATTCTCATTGTTATTCAGATGCCTTTTTTCCTTCTGATTTTAGAAAGTTGAATGTCTTGGAAGTCTGGTTTTGAGATCAGTGGGATGTTGCTATATTAAGTACAGATGGGTGCTTGCTCAGATCACAGGGAATTCTGAATAAGTACTTGAAAGACGATGTCTTTTCTCATGCCTTATATTTTATTTCTTCAAGGAATCAGCATTAGAAGAAAAAGTTATAATATAATGTTAGAGGGCTGGAGAGATGGCTCAGCCCTTAAAGGCTAGACTCACAACCAAAAATAATATAATGTTAGACACATTTAAGTTTGAATGTATTTCCATCCTGTACTTACAAATAAAGACTTTTTATTGTCTTATGAATGCATACTTTGTTTACAATTTTATGGTACTGGGGACTGAACTCAGGTCCTTAAACATATTATGCACTCTACCACTGAGCTACATTCCCAGCTTAGTATATGACTTTAAAAATATGCATCCTATATATGTGGAGTCTTCAGCAGTAGATCTTATCAGCTAATCCTGGTCAGTCCAAGAGCAGTAGTAAGAGTTTGAATTGGTTAAGGCCCTCTGTGGCTTCCCTGAGCAATAACATCTGTGATGTCATTTCTCACTTGGCATTGGAAATTTTGTTTAGAGAGCCATTGCTTTGTCTAACCTTTAAGGCTGAGGGATCATTTCAGAAGAGGAGATAGAAGGAATAAAAGAGTCTGAAGTTAGAGAGAAGGGCTGTGACATGCCATCTTCAAAGTAAGACATAGTCATGGCAATCACAAACTCACAATAATTGTACCTCCTGGCATAGGGCCTACACAAGACTAACCTGGTCAACAGTACTCTGCCTAGAGGGACTCATGGGGCCCTATTGTGTACTGTTTTACCATTGCCAGCTAACAGATTCCAGGAGAGGGGGAGGTGAGGTGTTGCATTCTGTACCTGCTTGTGAGCAACTAGGCTCCAATCGATAGTTCCAAGCCAATGGCCACCCAGATGACTAGGGTCAACCTCAGTGTGATGTTAAACAAAACAACAAAATGTCATGAATGTAGGAAAGATATCTGTAGGGAAGAAGTTGTGGATGACAGGGATGCAATAGAGAGAAAAGAGGATGGTGGAAAGTAGTTAGAATGCATTATATAAATGTATGAAAATATCATAGAACAATTTTAGTAGAGTATATTAATTTTTGAAAATTTCATACACTATATTTTGATGATATTCATCCCCCACAACACCCCCTAGCTCCTCCAAGATCCACCCCCACATTCCCCCCTGTGCTTTTTGTTTAAATAACGCACTAAATGCATTCTGGGCTGCCCTTATACTCAAGAGAGTAGGCTCATCCACTGGAGAGTGTTCAGTCTACCAAGGCCACACCCTTAAAGAAAATTAAGTCTCCCTGCCTTAAATGCCACCATCTATCAATAGCTCCTTGGTGAGGAGTGGGGCCTTACGAATCTGGTCTCTTCACTACAAAAATGTGGACATGTTTGAGCTTGTACAAGGACAGCCGCAACTGAGCTCATTAGTACAGTGGTCCTGCCAGGTCCAGAAGATGCTGTTCCTCTCCAGACCTCCCTGACCTTTGATTCTTACAGTTCTTTCCACTGTCTTCTCAGCAGTGATCCCCGAGCCTTGTGAAGGACGATGGACATGTCTCATTTGCAACTGAGTACTCTCCTGGTACTTATGCTCTGTATTTTTATCAGTTGTGTTTGTCTGCATTAGCCACAGCCCACTACACAAAGAAACTTCTTTGGTGAAGGCAAAATTTTTAAGTAGAAATTATACAAACTAACATCCATGCGACTACTGTGCCAGTGGGCAGGTCCTGCCGGGCAGGACATCATTATCTAGCATACAGTGTTCCCAGCTGGGGAAGACTGGCGGGTACTTTTCTCCTCCAGTAACGTGCATAGCACCTTCCAGCATTGTGAAAGCTAGCCAGGAAAGATGAAACTGCCAGGTCAATACCAGTTAGATTTTTCCATGGTCTATGAGCCAAGTGTTTGATACCTTCTGAAATAGGGTCTTACCATCAAATTTGGGGTGGTAATCAAGAATAGTGACAATAGAATGAAATATTTAGAAGGTCTCTGGGATCTAACTGGCATTCAACTCCAATAGACGTAAGCCATTGCTGACTTTGGTCTTTTTATCTGATAGTCTGTGGGGTCTGGTAGGGGCACTGTTGTCTCATTATCAGGTAACTCCATTGAAATTCCTTTTATATGTATATATATATTCTTATATTTAAACTCCTTTTATATGTGTATACTCTTATATTTAAACTCCTTTTGTATATTATATCCTTATATTTAAGGGAGCTTCTGCATTAGAGTTTTCGTCACCAGGTCTTTATTATTTATTCCTCCCAGTATTCGCTCCTTTACCGTGTACGCCCATTCTCTACCCTATGTAACCCCCCCATTCCTTTATTCCCTCTTTCCCCTTTGTATCACAGTTTTCTCTCTCCTCCCCTAAAAGCCTTCCCTCTCCATGGCCCTTACTAATTTCCTGACCTCTGTGAATATTCCAAGTGAAGCACAATTATCTTGTGATTCAAAACTAACTTCCACGAATGAGGGAAAATGTGCCATTTGTCTCTCTAGTTCTGGATGGTTTCTAGCTCCATCCACAAGCCTGCAAATTTCATAGTATCATTTTTCTTAATGTCTGTATAATATTTTGTTGTATAAATGCACCAATATTTTTGTTCTTCATTTATCCATCAATAGACATCTAGGGTATTTTTATTTCCTGATTCCATTCATTTTTCTTAGAATAGCATGATTTCATTCTTTATGACTGAATACAAATCCACTGTGGATACATGGCACATTTTCTATGTAAAAATATTTTTATTTGCAATTTGAAAAATAAAACATAAATGCATCATTCTCCCTGATCCACCTTCCCTCCTTCTAACCCTTCTTTGCATGCTCACCCTGGTACCTCTCATGTTTAGATGACTTTGTGCCTAGAGAGAAGTAAAGACTTGGTTTCATCTTCAGCATGTGCATACCCAGCTTTCCCAACACCAGCTGCAGTGTTGAAAAAGACACATTTTATCTTATGTAGCGCTTGTATCTGTTTGGTGAAAATATTATGCCATTTTATAACTGTCTCTGCAGAATAATTTGAAGTATGCTATTGTTATACTGTTATATATTGTTAGATTGTTATACCTCCAGCACTACTCTTTTTGCTGAGGATTACTTTGATTATTCAAGGTTTTTGTCTTTTTATATTAATTTAAGGATTATTTTTTTAAGTTCTATGAGAAATTTAATTAGAACTTTGATGGAAATTGCATCATTCCTGATCATTATTTTTGGTAATATAATCATCATTGCCTCATTACTTCTGCTAGTCCTTGAACATGGAGATCTTTCAAATGTCTAATATCTTTGCTTTCTCCTTTACTGTCCTATAGTGTTCACTGTGGAATCATTATCTTCTTTACTTTTTTTTCTCAGGTGTTTTATTTTTAAAGGATATTATGAATGGGATTGTTGGCCTGATTTCTTTTTCAACAAATTGATTGCATGGCTTTTAAATTCTGCTTCTTCACTGGTATTATTTCTTTGAGTTTTTTGGTCAAGAGTTGAGTTTTCTAGGTCTACATGCAGATGAGGGGAGGGACTTGGTCCTGCCTCACCTGAATCTTCCAGTCTTTGTTGACTCCCCTTGGGAGGCCTTACCCTTGTGAAGGAGTGGTTGGGGGAAGGTAGGAGGTAGGAAGAGGAGGGGAGGGAGGGAGAACTGTGGTTGGTATGTAAAAATGAACAAAATAAAATATAAAAAGGGCAGATTAATCAGGGATAATTAGTGCCATTTTTATCTGTTTTATTTCTTTTTCTTTGAATATAGTACTTCCAGTTTTAACTTAATAAAATTGTAATCATTATTAAGTAACCTCATAGAGATCTCTCTCCCATTGCTCTCTCACTCCATTCCTGCCTCAACTCTACCTTATGTTTTCATTCCCTATCTCCTACCCTTGACCACTCCACCACCCCCAGTTTACCCAGAAGATCACATCTACTTCTCCTTCCAGGGAGATTAGCTGGCCAATGGTAAAAAAAATATGAGGTAATAAGGATTAACCACTAAACTGATGTATATTATAATCCAAATATAAGTGTTTATATCTGATTGGATTCAAGAATATTTTAATTTTCAGTATTCTATCTATAATAATTTTTACGTGCAATGCTTTACAAAACAGAGCAAGTTTCTTTTTCTGAATATTGAATATTTATTAGTACACGTTTCTTATGTATGGCTTTTGTTGTGAGGTTCTAGTTCATTAACATTTTCCCCCACCCACTTGGAATAAAAGTATGTTCATCAGAATCCCACAGGAGAAAAATTGATGGAAGTGAAGGAAATGAAAAAGTACTAATAAATAAATAAATAACCGCATAGATTGGCATTTTATTATCCTTAGAATAAATAAAAATTAAACTTATTTCCTTGAAATAAAAATTACTTTATCAACCTTAAATGATATAAACTGATTGATTCTTAAATGTGTCTGTGTCTGTTAAAAGATATTCTTGGTGCTATCCTTACAATGGAAAAGGGCCTACTCTAAAAAAGCACATGGATAAACTTAGGGATACAACCTAAACAAACACACCAAAGTCTTATAGACTTTTACTTTCTCATCGTAGAGTGTGGTCTGTCAAACTTTCTCTTTGAAGATCAAGATCAAGTGTAGGTGTATCCTTAGGATATGTTTCTTGGTTTCTTAAACATGTATTGTAAAAATAAAGAAAGCTGCTAGCAGAACTTGAGAGATGTTCGACATTGGAATCAGAGGTCTGTCTTCCATTTTACTTCTATTAATTTTGTACTTAAAACTCAATTTTCCTGCCTTAGAATGGGAGCATTTCCCACTATGCCTTACTAATTTTACCTTGGCAGGCAAATGAGATAACTGATATGAGATTAGTCACGGAGTGTAAAGAGTTTCCTATACATCAGTCAATATGATTTTTATTATGATAATTTCCCATAACTCACCCCCTTCTGATTTCTCTCCTCAGAGTCAAGTTAGGTTTTGGTGACCTCACTAGTCACTCACTGCTATCAATAAATCAAGCAGTGATGAAATGAAAGACCTAAGCTACAAAAATAAAAGTGATAGGGGGTGTTGGGAGTGGTAATATAAGAAGAGCCCTGGATGGTGAGAAGCAGCCAGCCATAATAGAGCTCTGTTGAAAGAATCTTACAGAGACGGTAACAGTAAAGGCTCAGAAGGCCAAGCTGTGCTGCCCTCATTGATCAAATGAAAGACCAATACCTTATGGCTTGTGCTTCCAAAAGAGTGACCAGGTTTACATTTGTTCCTAATAGAAAAACCTGACCTATTGTCTTCTTGTGGAAGTTAATCAACGATATGGGAATCGCATGCCAGTGGTTTAGGGTTGAGTAATGGCTTACTTGAGGAATATTTCTTTATATTTTCTATTTTGTTTCTATGCCCACATATCCCCCTACCCCCAAACAGGTGTACAGACATTGTTGTTTCTCGATGCTAACTACACGATAGAACCATCCTGTCATTTTTCATACCTCATTGTTCAAATTGTGGTCTTTAGACCATCACTGTTGACTTCAACAATATAGAACACAGGCAAATTCCAGAACTGCTCCATCTGAATCCGAATTTGAGACAAGACCACAAGGTACCCCACCTGCAATTTAAGGCATGTCATATAGCATTAGGCCAAGGATCAGGCTTGTTTCTAGAAATTTTTATTTTTATTTTGTCTTGGAAGAGCCTAGGCATAACTTTGGTGTTTTGTTGTTGTTTGCTTCTGGAAGTCCCAATCACTAATAAGAATGTACAGCCAAGTTTTTTGTTTTTTGTTTTTTTTTTTTTTTTTTTTTTTTTTTGTCAGTAGCTTGCTTGTTCCCGTTCTTAGGCATTTAGTCACACTGCTAACTATCAAACACATAGGAAACAATTGTTTAAATTGCCTCTTTTAGAACCTCCACTCATATTTCTCTGTTGCCTGTCTTGAAATTAATCATCTCAATAACGTGTAAACATTTCCCTAAAATTGTTCTCTAGTACTTATTTGAGATGACTCATCACAGATCGAGTGTTTAGATGATTAGTTGTCTTTGTCTTTCTAAAGCAATTAAGACTCTTGATGGAGCCCTAACTCATCCATGCTGTCTTACTGAAAGTTCTATTTTTCATTACATACACTTGCATGACAGTTTTGAAAAACATGTTAAAATTCCACCTTTAATTGGATTTCTATAAAGTGTGGAAACTGAGCAGCTTAGAAGAAATGTGTATAATTGAATAATTTGCAAAGTCCCCATTATTCTTAGAACTATATGATTAAGAAAGTTTAAGATATACTATTCAGCATGAATATTTTACTTTAACATTATTTATTAAATATTGATGCTAAAGTACTCTTGGATGTCTTCCTTTAATGAATTCCCAATTTATTTCAGATAAACATTGTTCCAATAATTTAATTAAATTTCAAATGCAATTTTCACTGCAATGTGTTGGCAGTCCAATATTCTAATTGTGAAGTCCTCAATTTTGAATTTTTGCAAACCCGCAAGTAAATGTTCTCAGTGATTTTGTTTTCATCAAGAGACATTTTCATTTTTCCTGAACTCAGCATATAAATTGTACACGCAAAAGCTTCTTTTATTCATGTTTCAAATGAAAGGCAGGGAGTATCTATTATTATCTTCAGAAACATTAACCATATTATGTAGAGAAAGGTTTATCATTCAAAGTACCATTAACATTTTGAGCTAGATAATTATTTGTTTTGAGGCACAGTCTGTGTATTTTAAGATGTTTATTTAGCATGTCCCTGGACTCTACCCATTAGGCCCCAGTACAGGTTCCCATTTATAACAATAGAAAATGTCTGAGATAATGTCAAGTGCCCTTTGAGAGAGCAAAATTGCCTCCAGTTGATTGTCCCTGATGATTTTGAGAATAGATGGAAACAGAAAAAGAAGCTGTCCATGTTCTGCAGCCTACGTAAGGCACTCTTAGTTTTTGTGTAATTCTTTGTCACCATGACAAAATAGCTCACAGAACAACTCATTTGGGGGAAAGATTTCTTTCAAATCATGATTTTTATGGGATTTTATTTCATCATGGCAGGGAAGGCATGGTGACAGAGTAGCTCTATCCATGGCAGTCGGAGCATATGGCCAGGGGGTCTTCACAGGACAAGCACAGCCCCAAAACAGAGGCAGACACAGCCTTCAAGGCCTGTTTGAGTGACCTGCACCTGCCACAGAGACCCCCCCCCCCCCCCCCGTTGTGCTACAACCTCTCCAGAAAATTCTAGCTATGGACCAAGTACTCAAACATGTGACACCCCCTAGGGGATACTTCCCATCCAAATGGTGACAGTTTCCTTTGTCACGCAGCTTTACTTTGTGTCTGTGTGAACTGTAGTGAGTATGAAAAGCATTGGTATATTGGATTTCTATTTAAAGACAGTTCCAAAGGTTTAAAATAATTAGTTCTTTACAGGCCACGCAAACATAGCCCCGCCCCGCATTTCTTTCTGAGTTAAGAAAGCATTCTTCTTTCTGAATTGTAAAGCTCGTTAAGCCAGGTGAAAATAAAAATGAGCCATTTATCTGCCAAGGTCAAATAAGGAAATTCCTGGCGGTAATGACTGGAAGCTCTTCACGTGCAAGTGGCTGCTTAAGCCTAGTGTTTTGCTGATAAGCAATTTCAAGTCCTCCTTCTGAATATTCAAAACAGTGGGTTACGTGAGACACCTGATGTACATTGAAATCACCTGGAGGTGTAAGTGACCTTGTCCTTAGGCCCAAGCCCCAGAGATCCCAGATTAATTGTGTGGAGTGAGACACAGGTAAATAAATATAGAGCTTCAGGGCACAGCGAAGTTTGCTCTCCACTACTGGGGTTCTAGCTGGCCTTAGTGCCTTTAGCCTTCATTGATCAGATTCTCCTCTTCACCTTCTGGCTCCTTTCCTCGGCAGCATGCTCCTCCAGCTCTAGACTATCCCTTCTCGTTGATTGTAATCAGATGCTTTCTCCGAGTGATTTTCGTTTAGAGGCGGGCTTGTTAGGAAGCTGCCGGTGCAATCTTGTCCAGCTCATGGAAGACCTTCTTTCGAATGTTGTCTTCGAGGCAACTGTTAACCTCATTCCACCTGAAAAAAACCTCGATTGTTTTTGAATGGGTATTTATTACTCTGCCAGGAGATCATTATCCCCAGTTCCCATCTATGTTTCCCATCGCCACTCGCCTCTATTTTTTTCCTTATTGCTATTTATAGATTTTCTTTTTCTTTGTGCTTCCTCTTATTGATTTTTCCATCCTTAGATGACATGCTCACATTTTGCGAATTCTTAAGTGTGTTTCAAGATAGTGGGAGAGTCTATTTTATTTACTTAACCATGATCTGTTTACTTCATTGGTTCCCCACCTGCCTGTTATTTTTCTCTTCAGAACAGGGCACTTGGTTTGTGTGTTATTTAAAATGCCCCTGTGGCCAAACCTGAGTATTAACATGTGACACCTCATGTCTGCAGCACTCCAAGGTTCCCATTATGGTCAGTGGATCTGGGCGTGGCAAAGAATCCTAGGCCTCAGGTATCTCATCACGTCTGGATTCACCTTTTTCCTTCCCACAAGATGGGCTACTCACCTGCCCTCTAACTACATAGCTGGCCTCTTCCCAAACCCTGTGTTTCGAGTACCCTTTGACCCCCTTAGCGTCCTTGTATGTATTTCCGTGATGCCACATCAGAAAAGCCTTGTTTCTTCTGGCCAATTTATCCAAGAGAAAAATCATTACTGAGTAATTACTGAAAATCATACTGAGCTTATGCCATCTTCGTCCATACTGGGTATTACAATCATTACACAATGATTTCTGGAGATTCTTTTCTTTAGCGGAGAAAGTTTTATTTATATCCACACACTTTGGCTGTATATATGAGAGAAGGGGAGACACATCAGGTTGCTGGTAGTAGAAGGAACTTGGACTCATAATCCTGGCTGCCACATAAGTGTTGAATTTACTAACATAATTTTATGTATCTCGTTCTTCCTATAGATTTTCATCCTTTAAAAATGTGATAACAACCTATTCTTCGCACTTCTTTTAATCATTAAGATAGCATTATCTCTTTATTTTCTCTTTGCCCCAATTCAACTGTGAAATAGAATAACTATATGAATGCAGTTTATGTATCAATACTTTCTAGTTTATGCTCAAAAGCAAGTGGAAACATCCTGTTCTATTTTTTCAGGTCCCAACTCTATTTCATTTTGCCATCCTCTAGTCCTCGTATTTTTGAAGTGTCATCGCTTCTTAGCCTATTTCATCATAACCCATAGCCAACTGAATTTTATACACCAAGTGAAATAAGAGGAAGTGGCTGCTTTGATCCCGTTTGAAAGGAGGCGAAACAGCTTGAAAAGAACCACTCTCCCCACTATTACATTGCTTGAAAGGTTTTGTGTAAGTTTCTGGATCATAAATTGGGATCCAAATAAAAAAGCTACTTGTGGCAGGTAGCATAGGCCAAGACTCAAAACAAACAAACCAAAAAAAAAGCCTGTGTAATAAAGATTACTGTTCTTGTGTTTTGTGTTTCTCCTCAACCGGTATGCAGAGAAAGGTTATGCATAAGAAGAGCAAGACAATGTAGCTAATCAGGAAGTTTTCTTCACAGGCCATTTTAGCTTGATTGTAGATCTCATTCTTCATAATTCGAACATCCAATTTAAGAAAACGTCAGACAAAAAAAGAAAGAAAGAAAGAAAGAAAGAGAGAGAGAGAGAGAGAGAGAGAGAGAGAGAGAGAAAGAAAGAAAGAAAGAAAGAAAGAAAGAAAGAAAGAAAGAAAGAGAAAATGTCAGACAACCCTTGCAATCCCCGATTGCTACTCTTTGAGATTGAGAGTTGTTCTTCTTGGTGTTGTCTAATTGCTTATTATTACTCTTGCTGTTGTTGTTGTTATGTGTGTGTGCGTGAGTGTATGTGTGTACTTTCAGTCACGCATGTAGCACAGCAGGCAAGTTAAAGCAGAGAACATCTTACAGGAGTTCGTTGTTTCCTTTGACCATGGGTCATGAGGATGGAAATCAAGTTGTCAGGCTTGCCTGCCAAATGCCTCTACCCACAGAGCCAACTTGTTGGCCTTCTCCTGGCCCCTTTAAGTCACTTTAGATCAAGAATAAGATCCCCTTGAGAGTTTTCAGATTTTTTTTCTCCACAGGGAACCATGAAGCCTGATGTTTCCTTGTGGGATTCCCAGTCCTGCTCTTTAGAACTTTGTTGGTTGATCTAAAGATAGCCTGCAAAAAGGTTTTTAAAATGACATGCCTTATTGATTTTGGAATGTTCTGGTGAATGCCATTCTGATTGATGTCATTTATGTAAAAGAGACTTTGACTCAAAGCTCAGAGCAATTTTCACCAAGAAAAAAACATGATATCTAATAAACAATGTGTAGTTTACATATCTAGACAGCAGCATAATTATTTTTGTTAGTAATGTGACTGAAGGCCCCACATACACTTCTCCATTCAAGAATATTTCTAGCCAGTGAATGTAATGCATATGTGGTGTCAATATAAGCTGCTTTGGACTCACTAGTTTTTCAGTATATATATATGTGCATTTTCTTCCTTGGGCTTTGTTGATGATGATTTCCTTTGTATTTTGATTTGCTTGAGCCAGATCGCAGTGAATCTGATGATTTAATAGTTTAATACAGACTCTGTGTTTCAAGCTCATATGTGTGGATGGTATTTAATCTGAGCATATCCTGAGCAGTCACATCTTCTCTTTTAACATTGCAAAGCTAGATTGTTCATCTTGAAAATGTTACAAATATAGAAAGAATTATAAGTCATGAATAATAATAATGAAAATACCCTAGGATATGATATGACATAACCCATATAGTATGTGTATTGTTGGCTTATTTTCTCCAGATGTCAATGAAAATGAACTGAAACTCATAAAATGTAGAGGCAACTTTCACAAATATAACCCTTTGGAGTTGTATCCAAACGTAAAAGCATTCTTTATAAAATAAGCATTAATATCTTGTTAACAAAAACATATCTACTTACATAATTATATTTGCCTTTATGAACATTGAAAGGTTTTTGAGACCAATCAGTACAACTAAAATTTCATCTTTGGAATTTAATTGAAATAGTATCTCTAGCTTCTTCCTATGGTGAAGGTGAGGATTTTATTAGCTACAACTACAAATAGTGTGTGTGACCTAGGATCTATTTTATTACTGTAGGGTTTGACTAAGCTAAACTCTTTGTTCTCATCACCGCTTTCATTATTGCCATCACTACTCCAATCAACTCCTATATTTCATCAACTGTCACTGTCATGGTCATCATTTTTCTTGTCATCATTTAATACTTGGTTTCAAGAAGCTACATAGATCTTCTTTCTATTCTTTCAAGATACTCTTGCCTGTCCTCTTCCTTGTAACGAAAACCTGTTGGTCACAGGGCATGTAGTTTTGTAGTATCCAAACCTCAGACCATTATCTTACACAGCATTAATTTTTACTTGTCTTATTTCTAATACTTCATCTTAAAAATCACAGGAAGACAGGACACCAAGACAGTTAGATTTGTCATCTGTCATCTTCCAAAATCAAAATAGCTGTTGCTACAGTGTTTGGGCTAAAGGAGCTTAAGAGAACTTTGTTTCCAGAAGGGATTCGTACAGCCTTTGCTCCCAAATTCGCACCAGCAGATATTTTTATCCTGTTAGGAAGTAACTAAAAGGTTTATTCAACTCTGATCGGCCAGCCTCTGTAACTCCCATCTGATAAATGCTCTTGCCTGTGTGAGAAAGTTCTGTGCTCCCCCTGGTGGCAAAATGTCTAACAGCCATGCTCCTTAAGGAAGGGTATAGATAAGATAGGGGATGAATGTTGCCTCAACCTTTTGACCAGTATCTTGTGAAATTTCATTGTCTCTTTGGTTGCTGTTGTTCTTTGAATAACAGATGATTCTTATCGCCTGGGGTGGTTATGATGAAAGGTCTTTGAAAAATTGGCATAACACATGTCCTCAGGAACAACTGGAGAATACATCTGTCTTAAAATCAAGGTAGTTTTAGTATAATCATAATCATATGTTCTACATGTTAGTCATGGAACTAAGCTCTAGAATCTGTAATAACAGAAATCCATACTGGGGTTTATCTTATTACTTCTGACTGGAATTCTAAATACTATGTATATACTCATAGGTTTTTGTTTTGTTTTGTTGTTAAAAAAAAACAGCAGCTAGAAACTTACCTGTCTATGGTCACAGAATCTAGACAATGTTGACTCAAGCAAAGACTTGTTTTTTTTTTTTCTCAACACTCACAAATTTTTATCTAGTGCTGATTTGGGGAAGCAAAGACCCTGTTACATGATCAAATACTTCTCCATTTAATCCATGCTTCTAATAGCTCTATGTGAAATGAACATTAGCACCCTTACTTTAAGAGCATATCCTGCTTCTCAGAATGACATGGGGGAGCAGAATGGTTAGAGCACATTCGCTTGCAGAAGTCTTTTTTTTTTAAATATATTTTTTTTTGAAGCCTGTACTCTAAGTCAGTGAGCCAACAGTTCTTGGTGGAAACGATTTGGTTCCCGCAGGGCATTTGACCATGTGTGGAAGCATTTTTCAGCGATATGCCTAAAGCATGTAGTTATTGCAGGACGGGAATTCTATTGAATACCTGTAATGAAGACTTCCCTGAGTGCAAGAGTAAGTAGCTAAGCCTGAAAGGCCAGTGCTGTTGCAAATATGTTTAATCCACGGAGCAGCAGCATCTGCAATACATATTGAATCAAAGGCCCCATCAAAACTCCAGGGAACCCACAACTCTGGAAAAGGCCCATTGGGGAGTGGCTTGGAACGCATGTCTTACAAGTCCCTCTGGTCCTTCGCATACATGCGCACAGGAGAATCTCTACTCTAAACACCAGGCTGCTTTGTATCTGATTGATCACTTTCCTGTCTTCCAGTATTGCATAGAAGTTTCTCTTCAAGAATCCAAGAGGGGAAAGTCTGACATATATTAGGAGCAAGTGTGACTCATGGGGAAATCAGTGTAATTACAAATCCAGGAACCACACCCTACTGAAAATCTAGGAAGGCAAATCTTTTTCCTCTTGTTTTTTTCTACTGTATGTAGGGAAGACTTAGAACTCAATCCAGGCTCAAAAGTTTAACATGTACACAGGTTTGGTTTGTATTTTTATCAAAACGTAACCTTAATTTTGTAATAAAGTCCCAGAAGAGGAGGGCCACAGAATATTAAATTTGAAAGTCACATGATTTTCTGATTTATCAACAGCTCTGATTTATCACACAGGTCTTGTATCTTCTGCATTTGTGCAGACTTTAAATATTTTATCGTTGGTGGTGTCACACATTTATATATTAATGTTTAGTTATTTCACACCGTCTTTGCCCTCTCTCACTCACTCCTACTTTCATGTCTTCTCTTTGTATGTGGCCCACTCATTGAGTTCAATTCATTCCTTACCTGAGTGTGGAAGATTATTTACTAGAGCACGGACAGTCTATGTCTACATCGTTGAAGAAAATGACAACCTCCCTCCACACACAGCAACTATTAACGTACAATGGTCTCTCAGGGAAGAATGGGCCTCACAGCACTGGGATCCCAACTTATTGGGATGCACAAACAGAAATGTTAGTTTTCAGAACTCCAAGATTAGCCCAGTATCAATAACTTTCTTAATGTCAGTGAATTAAATGGATGCTTCTTAATTATGATGTCATCACTTTATGGCAGAATGTTATGTAAATACTTCATTCTGCTAAGTAATTAGAATTATGCATCAGTAAACTGTATGCATATATTAGGCTTATTCACCTCTGTACATGGTACTGCGAATCTGTTAGGTGAAATTAAAGGAATCAGATCCCCTCATAGACTGAGAATTTGAAGATAGGAATAATTCTGTAAATGGGATCCAGAATGGTTCTCCAGTGAGAAGGGACTACTAGAACAATGGCCATATCAGTTTTCCTGTTCTTCAAGGCTGTCTTCCATTTTCCTCAAAATTATTAGTGTAGAAATCTGAAAGCATACTTCACATGAAGTGAAGTACCAATTTAAGAAATATGAGTTGTCTATCTACCTCAGGGTTGGGCCCAGCCAAGGATGAAACCTACTTCTAGTATTTAAGAGGTTCATATTCTGCCCATGAGCCTGATCCATAAGCTCTACAGACTGGGGCCCAGAACTCTCTAGATGAGTTCTAGGACATAGGATCCGCCAGAGTCTTCCTAAGTTCTGAATCCAGATGGAGCCCCCTTCCTCTGCATTTCAGTCTCAACTGGAGAGGAGGCTGCTTAGCAAAACTCTGCTGAAAGAGGAGTCTTTCAGAGAACCTAGAGGTGCGAGCCAATGTTTGCCCAGGCCCAATTACATGCTGACATTCTTCTGTTCCCTATCTATCACAGTCCTCCATCCCAGCTCCCACGTTCTTGCTGCTTGGCTCTAACTGAAGGCAAAATTGAAGGCTACCACAGGAAACCAGATAACCAGTTCATTAAGTAGCATCAGTTATAAACACAACTTGAAGCCCATCAACTGTGGCCTGAGGGGGGTCCCAGAACTTCCCTATCTTGGGAAGAAAGTTCATGAGAAAATGTGAGTGTTACTTCCGGTTTTATGATCATGTTCTGGATACTAAAATTCACTCGATAACAGACAAATGAGTAAATGGTGGCATTTCTGTCCCAACGTTTAAAAGGCTTGGAAATATAAATATTGCCATTTGTTGCTAAAGGATTTGATTTGTGAAATCTGATGGCACGTATTTTTATAGCTGGTGTGAGTTCATAGAATTCCACACTCCCGAGAACATAATTTGTTTGCAGATTCCTGCTTGTCATCTTTGAAGGGTAGATTCCAGCTTCTGGAACACTTCATCTTTCCAAATGCCAAGTGCAACAGTGACCAAGGAACAATGGAAGGGAACCCAAATGGCAAAATAAAGAAAAATACAAACTATTTCTGTACAAAAACACATTGAATAGAAGAAATTATGGTGATGAAATGGAACTTCTCTAAGAAGCATTTCACTATCTCTTACATTCCCTTTTATGTTCAAAGTCTGTGTGCCACGCAGAATGGAATTTGTCTTGAGCACCGTGACAGGACCATTGTTTTCAGGTCATTTCTACTCACGTGGGGCGTATTTTAAGAAAGATAATTAATGGAAATGCACATTTTAAAAGAAAGTTATCTGGATGTTTTCTTATTTCTATAAAAAATAATCACTGGCTTTAATTTCTAAAGGGCATGTTTTCCCTCAAATAATTCACTGGAGCTCAGGAACTCATTCTGTAGTTTAAGGTGCAAGAAAAGCGGTGTTTAATCATAAACAATGGTTATCGGGCTATCGTGAAGGTCTCTGTCTACAGACAGTGCCTCTGGATAAGACAGCTTCAAACAGCTAAGTCTAGCAACCATTTTCCTCACTTCCCATTGTGAGGAGATCAAACTTCTGCATCATGCTTATGGTTTTATTATTTCAGCAGCAGGATATTTTCTTTAGTTAAGTGAGTAAAAGACCAGTGTCTGAGTTAGACCCAGCAATTAGCAGCAAGATTTGACTTTGTACAAGGAAAGGCTGTATAATTTATGTACCCTACTTGTGTGGGAGACATACGAGCTATTTCTAGTTTGTGAGATGGAAAGGTAGGCATTTGTAATACTAGTCGATAAAGGGGATTTTAAGGGTTTATTGAAGTTACACCATCTTGTAATAAAAACCAATATAAGAAGAAAGGCGTTTGACACATTTTTTTACCCTCCCTTTTTGAAACCTCAAAAAATAGGCTTCGATGTTCTTCTAATTTTATTGGCAGATGTTAATGGTGTGTGTGTGTGTGTGTGTGTACATGTACACCTACACATACACTTGTGTTTGTCGAGGTCAAAGATTCACCTATGTGCCTTCCTCCATTTCTCTCCACCCTATTTTTGAGACATGGATTCTCACTAAACATTGAATGCATGTATTTGGTAAGACTAGGTGGCCCTGGAAGTTCAGATATTCTCCTGTTGCTTTTTCCCCAGCACTAGGATCGCAGATATGTGCCATCCTACCTGGCTTTTTATGTGGCTTCTGGGGAAATCGAACTCAGATCCTCATTCCTGGCAACACTATTTTTCAAACTAGCCACATTTTACTGCTATATTAAAGATTTCAGATTTATATAATGTTTTCCTCTTTCATTCTTAAACAGGGACAGCCATAACTTCATTTAGTTCTGGGGATTGAAGAGCTGCATGCGGCAAACATCAAGGTTGAAAGCATCACATATATGGGAGATAATATGCATTTAGGGTTTCCAGGTGAATTTCACGTAGAAAGGCATGCAAGTGAATGTAATACATGAGCATACGCAGGCAGACGGAAAGGAGTGTGGTGTTGATAAGATTCTATGACATGAATGGTTTTATTGAAATGCCAGTCACTGGGTTACAGTATTTCATTTTGCAATGTCTTCTTTGGTATTCCAATATGAATTGGGGTTGGATATATTTTAGTTTATTTTATGTGAAGAAACAGTAGACCAAAGAGTTGACTGACATGCTAAGGTCAAGAGTGACTTACAGATGGAGATAATGAAGTTTGAAGCTCAGTTCATTCACACCCAAAGCCACTGCTATTATCCATCAGACTTGGAGTCTTTTTATTGAAGATGGGAGCAGAGGCTATTGACTCCCTGTCAAGTCAATATTCTCTCCATCTTAACTTTAGTGTCCACAGGAACTGTAACCCCAGCACTTACATTCCAGGGTCTGATGGATTTCTCTTACTGCTACAGCTTTTGTTTCCTCCTGCTCCTTACAAGAGCAACCCTCTACCAGAGATCATATAGAATTGTAGATGAATATCCTAATGGCCATGCGAGGTAAATATGAGCCACTAAATTGTATCACTTGAAGGAAATAAATCAAACCTCTCTCTCCATCTATCTGTCTATCTCTATCTATCTATCTATCTATCTATCTATCTATCTATCTATCTATCTATCTATCATCTATCTCTTTCTCTCTCTGTGTGTGTGAGTACATATATGTGTGTTTCCAGCAATTTCTTTTCAAGCTAGTTGCTTCATACCCATATCTTTTTTAATTTCAAAAGAATGTATTGACACTCAAATGCACAAACACAGATACTTACACAAATTTTTTTTAAAAATTGAATAGATGAAAATATAACCATTATCCAACATGAAGAATGTGCTTTTTTAGTTGCTTTGATTTTCTGATAAAGCATTCCCTTTTGTTGTTTTTTTCCTCTTTTATTAACCATAGATTGTTTTCTGTTGTAATAGGAGCGGCGGGGCTGCGTCCCCGGCACCCAGCCGCCCACATGGCTAGCTTATACCCCGAAATAATTACACGGAAACTGTATTCTTTTAATCACTGCCTGGCCCATTAGTTCCAGCCTCTTATTGGCTAGCTCTTACATATTGATATAACCCATTTCTAATATTTTGTGTAGCACAATGAGCTGGCTTACCAGGAAAGATCTTAACCTGCGTCTGTCTGGAGTGGGAGAATCATGGCGACTCCTGACTCGGCTTCTTTCTCCCAGCATTCTGTTCTGTTTACTCCACCCACCTAAGGGCTGGCCTATAAATGGGCCAAGGCAGTTTCTTTATTAAATGAAAGTAACTCCTCCATCATTTTTCTCAAACAGTATAATCCAAATACAATTTCTTCAGACTTTATTTTACCCAGGGCCTCTCCATCTCCTCTCCCATCCAGATCCACTCCCTTCCAGTCTCTCATTAGGAAAGAAGCTTCAAGAGATAACAACAAAACATAACAAAATAAAATAAAAGATAAAATGAGAAGCATCATGTCCAAGTTGGACAAGACAAGATAATGGGAAAAAATAAAAGGACCTCAAGAGAAGGTACAAGGATTAGAGATCCATTCATTCACACACTCAGGAGTCCCATAAAATTACTAACAATGCAATAATATATATGCAGAGAACCTGGTGTAGACCTATGTAGACCCTGTGATTGCTGTTTCAGTCTCTGTCAGTTCATGTGAGCTTTGCTTAGTGGTTTGAGAGGGCCTTGTTTACTCCGCCATTCTGTCTGCCTCCTCTTTTACAGGGTTCTCTGAGCTCTGAGGGGAGGGATTTAATGGAGACATCTCATTTAGAGTTCTGTGTTCCAAGCTCTCTCTCTCTCTCTCTCTCTCTCTCTCTCTCTCTCTCTCTCTCTCTTTCTCGTCTGACTGTAGGTCTCTGTATGTGTTCACATCTGCTGTAGGAGGAAGTCTTTCTGATTATGGATGAATAAGATGCCAATCTATGAGTATAGCAGTATCATCAGGAGCCATTTAACTCTTGCTTTTTTTTTAACCAGTGGTATTTGGTTTGATCTTAGATCTCTAGGCTCTCTAGGCTCTGGTTCTTGGTGACTTAAGCAATGTCATGAATGGGTTCCATTTCATGAAGTGCGTCTTAAGTCAAGTTAAACACTAGTTGGTTACTCCCAGAAGGATTTTTGCCACCATTTCCCTGACTTGTTTTTCAGGCAGGACAGATTGTAAGTCAAAGCTTTTGTGGCTGGTTTGGTGTTTACTTTTCTCATTTGGTAACCTGTAGAGTACCTTTCTGTGTCATAGACACTAGAACATGCAGCTTGATCTCTCCATCTTCAATGGCTTGTGTGGGCGTTGTCTTCAGCAATGGGGCCTTGCTGTCATTTGGTAGAGAGTTACCTTTACAACAGTCTGATACCGATTTCTTTTAATTAAGACTCCAATACCCACACTTGGCAAGTCAAGGCTTTATCTTCACATCACAGCTAATACGGCTGGATGCTTTGTATACACAGGAGAATGGAGAGCAGGACATATGAGTGTCTTAGATCTTCTGAATTTTATTTATTCTCAACTCCTCAAATTGTTTCATGTGCATTTCTGGTCTTGGTGTTCGTCACTTGTATCATTGCAATCTCTTTGTATCTTCCTTTGGAAAACCCTCTCAGGATTCTGTGACTTCATGTTTAAACATAGCCAATGTTCTGTATTTGTGGAATTCCTCATCTTCTAATTTCACCCTTCCTGAAAATGTGTTTTTGATCATTGACAGTACATGGATCTTGGGAAAGAAGGAACATAATTGTATCTAACGACTCTGCCTTCTTGACTTCGAAATACTGATTTTCATAACTGATTCACCTTTCAAAAATTTATGACTCATTCAACTGATTTAGTCATCACCACACCGTTGATGCATACTAGTAGCAATAATAAAATTGTATTAACCTTTCTTTGAGATTAGTTGCTTTATCATCTTTATCCTTTATATGTTCTTAATGTCATATTTAAATATAGAAAAGAAAAGTGCTTCTCATGATAGCTAAAGAGAGTAAGAACACGGTTGCTTGTAAATATTAACTCTAGGAATGTAAAACAGTTTACAGAGTCGTCTCTTTAGATACTAGTGTCTAGGAAGCAAGTTTAAGAGAGCGAAAGGTCACAATGGTGGGAGGGGAGAGATAAGACAATTACTTTTTCGGGGTAAATCAATGTCAAATATGTGACAAATCTTGAAAGAAACACACCAAGAGGTTTTTGTTCCCATGAGAATTGTGGAGTTGAAACTTTGTGGATGAATTCTCAACCAATGGCAAAGGAAATCAAAAAAAGCTGAAGTCTATCAATATTATCTATAAGCAACAAGCTTATTTAGCAAAGAGAGTGGTGTGTGTGTGTGTGTGTGTGTGTGTGTGTGTGTGTGTGTGTATACTCAGCCATTGGGCTGCATCTCTATAGGTCTTTGTGTATTTCTTTCTTGCTCTCTGACAGATCCCAGCTGGGGAAATTTCTCTTTTAAAGACCCATTAGATTGTTCCCACCTGGATGGTTCAGAATACCCTCCCTTTAAGGTCTATGCAATAAGTTACATGTGCAATGCCTCTCTTACAACACATGGCAACATTTTGATAGGTTCTAGAGATTGGTATGTGGATATCTTTGGGGGCCATTATTGAGTCTAACACACCATGGTTGTCAATACACAAATTTGGGGTGTTATTCTCCCCCCACTGAACCCCACTGTGTTTGTGAGTACATGATCATGTCTGTATTTTCTCTCTTCTATATTTATAACCCCCATTTGTTTTATATTTTTATGCTATTGCCTGGTTTTGTACCTTTTCTTTTCCTTTTTATCATTATAATACTTTTTTTCCTCTTTAGCATTTTCTTTGTAATCCACATTAGTTGGCATTTGGGAGCTGTTTTGAACTTCTTTTTATCTTCATGTTCTTTTCTCTCTAATTGAATTTGCTTATCATTTTCCTTTGAGTCCACTTGAGCTCTGTTTTTTAAGCAGCATTGACCAATGTCTTTTTCTGTCCTTTCCCGGCTAGCTTCTTCCCCTTTTAACCCTCACTCTCATCCAGAATTCTTATCTCTCCAGGCACACATTGTTTAACTTTTGTGGTTCCTTCAGCCTTGACTTTGCAGTTAATAGTTTGGCAAGCAGAGGAGCTGCGGTAGCAGACATAGCAGAACAAAGCCATTGGTGCTGAGAATCACAGCCATTCTTGTACAGGTCCATCGATGCGGGCTCTGTGCTCTACAGCCAAACTTGAGTTCTTTTGAGCCCCCACTAACAGCTCATCAGGAAGTAAAATCTGAATGGTACATGATCATTAATCATACCTATATAAACTTCAGTAACAATGCTTAGATTATAATTTGGAGTAATCTGGATGATCTAGTATGAATAGAGTCTTTTGGTGTTAATTTTCTGACAGACAACAACAGTTACTAATAACCAAGCATTTAAAATGTGAGTACTCTACATCACAGCTTTCTCATATTATATATATTTATTCCCTTTATTAGAATATATATATTATTCTAATAAAAGGAGTATTATATCAGAATTTTAATTACCATTATTGCAGAATTTTCATTTAGGAACTCTGCAGCAATGAGCTTATTGATAATGAAATGATAATGAGTTATATTTGCATATACCTTGGGTTTTTTCATCTTTTTTGGTCACAGACCTAATATGTTCACAATAAAATCTAGTCTGTTTTTCTTCTCAAAGAACATGCATGCATGTGTGCCTGTGTGTGTGTGTGTGTGTGTGTGTGTGTGTGTGTGTGTGTGTGTGTGTGTAAAATATGGCATCTAGTCTTTTGGGGTATTTTTTAAATCACTCTAGAAGCATTTACAAAGAATATATAAAGTTAATAAAATGGAAATCCTGTTCTAGACATGGTAGGTGCACTGGTGAATAAAATAAATAGTTCCTTTGAAAGAGACCATACTGTAGAATGGGAAGTATCACAAACTGATGGATTGGTAGTATTTCTGCTGGCAATAAACAAGATAGGGGGCTATAGTGTTGCAGGGGAGTTAGTTCAATTGTTAGAAAGCTTTCTCAGAGGTGACATTTTATAAGAGATATGACTTAAGCAGGAAGCTGATATTTAAAGGATGAGTCAACTATTGTTAACAGCTTGCTATCACTTAGGTTCCTGTGTGGGAAGTCAATTTAGATAGTCAGACAAAATGCTTTAGTCGGCTAATGTGAAAAGCTGGTTTGGTTTTGGTGTAAGTTAAGTTCTTGTACATAGCCAAAAGGAAATGGAAATTAGCACACTGTAGGGAATGCAAACTCTTGCAGATTTATTTGTTTTTCCAATTGGACTAAACAAACATACAATTATCTATTAAAATAGAAGCTCTAAGAGTGGTATTAGATTTCCCATACCTAAGGAATTAAGAGAACAAATGATTGCAAACCTATTTAAAAAAAGAAAATTTTGTAAAATGCTAACACCTTAAATTTTTATAGGGTCTAACTATACAGCATTGTCCAACTAGGCATTTCATGATGGTAAAGATATTTGAGAAGTACTTTGTCCTTATTAATCTTCCTTTGAGATTTTTATTTTTTTAAAAATACTTTCCCTTTTATTGAAAATGGATTCTTTTCCTTATATACTATATCCTGATTATGGTTTTCCCTCCCTCTGTTTCTCCCAGTTCCTCCCCACCTTCCCTCACAACTTGATCTAGCCCCTTTATGTCTCACATTGGGAAACAGTTGGGCTTCTAAGGGATTATAATATAATATACAATAAGACAAAACAAAAACTAACACATTGGAGTAGGACTTAAAAAACAGAAGAAAAAGAGGCCAAGGAAAAAGATATAGAAGCAGAGATGCACTCATTTCCATACTCAGGAATTCCACAAAAACAGTAAACTGGAAGCCATAATATATACACAAAAGACATGTAGGGTAAAAAGAGATAAGATATATCAATAAAATAAAAATAAGATAAGTTTAAAAACGAATAAAAGGAAAATCCCTGATATGACATTAGGAGACAAGAAACATCCAAACATGCTCTTGAATTGATTTTCTGTTGGCCATGTGCTGCTGGAAATGCAGCACACCCTCAAGAGTAGTTTGTTTCCCGGTGCACCTCCCTCGGGGAAAACTAAAACTTTATTTGCAATTGCTTACCATTTGTAGCTATGTTCTTGCTTAGAATATGTCCACTTCTTTCAGCTTTAGGACTCCATCTGATGTAGACGTATACAGGCCTTGTGCATGCTGCCTCAGTCTCTGAGTTTATCTATTTGACAGTCCTGTTGCTTTATTAGGGCCTTGTTTTCTTTCTTAGTTTCTTTCTTTTCTTTCTTTCTTTCTTTCTTTCTTTCTTTCTTTCTTTTTCTTTCTTTCTTTCTTTCTTTCTTTCTTTCTTTCTTTCTTTCTTTCTTTCTTTTTTGTTTTACGAGACAGAATTTTGCTGTAGCTATCGAGCCTGTCCTGGAACTAGCTCTCATAGACCAGGCTGGCCTCGAGCTCACAGAGATCCATCTGCCTCTACCTCCTAAGTGTTGGGATTAAAGGCTTGCGCCACCACTCCCCAGCTCTAGGGCATTGTTTTCTTGGTGTCCTCCACCACCTCTGGCTTTTATACTCTTTCCACCTACTCTTCTACAGGGTTCCCTGAATCCCACAGGGGAGGGATTTGATGGAGATTATTACCTTTAGAACAGAGTGTTCAAGGTATCTCACTCTCTGCATAACGCCTGGCCGTGGGTCTCTGTATTTGTTCCCATCTGCTGCAGGAGGAAGCTTCTCTGATGATGGCTGAGCAAGACACTAACATGCTTCCCTGGCCAGAGTCGTGATTTTTCTTTTTGATCACTAATCCCCTATTGTTTGAATGCTCCAAGGATCAAAGACAGAACTTATTACCAGTGAAAGAGTGACTAAGGCTTCCCTATGATCCAAATCACAGTATGACTACGTCTTAGTGACACTGTGCTTACCTAGCATAATACACTTGGCCTCAGTTTTAAACCCAGAAGTTCAAAACTTGTTTCAATTGTGGCTTCCACGAACTTGGCCAAGTAAGGCCTTACTGATTATTATTAAGAATTTTCAAGACACTCTATGCCAGGACCACTATAGGACTCCCTGAAGAGAGAACACAGCTATATAACAGTGTTCACTCCAGGAAAGACAGCCCTTTGCTTAACAACTCTAGTCCTTTAATTCAGCAGAACTAGCTATACAGTTATTTCTTTAGGTTGTGTTTGTTTCTTAAAGTTATTTCCATATTTTTTGTTCCTAACATTGTTATTATATGTTATGTAGCCCAAAGGGTGATTATTTATCTCAATAAGAAAAATCTTTCCATATTGGAGTCTTAATCGGATGGTTGCTGATACTTGTGTAGAACAATGGTTGAATCCAATTTTAAACTCATTTGATTATAGACAACATATTTTCTATTTTTTAGTGCCTAGAGTCCCAAAGGGAATAAAATTACTACTTAGCTACGTAAGTTTTATTGTTGTTTTGTTTAACTTCCATCCTAAAAGTATGACTTTCAAAGTGTTACCTTTTTGGATTTGAATCATTTTAAAACCTGAAGAATATAACTAGTCTTTCTCTGTCCCATCAGCCAGCTCCCAAGTAAATGACATAAAACTTATTGTTAATCATAAAAATGTGGCTGATAGCTTAGGCTTATTACTAACTAGCTCTTACAACTTAAATTAACCCATTTTTTTTTTAAATCAATCTACATTTTATCTCATGGCTTACTCCGTACTGTCCATGCTGCTTCCTCTGGGTCCTGACATCTCCACAGGACTCCACCCTTCTTCTTCCCAGCATTCTCTCTGTCCTGAAAATCCTGTCTAGCCATTGGCTTTTTAGCTTTTTGCTAAACCAATCCAAGTGACACATATTCACAGTGCACAAAAATATTATTTTACAACAGAGGATATTTCCTTTGTGAAATTCAGACCTTCCAATTTTTCAAATCCATATAGGCAATGATATTTTAAGTTAGCAATTTCTTCAGTTAAAAAATCTGGGTAAATTTTGACCTCTTCCCCTTATCTCTCTTCTCCTCCTCTTAACTCACCCTTTCTCCTCGTTTTGCTCTGCTTTTCCCTGTATTTGTTATAAACTTGAGAGGGTTATTTTTCCCCAAAGTAGGGAAAACAAGATTTCTTGCTTCATGTTTTATTTTTCATTGTACTCACCACACAGGACTTTGTTGGTCTTTTATCTCATGTACTTCCATCTGAGTATTCTCAGATTGAGTTTTGGCAACCCTAAGTTTTTAAAAAGACTAATAAAGATAGGCAAAAATTTAAATCCTAATGTTTAAGAAGAATTGGAAAAAATTACCCTAAACGACATTTAAACAACCTCCTATAAAGGCTCAGGGAACATTGCAGAAGAACAATGCAAAGAGCCAGAAGATAGGAAGAAGGGCTGTGAGATGTTTTCAGGGAAGGATGCAGGCATTGCAACTATGATATTATAGCAACTTCAGTTTCTTGTACTAGGCCTGAAAAGGAGTGGGACTATTAAAAGCTAATCATGGATCTGGAAGAGGTTCAAGGGGGCCCTACTCTTTGCTCTTGAGTTATTGGTTACTGATAGATTTTGAGGGAGGTACAGTCATAGTCTTCAGTTGTGTACCTACTTCAGTGAGCTCGCTTGGCTTTAATGTATAGTTCAAAACTCTGCAGTCACACAGACAGCCTTGGTTAGGAATCAGTGGGTCACAGAACAAAGTAAAAAACATGAATGTGGGAAAGGGAACTTATAAGAAGGAAGGGGTGCTAACTGGGGAAGGGAGAAGATCAGACAGTGGGGTGAGGGCAATAACACATTACATACAGGTATGAAATTTTCAAAAACGTTTATTCAGTAAAAATGCATATCAAAAATTAGAAGATTTGAAGATGAAAGTATTGTTTGGTGGGACTGGCTATATAGCTAGTGATAAAACATTTCTCAAAAAAAAAAAAACAGAAAAAAATTGAAGACATGACAATGGCACTGGGTTTTGATCCTACTTCATGTTCTGGCTTTGTGGGAGCCTAGCCAGTTTGGATGCTCACCTTCCTAGACCTAGATGGAGGGGGGAGGAACTTGGACTTTCCACAGTGCAGGGAACCCTGACTGCTCTTCGGACTGGAGAGGGAGGGGGAAAGGAGTGGGGGAGGGGGAGAGGAGGGGGAGGAGGGGGAGGGAAATGGGAGGCTGGGAGGAGGCAGAAATTTTTTTTTAATTAAAAAAAATTGAAGGCATGAATCACCACATCCAGTTTTCTTTTATTAATTAATTAATTAATTTTATTTTCATTTATTACGTATACAGTATTCTGTCTGCATGTATGCCTGCAGGTCAGAAGAGGGTACCACGTGGTTAAGGGTGCTTGCTGTTCTTGCAAAGGACTTGGGTTCAATTCCCAGCACCAATATGGCAGGTCACAACTGTCTTGTAGCTTCAATTCCAGGGGGATCCAAACACTCTTTTCTGGTCTCTGTGGTAACAAGCAGATATACCAATAACATCCAATCATGTAAAAAAAGTTAAATTTTTAATGTTTATATTAAGCATTTCAGGATAATTAGAACCTGTAGTTTCATGACTTTTATACAATTTTTAAAAATTTGCATGATAAATATTCCTTTAGTAATATTTTGACTTTTGAATTTCTAAAATAATTTTTGATTTTTTTGTGGGGGTTGTTTTTCAAGACAGGGTTTCTCTGTGTAACAATCCTAGCTGTCCTGGAACTAGCTCCATAGAGTAGGCTGGCTTTAAACCCACAGAGATCTGCTTCCTTCTGCCTCCCTAGTGCTGGGATTAAAGGTATGCACCATCACCACCCAGTGACTTTTAGTGTAGCAGAAATGGTAAACCATTGTCTCAATTAAGTCACTGATTATTTTTAACTATTATTTAAAATGTGCAAGAAATGAAGAATGTAGGCTCAAAGTACTAAATGTAATATGAAGTCTTTAAAATGCATCATTCCTTATCCACTTGATATATACTGAGTCACTCATAATCAGAAATATTTATAATGATCAAATGCCTACTTTTACATATTAATATGAAGTAGGGAAATATAAGCATAAATATTGGAAAATATTATTTCATTGAATTTGCAATTTGATTATAATTGCATCTGTCAATATGTTCTAGTAATAGATCCAAAGAAGATACTTAAAAGCCTCTGAAGGAGAAAAGAGGTTCTATTTTAGAAAGTTGCATAACTGGTCCCAACAGATGGTTTATCTCTCCTTTTGTTTAAATAATGTAATTATTCACATCTTAAAATCAACTAGAGCAGAACACAAAGATGAGTCTTTTCTCAATTTAAACATAATTTCCCTAATCTGATTTAGGTCTTCAAATAATTGCATGTTTTTATTGTCTAAAATATATAATGAGGTATATTAAATCTAAATCAAGACTATAATATACTTTTGTGGAGACATTTCTTATGGTTCACTTCACTTATTCCTAATTATTATGCGGATATTTGAGAGATGAACATAAGCAGAAGAGCTTCCATTTCCTTTATGATACACTTATAGAAATACGAAGCAACGTTTGGGTTCTACTGGTTTGTAGGAATAAACTTCTTAAATTCTCCTAGCCAAGGTGGGAAAGGCATTTATCAATTCTAAGACAGTGTCATCAAATTTCAGAAATTATTTATATCCGTGGCAGGGGAGCATTTGAGTAGAACCTAATTGTCTCTCTCTTCCTAGGAATGTGCTTATTTTTATACTAAGTTAAGGGGAGTCTGGTGACTTAGTTCATTGGGACTTTATGGATCATAAACTTTGTAGTAAATTTTCCCCAAGGCACAAATGACTAGAGTAACTGGTATCTATTTTCCAGGTGCCAGGGGTTGGGAAATACTTTAATACATTTTTTTTTATCTGTTTAAGCATCTTACTGAATTTGTTGCCTGTATCAGTTTTGCATGACCTACTTTTTTTTCCTGTTTCTTTTTTTAAAAAAATAATAACGGCTGACACACAACTTTGGAGAGGAGGTTGTGAGTCATTTACTACGTAGACAGTAAAGTTTGTAAGAATCTTGGTTATCTTTTTAAAAAAAGAAATAAGAAGCATGTTTACTTATTGTATCTTTCACCACTTACATGCCAATACATAAAAGTAAGAATTATATTTCTGATAGCTCATTTTTAATTGATTTATCAGAGACCAACCATGTACTAAAGAGAATTTGTATAGATATTTTCAGTAATAATCTCTTTGTGCCACCTTCACACAGCCACTATTGAGGTTTATAATAATTCTAAATTATTACAATTTTTGAACATTTAAAAACAGTAAGTTAAATTTCAAAGCAAGAGTATTTTCTTGTTGTTGTTTCTGTGGGGTGGGTTTTGTGTGTGTGTCTGTGTGTGTGCAATTTACATTTTAGTTAATTTTGATTGGATAGTAAAATGTTTTAGGCTTGGTTTCCAATTAGATGGTTTCTGTAAGAACTCTGCACGTAGACATAGGTGATGTGTAAATGAATGTGTATGACTGAATTTATTAAAACTACACTTATGCTAACAGGAGATGAACTGTTTTTGTTTTGTGTGTTATAGTTTGCTGACCCCTGCTTTAGAGGATAAAGGGCTGTGTACTTGTTGAACCAATTTGATGAGAAATCCCCATGAGGGAACAGGTTCATTTTAATGCTGCCCGGGTCCTGACCGCCTATTTTCTAGAAAACTCCAATCAGGTGTGCTCTTGGTTTCTCTCCCTTGCAAAGGAATTTTGAGATTTACATACCAAAGGAGATAAGCCAGTGCCAGAAGCAACCCTAGTAGAAAAAAAGCAATGTTCATTCTATTTTCTCTATAGTCTCTTTTCTCTATTATATGTCAGTAGGGACAATCCTCATTACAAGCATATTTTAGACATACTTTGAAAATGGCCTGATGTCTAGTTGACAAATATTACCATACTTACGGCAGAGTGAAACCGTAGATAGTCATCTATAGCTCATAATGAGCTTGGGGAGACATTCTCCAATAGTTTCCATGAGCTCCCATTTAAGAGATCCATTTTCTTATACTCATTGCTGTAAGTACTGCAGTCTTAGCAGGTGTTTATATATAAAACTCACTGGAAGTGTCAATGGAAATTTTAGTCTGTGCTGTGAACTTTGAATTATGCAGATCAACATAAAACACTTTGTCACTTCAAATACAGTATCCAATTTTATAATGGCTAAGTAGTCAGAGCCTAATTTTCTTCTTGTGTGTATATGTGGATGTCAAAGATTGACATCAAGTGTCTTCTTTTATTGCTCTCTGCCTTTACTTTGGGGGACAGGGCCTTTCACGAATTGGACCTTCTGGAATAGGCTAGGCTGGCTGGCCAGAAAACCACAGGGATTCTCCTGTCTTGATTCCCTAGAGCTGAGAGTCCAGGTGTGTGTACACCCAGGTATTTGTATGAGTGCTAGAGATCTGAACTAAGGTCCTCATGTTTATAAGGCAAGAACTTTAACAACTAAATCATTTTCTAGTAAGAAAATTGTCGAAGTTTCTGATCTCACCTCTCCTCTTTTATTATCTCTCCTGGAGTCTGACATTGAAATTGACATCACAAGAAAGAGCAATATTATAGCTTGAAATCTCCTTTATCACGGGGAAAAAGATTACAATTTTGTTAACTATAGTAATGATTTTGACCCTATAGTTTTAATTCTCATTACTCTTCATATGTTTAAATACTGTAATTTTATGTGAGTTGAAACAAAGGTACTTCTGAAAGGTTGAAGGAAAGAAATCAAAATTGAAATACATTAAATCAGGAAAAGAGACACTATTCAATCTATTTTCCTGATACTTACCCTGATTTTTCTATAGGTAGCATGGTGTTTTGTAATAGTAGATGCAGTTGAGTTGCTTTTGGCAATTATGACCGACAAATGCAAAGTATGGGACACAGCCTTGGGCCATAAAATTGAATCTGGGTAAGAGATAATTAAATACCTGGGAACAGTCATCCTTTTGTCACCAATTTTCAGGCAAAAAGCTTGCCCTTGTTTTGCCTGTGGACCTGCTCCAATCTTGACAGTCATTTCTACATATGCCTAACACTTTACAGTTTAGCACATCCAAGTGCTATTTTAAGCTATTTGTCATAATGTGCCTCTACTCACGTCTCTGTAATGTTTATATTCAGCTTTAAAGAAAAGGGGGAAATGGCAGGGACATACTAAATCAAATGGAAAAGAGACGAACTCAAAATGCACTCTGGAGATTAGGATGATGGCAATTTCAACTACCGTCATCGGAAAAATATTTACAGTGGATGGGGATGTATTTAGTATCTCATTTAACCCTTATGGCATAAATTTGAGATAGATGTTTTAGTTCTATATCTTAAAGTTTGTACTGAAATTACCTGCTGATATGTTTTGACCTCAATGATGAGGCCTCCACTTAGTGCTTGAGAGGTAGTACATCATGATGCATGGCATCTAAGACATAGCTAAGTAGAACAGACAGACATTACTCCATGAGTGGCCCTGAGACTAACAGCGGTAGTATCTTCATTCCAGCCATGCTGAACAGAAAATAAAATTCTCTTGGTACCGTAAGCACATTGGGATTGAAAAAGCACAGTTCTAGACTTTTTCTCAACTTTCTGGGAAGTTGTCTGAAGAGTCATAGAAACATGTTTTCGTCACAATGTGCACTGGGAAGCAAAATAAACAGGAACTACTACAATGTTTTGTAGACAAGAAGGATTTCCCTACTCCTGAAATCCGTATTTCGAACTTGGTGGAGAGACTTGCACAGGAAGTGATCATGAAGTCCTATTTAGTGAGAATTTATCAAAGATCAGGACTTAGTAGTCTGTAAAAAAGTCTGAAAACAGATAGGTGGGAACTCGAAAGCTTACAAATTTTAAAGGGTGAGAATTACATTTTTGTTATTTTACTATGCAAATATTTACTAAAACGTTTCCTCTTTTGCTATGTATTTTAGAGGTTACATGAGCAGAGGGGTAAACAGGATTGAATATAGGAGTATTATAAGTTCAACCATAGCAATGCAGGTTAAGTATGTCTTGTCTGACAGTATAGATTTCAGAAGCTTCCATATTTGGAAGTATTTACATAGA
Source organism: Chionomys nivalis (assembly GCF_950005125.1). NCBI lineage: Eukaryota > Metazoa > Chordata > Mammalia > Rodentia > Cricetidae > Chionomys > Chionomys nivalis. The sequence goes on along the minus strand of NC_080112.1, from coordinate 126,211,870 downwards.
CTTTTTAAAACCCAGAGTATTTTTTTTTTTGATTTAAGATTTTATGAATGGCAATGCCCATTGTGTGTTAGGAAACATGACTACAAAATAGTAGTTAACCTACATACATACATCTTGTGAGCATCTGGGTTCTATTTGTATCCAGTAGCATTGGAAATGATACAATATTTTAAAATGTAGCAACTCTTTGAAGTGAATAATTTTGTCTATATTCCTTTGTATCAAGTTTTAATGTCTACGACTTTGAAGAAATCATTTGTTTCAAAAGGTGTACACTTGAACTGAGAACTAGCTACCCAGTTATTATTTTATATTATTGAAATAATTCCAAGGTCGGTAGGCATTATCACATTAATAAAAGCAAGGACAAATACAAAAATCTTACAGTTGGTTTACATTATTGTAGGCAATTTGCTTCTTCTGCTTTCCAGTAGTTTGCAAAATTTCTGTATGTTGTTGTTTTTAATACAACATATTTAAAAAATAAGGCGAAAAGGAATGTGTACATGCAAGCTACAGAAAACTGTTTAATCTATGTGCCTCAGAGATATTTAAAAGTTTATCATGAAAAATCAAGTGTTGTATATCTTGTCTGTAAAGGACTATGAAATCCTGGATATCAATTCAATAAATAAACTATTAACATACGTTGTTCTGTAATTTCCAAAGAAATACCAATGTATTTAGCTAAAAACCCAAAATATTAAAGCCAGTGTGAAGAGCCATGGTCTTAGTTTCTAGTGAAATGTACAAACTTTTAGACAATTTTAAAAGATGTATCCTAATACGGTAACAAGACAAACTGGAAAGTTAATAATGGAGCGATGAGAATGCAAATTTGAGGTGATGTCGCAAAATACTTGGCCTCTCTTTATTGCACTTGGATCTTCTGACAGCTTTGGAAGTCAGAGCAGAGCAGAAATTAGAACCCATGTCAGTTTGGGCGCTCATCAGCCTCTGTGGGTTTAGAAGGAAGTTAGTTATTCAGAGGCTTTGTTTCCTCTGAGCTGTACCTCATAGATGAAAAGTACAACATGTGCATCTTCCATGCTGAGAAATAAACAGCAGCTTCACCCTCTGTAAACAGTAATCCAGTATGCTGGGCAAGATTTACAGATGCATCCGTTTAGATAAACAGTAAGAGGCCTTACTAATGATTAGTCCCTGTGTAAAACCTGTCACAATTGGTACTACACAGACAAGCTTTTCTGTCACCACTATACTTTCTTCAGAGCCCAGGCACTGTCAAAGGCATAGGAGGAGGCCAATTAAGGCTTGTGAGTAAATGGAACAGAGGGCATTCTGGGGGTTTGGAAAGAGGAACTCGCAGTGGCTCCTGATTTAGTTCTTTCTGCGGTGTGCAGAATGCTACAAGTTAGGTCATGTAGCTCAGGCCAGGTCTGTGCAGGAAGCCAGGAAGAGAGGCCAAGGCTTGACCTTGTGGCTTTGCCAGCCGGCCCTCTATTCTGGCTTTGTTTCCTTCACGTGGAGAAGCAGATGTGCCTGCTTGATAGGGCAGATGCCTGGAAGCCCCATGGTCTGGAGGAGGTAATATCCTCGTCTCCCATGCTTCCTGGGTGATTCATTAACCAGCCATGAGTGCAAGATCTGTCAATCACTTCTAGAAGCTCAACCCCACAATACTCTTGTGATAATGGGTTCAAGATCCAGAGAGAGCAAAAACTCATAGCAAATTATAAACAAAATAGTCTCAGTATATACGTTTTTGTAAAGTTAAAGCAAGCTTATTTATAGCCTAACTATTCCATTCTTTTAATTGCACACGAACGTACTGGGCAAGCTTATCTGTTTGCTAAAAGATTTATCATACGTGAATCAGTTATAGGCGTCACAGATCTCTTTTCCTCCTATTTCAAGGCAAACTTATCTCTTTTCATCCGAATCCTATATAGTCCTGTTTCTTTGGGGGTCACTGCAGAGCATGCCATCTAACTATACACATCGCTTCAAATTTGTTTTTCTGTACAGTTATCTCATGTTAAGTCTCTGCCTTGGCAAAAACCCTTCTACAAGTCATTCCTGATTACAGCTAAAAATGAGGATGGTCTTATCTCTGTCTATTCCTCAACCCTCTGCTAAGTAGCTTCTATTCTATCTCTCTTCCAAGTCTCCTCTTTTTTTTTTTCAGTTTACATAACCCATCACCTCCGGATCTATAAGGTGAGTTCTTGCTGCATTTCACCTCTGTTCCATTTTTTTAAATCTCCATAGCTCCTTTTTATTTCTGCTCTTGTCAGTGGTTCTCAACCTTCGCAATGCTGCAACCCTTTAATATGGTTCGCATGTTGTGGTGTCCTCCCCCAACCATAAAATTATTTAATTGCTACTTCAGAACTATAATTTTACTACTGTGATGAATCATAATGTAAATATCTGATATGTAGGGGTTGGGACCCACAGGTTGAGAACTACTTCACTAAACACTATGTCTTGGTCTTCCCTGCAAGCCTTAGATCTCTTATCTGTTCCTTAAGCACGTTTCCATCAGTGATCCCCTCTCTTGTTCCTATCAGTTCATTCATCCCACCCTGTGACTCACTGAAGCTTCAGTACTATAGCCCTGCCTTTTTATTTCAGGTAGGCCAACATCATTATAAAATTAGAAGGGAAGGAATGCTAAGAGGAGAATCACATTTTAGCCCTTGTGAAAACTCAAATACACTGCTTGCCACAGCACAAATCACTACAGAATAGAACTCGTTCACAGTGCAGGACACTTACCTGGCTATAGACTCAACTTTTTCACTCCTACTTTACTCTAGCCCTCTTCCCAGGATCCATCCTGTTCCAGATGCTGTTCACTCTACTCTCAGGCTGGTGACATGAGGGGCTATCAGTTGCAAACAACCACATTGGGGCGTGACAGTGAACAGAGGAAGATGTACATACTTTCATAGCAGAAGAATTCTGCAAGCTTCTGTATCTTCCTTTGGCTGCGGCTGGGTGATAGACTGTGGCAGTGACCGCAACTTGCCTTCTCTTCTCCCTACCCACTCTTTACTGCTTTCTACATAGCTTGAGACAAAATCTCCATCAGTGCGTGATTCCTGCTGCCTAAAGTCCAGGTAAGTCACCTAGAGCTTTAGCAGCGGTGTTCTCACCAAGAGTCTCCTGCCCAAGATGGAGAAAGCATAGCCTATTGGAAGCTTTTTTTCCCCTCATGCATCACAATATCTCAGATTGCAGAATTACCTGGCTTCTTTATCCAGCAGTGAATTTTACTTGCATCTGATTTTAAAAACCACTGTTGTGTTTGCTTGATTGCCCTTTTCCTAAATGTCATGCAACTGACCTTAGTGTGAAATACATTTAAAGCATACTTGGCATATTAAATGATGTAACACCAAGTAAAAATGATGAAACTCTATTTTTGGAGCTAGGATGGATCATCTTCCCTTGATGACTACAGGGGAAGATTGACTAGCCAGGCATCAGAAATCTATACGGAGGATGGAAAGACAAGTATGCAACTGACTGAAGCTATTCATAAAGTTAGTTTTCCTAAAGGTAACAGAGATATTCGTGGGTGGAAGATCATTCCAAGTCAGGTTGTCTGGAAGCAAGATCAGTAGACAGATCTTATGAGGCTTAGTCAACAGTTTGTTGCTAATAAAATTTAGATATCTGCATGATAAAAATTCAACCGTTATACATGTATTGTTTCATTAATTTCCTACATCCCAACATGCAAATGGCCAGTAACTTCTTCTATTTGGCAAGAATCCTTTACATAAATGTTACCCTCACTTTGAATAAAGATTGGAGAGAAGCCATCTCAAAGTTATGTATTTGGCTATGGGTAATGATGTGAGAAAATTTGCTTTGCTAATGTTTGTCTGAGCTAAAAATTGACATAGCATGCATTTTTTCCCAACAGGGGCCAATCTCCTAAACACGCCATACTGCAGCATGCATGTGGGTTTTCTTATTAACACCATATGGGTGCTGACCCGAGAAGTTTCACTTCCCTTTACGTACAGTGGCTCCCTTAGAAGAGAGACTTCTTCACATTGGTTTCAAAATACTTTGTTTCAAGCACTTTGATTTTCCTTATTATTGTAGAACTCAGTAGACATTTCAGAAAAGCAAACAATGGGCTTCAGAGATAGCTTATTAATTAGTAGGATATACTGCTCTTCCAGAGGACATGAGTTTAACTCCCAGCACCTATGTTAGGTAATTTATAATGACCTGTAACTCTAGCTCCAAGGAGTTAAACAGCCTCTTCTGCTCCACATGGGCACTGCGCTCAACGCATATACCAAGACATACACACATGCACATAACTTTAAATAAGTAAAATATTTTTAAAACAGGAATGGAAAGGTCTCTACTTTAATTTTCTTTTATATGGTTTCCTTTTTTTCTTGTTTCCCCAAGGTCTTTAATGGGAGATATCCAAGGGAATGAGTATCTCTATTATCATCAAATACATATAATTGTATAGAATTCAGAGGCAAATAGTATCCATGTGTCTGAATGGTAAATAGCCAACTGAATTTCACAGAACAGTTTCATGGATACTGAAAGAGGCAATAGAAAGAAGACAAATCTAAGGCCTATAATATCTATGGAGGGCCATATTAGAGACAAAGCAGGGAATGTATTTTTAAGTGTGAAGCCAACACAATATATAAATACACTGTTTAACATTAATTATGCTAATTTAATCAGAACTTCTAAATTGGGATATAGTGATAAGAAAATTGGTACTGATATACAAGTTCACAATTATTCAAGATTTAATAAGATATTGAAAACATGTGTAAGCAAAGCAAAACAGTTTGGGTTGCTTTCCATCTTTATAAGATTGTTTTGTAATTTACAAGATTAATATGCAAGTTAAACATAATTTCCTTTTACTCTTATGGTTTAATGAAATCTCTTCTTCTCATGGGTAAAGTGAGTAATTGTACATTCTCTGATAGAAAAAAAATGTTTTTGCAGAAATGTTATTTTTCTGACATCACTAACTTAGTTATTCTCTTTTATGTAAGAGAGGGTTGAAACTACCACATTCTCCTAAATGATACAGTCTTTCTCTATTCGAGTCTATATTTTATAGGCCAATTGAAAGACCATTCTCAGGCATTTATTTAAAGAATTCTCTCAAATCTTCAATCACTTCATTTCAGATTTCCTGTGGGTCCTGGGCTATTTTCTACTTGGGAATGATTTAGGAAGAAAGCCAGAACGAAAAACTGAAGTGTCATTCATTCAGTGCTTGGGTCTCCAGTGATTTTTGTGCTGCCTTTAAATGAATAAGGAAGACTTTGCCCTGCTTCTGCCAAATGCACTGAAGCTTTTCTGCATGTGTTTGGTTCACTATGACCATTGCTTTTTGTGTGTTAACAGTGGTGATTTTCGTTTCTTAGGTAGCTGATATTCATCTCCTAAGAAACTATAATCTGCTACTGTAAATGTTAGCATCCTCTCTGATTTATTCTTATTGTTGTTTGTGTGTGAAAATGATTGGGATCTGTAGTTCACCTACTTGTACTTGTGCCAAACAACCTATTTGCTATTGATGGGAACAGTATCTGTTTTACACATTCATCCCATACAGTTAGGAAGACTTTTACATTAGTCTCTTAGCTGATTTAAATATGATGTTCCTGAGTCCCCAGACCACTGTCGATCGCAACCTTTTCACTTCCTGCCCCATGACTGAACACCTCCAGGTTTTATCAGGTTATTGCACAGATGTTTTTTGAGCCCGAGGAGAACCAATTGAGAATGTAGCTCAATGAATATAAATCAACCCTCAGAAGAGAATAAAAGTTAAAGCTCAGAGTTGGGACCTGGGTCATAGATGATCTTTTTTTTTTTAGCATCAATAAAAGAAATTCTGCATTAATGACAACACATTTGCAAGAAGCATATATGAAAAATATGTTTGTGCATGGTGTGTGCGTGTTGGTAGGGAGCCAATCTATTGATGCATTATCATTGTTAGTGAAATATACTATTCTTTGCCATGGAGCATGTTGTTGTGTTGAGTTTCGGTGTTATTTTACTGCAACGATTACCCAAACATTTCCAGAAAAGAAAGGTGAGGATTGATTTGTCAATGCCTGAGGCCCTTCCCAACTTGTGGCTGAAAACCATGTTTGACAGTGAGTTGTTTGGGCCTCTAAAGGAATTTTCCCACAGAAAGGATGTTCTAACTGGCAGACTCCCAGGACCGCCCACAAATTCATTTAACCATAACAGAGCTGACCAGCACTGTCAGGGCTAGAGTTAGTTTCCAAGTGGGAAGTCAGCCTAGTATTAATAGCACAGTTCCAGCTGAACTGCGGACCCAGTGGACTTCTGATGCGCCGGCCTGGGAACCAAGGCAGTCTTCGTAACACTTGCGGGAAATAGATTCCTTGGTGAGAATAGTGGGAAGTGAATACTGCAGCGGCCCCGAGGACCATGACTTCCCATTTTCCGTTTCCACTCTAATCATTACCGACTCCAGTATCCCGTGCGGAGAGATCAGGATGACTCCTAAGGGACTCCTTCTCTCACCTTGAAGTCTAGAGAGCCTACTCTGTTGCTGATCCCCTTGTGGTGGATTGACTGTTCCCATGTACAGGATATTTGTAAGTTGAGTGTTTCTAGATCACCTGTATTTAACTATGTGGTATGGATGTTTCCTTTACAATAGTATCTCTTTGTTTAGACAAAAAAATTAGAATTTAAGTCTGGTAGTGTTTTATATTTTTAAAATTCATTTGGACTTATTTCAGCCTAAATTGTTCATGTGCTTCTTTAATGGTTTAACAGTGTTATTTCTGTGGAAATAGGAAAGGTATGCACAGTTGCACAAACGGTTCCATTCGCCTTATGTGGGAGGAACTTGGACAAGTGGGTGGTGTTCTCTCTCTCTCTCTCTCTCTCTCTCTCTCTCTCTCTCTCTCTCCCCCCCCCCCTCTTTCGTGTGTTACGCATATTCTACATACGCTTTTAGAAATTAAAAATTGTATTTGTTCTTAAAAAACGTTTTTTTTCAAGAAACGCTTCATTTTTATTTTGACTTTAGTAGTGCTAGGGACTGACACATGCTAGGTGAGTACTCTACCACTATGCCACATCCCTACCCTCAGTAGGTCTTTGACTTGTATTTAAAAATCAGCAAAATTATTTTTAAAGTGGCAACTAGTAAATTATTTTTATACTAGTTACAAGTAAATCCCTCTGTAATATAAGACTTGCATTAAAGTTGCTTTATAGTGTTCATGATAATGAAATATTTTTCCTTTTTTTCATGTTTCATGCATTGTGGAATTAATCCTGTCTGGGGAAATAAAAATGCATGAATTAATAAATGAATAATGAATTTAAAATATACATCACCTAAAGTGCTAAATTGTTGAGACTTCTCTTCGTGTTTCTAAAATACACATTTGTTGTTTTTTTCTAGGACTCTATTTTGGGGCATAGTCATAAACACAAAAGGACCATTTCAGCATGAAATTAAATTTGTCTTTAAAATATTTTATTTCTCAGCTCTGCCTCCCACTCCATTCTTTTGAGCCCCGTGTTATCCCTATTATACCAAACAAAACAGGAATACTAGGAGTTCTACAAGGATCTAAGGGCAATAAAATTAGAGCACCCAACAATCAAAGCACTTGGCCTGTTCTTTCCAAGTAGTTCATCCAGAGGAGGTGATGAAGTGTCAGAAATACTAAATTATCACCCAGACCCTTAGGCTTGTTATGTCATTCAGCAAATGGTGTATTATGTTCCTATGCTGAGTCAGGTTACTGAGCTGGGTCGAAGACTCTGCAGAACCTCCCATGACATGATTTCTGGCTTGGAAACTTCCAGAAGAAACTGATACCAGAGTCTTTGCCTCCAACCCAGCATTTATTCCCCTATCCCATGACTGAGGGGGTCTTTTCTCTTTTCTGGGATCTCAGAAGGTTGAGCATGTACTTCTTTATATTTATACATCCCCTCTTGGTGCGCCATGTTTGAAATGGGACTGTATGAGCTGGCTTTTGAACCCAAACCACCATGTTTTGTTTCCTTGGGAAAATGTGTGTGGACTCACCATTTTGGAACTATCTTACACAGTTACAGAACTGAGGAGTGCCTGGGTTAGAAAATAGGAGTAAAAATCATTTAAGGCTCCTCCGAATCTCCATGATATTGACTAATTCCTGTGGTGGGGAGAAGGGGCAATCCCTTCAGTCCTGAAGGCATTATGAAATAAGATATAAATTAATGAAGATACATCTTCAAATGTGTATGGAAAATGGTCTTTTCTTCAGGTCATAAATATTCACCATTTCATTCACAAAATGATGTTTCATAGAGTACCCATACTAAATTGTTTGTTTTTGTTATGAGGCCAAATCTTTATCAGAGGAGAGCAGTCCATTTAACCTGTATTCACTGCATGATATCTGGGCAGAACTCATTAATACTATAATCAACACAGTTGCCATAAAGACAGGTACCAATTTCTTCTTGGAGCCCTGAGGACAAGTGAAGTAGAAGTGAGAGAACTATTTTCTTGGCATCCCAAATTCTAACAAGTATTGTTTCCCCATTTCTCTTCTGTAATCTGAACGTTGTGAGTGCTGCTCTTTCACCTCCATGCTCACCTGCTTGATCGGGTGATACTGGTGTGTACAATAAGGACGTTGAATGTATATAAGGAAACATGAACTTGAATTGAACTGCAGTAGCTGTTTCGCCACAGTTTAAAGAAAATATGATTATGGTTTCCTTAGCAACCGTAGCTCTGCACTTGCTTTGTTTTCTTACTTACTGTTTTCTTATTTTAGTATCATTTGGAGGAGAAACAAAAGGGAAAATATCGTTAAAGTATCACTTTCCAATTATGATGTATTGAGGCAGCTAGGAATGATACAATTTTATATAGCTATGAAACTATCTCCTTTTCTTCAAATTTCCTGAAATGCTGGAACATGCAAATATAAGAAGTGAAGTAAAAATGGGCTATTAGTAAGTCAAAGGCTAAATATCCTTGCTCTCTGTAGACTTAATTCGTTTTTAAAAGATTACAAAAAGAATTTATTTCATTGTGTTTTTCTTGGGAATACAAGTATGGAATTTATTTTACTTTAATTGGAGAAAGATTTTTGGTCAGTAAATTTTGTAATTACTTTTGCTTGTTATTCAGTACAAATGTATGTATATCCAAAATTGGTTTATTCTAGAAAAGTACTAGGTGGATGGATTGTCAGTGATATTTGAATATTATTTTCTATGTTAGTTACTTTTCTCATCACTGGGACCAAAATACCTGATATAAACAACTTAAGAGAGGAAAGGGTTATATTTATTTATTTATTTGTTTGTTTGTTTATTTATTTGGTTCTTACACAGGGTTTCTCTGTGTAATATCCTTGACTGTCCTGGCACTCACTCTGTAGACCAGGCATTAGTTCTATTTGTCCGTGTTCAATGGGTTGTGTAAGTATTGTTTTTAGCAATGGCACCTTGCCATCAGTTTGTGGAAAGCAACCTATAGTTTTGGAAATACCTTAAATTGTTCGAGGATTCCTAAGGGACCCTTTTGGCCAACAACTCGATTAGATGTAACCCAATCCTGGAATTGGAAGCTTCATTTAGTGAGAAGAGACTAGTTTGGGCTCAGTTAGCCCCCATTATCTGGTGATTTCATTTAGATCACCTCCAGATATGTATATATTTTAGAAAGCTTCTAGTGTATTAGGTTTCCATACTACCCCTCAAATGACCCTTAATTCATCCTCCTATCCCAGCCTAACCCCATCGACCCATAACTTATCTGGTCTATTTTCCTTTCCTAAAGAGACATATCTGTCTTCCCCAGTCCCTTACTCTATACCTAATCTCTGTGGTTCTGTGGATTGTAGCTTGGTTGTCAATGACTTAACAGTTAATATCCACATATAAGTGAATAGAATCCATATTTTTCTTTCTGGGTCAGGGCTACCTCTCTTGGGATAATTTTTTTCTAGGTCCATCCATTTACCTGTGAATTTCATGATTTCATTTTTTTAACAGCTGAGTAGTACTCCATTGTTTAAATGCACCACATTTTCTGTGTCCATTCTTCTGCTGAGTGACATTTAGGTTCTCTGTAATTTCAATCTAGTAGGAGCAATGTACATGGCTGAGCAAGTACCTTTATGTTAGAACGAAACATCCTTTGGTTATATTACCAATGGTGGCATCACTGGACACTTCAGATTTTGAAGTATTAGTAATATGTGCTGCCTTAGGGTTTCCTTTAGATTACATCTGCTTTTGTAAGACAAAAGGTAATATTGGTTGTTTCTTATACTTATGCTTTATATTAAAAGCAAAATACAGTATAAATGTGTATAACAGTATGAATGGTTATGACAAACCTGTATAGGCCCCTAAAACCTTTGTCTCATTACCAAACTGTTTCCTAATTCGTTTTACATATTAATGTATCAAACTTTGCTATATAATCTTCAAAATTAGTTGAGAAAAATCATTTCTTGATGACTTTATGCACCACAGGCATGTGGTGATGACCAGGTTATTTTCAATTGTTCCCAGACACTGACTACAGAGGTAGTCAGTGGGCTACAGTTGGGCAGCTCCTAATCAAGGAGAAAAGGGTTTTGGTGTGCTTAATCTGCCCACACCCCTTCCCCCTATAGAAGTATAGAGCTTCAGGCAAATGGATGGTTTGAAAACTTGTGCCTGAAAGGCTATCCTCTCATGTTGCCTTTTGTAGAAAATGTCCCATTTGCTACCATAACTACTTCCTATTGGAGAAAAATGCAGAGGCTGTGCAATTTCTTGAGTTATTAAATAGATAGGCAGGTTATTTCACAATAAGTTTCTTTATTTACCAACTCTTAGAATACATGAAAAATATAATTCTAAGATTTCTTTTAAGGATGGGAAAGTTAGAACTGTTCTTCGGTGTCAAAAGCTCAGTGCCCTTCCTACATAAGCCCACAGCATAAATTGAGGAAGATAGTATGGGATGAAATAACTTTGCCCCAATGAACTGTTCATTCCTATGGGAATCTATAGTCACTTTAAACCAATGAGGATAATTCTTTCTCCCTGTTATATATTCTTTTGAGTTTTATTCAAGCTAATTTTAATATCCTAAGTTTTAATCCAATATTATAATGAAAGAAGAAAAATATAGAAAACTAATAAAAAAATCTATGTATTGATTATTCAGATTGAATAATGATTAACATTTGTCATTGTTTGCCTTGGATATTTTTATGCTTTTATTTTTTTTATCAGATCACCATGTTTTTTTAAATTTATTTATTAAAGATTTCTGCCTCCTCCCCACCACCACCTCCTATTTCCCTCCCCCAATCAAGTCCCCCTCCCTCGTCAGCCCTAAGAGCAATCAGGGTTCCCTGCCCTGTGGGAAGTCCAAAGACCCCCCACCTCCATCCCAGTCTAGTAGGAGGAGTATCCAAACTGCCTAGGCTCCCACAAAGCCAGTACGTGCAGTAGGATCAAAAACCCATTGCCATTGTTCTTGAGTTCTCAGTAGTCCTCATTGTCCGCTATGTTCAGCGTGTCCGGTTTTATCCCATGCTTTTTCTGACCCAGGCCAGCTGGCCTAGGTGAGTTCCCGATAGAACATCCCCCTTGTCTCAGTGTGTGGGTGCACCCCTCGCGGTCCTGAGTTCCTTGCTCGTGCTCTCTCTCCTTCTGGTCCTGAAATATAGGCACAGATGAAACCTTTGATAAGAAGTTTTCCTGTTGTGATAATTTATTCAGAGTCTGTTTTTTTGTCTTTTCCACTTACTAACATTAATTGTTGAAAGCCAAAAGATAATAATTAATTATATTTCATATTTTTATTTATTCAGAGTATCTTTGTTATTTAGTGTAACTGATTTGATATTATTTTGTATGACTTTTTTCATCAAGGTCTAAATATTACCATGACCACCATGACCTCACACGCAAGGGAGCCTTTGAAAGTGCCCTGTATTTCCTCCATATTGGGAATGGCATGTTCCTTTATGACAGCGTGAACGCTAATCATCCTAATTCATAATAAAGGGCTAAATGCAGCTTTTTCAAAATTTCCATGGCAACTTTAAAAAGATGCATTCTTTTCTCTGCTGCCTTTAACACAGTCATTAGTTTGTTGTTCAGATGCTTTCCAGAATGCTGTCTCTATTCATCCCACATAGGAAAATTAAGAGCACGATGGTGTCAGTACAGTTCTTGTCAATCTTAAATTCACCTTTGCACTTTTTACCAAGCTTTACAAAAGTACTCTTCCTAAGCTCCACCGAGCTGATAAAAATCAACTATGCTGCAATAGATCATGAGCCTGAGTATTTTTAAAGGATTCTACTGTGAGACGAAGGTTGAAACCCCCAATGAATTGGTGGAACCTTGTCCACATCACCGAGCCATACAATTCTCAACTGAAGGCCATTTTATCCCAGAAATATGAATTCATTGGATATTTTGATGTGGAAGGGAGCTACAGACATCTATTAGGGCGAAGCCAGGGATGCTGCTAAGTATCCTCTTGTAGCAGGCTTTTCCTTTTTGGCCACCAACAAGCTTCTAAATCATGACGTGGAGACTTATTATTAGTTTTGCATGCTTGGCCTAGCTTAGGTTCCTTTCTGCCTACCTCTTTTAAATTAACCTGTTGCTCTTTATCTGCCTTTCGGCTTGGGCTTTTTACTTTTCTTTACTTCTGTATATCTTACCTTCACTACTTCCTCCAGTGTCTGTCTGTCTGGAAACTACCTGGCTTCTGGCCCCAGGTATGTCTCTGTTTCTGTCTCTCTCTCTATTTTCTTGTTTTTCTTTTTTTATTCTTTTAGATTCCTCCTTCTATTCATTCTCTCTGCCTCACAGCCCCACCTATTATTTCTCTTGCCTAGCTATTGGCTGTTCAGCTTTGTATTAGACTGATCAGGTGCTTTAGGCAGGAAAAGTGAAACAAATGCAACTTATCTTTACATAATTAAACACACAAATGCAGCACAAACAAATGTAACACATCTTTGCCTAGTTAAAATATTATTCTACAACACCCTGAACATCATTGAATTATCTGGCCAAGACACTAGAATGCTGCAGCTGAGGAACTCTAATTTGGCTGATAAGTGATGGATTGAATTTTTCTAACTCTATATACAAATTAGTCGTGATCTTATGGATACTGCTAATGAAATGAATTTTAAACAGGCTGCTCTTCAAGTCTAAAATTTTTACAGTGATTGTGACTGTCCAGTTTATCAGGATTTATGTGATCTTATGTTATAGCCATACAAGGATTATCATACATTTGTATATTAAATTTTGTTACCCTTGTCCAACTATCAAAAGTAACATAAAACAATAAAATAGACAAAGGCAGCAATATTAAGAACAAGGGTTTTCATTCTCAGCACAAACACACACACATACACACACATACACACACACACACGATTCTTTTAAAAGCTCTATTGAAAGCTCCAGCAGGTCTTGTAGAAACCACGGCCTACTGGTTCTATTCTGAACATTCAGCCAGTGAACCTGGGTTGGATTTCAAACATGTGTATTTCTACACTTTCTAGATAGGTATACACTCCTGGCTTAGAGACCATACCTTGAGAAGAAGTAATATAGAGAATGTATCACTATTAGATTTTTATGGAGATAACAATGCCAGGAAGCATTTATGAACACTGAAAGTTAATGCAACACAAAACTTACTTTATCATAGTACAGGAACGACTTGAAATATGATTCTCTAAAGGGAGTACAAAGGGCTCTGAAATGATAGGATTGTAATCAGAAAAAAATCCTTTAGTATCAAGTGTTTGGCTCTGATTCTAAGAACAACTTGAGTTGCCTCACAAGTTTGGTGAAGAATAAATCTAGTATTGAAAATGGATGGCTTCCTACCTTATCAGAAATGGAACGATGCTAGCTTAATGAGACACTTGCAGTTCATTGAAAAAGATGTTTCTTTCTATCATATTGAATGAGATTTATACATATTGTAAGTAGTTGCTTAATTAAGAAATGATCCATGCAAAACCTCCCTAAGCTTTGAACAGATTAACATGTGACTTGTTAAAGGATAGAGTATAACTAAATTTCAAGGAAATGTTTTATCTCTTTTATAAAATCAAATATTAAATTTCTAATGAATTGAATTATTGGCTACAGTGGTGAGTAATAGTAAAACATGAAGTCGGAAACTTGTATCCAGCATTTCAAAAACAAGTCAATTGACCAATCACAATTAACAGACAACAGTGACTCTGAATGTTTTGTGAATGTGAGTTAGTGTCCTCAGATATCAGTCTTTGCATCGGTGACTTTTCTCATTACTGTGACAAAGTACCCCATAAAAGATCATTTAGAAAGGAATGGTTTCCTTTCTCTCACAGTTTTGAGGTTACACTCTTTCACAGTGGAGAGGACATGGTGGTAAGCATTGCTCTAGGTGAGGTGGCAGGAATATGAAGTGACTGGTCACATTTTACTATTTGTTTAATCTGAGACTCCAGAATATGGCATGGTACCACTTGCATCCATTGCTGGTCATCTTTCCTCAGCTGAACTTTTCTTTTTCTTTCTTTTTTTTTTTTTTGAACCTTTCTTGAAACAGACTTATAGACATAGCTAGAGGTATCTTCTAGGGGATTATTCAGTAAGTTGGTACCCACCCATTATTCCTAAAGCAAGAAGAGTATGGAGGATACTATAGTTTATTTTTATCTCCGAATCTGAATGCTTCATAAATCCCCCACTAATGATAGTTTTGTCACTTCTTTTTACATTTTGCATTTCTTACTCAATATCAAGTAATAGTTATGTTTTGTCAGAGCTTATTTATACAACTGCTATGGTTGAGTCCTATAAAAGGTCATATAATAGAAATATACTTCCTACATTTGCATATCAATGGTATTTGGAGCTAGACTACCATAGCATTAATGACTTTAAAGAAGAAAATGAAAGGCCTCAGATGAACCAAATCTCTTGTAATGGTAACCATGAGTGAAATAAATCTCATTCTTTATAAATTACCCAGTTTCAGGTGCTGTGTCATAGAAATAGAAAAGGCACTAACTATAGGTAGATAAGAAGTCTATGTATTTCTACAGTTCATTAATTTGAAATCATATATTACAATCTCATTTAAAGTTAAGATTGGGAGCTAAAGAGGTAGTTCAGGGATTAAGAGCACTTGTTGTTGCTGTATTTAACGCCCAGCACCCATATGTTAGTTCACAATCATCCTTAACTTTAGTTACTATTTTTGATCTTTACAGGCATCAGACATACACATGGTGCACATATATACATGCTGACAAGACATTCATATATGTAAAATAAATAAAAAAGATCAGTGGATCTCAACCCTACACAAAGAACAACAGACAACTAAAGAATCCTGAAAGTAGGAGAAATAGTCTTCCCCAGGAAAAAACACAACAACACAACAATTGGCATCCAATACTAAATTCTCAGCCCTGAAAATATTGTGTGTGTGCGCGCGCGTGCGTGCGCACATGTGTATGTGTGTGTGTGTGTGTGTGTGTGTGAGTGTAATGCTTACTGGCAAAGTATGTTATATTTAGGAATATATAAAGTTATATAAAGTATGTTATATGCATATAACAGCAATTAGTGGAAAAAGAGGCCATGAATTTAAAAGAGCACAAGGAGAAGTGTACGGCAGAGTTGGAAGGGAGAAGGTGAAGACATATTGGAATGATATTATATTCTCAAAAAAAAATAAAAGAAGTAATAAAAAAGAAGCACTCATACAGAAATAAATCTTTCAAAATTAATAAAAATAAAGTTAACATCATTATAGAGATGACCCAAATTATCCTGCCTACTGTGAAAACTTTTAGATATAAGTTTAGGGACTGACAATAAATCAACTACCAAAAGAATTTTGACACCTAACGAAGCCTTTCTGTTGCGCTGATGCTGACATAAATGACAGTCATCAAGAAGACTCCCAAAGAAGTAAATTACACTGTATTTCAAAATATGGTGTAAAATTTAAACTGCTCAGAGACGTTAAATATTAGAATTAAAAAAAAAAAACAAGTGCCTGTGAACGCAGTTCTACTATTGTGTGTTTAAGAGCAAGCCCAGAGGTTGCTATGACATTCCTTGTGCATGCATGGCAACAGAGTGAACCGAGTGATTCAGCTTGATAAAAGAGGAAATTAGCTCACCATTTCCCTTTCCCTAAATCAGAGTCAGATACCCAAATATTTCATTTTGAAATAGTATATCCATCAACACTTTCTAATGGATGAAGGTCAGTCGTGGGGGTGGGTGGGGGAAAATCAGAAGATGAAATGTGTATATCATGTGCTTGCCACAGACAATGCAACTTGTGTTTAAAGAATCTAATATCCCCACATTTTTCTTTCCCCTGATAGGATGGGGTTTTCTCAGTGGCATATGTTGGGTGAATATACAGGGATGAGTAATACTTTGGCAAGGGACAGCAATCTATCAGCCCATATAACTTTGTTCTAATGAAAGTTGATCGTGCTGAAAAAGAAAAAAACCCACTGTTCGGCTATGAAACTCTAATTCCCTGTGTGTAACAGCCCTCCAGGGAAGGGGTAGATTTTGCCAGCATAATATGTGAAGTTTAGTCATTAGCAACCACACAAAGCAGAGGTCAGCTGTGGGTGTATCTGTGGGAGGCACCGTTATGAAATCAACCATCAGCCCCTGCAGCAGTGAGGTGATCCAACACACAGAGCCAAATGTCACAAATAAATGCTGACATTTTATCACATGACGATTTTCAGTATTATTTTACCACTGTGCCTTTTCTTACATTGTTTGTCTTCCACATCTTTATTTTCTTTCCCATTTCCTTTCTTTTGAATAATAAATGAAAAATGGGAAGTAAGGTTTGAGTCAGTACTTGACCATGAATACAGGAAGTTAACTAAATCCACCCCCATCCCCTTCTCCCCGACAAAACATGCAAAAGCAAAACCTAGATTTGTTTGGGGTTGACATGAGTTTGATAATCATAACAGTTTTATTTGTTTTTTAAAGTGAGCTTTTTGAAGAGTACAATCCCATGATTTTGAAAGAAAATTTTCCTACATTCTTTGTGTGTGTGTGTGTGTGTGTGTGTGTGTGTGCATGCATGTATGTGTACATTGGGTGGATGTGGAAGGTTAAAAACCAACCTGTGTGATATGGTTCTCTACTTCTATCATATAGGTTCCATAGAGTCATCTCAGTTCAGTTCATCTTGCTTTGAGGCAGTTGCTAAACCATCTAACTAGCCCATTCTATGATTTTAATAAATACATAAAATTGGTACTGCTCACGACCTATCAGGGGGTTCTATCATGGAATCCAAATTCCCTCACGATGCCTCTTTATTGTCAACCCTTACCCCTTTAGGACTCCTGGCAATCACTGAGCTGCTAGAATGATCTTAAAATAGCCTTAACTGGGGCTGGAGAGATGGCGTAGCTGTTAAGAACACTGCCTGCTCTCCCAAAGGTCCTGAGTTCCATTCCCAGCAACTACGTGGTGGCTCATAACCATCTGTAATGAGATCGTGTGCCCTTTTCTTGCCTAAACGGGCATATGCAGGGAAGAACACTGTATTCATAGCAAATAAATCTTTAGAAAGAGGGTGGGGTGCTAGAGAGATTGTTCAGAGATTAAGAGTACTGGCTGCTGACTGCTCTTCCAGAGGTCCTGAGTTCAGTTTCCCGAAACCACGTGGTGGCTCACAACCAATCTATAAGATCTGGTGCATAAATGCAGACAGAACACTGTATACATAATAAATAAATAAATAAATCTTAAAAATATTTTTTAAATAGCTTTAACTATCTTCCCAACTGAACTTATTCATGTGATAGCTGTTCACTCTGCTATATGTAGGTCTAGAGAAGAAAATGAAATCAAGAAATAAGATATAAACCAAATTAAATCAGTAGTTTCAAATTGTAGTAAAAGGTGTATAAAAATCAGGCAGATTTTTATGTTGTCATATTAGAAGGCAAACTCTAATTTAGATAGTATTAGAAATGGTTGCCCTACAGTGTCCTTTAATTGGAGAACCAAAGGATGGCAAAGAGCCAACATGAAGAGTTGACAGCATGAGACAATCATTGCAGGTAGAGGAAACAGAAAGCCAAACAGAGATAGCATTCTCATGAGAGAAGAGAACAATGGCCTGTGGTGTTGTGGACAAACAGGCACAGAATACATAAAGTGTATACAACATTATGCTGTTGCAGGAAGATCATTTTGTTGAATTCAGATGAGCATCTAATTGGGATGGTTTGATAGGTATTTTTGGATATTTGTATACATTAGTAGTTTTGAAACATTGTCATAAAATACATGATACGGGCTACTTAAGGTAGGGAGTCTTAATTTGGTTCATGGTTCTGGAGGTTCAAGTCCAAAAATGGATCCCCTATTTCTTTTGCCTACCAAAGCTAGCACACAAGACAAGAGTATGCAACAAAGCAAACTATTCACATCTGCAATTGAAGCACAAAAAAAAAAAAAAAAAGGTTTCGGTCTGGCAATCCCTCTTGAGATGTATCCCCAATGACCAAATGACTTTCACCTCTTAAAGGTTCACTGCACTCTCCAGCTAGAATATGAATCTTTTCTTCATAGGTTTTGGGAAGAGTATCCATACCCAATTTATATTAGTATAGAAAACTCTAATATAGGGAATCCAGGATGAATACAAATCTTTGAATTCAGTATGAATGGAGGATTGGGTTTGAACAACAACTGTGGAGCTGGAGGAGAAACACCATTTTTTGGTTTGTTTTTTGTTTTTTTTTTATTTTTTATTGAAAAAAAAATTTCCGCCTCCTCCCAGCCTCCCATTTCCCTCCCCCTCCTTCCACTTCTCTCCCCCTCCCCCTACTCCTTTCACCCTCCCTCTCCAGTCCAAAGAGCAGTCAGGGTTCCCTGCACTGTGGAAAGTCCAAGGTCCTCCCCCCTCCATCCAGGTCTTGAAAGGTGAGCATCCAAACTGGCTAGGCTCCCACAAAGTCAGAACATGAAGTAGGATCAAAACCCAGTGCCTTTGTCCTTGGCTTCTCATCAGCCCTCATTGTCCGACACATTCAGAGAGTCCGGTTTTATCCCATGCTTTTTCAGTTCCAGTCCAGCTGGCCTTGGTGAGCTCCCAATAGATCAGTTCCTCTGTCTCAGTGGGTGGGTGCACCCCTCACGGTCCTGACTTCGTTGCTCATGTTCTCCCTCCTTCTGCTCCTCATTGGGACCTTGGGAGCTCATTCCGGTGCTCCAATGTGGGTCTCTGTCTCTATCTCCATCCATAGCCAGATGAAGGTTCTATGGTGATATGCAAGATATTCATCAGTATGGCTATAGGATAGGGCCATTTCAGGTTCCCTCTCCTCAGCTGCCCAAGGAACTACCTGGGGACATCCCCCTGGGCACCTGGGAGCCCCTCTAAGATGGATATGGGAGCAGGGAAGCATATATCTTAATTAAGGGTGCCATCTTAGGGTTGGCAAGAGAAACACCTTTTAAATGTTATTTTAGAAGTAGAAAACTACAAGCCAAGCATGATGCACAATCCTTCCGCAATTGGCCGCACACCCTGAAAGTCTTATCCAACAGTGATAAGGACTTCCCAGTAGCATAAATGAAATATCAGCTCCAATCTTCCCTTGCCTACGCGTATGTACCCTAGCCCCTCCCCCAGGCCATGTTCAGAGTCTCCAGGTGGTAAGGAGCAGCTGGATACTCAGAAGGCAATATTATGCCCAATCCATCCTTCTATGCAAGAATAAATGGTAAACAAACCCAGCTATGGTGTTTCTTTGAAAGGAAGCACAACCCTAAAATGGCAGTAGCTTGGCTCACATGAGGACAGTCACTCATGACAATCCATGTTTTAGCTCAGATGAATGCTGCCTGGCTGGAAACTGGAATAGGAAAATTGAAACAAACTATCCCAAATATCCTTCCTAATTCTCTTGGGTGGAATCATTTGAGGTTCCCATTTTTATCTGTTAAAAATGATCATAGTAAACATTTCACTCAGTTTTTTTTTAAAAAAAAAAAATGTATGCCCGCTTATCTGCATTTTCAGAAAAAAATGCTGGATGGAAGAGTTTCCTGGTGGTTTGCAACTTGAAAAGTCTGCAGAAGTCAGGGGATATCCTTTAAGCCCTCTTAATATTGTGACTGATCAAAATATTCTTATTTCTGTCTGTGTTTGAACAATATCTTGGACAAGAGAGTGCCAACATCATCTAATTTTCATCTCCCATGTTCGGTAACTATTGAAAGAGAAAGGAAAATATCTTTGAAGTTGGGGTAATTGTCTAGACAGTCCTAAAATATCTACTCCCAGGTGCACAGGAAACTGTAAAATGCAGACAAAGCATTACAGTCCTTTGCCAAAAATTCACTTTGTTTTAATTCTTGCACAAATTTTAAAGGAGATAATATCCAAAAGATAGAATTCTAATAATTATGATCAGTGGTTACATTCAGTTATCACCCCTTTCTTCACATGGAAATATTCTGTGTTCTAAATGAAACTGTAAAATTATTTTTTGGATAATTGTCCTGTTTACTTGGAATTTAAATAGTCCAGAGTTGAACTTTTAGCTGGATGACACACTCATAAGCAGTTACAAGGATGGAAGTTCTCCCCAGTGTTGCCCCAAGTCCAGCCACATAGACTATCAGCAGTTACAAGGATGGAAGCTCTCCCCAGTGTTGCCCAAAGTCCAGCCACATAGACTATCAGTGACTTTCTGCTGTTGGCCCATCCTGTACTCATGAGCTACTTGCAGTGTAATTTTATATTGTCTACATTTTGTTCTCTTGCCTTATGTTTGTTCGCAGTAGGGAAATGTTGCACATTGAGTTGAATAAATATATCCTTACATCTAAGACTCATGAGTACTAAAATAAATGTCATGGAAAGCTGTGAATGGAATATATACAAAGGGAACTGGATAATTTGAGTTTATTCAAAGAAGGCCTGTTTCTGAGAGAGGGATCTGAGAGGACCATTTTCATGCAAAAGGAAGTAGCATAATAAGGGTCACTGAGTATGAACATGGAGATTCATTCTTGAAAAGCTCTGTAGCTAAGTTTTTAAATTTTACTAAAGGAAGTGAAATGAAAAGATTAGGTTGAGACAGTAATTGCATCACTTGAACTATTTTTAGGTACTCCCTAAAAATTTCTCATTTTTAGGTACTCCCCTTCCATTGGTTGAGCAACTTGCTCAGTTGTGCTGGTTGTTTGCACATAGCTTCATGGTTAACTTTTAAATATGTAAAGGAAGTTAAGGCTATGATTTCCCTATTCAGTTCCACTTACCTAAGAAAGCCAAATAAACAAATAATTTATGAGCTCTCTTAACCCATGGCACCACTGGATGAAGTGAGATGCCAGTATTAGACGGAAAGATCCTCGTTAGGCTAACTTTGGATCTTCCAAGCTAACAGAAGAGTAACATGCAGTAAATATGTACAGTAACTTACAGTAAATCAGTAACAGAAATACTGACTTCACATGGAGGACTTTAGTGAGCCCTATGCCATCATTGTAAAGCAAAAATGATGGACAAAACCCAACTCTTTTATGGGAAGAGGAATTAATTTTGGTTCATGATTTGAAGAGATATAGTTCTTTATGGCTGGGAAGTCATGGTAGCTAGAGGGGCTTGTGGCTATGGCAGGAGAAGTATGGAGCTACCTGCTCACACCTCGGTGGATTAGGAAACAAAGCAGAGAGGGGAATGTGAGGACACATATTCAGGATGTCAACTCATTTATGGTTGACTTTCTCCCTTCACTTAATTCTCTCCACATACACACACACACACACACACAGAGAGAGAGAGAGAGAGAGAGAGAGAGAGAGAGAGAGAGAAGGAGAGGGAGGGAGGGAGGGAGGGAGGGGAGAGAGAGAGAGAGAGAGAGAGAGAGAGAGAGAGAGAGAGGGGAGGGAGGGAGGGGGAGAGAGAGAGAGAGAGAGAGAGAGAGAGAGAGAGAGAGAGAGAGAGAGAGAGGTCTACCTCAGTCCAATCAAATTGACTATGAAAACTAACCGTCACAGTATCTGACTCAATGCTTTGATATTGCAGCTTGTAGAGTCATGGGTTTCTTTCGCATATCTTAAGCATGGATTGCTCATTTATTCTGAACAGTCAATTCATTATTCATTTCTTTTACTTGTTTTATTTAACAAACTTATAAATTCAGAACAAGTGCCAGAAATTATTCTAAGAGCTGCATACTGGAGCTTTTGTGTTAGCTCCTTTTTATCCTCAGAACAAATCTGTATTAATTATAGATTACAGGTCAGGAATCAAAGACTCAGAAAGGATGGGCTCCATTCCCAAAGTCCTTTCAATTTCAGTTTGCAGATAGCAGTTTTTCTGACCATATATTCCTGTGTGTTTGGCTAGAGCCCTAAGGCACACTGCTTGACAAAGCTGAGTCAGGAAACAAAAGGGATGCTTCTGACATACTGACAGTATCAACTGGTTTCATGCCTTCCCTGTGTCCTTTTAGAAAGCATGCTTTAGGTGAAAACCATGCTTAACACATCATGACGGAAGATGCAAACATGTACATGGTATGTGAAAAATGAGAACTGTTCACACAGGAGGCAAATGTGCCCAAAGTGGCACAGATGAAACATTTAGGGAAGAGCAAATGAAGGAGGGCTTTTCTGCAGCTGGGGAAAGGACAAGAGGACTGGGGAATGCTGTCTTCGAGGGATGGCGTTGGAACAGACTCAGGAGAGGCAGCATTGAGATGTGGGGGGAAGTCACAGCTAGTTGGCCTAATTGGTTCCTCTTCCTGCAAGAGTGTGTGATCTCCAGTGGGAGAGTAAGGGCCATGGATCAGATGGGAACAAGTCATGGGACGGGGAAGAGTCTTGGGAAAAGAGATAACTCCTAAGAGAGATCATGCTAAATCCATGGTACCCTGTGAAACACTATGGGTTTTCTTTTCCTTTCCTTTCCTTTCCTTCTTTCCTTTCCTTTCCTTTCCTTTCCTTTCCTTTCCTTTCCTTTCCTTTCCTTCCTTCCTTTCTTTTTTTGAGTGTCTTTGTACACACTGAGGAACTGCTGCAAATTTATAACTAGAGAAATGGCTTCATGAAAATTCTGATGCAAAAAGATGATCTTGGCAGGGAATGGTAGTGAATAGAGACAGGCAGATTTCAGGCATGAAATATGCTTATTACATGGGTCTTTGGAAAGTCTTTCAAAGATTTTTCTCTGAAAACTAAGTATATGTCTATAGGTGTAAACCAGTGATAGAGTGTCTGCCTACTGTGCATGAGGTCCTGGATTTCATCTATCACCCACACACACACACACACACACAAATGACACATTAAGTTATCACATAGCCCAACAATCTCACTGCTCAGCATATACTTAAAAGAAGGAATTCTCCCCTAGGGACATCTTTCAAAAACACTTGAAAACAGGTAATCAGAAGGTGCTTCATGTGAATATTCATTTCTGGTCTTTGTTGGTTATAAGCTAGAAATTGAAAGCAGCCTACCTGCCCACCGCTGAATAATGCCTACCCATACAGTGGAATATTACTTGGCAATAATAAAGGAGTTGTGCACTGGACATCATATAACTTGCACAGACGCCTGATTACATTCTGCTAACTGAGAGAAGTCAGACACTAAAGGTCACTTATTCCATTTGTGAACATCCAGAACAGGCAAATTGCTAGAGACAAAAAGTAAGTTAGTGATTACCAGGAACTGGTGGTAGAGACTAGGTAAAGCCTTATTAATGGGAACTAGGATCCTTTTTTTTGTTTTGTTTTGTTTTTTGAGACAGGGTTTCTCTATGGCTTTGGAGCCTGTTCTAGAACTAGATCTTATAGACCAGGTTGGCCTTGAACTCACAGAGATCTGCCTGCCTCTGCCTCCCAAGTGCTGGGATTAAAGGTGTGCACCACCACTACCCGGAAGATGATAGACAATTCTGTAAAAATGACAATCTTACCAAAAGCAATCTAGAGATTCAATGCAATGCCCATCAAAATCCCAGCAAATTTCTTCACAGACCTCAAAAGAACAGTACTCAACTTCATATGGAAAAGCAAAAAACCCAGGATAGCTAAAACAACCCTGTACAATAAAAGAATTTCTAGAGGCATCACAATCCCTGACTTCAAACTCTACTACAGAGCTACAATACTGAAAACAGCCTGGTATTGGCATAAAAACAGACAGGAGGACCAATGGAACTAAATCAAAGACCCAAATATTAATCCATACATTTTCAAACACCTGATTTTGAACAAAGAAGCAAAAAATATTAAATGGAAAAAAGTATATTGAACAAATGGTGCTGGCATAACTGGATATCAACATGTAGAAGAATGAAAATAGACCCATATCTATCACCATGTACAAAACTCAAGTCCAAATGGATCAAAGACCTTAACATAAAGCCAGCCACACTGAACCTTATAGAAGAGAAAGTGGGAAGTACACTTGAATGCATTGGCACAGGAGACTGCTTCTGTAAAGCAAAGGACATGGTCAACAAGGCAAAACGACAGCCTACAGAATGGGAAAAGATCTTCACTAACCCCATATCAGACAGAGGGCTGATCTCCAAAATAAACAAACAACTCAAAAAATTGGACACCAAAAGAACACATAATCCAATAAAAAATGGAGTACAGACCTAAACAGAGAACTCTCAACAGAGGAATCTAAAATGGCTGAAAGACACTTAAGGAAATGTTCAACATCCTTAGTCATCAGAGAAATGCAAATCAAAACAACTCTGAGATTCCATCTTACACCTGTAAGAATGGCCAAGATCAAAAACACTGATGATAACTTATGCTGGCGAGGTTGTGGGGAAAAGGGAACACTTCTGCATTGCTGGTGGGAATGCAAGCTGGTACAACCCCTTTGGATGTCAGTGTGGTGATTTCTCTGAAAATTGGGAAACAACCTTTCTCAAGACCCAGCTATACCACTTTTGGGTATATATCCAAAGAATGCTCAATTATACCACAAGGACATATGTTAAACTATGTTCACAGCAGCATTGTTTGTCATAGCCAGAATCTGGAAACAACCTAAATACCCCTCAACCAAAGAATGGATAAAGAAAATGTGGTACATTTACACAATGGAGTACTACACAGTGGAAAAAAATAATGACCTTTTAAAATTTGCAGGCAAATGGATGGAGATAGAAAATGTCATTTTGAGTGAGGTAATCCAGACCCAGAAAGATAATTATCACATGTACTCACTCATAAGTGTTTTTTTTAAAAAGCAAAGAAAACCAGCCTACAAATCACAATCCCAGAGAATCTAGAAAACAATGAGGACCCTAAGAGAGACAGACATACATGGATCTAATCTACATGGTAATTAGAAAAAGACAAGATCTCCTGAGCAAATTTGGAGCATGGGCACCATGGGAGAGGGTTGAAGGAGAAGGGAAAGGCTGGGATGGAAGCAGAGAAAAATGTATGTGTGTGTCTTTTTTTCAAGATGCAGATGTGTATATATATATATATATATATATATATATAGTGGTGATGGACTATTCTGGAACTAGATGGAAGCAGTGGTTGCATAAAAATGGGGTTGAACTAAGCACCACTGACTTCCATTCTTAAAATGGTTAGTTTATGTTAGGTGAATTTGATTCATGCAATGTACTTTTAAAGCTTATGTGGGTTAGTCCAAGGCAAGGCTATGAAAATAGAGAAAAAATACGAAAAATCCCTTCAAGAGAGTTGGACAGGACTGCAGAGGGAACCAGAGAGGGGGTAGACTTCTGTAGCTTTCTTGTTAAGTGCCTGAATAGTGCCACTATTCTTTGCATGAATCAGAATGATTGCCTAAGTCTCAAGTCTCCATTTTGATTTCTGCCATTTTGTTATGGGTCTGTAAGCAGATTTCTCCACTTCCTTCACTGTCAAACGGAAATTTCAGTGTTGCTATGAAGATACAATGAATAGGTGCATATAGAGCACAGAACTGTACCTGATACCAAGACCCCCTCATTAGTATTTGAAGATCACAGAAAAGAACAGGTTTATTTGGTTTTCAATTTGAGGTCACCTTTTTCAGAGATGTGAAGAGAGCAAGCATTCTAAGAATCGTAAGTATCTCTTTAACCATTAAGACATCTGCTATCTGTTCTATGATGCCTAATTATTATTGCCATCTGGACTGGATTGAGGGTCACCTAGGAGATCGGGGCATACATCTTAGAATGTCATGAGGGTGCTTCAGAGAGGGTTAACTGAGAAAAAAAGACCCACCTTGAATGTGACATCACTACATGGGCTTGGTGCTTGGATGCTATGTGGACCTATTATCAGCATTCATATCTCTCTCTCTGCTTCCCACTCCTCTCAAACGTAAGCAAGGCATTGTACACTCCTGAGTTCATTTAATACCCTACTGTAATGCCTCCCATACTATGATGGGCTTTATCCCTTTAAACTGGGAACCAAAATACTGCCCAACTTGCTTCTTCTTAGATATTTGGAGCATAGAGATTAGAAAAGTAGCTAATACATTCAGTGAGAGGATTTCTAAAGACCACACATTGGTAAATTATAGTTGGATATATATATATATATATATATATATATATATATATATATATTCCACAAGTTGATGCAACAAGTTTGGATATAGTGGGGAATAATGAAATTAAGGTAGTGCACATACTGATCACCTCAAATATTTGCCATTTTGTGATGAAAACACTGACATTCACTCTTACCGGTTTTGAAATGCACCCTAATTTGTCATTAGCTATATTTGCAACAGATCTGTGTAAAACTCAGACAGTCAGCTGTTTGACTGCACTATCCTCCTCTTCTAGCCTCTCTCTAATCAGAGCAGTGGAGCACTCTGAGATTGCGGTTGAGGTTGCTACTGTTACTACAAAATCATGGTCAGGCTCTGCGTGTGAATACCCTTTAACAGAAATGAGGTTCTTGAGCAACTTGTTGGAAGGAATTTGGGGTTGGTGACAGAGATTAGAGTTGGCTAGTTTGATTAATCACTAAAGAGTTAATTTACTAGCTACCCTCTTTTTTTTTTGGTTTTTCGAGACAAGGTTTCTGTGTGGTTTTGGAGACTGTCCTGGAACTAGCTCTTGTAGACCAGGCTGGTCTCGAACTCACAGAGATCCGCCTGCCTCTGCCTCCCGAGTGCTGGGATTAAAGGCGTGCGCCACCACTGCCCGGCTAGCTACCCTCTTTTTACTTCTTAATTTTACCTCATTGAGGGGAAAATTGGCTTGACATTTTCTAGTTTCCTCTCTTATGTATTTTTCTGTGCTAAAAAGTTGTGCCTGCTACTAATCATACTTATTTATGCAATACTCCACTCAAACATTCCAACTATCAAAAGATAACTGCTTTCGGGTCAAGACATACAATTTTTACCATCCTGCAGAGAGCAAATGAATCACTCCTCACCATGGCTCCGGGAACTTCCTGTAATTATCTCATAATCCTAGGGCTCACATGCTCAGGTTTCTCAGCCTCCATGAAGTTCATTACTTACTAAAGTTGGGGCTCTGTTCCCACGTAGGTGTAACGGGATCAGCAGAATGATAAAGATGATGGAACTGGCATTTAGAGGGAAAGCTCATTTCTGACAATTGCCTCTTCTAATGAGTCACTGGAATGCTTCTATGATTATCAAATCGTCCTTTATGAAATTTGCTATTTCATAACACTAAAAATTTTAAATCTTTACACTTAACTCTCGGATGATCAGCATATGGAAGATAATGTTCTTAGGACTGAGTGTGTTGAAAATTGAATTGAAGTTAGAATTTCATACTCCAATGTGTCAGGTATTAATATTCATCTAGTCTAGCAGTTCATAACCTGTGGATCATGGCTCCTTTGTGGGCTGAAAGACACTTTCTCATGGTTTAAATATCAGATATTCTGCATATCATATTTTTAAATTATGACTCATAACAGTAGCAAAATTACAGTTATGAAGTAGCAATTAAATTAATTTTATGGTTGGGGTCAACACAACATGAAGAATTAAAAAGAGTTGCAACCTTAGGAAGGCTGAGAACCACAGCTCTAAACCTAGAAATTAGTTTGTCAAAATTTTTGAGAGCTAATGAAATAAAATATCTCAAAACAAGCTATAGAAATGAAGATTTTCTCAAAAGTACTCAAAAATTATGAGGATAGAGTAGGAGTTCTATGGATCAGAGACTTGAATGCCATTAACCCTTAAATGAAATATTGAGCCTCCCTTAGATTTTAGCCAATAACTCAGAACACCCTGACACTTTATAGAAAAGAGTGGTGGTTCACAGATACCAACATCCTCATCAAAATCAAACTATTGTAAAAATTATATTTTTACCAAACAGCTTGCTCCCATACATTATTTAATAAATAATGTAACTGGATTAGAATTTAAGTTTTGGCCAAGTGTCTATGCCTTTAATCCCTGCACTCAGGAGGCAGAAGCAAACAGAATTTAGGGAGCTGCAGGTTAACCAGAAAGAGGGAGGGAGGCAGGCAGAGAGGGAGGAAGGAAGGGAGGGATAGAATGAAGGGAAGGAAGGAAGGAAGGAAGGAAGGAAGGAAGGAAGGAAGGAAGGAAGGAAGGAAGGAAGGAAGGAAGGAAGGAAGGAAGGAAAGGGAAAAATCTGAGATCTGAGTCTGGCTGTCCCACCAAGACATCTGTAAGTGTGCTCCACTATAAAAATTTGACATTTCTCTTCTGAAATGTTGATAGTATATAATGTAAAGA
This sequence comes from Chionomys nivalis, assembly GCF_950005125.1. Taxonomy (NCBI): domain Eukaryota; kingdom Metazoa; phylum Chordata; class Mammalia; order Rodentia; family Cricetidae; genus Chionomys; species Chionomys nivalis. The sequence continues at coordinate 126,183,067 of NC_080112.1, read as the reverse complement.
AAATCATGGTTAGACAATCGGAGAATTAAATACACATGAAACGGTTTTTTATTTCCTAGCATGAAATTTTTTACTTTACTTTCAGATTTAGTAAAACGAGCAATTTTCACAGTGCTACTCCCTTATTAAAAATATAATGCAATTTGAGTAATGTGCATTTTACCTGATGTGTAATTACCATGTGATCCACGTGTTATTGGTCAATGACTACAATGATTTTTGTTTGCTTGTTGGGTTGGTTTTTGTTTGTTTATTTATTTATTTATTTATTAAAGATTTCTGCCTTCTCCCTGCCACCACCTCCCATTTCCCTCCCGCTTCCCCATCAAGTCTCCCTCCCTCATCATCCCTAAGAGTAATCCGGGGCTGGACAGATGGCTCAGAGGTTAAGAGCATTGCCTGCTCTTCCAAAGGTCCTGAGTTCAATTCCCAGCAACCACATGGTGGCTCACAACTATCTGTAATGGGGTCTGGTGCCCTCTTCCGGCCTGCAGGCATACACACAGACAGAATATTGTATTCATAATAAGTAAATAAATAAATATTTTTTTTAAAAAAAGAGTAATCCGGGTTCCCTGCCCTGTGGGAAGTCCAAGGACCACCCAGCTCCATCCAGGTCTAGTAAGGTGAGCATCCAAACTGCCTAGGCTCCCACAAAGCTAGTACGTGCAGTAGGATCAAAAACCCATTGCCATTGTTCCTGAGTTCTCAGTAGTCCTCATTGTCTATTATGTTCAGCAAGTCCGGTTTTATCCCATGCTTTTTCAGACCCAGGCCAGCTGGCCTTGGTGAGTTCCTGATAGAACATCTCCATTGTCTCAGTGCGTGGGTGCACCCCTCGCGGTCCTGAGTTCCTTGCTCGTGCTCTGTCTCCTGCTCTTGATTTGGACCTTGAGATTTCAGTCCGGTGCTCCAATGTGGGTCTTTGTCTCTGTCTCCTTTCATCGCCTAAATGTTTTTCTTTGGGTTCGCCTTCTTAATTAGCTTCTCTAGGATCATGCATAATAGGCTCAACGTCCCCTATTCATGGCTAGAAACCAAATATGAGTGAGTACATCCCATGTTCCTCTTTTTGGGTCTGGCTCACCTCACTCAGGATAGTGTTTTCTATTTCCGTCCATTTGCCTGCAAAATTCAGGAAGTCATTGTTTTTTACTGCTGAGTAATACTCTAATATGTATATATTCCATACTTTCTTCATCCATTCTTCATCCATTGAAGGGCATCTAGGTTGTTTCCAGGTTCTGGCTATTACAAACAATGCTGCTATGAACATAGTTGAGCATATACTTTTGTTGTATGATAGGGCATTTCTTGGGTACATTCCCAAGAGTGGTATTGCTGGGTCCAGGGGTAGGTGGATCCCGAAATTCCTGAGAAACCGCCAGGTCTGATCTCCAAAATATATAGAGAACTCAAGAAAGTAGACCGTAAAGGGCTAATCAACCCAATTAAAAAATGGGGCACTGCTCTGAACAGAGAATTCTCAACAGAAGAAGTTCGAATGGTCAAAAGACATTTAAGGTCATGCTCAACTTCCTTAGCGATCAGGGAAGTGCAAATCAAGACAACTTTAAGATACCATCTTTCGCCTGTCAGAATGGCTAAAATAAAAAACGCCAATGATAGCCTTTGCTGGAGAGGTTGTGGAGAAAGGGGTACACTCATCCATTGCTGGTGGGAATGCAAACTTGTGCAACCACTTTATTTTGTTTTTTGAGGCAGGGTTTCTCTGTGTTGCTTTAGAGCCAGTCTGGAACTAGCTCTTGTAGACCAAGTTGGCCTCAAACTCACAGAGATTCTGACTACAATGATTATAAATAAATAAAGTGATCTACTATGGCTTTATTTAATAACATGTGCAAAAAGTCATATTTGAAAAAGATACTGTAAGTCACTAAAGAGAAACCTAATGCAAATTTAACAACTCTGTTAATTGTAAAAAAGGGGGGTATTTGCAGTTGCAAGTGATCATTATCCTGCCGTTACTCAGTTTTATGGAAAATTAAAGTGTTTACTGAATTTCCTTTTAAAACTCTGATTTTAATAGTGACTCCTAAGCAATATAGACTATCCTTTGTGTTTGACATCAAAGGGAAAAAAGAGAATTAGTCAACCCTGTAGCTCTAACTTTAGCTGTATTGATTCCTATGATGGGTTTTTCATAGCATGTCAACTGATTGCTGTTTTGCGGTAAAGGTATTACTTTGACTCAATATCAAAGCAACATATTATGCTTCAGCCTTCCATTGTATTTCTTGTTCAGTGAACTGCCAAAAAGAACAAGAGGGAGTGCTTTTAAATTCCACTTGCCATGGAAGACGAAACATCTCTCAGATAAAATAGCTTTCTAAATGGATGATTTTTCTGTACTATTTGGAATTGAATGCTTCTTGGCTTGTTGTATATGTTTAACTGGGATGCAATTCTTTTAACCTGTAAGAAGTTTTCTCAACATCATCTCTATTGACATTTTGATCCTGATCATTCTTTCTGCCCTGGAGACTGCAGGACAGTTAACCACAGTTCTAGCCATAGTCATCAACAACTCAATGCCAGTAGTGACGAATCAAAGTATCTCCAGGCATCTCTAAGCTTCCCACTGGGTGGAAAGTCACCCCCTAGTTGTGAACAATAATTTATCAAGAAAAGCATAACTTTTAGGACTTTGATGTAGAATACATTTCTCCTTCAAATGATGCATATTTTAGATAATTATATTTTCAGTAATGACTGTCAAATAATTTCCAGCAGACAAAATCTTAGATATCATATCATATAGTTATTTGCATAAGAGTGTAAATACCATAGTGACATTAAGTTCTGAAACAATGATTTGTATCATTTATAAATTAGCAAAGATATTTTTATGATTTGTATGTTTAGTTCTATGAAATGTCTCTTAGTGATGTGATAATATGATTATATTTAGTGATAAATGAATCATCTTTATTAGACAGTTACATAAAAGAACGAGCAATTCAGAAAAATAATAATAGTTTTCATATTTGATTTGTATTATTCAAGCTCAAGAATTTTGCTCCCATTTGACTTACCCAATAATTAATCTTAAAATTTACCAACATTTCTTGGGTAATTTGAGTAATTCTTCTGAATTGTCAGTAAATGCACTGTAATTTTCATAGTTATTTGTGAGCACTTGATCTCCAGTTTTATTTTCATTAAACAATATGGTCACATTTCAAAACAGACAACAGCGAAAATGCACCAATTTCCCTTATTTGGAGTTTTAATGTTTTAGATATCAAAATTGTAAGTGTTCCCACATGGAAGTGCGCACTAGTTATACCACCAGCCCGGAGTCTTTGTCAGCTGGATGATGAGTTCTTGTTTTGTAGGCCAGGCTGGCATCAAACTCAGAGATCTGTCTGCCTCTGCCTCCCAAGTACTGGGATTAAAGGCGTGCCTTACCAGTGCCCATGGACGGTGAGTTCTAAGTCACCCTAGGCTTCAAAAAGAGAACTGTCTCAAAAATCCAAAATTGTAAGTCCACATTCACTTTTGTGCTTCTCACACTGTATCTTGGTTCTGTTTGCTAGCAAGTTCTCCCAAATTGATATTACTATTGTAAGGTTACCTAGGTGTGCCAGTGAGAGATTTTTCTCAATTGATTAATTGAGGTGGAAAGACCCACCATGAATGTGGGCAGCACTATTTCTGTGACTGGGTCCTGAAGACTGGGCAAAGTAAATTCAGTAGTAGTCAGCATGCACATATTCATTGTCTTCTGCCCTTGACAGGGGGTGTGATGTGACTAGCTGCTTCAAGTTCCTGCCATTGACTTCCCCTCTATAATGGAGTTGTGAACTAAAATAAACTTGTTCCCATAAGTGGCCTTTTGTCAAGGTATTTTATCATGAAAACAGATAAGAAATAAGAAATTAAAGCCGGGCGTTGGTGGCGCACGCCTTTAATCCCAGCACTTGGGAGGCAGAGGCAGGCGGATCTCTTCGAGACCAGCCTGGTCTACAAGAGCTAGTTCCAGGACAGGCTCCAAAACCACAGAGAAACCCTGTCTCGAAAAACCAAAGAAAAAAAAAAGAAAAAGAAAAAAGAAATTAGAATACCCCACAAAGAAGTTTTCCAGTTACTTCCTGAGTAATTAATATAAAATACCAAAATTTAGCTAGATAATTCAGATAGCTAATATCATACTTCAGAATTTGAGAGCAAATTGTATTTAGCAATATTACTCAAAGATTATATTTAAATAACGTGAACAGGCTGTTCTTGTCCTTTTAAAATATGACATATATAATATTACAGAAAACAGTGATAACAATTTAAGTTACAAATCATAAATTACATAGAGGAATGACCGATTTCTGGACCCCTCCCATGTGTCTCTTGCAGTCTGACCTCATGCTCGTCTCTTTCCCTCTGTGGCTCAGTGTCCTCCTCTCAGCAAGGACTTCTGAAAACAGGGAACGTGGTATAAAATTATGTGAACCTTTTAAAGAGTCCTCTCACCACTGTGTGCCAGTGAAGTGTGTAACTCGGTAGGGTTCACCACATTTTAGAGTATTGCCCAGAGACTTTAGGTAATTTTTTAAATTAAAATTTACCCTACTTTTAAAATTACATGAATAGTCCCTGGAAACTTTTAAGAATGTGTATAGTGGTTTGAAAGAAAATGGCCCCCAAAGGGAGTGGCACTATTAGGAAGTGTGGCCTTGGAGGAAGTGTGTCACTGTGGAGATGGGCTGTGTGGTCTCAAATATGCTCAAGACACACCCAGTGTGACAGTTCACTTCCTGTTTCCTGCATATCAATATGTAGCAGCATCCTGTCTGGCACCATGTCTGCCTGCCTGCTGCCATGTCCCATCATGATGATAATGGACTGAACTGTAAGCCACCACAATTAAATGTTTTCCTTGTAAGAGTTACTGTGGTCATGGTGTCTCTTCACAGCAATAGAAACCTCAACTAATACATTTTAGTGGGATTCAAAGGTGTTTATACCTGTCAAGCAGTGGTAGAACATGCCTTCAATCCCAGAACTTGGGAGGCAGAATCAAGCAGACCACTGAGTTTGAGAAGAGCCTTTTCTGTAGAATGAGTTCCAGGAGAGCCAGGGATACATAGGAAAACCTTGTCTCAGAAAAAAAGGTTTTACACCTAAGAAACAGTCATGTAGATTTGTCAAAAGGTTGGTTTTAGACATAAGAATTGTAACATTTCGACTAAGCTCACAGAATCAATTCTATATGGGCATAAGAGTGTGGCCAGTTTGGTGATGTTTATCACAACAAATGCTATATTTTTTAAAGTAATAATTGATTTTTACATACCAACCACAGTTTTCTTCCCTCCTCCCACCTCATTTCTATATCCCCCCAAATCTACTCTTCAGAAATGGGAAGGCCTCCTACAGGGAGTCAACAAAGCCTGGCATATCAAACTGAGGCAGAACCAAGCTCCTCCCCCTGCATTAAGGCTGATCAAGGCATCCCACCATAGGGAATAGTTTCCAAAAAGTCAGCTCATGTACTAGGGGCAGATCCTAGTCTCACTGCTAGTGACACCACAAGTATACCAAGCTACATAACTGTCACCCACATGCAAAAGGCCTAGGTCCATCCCATGTATGCTCCCTGGCTGTTGGTTTAGAGTCCATGAGCTCTCACGAGCTTGAGTTAGCTGTCTCTGTGGGTGTCCCCATCATAATTTTGACACCCCTTGCTCATATAATCCTTCCTCCCTCTCTTCAACTGGACTCATGGAGCTCGGCCCACTGCTACACCAAATGATATGTAATTGTGTGTTGTCAATGTTTTTCATTGGTGGAATATTGACACATACCAATTGGCATATGACAATACTAGAAAGGTGTACAGGGTCACATTTGGAAGAAGGTGCCTTGTTACTGGCATCTAGTTTGAGGCCAGAGATGATGCTAAATATACTATAGAGTGCAGCACAACCCCTACAATCAAGAATGGTCTTATTCCAAATACCAAGAATGCCAAGGCGAAGATATCCTTTACTACAGAGAAGATTCACTAAAATCTTTTCTTTATTCTACTGTTCCTGGGATATTTCTTGGGCCTAGGTCATTTTGCAACTGTAATGTTATGTGATATGTCATGTCAGTGGTATGTCAACCATATTACTCTTGTATATGTCTTACCACAGCAGAAAGAAAAGTATCATCTCGTAATTGGCCCATTATCTCAGCGTCTAGAGCTGTCAGTTCAGGTATAATTTATTTTTAAAAATTTCTCTGGGATATCAGGACCTAGAATATATATGGTCTTTTTTTTTTTGGTTTTTCGAGACAAGGTTTCTCTGTAGCTTTGGAGCCTGTCCAGCTCTTGTAGACCAAGCTGGCCTCGAACTCACAGAGATTCTCCTGCCTCTGCCTCCCAAGTACTGGGATTAAAGCAGGCATGTGCTACCACTGCCTGGTGGTCAATTTTGATTAACAATGAAAGTAAAAAGTTATGCTTTACTCCTGTGGTATTCCTGTTTCTGATTTTTATGCAAATATTTTCAAATGACTGCTTCTGCATTTATTTGTGCTTTTGATTTATGATGAACATTATAGAAAGTACTCTTCTGGCTACAGTTAAACTATCTACTTTAGGGATGATAGACTGCTATGACTTCTTTTTACAGGATTGTATTGAATTTGAGAATGCACATATGGATTTATATATATACATGCATGTAGTATCCACTCAAATTCTATCAACTAACAGATTTAAATGTATAAACATCATTTTATCAAGGGGTTACTAGTGAGTTGTATTAAACTTTTCTTTGTGTCTAACATTTTTTAAAAAGGATATATATTTATTTTGAGTTCACTTTTTCTACCTTTGTCTACATGGACATTCCTTGGACCACTGTACATCAGATTTCAATTTTTCAATTGAATTTGTGCCCAGATAAGCATTAGCATTTTCCTGTTCTTCTTCTTCTTCCTCCTCCTCCTTCTCCATTTCCTGCACTTCTTTAGACACACCTCACTTTTCATCCCAGGCCAGCTTTGAAATTACTATGTAGCTCAGTTGGCCTCAAATTCACAGTGATCACCATGTCTTATCTTCCCAGTCCTTAGAATTACAGATTTGAGACACGACACCTAGCTCTAATTAAATAAAACCTTAAACTGCTTAGAATCACAGGCTAAAGTTCTCATTTACCCTATTATATTGTTTTACAATAAGTTCTCTTTGTGGCCCAATTTGAAAAAGTTTGATAAATGTTGAATGTCTACCTAACACAAAACACACAACAGGCACGAGCAAGGAACTCAGGACCGCGAGGGGTGCACCCACACACTGAGACAATGGGGATGTTCTATCGGGAATTCACCAAGGCCAGCTGGCCTGGGTCTGAAAAAGCATGGGATAAAACCAGACTCGCTGAACATAGAGGACAACGAGGACTACTGAGAACTCAAGAACAATGGCAATGGGTTTTTGATCCTACTGCACGTACTGGCTTTGTGGGAGCCTAGGCAGTTTGGATGCTCACCTTACTAGACCTGGATGGAGGTGGGTGGTCCTTGGACTTCCCACAGGGCAGGGAACCCTGATTGCTCTTAGGGCTGACGAGGGAGGGGGACTTGATTGGGGGAGGGGGGAGGGAAATGGGAGGCGGTGGCGGGGAGGAGGCAGAAATCTTAAATAAATAAATAAATAAATAAACAAACAAACAAATAAATAAATAAAAAACACAACAGGCATGCACATATGACTATGGCCATATGCCTATATTTAAATATTAAATATTGAAATTTCTATAGATGTTTAAGTGAAGATGCTTTTAAATGATGGCAGCATATTTTTCTCTTCTGTGAATCTTTAATGGGAAAGCCTTATTTCAACAGTTGCCAACTAGATCTTTCATTCAGTGTCATTAGCTAAAATGCTTGCATTGAAATGTTTGTGTATTTTAATGTTGCTATGAAGAAGAAGACTTTAATTGAAATTATTCCATGAAATCGTCCATGTGAATGTCTACATGTGATTGTAGAATACGTAGCAAAGGACAAAGGAGATATTTTCTTTGAATTGATCAAAACATGCAGTTTCCCTTTCTCAATAGGGAACAAGTAGGGTTGGTCTTTGCTGTGTTGTTGTTTAGTTTTTGTTCTTTCCATAGCCCTTCCTCTTCCTTTCTGATACAATGAAAGTAATTGACTTCACCATGGGTTACAGAACACTATAATTCATAACCACTTCGGTAATGCAGTTAATAATCCATGAACATTATTCCTTTTCTAGCCACACATTCACGTTTCAAATAGTCTTTGTTTTCACCTCATTTGTAAAAATATCTTTGACTTCAGTGTCTACTCTTTACTTTCTACAGAAACAATTTTAGTTCTTCAAGATTTGAACAAATAGACTATGATGCTTTCTCCAATTGCACCATTGCAAACTGATTCCTTTTACTCCCTCCCCAGTAGTCTAGCTGTTTATCCATTAAAATCACTGATAACATCCCCTTGTGTTCATGTCTTGTCTGTCACTGATTGGAACCCACTAAGGTCTGAGACAGTACAGCCCATATTCGTTAACTTGAGTCTAGCTTTTATTTAGGTTAATGTCACCAGCTGTGGAACTGTTTTCCTATTACACACTGCAAATATGAACCAGCACAGTCTTTAAATCAAGAGCTGTCAAACTAACATGAGAAAACAAGCCCCAGCACTGTCTCTGAGAAGCTTTGTTCTCTGACCTGGATTCCCCAGATGGGTAATGTGGTTGAAATATAGAAAAGCTAACATTCCCATGAAGTGATGCAGTGAACACGGCACTGTAGACAATGAGTGCAGGCCCCAAACATAGATGGTAGAACACTAACATCTGCTTTTCTGTGTGATATCCCCCACAGCTGTTTAGAGAATCATAAATTGCTCTGCCAAAAGCTTGTTTACAAAAGCCTGGCCAATTTCAAAATGAAGCTGCCTTTGAGTCGTCCCTGTTTCATGTTAGTGTTTGAAAAATAAATCCGAGTGGTTAAGACATAAATGCACCAACTCAAAAGCAAATGGCAATGAAAACCAAGTAAAATCAAAAGATCTTCCAAAATGTAACTTATTGTACTGAATGAAAAATGCATGATTACAATTTTTGATCTTTAATTAGTATTATTAAGAGAGGAGAACATTTAAACAGCTGCAATATGGATTTTGTGTACCATGTGACACTATGGTACATAACATAATGCCATTAATAGATGACGTGATGGAAACATGTCTTATTCGAAGAGAAATGGGAATCAGTGACAAAGGTGCACGTACAGGTAAAATAAGCAATGGTTTTCAAAGTGTAATTCCTGAAAGAGCAGCATCTGTATCACTTGCAAATACATTTAAAATGTTCGGGTCATTTGAGAAACCTATTGAATCAGAAATTCTGGGATAGGTCTTACATTTTAAAAAGCCCTCTAGGGAATTTGGATGCACATTCCTATTTGAGAATTGCTTCAATATGAGTAACTGGATGAACAGGTGAATAGGTGAGAGAGTGGGTGAAAGGATAGATGGTCAGGTAGAAGTGTGTATGTAGGAACAATGTTTTATATATATATATATATATATATATATATATATATATATATGTGCAGCTAGATAGATATTTGGAATTGTTATTGCAGGATTTTTGTAGAGGAGCAAATTACTTTGTGAACTTATTGTATGATTAGATAAAATCTATTATTTTTCTCTAGGGAACTTAGACCCTGAAACCCAGTATAAACAAGTTCAACAGAACCATATGGGCTGCCAATACATGCTTCAGCATTGCCAGGGCATAAATTTCATTCATTCATTTCATTTCAATGACTTTAATGACTCATAAACTGAGAAGACAGGCTTAGAATTTATTTGCTGTCTGCCTCCCAATTAAGCTCATCTAAAGTGTTTGCCCATCAAGTTGCTACTGGGACAATTTCTGGTACCAAAAGACTGGTCACTTCACTTAGTTTTGTCCCCACTAGTGATGCTGTTCTCTGTCCTTGTTCCATCTGTTAATAGGTCTGGCGGTTTTAATGGCTGGATATAAATGATTCTGAAGCAATGTCTTACTGTTTGGTTCATGCTGTCTGAATGTCTTGGTGTTGGTTTCTCCCACCCCTTCATTGTTTGTTTGTTTATTTATTTGTTTGTTTGTTTATTTATTTATTATGTACACACTGTTCTGCCTGCTTGTATGCATGACAAAAGAGGGCACCTGATTTCACTATAGATGGTTGTGAGCCAGCATGTCATTGCCGGTAATTGAACTTGGGCCCGCTGGAAGAGTAGCCAGTGCTCTTAGTCTCTGGGCCATTTCTCCAGCCCCTTAATGTTCATTTTTAAGCATGCATAATTTACTTTCAGCCTATCACTCATACAGCACTATTTATAGTGGAGATGAATAAGACACTGCTAAATACCTAATGTGAGGCACATTTAAATACAGTGTAGTATAGTTCATCGCAAAGTAATATATTATTTGAAAAAAATCAAAACTCAAGAAAATATTCAGCTTGATTCTGAAAATAAAACTTGATATCACTCATTTTGCTTGCATGACTCTTACAATAACCAAAGACAGTACAAGTTAAGGACTACAAAATGATAAGAACAATAAAATAAATGGATTATAAATTACTTTCTCCATTTTTGCACTGCATCCTGAACTTACTTGTTTACCTGTTATGATGACTTTCTTTTCACCAGTTTTCACATTAAAAGCAATATTTTTTTGGTGATAAAATGAAATGGTGGCTTTCCCCTTTGGAGGGTGAGCAAGCCTGCTGCACACAGATGATTGACATTAAACTATGGAGAATTCCTATTTAGGGATGAGGGACTGTTAAGAGTTTATAGCTTTAAGGAAATGTTTCTCTTTATTTTAACCCAAGATTATGGTAATTTATTGTGTTCAGGAAGTGTTTAAGGGTGGATAATGGCAGTTTCCTTAGCATTTAGAGGCATGAGGCTTGAAGCTTTTTTGAAGACCTCTTTGTTTTTAGAAGATAAATATAGTCAGTGGCTTTAGTTTTTTCCATACATTTCCTTCTAGCGCTAAAATTCTGAATATTCTAAAGGAGTGTTGATCAATAATTATCAAATGAAAAAGAACTATGATTTTGATTTCTCTCATGTAAAACTTCCCTTAATATGGTCTTGAGAGGCCCCTGGCATTAGGACCAGGACCCTGTTTACATGAGCTAGCTTGTTAGAGCCCATTCCTCATGGGAGCCCTTACCTGTTGAGAGGAGTGGACGGAGAGTGAAATGAGGAAGGTGATGGGGGCGGGAGGAAGGGTGCATGGGGAGAACTGTGGATGGAATGTCAAATGAAATTCAAAACAGAAGAACAGATGGTGTGCCCCAATCATTTCTCTCTAAGATGTGCAATGCTCAGATGCTGTGGGGTGTGGTGATATGCCCTGGGTCACCTTGAAGCCACTGACTGATAATAACAAAAATAAAAATGAAACTAGCTTAATTAGGGATTTGGCGGCTTATGGTCTTGAAAACACAGCTTTTCCCATTTTTCCCATGTTTTACAATGTTCTTCTAAGTGTTGTTCCTAGGCTAGTTGCAAGAGAAGGTGAGGCAATTCGAACATAAACGTGCCAATGTCCCGATCAGCAATTGAGCATTGTGGGGATTCTTACATGAGATAACTAGCAAATATTGGAAGATACTTTTTCATTTCTTAATTAATGGAGATGTTAATGTAATCTGGTATTTGAGTACAGAGATCCTTGTAAACCTTCTACAAGTTTTAGGAGAACTCTCAAATTACAACCGTGCATAGTGGTGAGGTTGGAGAATACTGGTAGAGAAAAAGAAATGTGTCATTTTCTGTATTTATTGCTTAACTTTAAGGAAACATTTTCTAGAAACCTCTAACCATGATTTCTCTGTGAACTGGCGGCTCCAAGTGAGTCAAGGGAGGTCTGATGGCATTAAGCCTGGGTTTGAGGATTAGTTGTGGGCAGAAGAGGCAATATTTCCAAGATTAGCTTACTTAGTTCCCAAATGCCTGGGGTGTAGCTACTCTATACTCTGTCAACAAGAACAGCAAATAACCATTTTATACTCATACTACTTTCTTTATGAGAGAGAAAGGAGAATTCAGGAATCATTAACAGTGTTTTGAACCGCTGAAGAATAAACACTCTCTTGATTAGCATTTTAAGCCCTTCCTGTGGGATTTTTGAGTAGCCCCTCTGCTCCGGTATTTTTCTGTTTTGTCTGACTCAAGACTTTTCACAGATTAAAAAAAATGTTGACTCATGGGCCTATTAACAATCAGATTTTTTTTACAATCATATTCAAACAGGCAAAATGGCAACTTTTAAATAAAGCGTTAATCAAGCTTCTCTATATTGACTTACTTGATAATTATATTACTAATTGGGGTGAGAAATAGTATTAGCTTGGAACAGGATGAAACAAAGTACCAGGCCAAAAAAGGTCAGATGGCTTGAAGGTAGCACAATGAAATTTATTGACAGAATGCCTATGGAACATGATATAGGAACATGATGACATGGAAACCAAGTTCGAAGACACTGGAAGGTTTGAGTTGCCACTGCATAAAGTAAAGTAAAGGCGATCCAAGAACATGAAGAAAATCTGACACTGGATTACATTCGGGGGCTTGAAGTCAGGAGAGCAGAGGGAGAACGAGTGGCAGTGAGTGGGTATTCAGAAAGCCAAGTGATGGCAAGGTTTTAAAGGGCGTGGGTAATGACCATCATCTGTATGAGTGAGTAGGTGAAAGTATGCCTCAGTTGGCCAGATACAGACCTGGACAATCCATAACTGCCAATCAATATAATTATCAACAGCACTCCTCACATTCTTTGAAGAGTTCTGGTTTGCATAAATCATGTAGTTACCCTGCTGCTCTGCCAAGTAGGTGGCAGCTTGAGGCTTACTTGGATTTCGTAATGTGGAGGTTGTTGGGTACCCTTAATCAGGTGAGTGGTGGGGCTGAGGGTGTAGCTTAGTGGTAAAGAGTTTGTCCATATGCATGAGGCCAAAAGTTCAGTCCCCATTACTTGCTAAAAGAAAAACAAAAGTTGAGGCAGAAGAATCATTGAAGTTTGAAGTGAGCTCAAGAAATGGGCATTAAGGAAGACTGGACATGGAAGATTTTGTGTGTGTGTGTTAAACTTTTTAAAAGGATTTTTACTGTGAGATGATGGCACTGACAGTATCAGCAAGAACTTTTGTATGATGGGACATATCACAGTGTAGGCTGATGAGCCAGATCCATTTGAAGTGAGACTATGGATGGTGCATAAGACAACAACTGAACTGATTTCCCTGAGTAAACAAAATGGAATATGAGGCATAGTGAGCTCAATATCTAATATTCAGCATGCTGTTCTATGTTAAATAAGGAAAGAAAGAGAAAAATTCCCAGCTAGAAGATAAACAGGGAACTTCACAGTTGGAAAGAAAAGAAAGGTAAGATGAAAATCCACAGAATATGGAAATTCTGTTTGGCTGGAACGTAGGGTTTCCTGGAGGAAGAGCATGAAATGGGGTTTGAATGGTGGTTTGGGTTCAGGCCATAGCAAGGCTACAATAGTCTACTGAAGGCCTTATTTGACCTGCCAAGTGCTGGACAGTTATGGAAGATACTTGAAGGCAGGAACATCATAACAAACAATAGAAGAACTTGTTTTAGAGATTCATGGTGAAAGTTCCGTAGGTGCTAGGGGGGCATAAGGGTATGTATGCAAGAGATGGGAACATCATAAATTCTCATCAGATCTCTTTGTTCTTTGGACAGGAGCTTGGCTAAGTGATACATTTATTTACCTGACTCCAAAGAGATGACTACTTGTTTTCTTGTTGCTTTTATTTTAACTTAAGGTCTTCTGTCATATTCAGGAATAGAGATTATTTCCCTAAAAGGGAAAACAAAAACAAAACAGTGTCTTTTTTTTATCAATCTGGGAAGATTCTTCCTGTCTTCACTTTTATTTGATGTAACTGTTTACCTGCATATTTCAAATCATAGTATGTATCAATTTCACTGTTGCTAATATTTTAAAATCTATTAATAACGTATATTCTGTGCTATTAGGTAGTATTCTTGCACGTGCACCATGGACACTTAAAAGTGACGACCAATTTGGAATCCTCTAAATTACTTGTTGCCAAATCATCTGAAAACCAAAATTGTAAAAATATTTGAAGAGAGAAGTGATGGACTTCCAAAGTAAGCTCAGCAATGCAGATCTTTGCCCCGTTGATTGAGTCTGATGCTGTATCTACCCTTGGAGAACCTTATAGCGCCCATCACCAAAATATTCTTCTCTTCATTCAGTTGTTCCCCAAATTCTCAGCACCTACTCTTTGCAAAGCAAGATGTTATAGGGTAGAAATAAAAAGAGGTGAGAATCTTTTCAACTGTGAAGCTTCCAAGCAACTGGGAAAACAAATGCACAATCATAAAAAGCAATTATAAGTGCTAGGAAGAAATGAACAGAAGGTTGAGATCGAGAAGCCAGGGAGCATTGACTTCAGACTAAGGAGGTCAGGGAATGCTTTCTTGAGCAAATGAGATTTAAGCAGAGACCTAAAGAAGGAGGAGTCAGCCATGGGAAAGTGCCCTGGAAGAGCAGCTCAGGCACAGGAAACAGAACAAGAGGAAATCCCTAAGCAGGCCAGAGCTTGCCTTGGCCCTAGTGTTTGGAGAATAAGGGGGAAGACAAGCAGGAGAGGAAAGGTTGAAAAAGCTAGCCAGATGTTTTCGTCCAGGACGTTCTGTATGGATGAATTTTGTTCCAAGGACAATGAGAACCCATTGACTCTTTCCTTTCTTGTCAGTTTTTTGGTTATAAAATGGCATATTCCTTTATGTGGTAGTGGGACAGAGCTCTAAACCCAGATGAACAGGATTTGAATTATGTTCGAGTGATCTTCAATATGTACCAACCATGCTTTGCTTAGTTACTCACCTATAAAATGAAAGTGTACCTCTTAGTAATGTGGTTTAGTGTATTTAATATGCACACAACACATTATGTTTATATCATAAAAGGAAGACTTGTCTTTGAGACCATTCTGATTTCTCCTATGAAAACTTAGCTAACCAAGAGCAAGAGTGGATTGTTAAGTTGACTTAATGGAGGCTAGAGATGGAGTGATGGTAAAAGAGGAGCGACAGAAGAGGAGTACCAGGTTCCTGAACTGTTTTAGAGAGAGTCGACAGAACTCTACAATAGATGAGATGTGGGGCACAAGTTCAAGAAAAGAATAAAGAAGTACAGTTTAGTATCTGGCTGACCAAACTCAGTGGAAAACATCATTCTCCTTTTACTTTCAGTGATCATCATAATCATCAAGGATAACAATGAAAAATGCTTTATCAACAATCAACATGTCTCAAGATGTGGGAGGGTGGGGTACAAAGAAATTTGCCAGAAAGAAAAGTGAGGAGTTTGATACTGGATAAGAGAAGTTTGATATGACCTGAGATGGCAGGTAAGAGGGTCAAAAAGGCGTTTGGATAGACAACTCCGTAGAAAAATCAGAGACAATTGCCTTAGAGATGATAATATTTGAGAGTCATGAACTTTGCAGTGGAATTCATCATCATGTTCTTTTATATAACGGCTTGGGATGTTACAATAATATTTTTTATCTCTTTTGGTTTAATCTTTTCTTCTGAGTTCAAGACCTGCTTCCTAACAACCTAAGTATCAATGGAATTTCCAGCTAGTTCTCCACAAGGTAAAATAAAATGCTCTATCAACAGTTTTGGCTTTGAAGTGAACTCTATCGAACCTGATGGATCGATGTCTGTGGTGTCTATGGAACACCATCTCCTAATCAAAGTTCAAAGAAGCTCCGCTCAAGTTATGCTTTGAAATCAACAGAATTTCATTAATTCAGATAGATAAAGAAAATCATTTATTGATGGTGTTCAAATGGACTTTTAAACAATATTTTTCCAGTCCCACACAGTTAGTGGCATAAGGTCTTGAGAAAGCATGAAGCATTTTTATCAGTTTCAAATTTCACGAAGCTTGCCAAACCCAGCTCATTTTCCATAGAAATTTGCAAACCCCAAGCCCAGGCCAAATTTCAGAGGCGCTGAATGTATGCCAATGAATAAGATTGTTAAACTCTTTGATTTTCCCCTATTTTTCCCTTAATAAGTCAGAAGCATGTGCCTCAGAGTTTGTTCAACATCTATTATACAGCTCTCTGGCTTGCTTGAGAAGAAGCCTGTATGGTTGCTTCAGTAAAAAACAAGGACACAGAGGGACTCCGTTGGAAACATTGTTTGATAGCCTTCCTCAGGGAAAACCTACTTCTCACACCAACCAATATCTTTTAGAATGCAATGGCATCATCTTTTTAAAAAGTCATATAATATCAAGTAATTTTTTGTTGGAAACATTTAAGACAAATCCAGAAGAGGTGAAAGCTATGTATTAGTGCTATTGCATGAACATAGTAAGTGCCTGAAGTGACTAGCAAACCACTCTTTGGAAACATTGACCCTATTAGCAGAACAGACTATTTTAAACAAAATCTTAAGTGCAAGGTAGAATGCACATAGTGGCACTAATAAACTCATATTTATAGGCAGTGATCCTGCGTGCCCAAGAATCTTTTGAAGAGATGAAGAATAGAAAGCAAACCAGTAATAGTAATAAACATAGTGCAATTAATATAATTTTAGTAAGTGTGTCATAAATTCAACTGCATTTGTTCTAGTGGATAATCGATAATAATGCCAGGGCTTTTCTGAGTTCAGTGACCACTCTCTTCATTGGCACCTCTTGCCAGTTTCTTTTCTATTTATAATTGTGAAAATAGACGTTGGCCCCTGGAGGCAATGCTCTAACTTTTAAAAAATGCTTGAAAGAATAGATTCTTGGGGTTTGTGAGATAGCTCAGCTGATAAAGTTGCTTGCTGCCACGCCCGATGATCTGAGTTTGAGCCAAGGGACCCATGTAGTAGAAGGAAAGAACTGACTTCCATAAGGAGTCCTCTGACCTACATGCGCTCGCACATGTCTGTGCGCTTGCACGTGCACACACACAATAAATAAATTTAAACAATTTTTAAGTAGATTCTTTTCCTTCTAATAAATAGATACAATGTAAAGGGCAACAATGAGGTGCTAAATTTCAATTATGAGGAATACGCTGAGCTCTTCTGCTGGCATTTATTCACAGATTAAGTGGAATTCAAGAACAATTGTATGTTCTAAAGGGCTGTCATAGAGGAGGCCATGAGCAAGCAGAGATGGGAGCTGCTAAGCAGGTCAGTGTTGGAGACCTTAGGGAGAAGCATGACTGTACCCCGGTGCTTGAGCAGAATCCTTACTTTCAGCGACTGAGAAGAAGGTCCCCAATCCTACTTCTAGGGGACAGTGGTCCTAGTTCCATTCTCAAATAGAAGCCTGATTACAATGCGGTCCTTAAATTGACAGGAGTAATGAAAAATTCAGAAGGACCTTCCATCATTAGGCAAGGATTCTTGTGAGGGGATAAAAATCAGCATTTCATTCTCTCTTTAATGAAGCAGTTTTATCAAAATAAAATTCACCTATCATATAATTTGCCCATTTAAACTGAATAACTCAATGATATCTCCACGGAGCCACTCCACACTCTGTTGTAGAACCATTTCATCCCTCCGAAAATAGAGTTGCCTTCCTTCATCATCACTGTCTTCTGCTCATCCCCTGAATCCCTGGAAACCACCGACCTGTCGCTCTAAAATGTGCCTGGTTTGAGCATTTCTTGGAAATGGAATCACACAATCTGGTCTTTTGGGCTGGCTACTTTTCAGTCAGCATCATGTTGTCTGTTCACGCACCTGCACATTTAGATACAAATTTACTCTCTCCGTTCTGTTGAGTCATAGAACTCTGCCCTAACATTTTGAGAAACCACCAAACTGTTTGCCAAAGCACTTTCCATTCGCACTAAACAGTGCAGTCTAAGGCTATAGAATCCTCACTCATGCTTCTGTAAGTGTGATGCTTATCCCCCATGATTTTGATTTGCAGATCCCTGATAGCTGGTGATACTGAACACCTCTTCCAAAGTTTATTGGCTACTCGTGCATTTTTCCAGTTCAGATCCTTCACCCATTTTTCTTGAGCACTTTCTTTTTATCATTGAGTTGGAAGAGTGATTTGATTTATTCGGTATAGGAGCCCCTTACCAGGAATGTGTGTGAGCATTTCTTCTAAATAGTTTGTCCCTCGTCCGACATTCATATTGCATTTCTAGTGTTTCCTCTAAACAGGCAGATGTCGATAAAATCACTTATCTCAAGATTTTAACTTTTAAATATTCTTCCATAAGGGAGCACTCTGCATCTCTTGACTTGGTATTCCTAGGAAGGCCTTTCAGAGCAGAGAGATCCCCAGGGTTTCTGACTCAGAGAATCACAGTGACCTAAGGCCTTCTCCCTCCCAGGGCCTCTTGTTATGCATTCCAGCTGGGGAGACTGGCTGGCTGGCTCCTTAGGAGCTCTGTGTGGGGTGTTTAAGGGGGGGAATCAGTTGTGTCTGAAGCTGTTGTTGCTACTGAGATGTAAGGGCCCCAGAGAGGTAAGATATCATATGTGTGTTTCAGGATATGTGTGTTGTACCGCTTGTGAGAAGCAGACTAAGACCAGAGCTGGCATGATACAGAAAGCTTCAGAAATGAATGACCCTATAGAAGGAAGGGGAGGAAGGGGACACAGTGGGAAAGGAGAGATGCAGTCATACTGGATGGGTTGTTTTCACTCAGTTCACTCCATCCTGGGTTTGCATCTCCTTTGGATGGCCATTAAGATGTCTCTCTTGTTACTCTGGAACATCTACATCAGTGGTATAGATATGAATAATATGCATTGGTATGGAATTTGCTTTATTGATATAAATTTAAGGTCAATCCTGTTATATGTATATTTCTGATCTTGATTAAGGGATTGTGATGGTCTAGCTCACTTAAATCTGTAATGTATAATTAAGAAATATAGGTTAATAGATAATCATCTATAGTAGTCAAGTTTGTAGTCCTGAGATAATGGGCCAGGCAGTGATTAAATTAATACAATTTTTGTGTGGTTATTTCACGTGTAAACTAGCTGGGCGTGATGGAACAAGGGGCCCCCTCCCTGCAACACATCAGTGGTTCTCAACCTTCATAATGCTGCGACTTTTAATATGGTTCTTCATTTGGGGGTGACCCCAATCATAAAATTATTTTCGTTGCTACTTCATAACTGTAATTTTGTTACTTTTATAAATATAATTTAGATATCTGATATGCAATCCTGTGAAAGGGTCATTTGCCCCACCTCGACCAAAAGGGGTCGCAACCCGCAGGTTGAGAACTGCTGCACTTAAAGAAGGCTTGGGGCCTTCAAACCAGGCTAACTGAAATGAAATGTCATTGCTGAAATCATTCATATTTTTGTTGTGAACTAAAAGCACATCTCAAGAAGGACCCACTACCTCTCTTGTGAGTTATTTCTTTTTTTTTTATTCTTTTTTAATTAAAATTTCCAACTGCTCCCCGTTTCCCATTTCCCTCCCCCTCCTCCCACACATTGCCCCCTCCCCCCACTCCCCTCCCCTATCCCCACTCCTCTTCTCCTCTCCCCAGTCCATTCCCCCTCCCTCTCAATACTGAAGAGCAGTCCAAATTCCCTGCCCTACAGGAAGACCAAGGTCCTCCTTGTGAGTTATTTCTTCAGCATTTGAAACTTGACTTTCAAATACACATGGCTTAATAATGTGAGTGCCCATGTGATCTTTTAGCTTGACATTATTTTTGTCACAACTAAGGAAACAAGAGTCCCGTTGGATAAGACTTTGGCAGTGTCACCCGAATAGTCCAAAACAGATGTGACATCATGTATCATTTTTGAGTTTCATTCTTCGAGTACTATATATAATGACAACAGGCAACAAGAGAGGGTGTTGCCATAGATGCTGTTGACTTTGAGACATTATGAACTTTCATTATATATTGGTGCAGAACCCCAAAATGATGCATGTCACCTTCCTTGTGGCTACCCCATTGAAGGAAAGCAGACGGTTGATTGATAAAACAGCATTGGCTGTTTGCAGATGACAAAGGCAGCCTTGGTAATAAACCTTACTAGGCCTCATTATTTCCATATGTCTTATTCTTCTTACATCGGAGAAAATCTCTAAAATTCCTATTTTCTTAGTTTTGAATGTTACCAAAATGTTCACAAAGCTAAGCTTCTTGCTGTTATTCCATATCCATATGTGAAAACTTCTTTGAGTCTCCCCTGAAGTACCAGTAAGTATTAGTTTGGTGATTTTTTTTCCACACCATCTTGGTGACATCACAAACTTTTCTAAATGTTGGCTATGTAAGACATCAAACAGAGTGAGCCTTTCGATTCGTTTCTATAGAGTTCCCTTTCTCGATCACGTGCACAGGCCACTATACTATATACATACTTTAAATATGTACAAAAATGATTATTACATAAGTTGGTTCTGAAGAAAATTTACTGCTCTTAAATTCTGATCTTATGCAATTTGTTGAATGTTTCCAAGTGCCAGGGAAGGTTTTCTATTGTGTTTCTGATTACTGATAATAACAGCCATCAACTAAATGAACTTGTCCATTTAGTTTCTTGCTTAACTATTATTATTCATCCGGAACACTTGTTTTCTACCTGAATGAGCCACAAAGGCAGAAAACGTTTTTCTCAATCATTTCTGTAAATCTTGTGGACAGAAACTGCACCTTTTAGCAGTGATGTTTTATAAGTATTTGAAAACTGGGTGCCGTCTTTTAAGAAAAGGAAATAGATTTTGAAGTTTTCTGTTGTACCTATTTTTGGATGTGAAAAATCATTTGTAGAAACCAGGCTGAGGCCAAGTTCCTCATCACAGGCCGAAAATGGGATTTTGTAAACCTGTAGAGACTGGATTTGTTATTGCATGCAGCTGTGCAAATTTGCAAACATTTCCTTCTTTCCTTCTCCAGTCAAAACCCAGTAGAAGGAGCCAGTTTGGACTGTTGCCTCAGTAACTAACATTTGTGGAAGCTGCAAAACAGGAAGCAAAGTCTAAGCCTCTCTCTCTCTCTCTCTCTCTCTCTCTCTCTCTCTCTCTCTGTGTGTGTGTGTGTGTGAGTGTGTGTGTGTGCATGCGCACATGTACATGTTTTCATTAGATCTTTGAACTTTTTCATCTATTTTAATCTAGGCACTTAAATTCCAGGTAGAGAGAGAATATATAAACTAATTAGTTATGATTAAATATCATGCTAGGGACATTTAAATGGTATTTTCATTATAGTCATCCTAGTGAATTTCAGAGAATCACTTAAAGGCCTCTAAATATGTGTTGCATGTGCCTGCAGAAGGAAGCCTGAGAAAGGGAAAGGAAACATTTTTAAAATGGCATATAAGGATTCCACACTAGAGCTTTCTCAGAACTAACCAATGAAAGAAAGACAGTTCCTTCTGTTTCCTCTGAGAACTGTTCTTGCATTTGTTTCAGTTTAACCACTGGAATCAAAAGAGACAGGAGCCTGTCCAGAACTCAAGATACTCCCAAAAGTGAAATTAACACCCTCTCTACTCGTCTCAGTGTACCATGTATCAGGAGAGCATCCATCATTGTGCATCAGCTTACATGATCTTTTCTTTTTTTAAAAAAAAATTTATTTATTTATTAATTTATTAAAGATTTCTGCCTCCTCCCCGCCACCGCCTCCCATTTCTCTCCCCTTCCCCCAATGAAGTCCCCCTCCCTCGTCAGCCCGAAGAGCAATCAGGGTTCCCTGCCCTGTGGGAAGTCCAAGGACCACCCACCTCCTTCCAGGTCTAGTAAGGTGAGCATCCAAACTGCCTAGGCTCCCACAAAGCCAGTACGTGCAGTAGGATCAAAAACCCATTGCCATTGTTCTTGAGTTCTCAGGAGTCCTCATTGTCCGCTATGTTCAGCAAGTCTTACATGATCTTTTCTAAGGGCCATCTCTCACTCATCCAAGGGAGATTTAGTTCTCCGCTGAGAGGTTTTCCCAAGATGTGTTGTGAATAGTACTATATCAAACAAATTCTGTGGTCTTCCCGATAGATGATAAGCTTCTTTGGGTAGACATAGCAAAATACTTAGAAATTGTTCACTATGCACACTTGGTAAATTTATAGCCCTGATATCTCTCAGGTGGGGAGTGGAGAGTGATGTTGGTATTGGAGGTACATGTTTTAGAGCATCTAGATTATCAGGTAGGAAGTGGTGGGTATCATGCAGGATCACAGTGGCAGTAATGTCAAAAAAAATTACAGATCTATAAATATGAAACAGGCTCCACATTGGAGCCTGTTGCATAGAAAACTTTTCTGATATATAAAAAATTTGCAATCAATTAATTCTACTTCCAACTGTGCAGCATTCCCCTTGAGTTGTACAGTCAAGAGACCCCATTTGTGAATATAAGAATTGTATCTGGGGTCTGGGGAGATGGCTCAGCTTATCAAGTGCTTGCCAGGCACCATTAGAATCTAAATTCAGATACCCAACACCCACATAGAAAGGCATGAGAGTGGGTATCTGGAATCTGGAGCACTGGGGAGGTGGAGACAGGTGGATCATTGGAGCTAGTCAGCTACTCTTTAAGAATTGGTGTGCTTCCAGTTCAGTGAGAAACCTTGTCTCAGAGACAAACAATGTGGAAAGCAGTAGATAAAGACATCAATTTCTGGCCTGCAGATGCTTGAATACACACACGCATATAAATGTGTAAGCATTCAAGCATGTACATGCAGCAGACACAAACACCCACTCACAGACACCTCCCCTGAAAACCTACAAATGACTGCATCCCGCAGGGATTGAATTTAGAGGCTATGTATGGCTGTTAGCTTCGTGTTTTGTGGTACTCCTGATAGTGGGAATGGGTATGTCTCTGACTCTTTTGTCTGCCTTTGGGCCTATTTTCCTCCTATTGGGTTGCCTTGTCTAGTCTAGATATGAGGGCATTTTCCTTGCCTCATTGTATCTTGTTTTGTTGTGTTGGTTGTTGTCTCTTAGAGGCCAGCTTATTTCTGAAGAGAAGTGGAGGGAGGTGGAAAGAATCATGGTTAGGGGGAGAGGGGAGGTTGGCGAGGGAGCAGCAAGAGAGGAGTGGAGTGAGAGGGAACTGTGGTCAGGATGGGCTGTGTGAGAGAAGAATCTATTTTCTTTTTTTAATTCAATTTATTTTATTTTAAAACAATATTTTTTATTTTAAATACCAATCCCAGTTCTCTCTCCCTCCCCCCTTCTGCTTCCCCCAATATCTCCCCACCCCACACCTCATCCATTCCTCAGGGAGGTGAGGCTTCCCAAGGGGAGTCAACAAAGTCTGTCACATCACACGGAGGCAGGATCAAGGCCTTCCCTCTGTGTCTAGACTGAGCTAGGTGTCCTTCCACAGGGAATGGGCTCCAAAAAGCCAGTTCATGCACTAGGGATAAATACTGGTTCCATGGCCAGTGACCACATAAACTGCCCAAACCACACAACTGTCACCCACATTCAGATGGCCTAGTTCAGTGCTATGCAGGTTCCCCAGCTGTCAGTCTGGGGTCAGTGAGCTCCCTCTAGCTCGGGTCAGCTGTTTCTGTGGGTTTCCCCATCATTTTCTTGACTCCTTTGCTCATATTATTACTCCTCCCTCTCTACGACTGGATTCGGGGAGCTCGGCCCAGTGCTTAGCTGTGTATCTCTGCATCCGCTCCCATCAGTTGCTGGATGAAGGTTCTATGATGACAATTAAGGTAGTCATCAATGTGATTACAGGGGAAGGGCAGTTAAGGCACCCTCTCCACTATTGGGTAGAATCTAACCAATAGAAGAATCTATTTTCAATTTTAAAAAAGACTCAAAGAATGATATCACTACATTTTATAGATGAGGAAATTGAGATACAGAGAGGATAAGACATTTGTAAAACTTTCCATAGCTATGGTAATGATTATGAACCAGAAGCTCTGTTTGTAAAGTCTGAATACCAGCAACCATACTCATAACACAGGGAACCATCTTTGAAGTTGTGTAGACACTTGACTGGCGTCAGAGCACCCAAATTCCACACTCAAATACAGGATTTGGATGTTTTATGGTGAAATAATTGAATATTGTTTGAGATATTTTTGGCTCATAAGGACAGATAAATACTTAAGCCTGTGGTGTTTTCTCCCCTCTCCTTATTTCCTCTCCCTTGTTTCCTTTCTCTTTTCCATTAAAGGACAGGGATATCTGTAAGAGGGATTTATTGATTTTGATTTTGTAAATAAAGGAGCCAGTTATTATTTACTGTGGTAAATGTTTGGGGGCCAAAATGACTGCTGTTACCATGTTCTTTACCCCTCATCTCTTCCATCCCACAATTCCCAATAATGATATATCTTCTATAAGTGTCAGCTGTTTCGTATGAATCTCTTGTGAACTCTTCTCATAAAGCATTTTGAATAACTAAATTTCAGCCAAAGACCCCTACTGATAAAGCTACTTACTTCTTATTGTTTTTTAAAAAGGGGGATAGGATTAACAAACATATCACCCCAAAGGAAAACTACAAGTAGCAAGAACTTCACAACAAATGTAAGCCGATGAGAATTTTATTAAAGCAATATTGAACACTACTACATGCCATTATGTTCTGGAAAGGTAGGAGACTGGTGAAAATCATTTTTCTGTTGCGGTTTCCATGTTAAGCTGTTAAGAAAAGTAGAACATTGTATTATTTTAAAAACCAACACAATTCTTTTTATCTCACATAACTTTTTATGTTTGGTGCTTAAATTCATTCTTGGTATTGCCTGCTACCGTTTGCTACCAAGGAGCAAACATCAGGTTTGGAGGGGGGGAGTCTATAGTTCAATTTTGTATTGAGTTAGGAAAGGAGGTGTAAACGTGTTTCTTGAAAAAAAGGAGAAACTTGAAATATTTTTCTTGAATTTTAGTGAATAAACTGTGATGTACCTTGGTAAGAATAGCTAATGCCATCACTATATGTTCTTTAGGTGGTTGGAATGGAGAGAAGGCCTATTTAATATTTCAAGTTGCTCAAATGGTACATATCTTCACATGTGTCCTTTTACTATAGGTCAATCTAATGGACTTGTGCATGTACAACATGTATATGCCCTAATAACACTGTAATTTCTGAATCATAAAACAGAAGATAATGGAGTTTTTTTTCTGGAGTTTATGGTCAATAAGTCTCCATCAAAATTGAGCAAAATAATTTTCTTAGTTTCACTTTTTCATCAGCTTAAACTTTCACCTCTTCCCAGCGAAATTCTAGGTCCATGGCAGACCTAACCTACCTCCAGTCCAGATGTGGCTGGCTCAGGGTCTGAAACCATTCCCTTAGTGTCAAAACAATTCTATTACGAGCAGGGAAAGGAATTTATTTCAATTCCAGATTTGTCTGTTTTGAAAGGGAACTAGAGGAGAAACTGTTGTAGTGTATAATTGCTTGACAAAAGAAAGAAACAGAAAACCCTCTTTTAAGATTATGATTTCTGACCTGCTTAGGAAATAGCCTCGTAGGGAGAACTTCAGTTTTAACCAGTCAATCTGGTTTGTGTTATCTTTTGTCTCAAATCTTGGAATTAATAAATAAGCTACTTCTGCCTTAGAAAGTATTGTATAGAGGAACACTGATAAAATTTTCAGTTCTATTAGCAGTGTCTTAGATCTGTGTTGCCCAATATGGGAGTCTTTTGCCCAGCGTGTGTGCTGAGCATTTAGAAAATATAAAATATGGCCAAGAAACTAAGTTTTAAATTTTATTCCTTTTGAATTTTAAATGATATAAATGCCCCAATATGACTAATGTGTTGAATGGTACAGGTATAAAATGTAATTACAGTTGTCTCTGTCTCTGTCTCTCTCTGTCTCTCTCTCTCTCTGTCTCTCTCTCTCTCTGTGCAGTTTGAAACATCACATTGCATTGTAATTCTATGTATCTACATGTTGATTTGAGTAGTATGGCAGCCATTATTTTCTTTGATAAATAATAATTACTTACAGATTTTTTTTACAATATCTATCCTCAGTATTTGCTCTTAAACATATTTTTGAATACGTGAACTATGAGCATTTTACTAATCATAGCCATTATTTATTGAAGCTGAACTCTTCAATATGGTACAAACCCAATATCATAAAACATTCAAAAAAATGCATAGGCACCCAAAAGTAAAGTTTGTGAGGTACATGTGAGCAATATATTAGGCATTTATTGAAATTAGGATGTTATTTAATATGAAAAATATTGTAAAACCTCAAGTTTTAAAGGTTTATCTTATAAACATTGTAATATGCCTATGACCTCCATGCCATTTGAAGCCAATTCAACTCCAGCAGAATTTAATCAATGCTAGCACTAAACGTACACATTGGAGTGGACATATTTGAATGAAAGAAGAGATTTAAAATGCATGCCTGTTAACTTAAAGTAATAAGAAACAAAATGTCTACATACCGGATGCCTTGGCATGCCCTGGTACCACTTCATAGGGTTAAGCACCTTAAGAGAAGGAGACATTAGAATGCAGTTGATTTAATTTAGTTTCATATAAACTAAATACTAAACTCACTAATGCAGTATGAAATATATACTCACTAATGCAGTCCTGTCAGTATTGATAGCCTGAGAATGTGCCTTCTACAAAAGAAAGAAGCTAAAGACATGTCCAGTGCTCCTATATCAAGCATCATGTTACTAACAATCCAGCACATTCTACAAGTTGTTGTCCATGGTCTGGGCAAGTACAATCACCCTCATCTTTTAGAGATAGTCATGAAGAGTTAGAGTCAATTGATATAACACAGCTACAAAAATTATAATTCTGTTTAAGCTCCTTGGCTCATGCTTCTCATTGAAATATCAAAACATGTTGCTGTAGGTGGTCCCAGGGATGGGTAATTTCAGGACACAATGGTGCCACCAATATCCTCAAGAGTTTTTATTTTTCTACTTCCAACTTTTGATCACAAGACAGCAGACACAGCTCCATGAGTCACAATTCCAGACAAATGATCAAAAGAATAACACCCTTTCTTTTTCCTAGAGTGTAGCTATACATCCTTTGATAAAAGGATTCCTAATCCCTAAGAGTTCTTTCTTCCCAGAAACTTGTCCTTTGTTCTCATTTGATATTCATGGTCCAGTACAACCTTTCCCTCAACTAATAAGAGACAAGTAGTATTAAGTTATGGTAACTGATGCCATAGTTGGTGTAAATGAATGGACCTTCTCTCCCTGGGCAGTAGAGAGGACACATCTCTCTCACAAGTAGGTGGAAGGCCATATGTTGGGATCAGTTCCAGCTCTGCCAATGAGGAATGAGTTGTAAGCAAGCTGATGAACAGCTTCTAATTGTGACTGCTATGTGCCATAGGATTAATGCCATTTGGGCATCCTTTACTGTTGATTAGCTATCTTATTACATCCCTTTCATAGAACTGTAAGGGAATTACTGTTTTTACTATTACATATAGTATAGTACCTAATCTACTGAGTGCTTGAGAAATATTTAGTCAATTGATTAAAAGTGGCCTGTGCTAATTGATTAAATGTTTTCTTACCTTTCTTATTGCATTTCAGTTTTTTAAAAATCAACTTATTTGTCTGCATATTGATACCTTCCCAGTAAAGCTATGTTTATACATTCCAGAAAATGATTAAGGGACCTTAAATCATGAAGGTACTGGAATAAAGTTACTGTGGATGCTGTGTAATATAAACCCTGCAAAGACTGTTTACAATTTTGTGTGGGTGTAAGAGGAAAAAATGATTCAAATATAAATATGAGTGGGAAAGAAAACTTCTTTTAAGTCCATTTTATGCATCTGTTAACGTTTTGAAGACCATGCGGTAGACTTCATCAGCTTAAAGATTATGAAGTGAAAGAAATGACTTGTGTATAAAATCACTGCAGTTCTCTGTTTGAAGCTCCATTATTACATTTTTCTTAGGCAAAATAATTATTTCGATAATTTCAAATTCAGTGAAATACTCTACATATAACATAATTTCACTGAAAATATTTTTTTCTGTAAAATGAGTTCAAAAGACCAGATTTTGATTACTAATGTGGTGTGAAGAATAAAGCTAGAGCTCCAAGTCCTAATTTGATTTAGAATATAAGCATTTCTTAAAGTTTATCTTTTTTAATGTAAAGAATTTTCCTTCTAAACTGGCTTTCATTTGGTTCAGGTTCAATGACTATCTATGCTGAAATTTCTTTAGCTTTCTCAGCTATTTGTTAATGATGTACAAATTTCTATTTTTAAGAAAAGATTTGAGATACTATAAAGGTTCTCTAAGAAGACATATAGTCATTATTTGCCTGCTAAATGGTCAATTTGTAGGAGCAAATGACCAGTCCCTACATTATTCACAAATAGTCACTTATAAGTTCTCTCAAGTGATAGGAAATTTTAAATTTAATTCAACACAAAGACATGAATGATTTTTAAAACATTTTATTATCTGCTAATGATACTTATTTTTAGTTACAGAATTTACTAAGTGATTGTAGGCACAAATCATTGTGTTCTTGAGTTATTCCTAAAAACAACCGAAGTATCCACTTCGGTTCTCTCATTTTCTGAATTTTTTAATCCTGAAAAAATATAGCAAAAGGAACAATTAACATAATTTACAAACAGTCCTAGTGAATACTATTTACAATAATAAGTTATGGCTTCAGTTTTGTAAAACAATGTACAACCATTGAGTTTGATTCTGTAATTTCTGAAGTTCCTCATCTTGCTATTAAGTAGAAGTTCCTTATGTTCAAGCCTCTAAGACATATTATTTAATGATATAATAGTAGCTACCACCTTGCATCAAGTGTTGCCTGCTGTAATCTCATTACTTTATTTCGTTTTCTGTAAGGCAACTCTAGGCAATCATCAGGTTTTTTCTCTAATTTTAAACAGGAGAGAACTGAGTCTAAAAAGTTCATACTACCTCCCCAAAGTCACCTTTCCACAAATAGTTTGGGCAAGATAAAAACACATGATCACATCCACGGTGTTAATCATTAATAAAGACACAAATAAACCTCCTTTGCATGCAAACAGAGAACATGTACTTAGTCTATGATAATCAGGGATAGCTACCAGGTTATTCAATTCTAGTCAACTACTAAAAGTTCTACCTCATTTCATAAACAAGCTTAGAATTGTGAAGACATGCATGACAGTATTTTTATAAGGAAACTGTGGCAATATTATTTAGAGTTGTCTGTTTTTTCCTTTCCCCGTTTTAAAGAAGGGAATCCCCCTCAAAATAGAAATAACTTGGTACCCTACCACCACTTTCTTTTTGTGAGGGAAAAGCTAGGACT
The DNA here is from genome assembly GCF_950005125.1 of Chionomys nivalis. Taxonomy (NCBI): domain Eukaryota; kingdom Metazoa; phylum Chordata; class Mammalia; order Rodentia; family Cricetidae; genus Chionomys; species Chionomys nivalis. The sequence continues at coordinate 126,153,706 of NC_080112.1, read as the reverse complement.
AGAATCTAGGTCACTCCTGCCTCACTTCTCTTTGATTCTTAGTAGCAAATCATTAATAGCATTTATCACATTTGAATCCATGTGCATAGTATAATCACATCATTTCATATATATAACCAATATTGTGTGCATAAGGATCATTTCATTAACTATTCTCACTTGTTTGTAAGAGCTTTCTGTAACACGGGAGCATTTAATGCTAAATTGTGACAACCTCTTCTCAGACACTTAGTCTGTGGAGTCCTGGTACTGAAGAAGAACCTAACAGTCTCACTAATTTAGCCACTTTCATGTTGAATGATCACTTTAGACAGGCAATTCTCCTATAAGTCCTGAAAGATAGTTCCCATCTACTTCTTTCAGCTTGTTCAAATATTGGTTCTCTTCATTCTCAAAAATTACTCCTTTTATAGTCTTCCTGTAGTTTTAGCCTATTCAAACTAGTCAACCCTTTGAAATGCTAGAAAAATGATATTCACCTGTTTTGTTACTCTTAAATGGTTACATTTCAGTAATGCAGAGTCTGGTGATAATTCAATGATTAGAATTTAAATTTACCACAAAATCGATGGTGCTAATTACCAAGACATGTCACCAAATCATTTGTGAAAAAGAAGGAAAAAGATACAATGTATGCTTGGACTAACAGAAGCAAAGACCTTAAGTGTCTGCAACTCTGGGGTCTGATTTGTTTTGGAATTCAGAACTCTGGGGCCAATTCTGTGAAATCGCTTTCCTAGGATTTGTCTTTTTCTGGCTTCAAGGTATACTCACCACTTCTTCCCGCTTGGTCTTGTCTGTCGCTGGCCAAGCTTCCAGAGGCAGCTCAGGAAGAATGGGGGACAGGGGCTGCATGGAGAACAGTGGAGGCAGAGGTGGCTGTGGTGCCAGGGGCTGCATGGGGTGCAGAGGTGACTGGGGCTGCATGGGCTGATGAGACTGGGGTGGGATGGCTTGGGGCTGGAAGGGCTGCTGGAAGGGCTGCTGGGCAGATGGAGGGATGTTTGGCTGATGGTGTTGGGTTGGAGTCATGGAGTGGTGGCCAGGAACTGGCATCATTGGTTGCTGGGGGGCCACTGGCTGTTGAGCTGGCACCACTGGGAGGTGGTGATGAGGCTGAAGGGTGTGACTCGGGGGATGCTGTTGAGACAGCACAGGGATGATTTGGTGGTGCAGCCATCCACCCATGGGTTCGTAACCATAGGAAGGATACTGGTGAGAAACAAAGAGTCAGGTTTACCATTGGCTCAGTTGATTTCTAACTGGAGAAGTAGCAGTAGTGTTTGTTATTATGACCTTATGAATATTTTAGTCATTTTTTCCTTTGCAAGAATTTCTAACAGTGTACACAGATATGACCTTTTACAAACTAAAATTCCCATTAGTGTTTGTAGATGGAGTAGACATGATATTTCAGTTAAAAAGGGAATTAAAATGCATGCCTATTCTCTAAAGGGAATGAAGAACAAAATGTTTACATACCGGCTGCCTTATCATGCTCTGGTACCACTTCAAAGGGGTAAGCACCTTAAGAGAAAGAGACATTAGAATGCATTTGATTATGTTTAACTACATAAGAACTAAATACTAAACTCACTAATGCAGTATGAAATATAGACTCACTAATGCAGTCCTGTCAGTATTGATAGCCTGAGAATGTGACTTCTACAAAAGAAAGAAGAAGGTAAACATTTGTTGGATGTTTCCTATGTGTCAGGTACTGTGTTATATCCATCCCATCCACTTTTCATGTTTTCTCACATGATCTGAGGCAGGTATCACCCTCACTTTTATAGGTAATGTTATGAAAATTCAGGTAGGTTCATTCACTTAGCTGAAGTTACAAAAGTAGTAATTCGATTTAATTCCACAGTTCCTGCTCTTCATTGAAAGAGCAAAACAAACAGTTAAAAAATTATGACACAACAATGTGATATAATATTCATTTGATTCTTTCTTATTTCATATCACAATGGAGAAAGAAGGTGGAAACCTTTCCTTTCATCCTTAAGACACAGATTTCTTGATCAAATATATCAACATTTTAAGATAAAACAGTAAAATTTGCCTCAGATTCCTACTAGCAATTTTCTTCAGTTTATATGAGTAAACAGATTCATATCTTTATCTGAACCTGTGAGATAAATAAAGAATTTCATCCTTCTCTAGACAGTATTGCCTTATTAGTTAGACTCAGATTTATAACTCTCTTGTATGGTACATCATTTAATCAATACAACAAAAAACTATTAACCTCACTCAAGTCATGAGTGGCATAGCTCTTTCCATGCCCTTTATTATTCTCCAAATAATATTTTTGAAAGGTAGTTATCATTGTCTCCCTTCTCTAGATGAGGAAAACAAAGTCCCATGGGGAAAAACAGATCTTCCCAAGGTCATAGAATTTGCATGCCTTTGAGGAGACCCCCAAACCCTGTTTCTAGAATTCTTCTGCTTTCCGTCACTCTGAAGAGACTCTTTGAAACCACTTTTCCTTGATCTCTTAGCAGAGCCAATGAGAAATGCACACCACGTGCGGATGTCTTTGAATCAGCAATTTTTCCAGCTAGAAAAGATTTTAACATCTTACTTACTCCTCGAATTTTATAGGCTGGCATAGAACAAGACTGTTGAAGCCGAGTTCAGTTTCTGCCCTATCATGGAGCCTTCCTGAGTGGTAGTTCATGGTGGATACATTTAAAACTAGGTTTAAAAGTAGAGGTTGAGTCAGAGTGACCAGGTAGAAGGGTGCTGGGAAATGCAGATTTGAGGCCATCAGTCGGGGCTTAAAGCTGCTGGTGGGAACTGAAAAAGTGTGACCATTTGAGAAACATCTTGAATGAAGAATCAATACACCACTCTTTACAGATCTCAGGACATCTTTAACTCAAACAATGGTCAAAATTAGTAAATAAAAAAATTACCTCATAGCTTAAGTTGATATAACCAGGGCTCCCAGGATGAGGTGGTAGCTTTTTTAGAAAGGGAAGAGGGCAGATTGAAAGAAAAAAGGGGGAGAAACAAAGAAAAAGGAGAAAGAGGAAAAGAAAGAAAGAAATTAAGTCAATATCAATTGTTCACATTAAGGATGTCTAAAACTTTATTTTTTAAAAAAATATATACATAGTACAGAATGTATTTGAGGTCTACTTTTAGCCTGAGCATGTATACTGTGGTGGTGAAGCCTTCTCATTTTAAAGAGGCTCTGATTAGCTAAATGACTTTCCCAGGGGTCATAGTCAAAGAATCCTAACCCTTTCCAGTCACCCATTTACTTGTTGATCAAACTCCCTCTGTGTTAGGAAAAGAGGTATATTTCTATTACACAACTGAAAAATAGCAACAAGCAAGGAATCGTTTCACCAAGGGTCCCTTTAAAGATCAGCTGGTTAAGTGTTGAAGTATCAAAGGGATTCCTAGTAATTAACATGCAAAGTAAATAAATAACACCCTAACTCTATTGTTAAATGTGAGAACAAGATGAGAGTAATAAAATATAAACATCCTAAATCCATCCCCCTGAACAATAAAATAATTGATGTATTGAAGATCAAGGCCAACCCTTTTTATTATTCTATAAATGATTTATGACAGAAATTTAGAAGTTCCAAATAAAAAGCAACCTGGACAATTTTCTAAACCAGAACTGTCTGTGCTTCTCAAAGTGGGGTCAGCTGACTAGGGAGTTCTGGTTGGTGGTGGGGGCAGGAGACAGAAAGGTGTGAGCATAAAGCAGAAAACCTCCCTCAGACACAAAGCTACTGAAAGGTCAGTTCAAATCTACTCTTCCAAAATGCTTGTGTTTTGCAGCCCAATTTATTCACTCTCCTCTGAATGCAAATGAACATTAGTTAGGTAGCTGTCTTCCCTATTTTATCTTGATATAAGCTCTCTGAGACTGGGGTATTAAAAGGGGGTGAATTTATAAATGTCAGCTTCTCAGAGAACAAGGAATCATCAAAATGCAGGATTTAAAGAGCACATAGCACAAAATCTTGGTCTTTTGTGTGAGAGAAGAGAGGCAGTTATACAAGCTTACTGGCTTCTGTTGTACCGAATATTCTTTATACCACCAAAAAGCTTTGTTAGTGTATGTTCTTAGCTTTCTGCCACTATGTACCTGTGTCTGGAGAGTGGGCTAGGCTTCCTGGTCTTTGGTACATTTGAACAGTAATGTACAGACCTTCTACTATAATTGTTTGCTATCTATGCATTTGGCATAAGCAGAATTCCATAAACATGCTAAGGTCAAGTCCTACCTAAGGTATAAATCAATGCACCAAAGTGGGAGGTCCTTGGGGAAGAGTGAGGTGGTACAAGTCGGAGTATCAAATATAGAAATGTTACCTCCTTAAGGCAAGAAGAAAATTTGAAACTTGTGAGGAATTGAGTCTTAGAGATTGTTTGGATGTCACATTTGCCTAAGGTTGAGTAAACACTTTCTCTGGAAGCCTTTCAAGGATTCCTTCAAGTAAGATTACTCCTTGTGGAGACGGACAGTGGTGTTTACAAGTTAATTGTTATGGCAGAGTTCTCTGAGGCTAAAATGCTTGTTAAAATGCGGAGTGCTTGGCCCCATTTCAGCTGTACTGAGTCACAATCTGTGGTGGAGACATTCATGGGTTTCTTTTTTAAAAGTTCCTTGAGGGTTTCTGCAACACTTAGACACTTGGGGATATTAGATCTTGTGCTGAATGAAACCCTGAAATTCACCAACCATTGGGGGCGGATTTATATTTCCAAGCTTGTGAAATTGGATACAATCAATAAAAGGGGTATTTTACTCACGGGCATAGCAAAAGCTGCTCCCAGGAGGCAGGCAAACAAAATCCAGGTCCCCATTTCTTGATGGTTCTGAAATGGAAATCAACACCAGCCATTTAAAAATGTATTTTTATAGGAATAAACATAATTATGCTTCATACATTTATATAGTCCACAATAGTGTACTGATAATAAAAAGATGGGGTTCTTCTTGATAAAGGACTTCATTCATGTGTGATTCCCATTTTGAACCTATATCATTACTTCTCTATCATAATTATGCTACAGAGGCCTTTCAGTTTAGCTAAAGGTTAAAAAGTTATAGGAAGACAAATTATCTACCAAAATGATTTTGTATACCATTTTCCTGTATATATACAGCCTATAGATTCATAGGAGGTAAATGATCTATAAATAATGATTAAAAGAACCTGATCAAATAGAAAAGTTGAGGAGATAATCAAAGTGAATGTAATTTTATACTTTTGTAAGAAGACATAAAAATGTTCTTGTTGGGTACAGCCCACTTGAACAGTGCTACTGTTAAAAGCATAAACTAATTACTTGAGAAGATTTTGAGTAATTTTCCAGAATAGACTAATGGAAGAGTTGGTTTAGGTCCAGATGTCACCATCTGTAGAATTTTAAGCAAGAATCATCTCTCATAACACCTTTGAGTTCCAGGTGGAAATCAAAAGATGCGGTTAAACCAAAGGGAGGACACAGTGCCACCATTCTCTGCTTCTTTAATGGTTCTAAATGAATTCTACCTAAAAAATTCTGTCTTTCATCAGTAACGTCATCTTTTTGCTTGTCAACAGTGGAAGCCTACATATTAATGTCATTGAGACATTAAGCAAGAACTGGCCATCCCCCAAAATGTACACTGTTTTATGACAACACCATGAAGTACATATAAGATATGAATGTAACATGTAATGGTGCTGGCTATGAAAAGTACATTGAGATTTTCTACCTTCTGAATCTATTCTTTTTACAGAGGTTAAGTTAATAAGAAAAAGCATTTACACTTGATATAATTAAACAAAGCTTTGTAAAGAAGTAGGTCATAGCCTGTTAAAGCACTATCTTAATTTAAAAAAGCAAATAAACATTTTGGTGTGAAATCTGGTTCCATAGAAGCTTTGGAATCCTTGACCTAAAACTTATAGAAATGATGCATTGCTGTACCACAAAGTTGAACATTCATTTCAATGATCAGAGACTATAATTTAATTATGTAAAGCTGAAGAAGCACATATGGTGTGGATGGCACAGAGTAATCGAAATGTGCAATATATTCACACCTTTGAAACATAAAATTCAGAGAAAAAAATGACCCCAATTAAGATAGTAAATTATGAATAAACTCAACGTACCTTTGAATGTGTTCTGAGTGAGTTTCTGTCTGAAGCTCAGGGATGCTTGATCCTTTGACTTCTTCCAACTCTGGGCCCCAATTTATATCATCCAGAGCATCTAGAGCAGCCAATCAGGTTTCAGAATGAAAAATGTGCTGAGTCTATTGAAAAATCCCTGTATCATGATTTTTTAGATGCTGTGAGCACTATTACGGTTGCATGTTGTGATTAGTGCATATAGTCTTTCATTACAGGCAATAATAGGTTTGGAAGACTTCTTCAAGTCAGCAAATGAGTTGACTGCATATGCTGATATATTTCAATTCATTTTTAAGGAAGTTCTATTCCATCATCTACTACTCAGTTCTAGCAGTTAACATTGTCCTTTTTTGGAAACCGCGTAAGGTTCTCCAGACTTTTCATATCAGGAGGCATAGATTCATATCTCATTCTAGTAAAAAAAAATCCAAAACTCTCTTAGAATTCTACAGTTGCCAGTGTTCTTTCTCTGCTTCTATTAAAAATATTTTCTCTGTCCCCTGTGTCCTTTAACACCACTCTTATGTCCACCTTCTTGGCTCTTTCCAGAAAAGTACCTGCCCTGCAAACTACCGTGACCTCACGACTATTACAGTCACAATGCTTATTCTAATGCACTCCCTGAGGGACAAAGTAAATACCTATCACATGCCAGAGAATGTTCTTGGAAATATACTTAAATACTTAGAAACATGTGTAACAGGAGATATTGCCCTGGTTCTACTACAGAGCCAGTTGGCATTTCTAGTCCAGTGATTCTTAACCTGTGGGTCACTACCCCTTCATGATTCAGATGACCTTTTCACAAGGGAAGGATGACAACCACTGCTCTCGACTTTTCCAGCACTTAGCAAGTCCAGTGTTTCATATTGAAAACTGAAATTGACATCTCTTTTTAAGTGCTTATTAACTGTCCCTTTAGTGGCATTGCCTTCATGTTTTCTCCAATCTCGCCTTTACTTAAACACTATTAACCAAGTCCGTTCACTTTGTAAGAGGACTTCTGACTTAGCTATTTAATTTATGAGCAATATATTTCTCTGCCTTAATAAAGCATGGGTTGGCTTTAATTTATTCTACAATATGATCATTTAAGACATAAATTTATAACTAATGACAGGGACTAATGGGGTTTGTATCAGTATTGAATTATGTTCAATAAATTGGGGTTATAGTTAGATCTTTCAAATACTTATAGAGTTTTTAAGCTTTCACATATATACATATTTTTCTATAGCCACAAATATGCATAACTTCTAGACCCTTCAAATTGATAAATTAGTACAAGGAGAAAATAGTCATAAGAGTATGTAATGTATAGTATTCATGACAATATTGAATTTAGACAATGTTAATATTGACTTCTGCTTCACCCCAGACGGAGGGAACATTGAGAAATTACTTAGATGTGTGAGTCACAGTTTCCTCATATGTAGGAAGAGTACAATAATACAGTCTACCTAAGACAATTACTGTAAAAAAATAGGCGAGACACATACACAGGGAAACTGAAAGTTGTTTGTTGCCCATACCACTCCTATTACCTGGAAAATGTTAAGTGTTTAAAGTATACAAATAATACTTAAGATCTAAGGTGGGCTAAGGTCAAAGTTTATCTTTTGAGAATAAATTAGTAAAGACAACTGAACATCATGATGAAAGGTAGATCATTCAATTTGGAAGAGAAAAATGGCAGAGTAGTAAGTGAGAGGGCATAAGCCAAATGTTTACCACATAATGAACACAGAATATGACTCTAAAAATATGTCCAAGGTTTGCACTTTTTTATGAATATGTTTATTGCTGAATCATATATATCAGATGCAAGACATTCTCTCTGAAGGAAGTTGTAAAATGATAGAGTAAGAAAAATGTTGATCATATATTTTCATTCAATCTTCCACTCATTTTATTTAATTACAAGTATTGGGACGCCTGAAAGGATTTGGTACATATTTTCTTTTACAAAATTGTAGATAATAAGAAAGACCTAATTAATAAAGACATTGATAGATTACTTTTGGCCTTACAGCCACATGCAGTGTATCTCATTACTGTTTTTTATCTTTCAAGAATGAAAGAGTGATAGATTTAGTCACAGTGACCCACAGATGTGTTCTTATTATAACACTTATTTTCTGACTGAGGCAATTACTGTGCATTCACTGTGGAACAGCAGTTGATCAGACACTGATGGCCAGTTCCACAGAAATAATACAGTTATTTCTGTTTTTTTTTCCTGTATGTCATGTCCTAAATTATTGGATATTAAAATATTGATTTTTATCTGGAATTTTCTCCACTAATTTAGCTACCATTCATATAATTTTTAAAAATATCAAGTATAACCATATGTGGTGGCTCATATTTGTATTCTCAGCATTCTAGGAGTTGGGGCAGGAGAATCATCACTGTTGGAAAACAACTTGGTCGACCAGTAAGTTTCAGTACAGTTGGGCTACAGAGTGAGAAACTGTCACCAAAGAAATGCTCAAGTCCAGTTAAAAATGGAAAAATGATCTACATAGGCATTTGTCAAAAAGAAGGAATACAAGTGGTCAGCAAATGCATGGAAATGCTCACTGTCATTAACTATCAGGAAAATACAAATCAAAATTATGATGAGATATTATCTTACCAAAGTTAAAATGGCTACTCTCACAAAGATAAGAAGTAACAAAGGCTGTCAAATATTTAAAGAAAAATAAAGTGCTACACACCTTGGTAAAGATATAAATTCTCAATACTCAGCCATCAGAACACTAAAAATCGATCTTTACTATGATCCAGAGATCCATATTTGTGTATACACCCAAAGAAAGTGAATTCATTACTTCAAAGGCACATCTGTACTCCCAGGTTTACTGTGGTACTTTTACAGCACCTAAGATATAGAATCAACATAGATGCTTGTCAACAGATGAATGGATAAGTGTATATGTACACAATCTTGTTTTATTGTTCTATAATAAAGATGAAATCCTGTCATTTCCAGTAAATGAATATAGAACTTGAAACAAGTTTTCAGAAAATGCTAATTAACTTGATATGATCATGTAATTCTGAATATCACACTCTACTCCAAAAATATGCACAATAAACTCAAAATCCATAAAATTACTGAGTGTTTTAGAAAAAAATCCAAAGCTCAATTAAAATTTTGCCTAAATCCAATTATTTCATTTTTGCATAAGTTGATTTTGGAAAACACAACTTACAAAAATAATTTTTTTATTTTATACAGAGTGTATAACATTTCCAGAATAATCCTGTTTCTCTTTCTTTTTGGAGTTGATTATTTGTTATTTTCAATCAGTATTTAAAACAATTTTAAGCATAAGATATTTTCCTGTATGTGATGTCTCTAAGACTAGTGTAATGATATGGATCCCAAATGTGTCTTTATTTGTTCCTACTTTCATCTCACATATCTGTAACTGCATATATTTGTGCTGACTACATATGAACTGCAGGCTGTTCTTGTTATTAAGAGAACAAAAAGTGTGTGAATTTATTACTGCTTCTAAACACTGTCCTTGGAAGTGATAAGTGAATAAATTTAAATGCCCTTCTGAATTAAAATAGTTCTTTTGTCATTTTTGGTAGTTGTTATTCTTTTATTTGATTTGCAACCCATCACATTTTGCTGTTCCCAGGATGCTTATGCTAGCAAGTTTCCCCCTTTAAATTAGCTGATTCTAATTCATGGTTTGTTGGGAAGCCATATAACCAAGTTAGTTAGAGATTTTTATCAACTTCAAGCAAAGGAACCCTCTCCGACAACATGATCTGCTCATGGCATTAGGGGTCACCTGTAAGAATTGCCCAAGAGATTCATTTTCATAGCATTTGATGGAGATGGTGGCCTCAGAGAGGATCTTTTCTACAACTGCTTATAATTCTGTCTTCTGGCTTACTTCCTGAGTCTCAGCCACTTTTGATTTATGAGAGTGGTCATTAGAAAACTGGATACTGTGGCCCTTTCATATCAGCTATATAGTACCTCAATTCTCAAGCCTTCTCTTAAAGCAGACTCAGAGTTGACTAATATTCTAGAACCATTCCAAGACTAACTACTTTTGGGTAATTAGAACTAAAGTTAGCTTCCAAATTATCTAGTTGTACAAAGAGGACCCTAAGAAAGGTATACATGGATCTACTGTATATGGGAAGTTGAAAAAGGCGAGATCTCCTGAGTAAATTGGGAACATGGGGACCATAGAAGAGGGTAAAAGGGGAGTGGAGAAAAATGGAGGGGAGCTGAGAAAAATATATAGCTCAATAAAAACAATCTAAAAAAAGAAAAAAATTATCTGGTTGTAAAATTCATTCATAAGGAAATGCAATTTCCATATGGATAGAGGAAAATTTCACAAGAGTCCATACCTAAGAGAAGAGCTACAGTTAATGACAATGACTGTTAAAGAAAGAAGAGCAGTATTTTTTTTCTCCTGTTTTAAAAAACATAAGCCCAATCCTAAGGAGTCAGCCCTAAATTTATGAAAATACTGTACTAATATAGTCATGAACTCAAAAGTATGTGATTGGGGGAACACAGAGTTGGAAGAGGGATGGGGTGGAAAAGATCCAAATACAATATACTCATATAAGAAATCCTCAAAAATTATTTTTCTAAGAAAATAGAAAATACCATTTGCTAAGATGAATATTTTCTGGAATATAGAGTCCAAACTTAGGCATGTCACCACTTACTGATTCTGACAGACACTGATTACTTATGACCCAGAGAAACCCTTAAAATGTACTGTGTCTTATACTTCTTTTGAGGTACTTTTTGTAACGTATAGAAAGTAGGTGCTAGATGGTTGATTGGTTAAAAATGTCAATATTATTCATGATATTGTGAAAATATAGAAAATAGTGTTGTTTAGTGTGAATTCCTCATAGGCAAAGATTGCAGTAATTTAGGTGTAATACTTGACTCACTAGGAAAGACCTCCTGTCTCCAGAGCCCTTCCTACCTTTCTCCCTTCTTCCTTTCCTTCCTTCTTCCCTCTTTTCCTTCTTATTTTAATTTGTGCAGATGTTTTACCAAAATACTAAGAGTAGTTATGTAAGGAACCCATTCCTGAACACTTCTGGGTAGCCAGCATTTTATTTCATCCTTTAAGGTAATCTGTAAATTCAATAAATCCAGGAGAAATATAAGACATTCGGGCCACAGTATTTTTTCATTCATGTTCAGCAGGATTGATGAGTACAAGATATGCCTAACCCTATCTTAGAGCCTGGGTTTATTTAATATTTCTTTGGCATGGCGGAAGGTTGAATAAAAAGTTCAGATAAAAGCACAGTACTTTGAAAGTGAGAAAGGCCTTTTTGATTACATATAGATAATACCTTAGTAATATAAGTATTCACAGAAAGGATTCATATAGCTTGTAATTTGGAAAGTCTGCAGGCATTTGCTAAGTATCTGGTGGAACACCTTTCAATGAAGGAAATTATATGCAGATGTCTGTGTGTTGTTTGGGTTATAATTAGCTGGTAATGTCAGGAGTGAAAATGTTATACCTGTGTTAACAGAGATAACACAGTAATGTAAAAACAAGAGATTTTATTTATGTTTGTTGGACAGAATGCACCAAAATTCATTTTGCTATCCTACTTTTGTCCAATAAACACACACACATTGGCCAGTAGTCTCTATATTGTCAAGGGAAGCAAGAAATTTGCTCTTTGGCAGAGGACAGACTAGGGCATAATTATGCTTGGGCCATTGATCCATTGCGCCTGGCCCAGATTCATGAGTACTTTGCACATTTGCTATAATTCCTGGAAAATGGGCATTCCTAAGTAAGGCGTTTCTAATAATATTCAATCTTAAATATGTTTTGCAAAAGTAAGAGTGACTATTTCTTTTCTTTCTTGAGATGAGGTCTTACTATTTAATACTACCGGCTAGACGGGAACTTGATACATAGTTCTTGATGGCCTCAGACTTTTTCCTTAGTCTTTACCTTGCTGGTCCTAAGATTAAAAGGCTGCACCATCAGAACCTGTTCAAGAGTGACAATTTGAGCAATTGCAGGGGAAGGAAAGGGAGAAAATTCAATGAAACAAAGGAAAAATAGTCAAAAGTTTGTAAATTATTACTCATATTTTAATATATAGGGTTTTCTCCCATTGTTCTAGGACAGAAATAATATATCATATACACTTAGCATATCTCAGCATCCTAGACAAAGTGATAGCTTATATATTTAAAAAGTAAAGAATTCAGTTAATGATTTTCATATTAAATATAGGGCAGCATATGAGATCTCTTGCTAGAGATCTTATTGTTCAAGTCACCTAGATATTACTCTATAAAATGAGTTCCTGTTTATTCAAAAATAAAATCAAATGAAACATATTAAAAGGATTGAAAATGTTTTATTCATATGTAATTTTCATACCTTCAAATTTACCTCAAAATGTGCAGTCTTAGTATCCTGACCCAGTTTCTAACTATCAACATAATCTAATTTTCAAACATTTTCATTACCTGGAAATAGTGATTAGCAGTCACTCTTAATTGCCTCCACTCTTGAGCCCCAAACAGCAATGTATTTTCAGTCTCTATAGATTTTTTTTGTCTCCTTGGATTTCCTGTTTTTAATATTTCATATGGAGTTATATAACACATGTTGGAAAAACAGATCTCTGGCAAACTCTGGCATCCTTGACGTATGGGATTAACCAATTCTTTGCTGTGGTATGTTCAGCAGCATTCCCAGGCTCTTCTCCCTACATATCAGTAGCCATACCCCACCTTATCCCACTCCCCACTACCAAAATATGACAAGCTAAAACTGTCTCCAGACATGCCACATATCCAAAAGAACCTAATTGTTCTAAGTAGAGAGTTGTAGTCCTATGGTGCCTATGAACTGAGCTGGATATAGAATGGTATGATGTTGGCTGGAGACCTAGACCCCTGTGTTATTGCAAAGAGACCAATGTCTCAGGGTTTCAGAAACTCCACACTTCCCACCTTCATTTTCAAAATTCTGATTTCCTCCTTTTAAAAATAATAAACCAAGAGTTTCCATGTATGAAATTGTCAAAAAGTAAATAAAAGATTCTCTATTATTTAAAATCAAATGGAAAGATGAATGGGGAAAAGCAAGTAAAGAATTAGTTCAATGAAAATTAGCTGGTACTTAAAAGTTCAAAAACTACCTGGAAAATAAAAATCATCTAATCTTCAGTCTGTTGAAAAAACAAAGACATTGTTGGGTTTAGGGATTGGTACGGATGGGAAGAATATGCATTATGAAACTGTCAAATATTAGTTTCAATTTTTGAAAAGTTATAAACAGAAAAAAAGTAAGATTCAATTAAAATGAATGAATTGGGGCTGGTGAGATTGCTGATATAAGATAAAGGCACTTGGCCAAGTCTGATGGTCCCAAGACCCACGTGTTCGGAAGCAGAAGCAACTTCCACAAGTTGTCCTCTGACCTCATGCATGCACTGTGATACACACATCGGCCATGCAAACACAAAAGAAAACAATAAACGAAAGTCTTATACAGTTTTAAATGAAAAAAATATACAAATAAATTATTTTAAGATAGAATTAAGCAGATCTATGCCTGTGGTTTTTTTAACTTCATTTAAAGGACTGGAACTGTGGTGTGAATAATGTAAAAAAAAAAAAAACCATCTAAATTAGCATTTGAGCGTTCCCATGCTACAGCTGTAAGAGTGTGCTGATAACTCTAAAGGAGCTTAAATCATTCTCTGCTCTATAAACACTCCTTGAACAGCAAAAGGAAGCATGAGATTTGATTTATACCATGGCTAATGAAAACAAGTGGGCAGTCACTCTTTGATCATATCCTTCTAATCTAACATAGTCTCAGGAATGGAGGAAAGGCAGGAAGTGCTTGGGCCATAGAAACTTCAGAAAGTCCATGTGTGAACATGTCCTCATTTTTGTTTTCCTCCCCTCCCCCTCCTTTTCTCTCCCCTTTGCTCCTCACCCACATCCCTATTAGCCCCCATCCTTTTCCTTTTTTTTTTTTTATCCTTTTCTTTCTCTCCAATTCCCTTCATTTTTTATTTTCCCTTTTTTCCCCTGTCATGGTGCTAGGGATGGAACCTAGGGCTTCAAACATGATGTATAAGAGTTCCACACTGAACAGCCCTAGAAGTCATACCCTTAAAATCAGGCCCAGGAATAAAATGAGCCAGTAGGCTTCAGCTAGCGATGATGTTTAAAACATGTTTAAGGTAGGGTGGGCTAGAATATTTTATAGGCTATGTGTATCAAAGTTTTTTATGATACTTTCATATTATGATAAACAAGAGAATATAACCTCATTTTAGGTAATTTGCACAATACATGAAAGTAAAACATGGTTGAATATTTGGAAAACTGAACAAAGGGACAGTTGGGTAGCACTGGGTCTCTACAAAGCACTTCTTATGCACTTGACTTCTAATATAATTTAGAAGTGATGATCTTCAATACTCATTACATTTAAGAACCACTTGGTGAATTTTTGAAGACATTTTTGTCTTGATTTCATTCCATCCAATTTCTCATTTAATTAAGCCAAGCACAGGTTTTATCTGTTATTGTAATTTTCAGTAACCAGAGGAGCTTGGAAAAATATTGATGACTAGGTGCTATTTCTGGAACTTTTGTTTCTGTTGAATATAATGTGCATCCAGAGTTGAGATTCATAAAGGCAATGTATTGTGAGCAATCTGTGCTGTCTGTTAAACCTTTACTTCATATGGAATGCTATGCTTTCTATCAGTCTTGCCCAAGCCAATGTTTTTAATCTTCTATATGAATTATCATTCAGTGCAATCTAAAAAACATCATTGATGATTATGAAAGTAGTGTCTTATCTTCAGACCTTTAACACAATGACAAATCCACAAGGAGCACTCAGCATTTGCTGAGTGATGGATAAAATGTGTCTTTCATAGCCTCTTGGTTTATTAGAAATATTTCATTTGAAACTGGATTTCTCACAGTCCATGTTAGACTGCTAACATGTTGATTCAATGAAATGGTGCATTTTGTAAACCACCCATCTGACTGTGTTACTTTGGGTGTATCTGTTTTGATTTTTGTTTCCCACCCTCTGAGTACATGGTTTTGTTCATTTAATCAAACAAATTCAGTTGTTTTGCCATTTTGTAGACACATTCTTTGTGTGGCCAGGAGTCCTGTTTGCGGTGAGCACACCACAACTAGTTTTGAATGTGGAGCAAACAAGTGCTAATTTGAATCAATTGTTAAGATTGCCAGCAACCAACCCATGTGACCTCTATCCCTGGGTTCACTTAGCAACCCTGAAGGCAAGGCACTATGTTTATTCAATTGTCATTTCCTCCATCCATCAAAAATCCAATCCTCACAAACGAGACAATAAGAAACTCAAACTTGGGACATTTTTTTTTGTCCTTATTTTTTGCATGCTTTTATTTCTTAGTACAAACATAATTCATGTTTGTAAATAGACTCTTTAGGATATAAAAAAAGCATTAGGCAGAATGCCCTTAAGAATCTCACTGTCAGCTGGGTGGTGGTGGCACATGCCTTTAATTCCAGCACTCAGGGAAGCAGAGGCAGGCGGATCTCTGTGATTTCGAGACCAACCTGGTCTACAGAGTGAGTTCCAGGACAGCCAGAGTTGTTACACAGAGGAAACCCTGTCTCAAAAAACAAACAAACAAACAAAGAATCTCACTGTCAAATCATAGCAACTATTAATATCTGAGAAGATAATGCCTGATCATTGTGAGGAATTGTTCTAGACAACTTACACTGTTCTACAACCTTGTTAACTTTATATGTAGTTGGCATCTCAAGTGAATACAGGAACAGTGACTTTATTTTGCCTTCATACTTTCACAGAATTACATTGAATAGATATCTCAGAGTTTACTTAGTTAATTTCACCTTGATAGACACATAGGCTGCTGATATCTCTAAACATGTAATGAAATATAACATAGTTATTTATAACATGTATTAGTACTGTATGTTAGACATTGGTAGAGTTTAATATGCCCAACATAAGGTACATGTATTTTGCAAGTTTACAAGTTAAATGGCTTCTACAAAATGAACCTATGTGTTTCAGATGAAAAGGCAACCTAAAAATTTCCAGTCACTCCTCCCAATAAAAAATAGCCCCTATTCTGTTTTTTTTTTCACACGTTAGATTGATTTCTACTATTTTGAAACTTTGCATTTATGGCCTCATATGCTGTATTTGGTGTCAACATGATATCTGTGGGATTCATGTGTATTGGTTTAAGTGGTTGAAGTTGGTTTTTTTTGTTCTCGTTGCCATGTAGCTTTCCGTTATGTGGATAGACCACAATTTATCCTTGCTATTTTGATGGACATTTCTCTAGTTTATGGTTTGAGGCTATTGTGAATAATGATGTTATGAACATTCTGCCATGCATCTTGTGGAGAATATGTGCACACATTTCCATTGATTTTTAGGAGAGGGGCTTTATGTTTTGTTGTCATCATTATTAGGGCATCTCACTAGCTATCCAAAGTAGAGGAGGGTTTTGGAGGGATGAAATTAGTGATGTTCTTGGATCTATTTTTTTCAGACAGGGATTGGAATTGTTGATATTTTCACTATTGAAGATGTTGTTCGAGTTAACATCTTTTTTATTTCATTTTTTTTGTGTGTGTTTTTGTGATGCATCTGTGAGTTGAGCACATGTGTGACACAGTCCATGTGTGTGTCAGAGGATACATTTTGGGGGTCAGTTCTGCCCTTCCAATGTAGGATATTGGCATCAAACTCAGGTCGTGTCCTTTGCTTTACAGAACCTTCTCAGTCTCAGGAGGTACCATTTATTCAATGATGCCCTTAATGTCTGTGCTGCTGGGGTTATACATAGGAAGTAGTCTCCTGTGCCCATGTGTTGTACAGTACTTCCCACTTTCTCTTCTATCAGGTTCAGTGTGTTCAGACTGATATTGAGGTCTTTAATCCATTTGGACTTGAGTTTTGTGCATGGTGATAGATATGGATCTATTTTCATTCTTCTACAGATTGACATCCAGTTTTGCCAGCACAATTTGTTGAAGATGCTCTCTTTTTTCCATTGTATACTTTTAGCTCCTTTATCGAAAATCAGGTGTTCATAGGTTTGTGGGCTAAAGTCAGGGTCTTCTATTCGATTCCATTGGTCGACTTCTCTGTTTTTATGCCAAAACCAAGCTGTTTTCAATACTGTAGCTCTGTAATAGAGTTTGAAGTCAGGGATGGTAATGCCTCCAGACTATCCTGGGTTAAGGGAACCCACTGACTGGGAAAAGATCTTCACCAACCCCGCAACTGACAAAGGTCTGATCTCCAAAATATATAAAGAACTCAAGAAACTAGACCGTAAAAGGCTAATCAACCCAATTATAAAATGGGGCACTGAGATGAACAGAGAATTCTCAACAGAAGAAGTTCAAATGGCCAAAAGACACTTAAGGTCATGCTCAACTTCCTTAGCGATCAGGGAAATGCAAATCAAGACAACTTTAAGATACCATCTTACACCTGTCAGAATGGCTAAAATAAAAAATACCAATGATAGCCTTTGCTGGAGAGGTTGTGGAGAAAGGGATACACTCATCCATTGCTGGTGGGAATGCAAACTTGTGCAACCACTTTGGAAATCAGTGTGGCGGTTTCTCAGGAAATTCGGGATCAACCTACCTCTGGACCCAGCAATACCACTCTTGGGAATATACCGAAGAGATGCCTTATCATACAACAAAAGTATATGCTCAACTATGTTCATAGCAGCATTGTTTGTAATAGCCCGAACCTGGAAACAACCTAGATGCCCTTCAATGGAAGAATGGATGAAGAAAGTATGGAATATATACATATTAGAGTACTACTCAGCAGTAAAAAACAATGACTTCTTGAATTTTGCATGCAAATGGACGGAAATAGAAAACACTATCCTGGGTGAGGTAAGCCAGACCCAAAAAGAGGAACATGGGATGTACTCACTCATATTTGGTTTCTAGCCATAAATAAAGGACATTGAGCCTATAATTTGTGATCCTAGAGAAGCTAAATAAGAAGGTGAACCCAAAGAAAAACATATAGGCATCCTCCTGAATATTCAACTTCATCAAGTGATGAAAGGAGACAGAGACAGAGACCCACATTGGAGCACCGGACTGAAATCTCAAGGTCCAAATCAGGAGCAGAAGGAGAGAGAGCACGAGCAAGGAACTCAGGACCGCGAGGGGTGCACCCACACACTGAGACAATGGGGATGTTCTTTCGGGAACTCACCAAGGCCAGGTGGCCTGGGTCTGAAAAAGCATGGGATAAAACTGAACTTGCTGAACATAGCGGACAATGAGGACTACTGAGAAGTCAAGAACAATGGCAATGGGTTTTTGATTCTACTGCATGTACTGGCTTTGTGGGAGCCTAGGCAGTTTGGATGCTCACCTTACTAGACCTGGATGGAGGTGGGTGGTCCTTGGACTTCCCACAGGGCAGGGAACCCTGATTGCTCTTAGGGCTGACGATGGAGGGGGACTTGATTGGGGGAGGGGGAGGAAAATGGGAGGTGGTGGAGGGGAGGAGACAGAAATCTTTAATAAATAAATAAATTAATTAATTAAAAAAATAAAAAAAAACAAACTCAGGTCGTTAGTCCTGAGCAACAAATGCTCTGAACCATCTTGCTAACTCTGAAGTGAATATATTTGTGAATATATCCTGTCTATTTTATATGCAGTCTTATAACTTGAATACTTAGGATCGGTGCATGTGGTGGTATGCTCACGTAGTTTTAGTTACTCCTAACTGGCACCAAGATGTTGAAAGGCCTTGTCTGGGCTGTACAGGACATAGCTTGATTATGTCTTTCTTGGCATGGAAGGTGGTACATTTGCCTTTTTAGGTGTTATGGCTAGAAGCTTGACTTAAGTTTCACTGGGTCTATGGACGCAGAGTACCCAGCGCTCAGGAGGCTGAAACAGAACAGAGTTAAATTTTGAGTAAGCATTGCAGAACTGCTACCTGAAAATATCTTAAACTTTATGGTAGGCCTGTAGCTCTGTGGCACAGGTGCTGTTGTGTGCCTTCTAAAGTACCAGGCAAGAATAAGGAAAATCACTGTCTTCTCTACATGACTTTTCTGACATTCTCTAATGAACTAGTACCTTTCTCAGGTGGCCTAAAAAGGCAGAACATCCTAATGGTATATCTGAGATACCCGGGCATCTTTTTATCATATTAAATATAATTACATCATTTCCCATCCCTCTCGTCCCTCCTACCCCTCCTATACATGCCTCCCACTCTGTCTTATATTCATGCCCTCCTTTAACCACTGTTGTTACATATACTTATAAAAAATAAACATATAAATACAACCTGCTGAATCAATTCAGTCCTGATTGTATGTATATATTTTTAGGGTCAACCACTTGATATTGGATAACTAGTCGGGGTTGGGAGCTCATCCCTGGAGAAACTAATGCTTCTTCTATGGGCAGTGTTAATTGCTTGTAGCTATTCATCTAAGGGTAGGGCACCATAAGTTTCCCTGGTCTACATTTGGATGGCAAATGGTGTTGGATCTGGAGTTACTGGTAGTTGTGAGCCACCATGTGGGTGCTGGGAACTGAACCCAGGTCCTGAGGTCCAGCCCGTAAATGAGATCCTTTAGAAAATATATTTTTTTTATTTTTTGAGATTATAATTACATTTTTCTTTTCCCTTTCATCTTTCCAAACCCTCTCATATACTACTACTTGCTCTCTTTCAAATCCATAACCTCTTTTTAAATTAAATTAATTGTTGTTACATACATATATCCCTAGATGCCTGTATGTGTTTTTTAATTTTAATTTTTTTTTAATTTCATTTTACATTCCAACAACAGTTTTCCCTCCCACCCCTGCCCACGTACCCTTGCCCACCCCCATCCACTCCTCCCAAATGGTATGGGCTTCCATGGGGAGTCAACAAAGTCAGGCACATTAAGTTGGGACAGGACCAAACCCCTCCCCAACGCATTAAGGCTGAGCATGGCATCCCACCATAGGAAATGGGCTCCAATAAGCTAGCTCATGCACCAGGAATAGATCCCATTCCTGCTGCCAGGGACCCCTCAGAGAGTCCAACCTTCACCACTGTCTCCCACATGCAGGGGGCCTAGTTCAGTCCCATGGAGACTCCACAGCTGTCGGTCTAAAGTTCATGAGTTCTCACGAGCTTGCTTCAGCTGTCTCTGTAGATTTCTCCATCATGATCTTGACCTCCCTTGCTCATCTATTCCCTCCTCCCTTTCTTCAATTGGATTCCTGGAGCTCGGCCTGGTGCTTGGTTGTGGATCTCTGCATCTGGTCCCATCAGTTCCTGGATGAAGGCTCTATGATGAGAGTTAGGTTATTCGCCAATCTGATTACAGGAGAAAGCCAGTTTGAGCACCCTCTCCACTATTGCTAGGAGTCTTAGCTGGGGTCATCCCTGTGGATTCTTAAGATTTTTAACATGAAGCACTTAGCCTGGTCTGGCATTAAATAAGTATACAAAATTGTTTGTTTTATTAGTTGTAATATATCCTTATTATTATTAAAAAACTGAAGAGTTAAAATATACTCACATATTAGAGAAAATTATTTGAAAATATGGGTACAAAAATTTCCAAATACAATGTTCTCAGAGCTCTTGGGATATCCAGTTTGTATTGTGTGGGGGGATGGTAAGAATAACGCATTATTGAATGTTCCAAAGAAAGACAGCAGCATTTTGTTGTGTCTATCTATATTTTTCACACAATAGAATTTATAGAAAGAAGAAGTAGTAGAAAATGGTGTTCAGTAGCAGAATTAGGTGGTATCTGGAAGACAGTCACTGTAGAAAATCCTTTACTCTTGATAATAATATGAAGTTAATAAACAGTTGTCCAAACACTTTCACTTTAAATAATAATGTGTATTCAAGGCTGAAGGAACCATGTTTTTATTGTTGAATGGAAAACGTCGCCTTTGGTTTTGTTGGCATGTAGCTTACCTGATACCCTATTCTCCCACTAGAGGTCTGACTTTCTTAAGATCAGGAACCAGAAAAACCAGGCAATGTGGTGGCTTCTATAGCCTCCATTCCCTGATTTGTACCTCTTCATTCATCTTCAAAGCCAATAATATCATGTCTGTCTGACCCTGCTTTAGTAGTCATATCTTCTCCTCTGTGTTTTGCTGGAAAAGGTTAACCTATGTGAAGAACTCATGTGATTAGCATAAGCTCACCCAGATAATCTAGTGTATTCTCCACATCTCAAGGTTGCAAATGTAAGCATATGCAAGTCCCCTTTGCCGTTCAAGGTAACACATTCCTAGATTCCTAGGTTCTGAGAATCCACCCATAGATATCTTCTACACTATTTGTCTCACTGGGTTTTTGACATCTCTTAAAATTGGTGATATTCCACAGAGGCAGAAAGACATCCAGTGATTACCTATTTGTACCTGTTTGACTCTCTTCCTATCAGGCGTCACTCTATGAAATTATTATCTTGTAAGCAATATTAAGTTCTGCCTTCATTCAAAGAGCAATAAAGTCAAAGAGCAGGAGAGTAAACAAAACAAGGTTATTGCAGCAATATAGGGAATAATAGCTCAGCTACAATTGAACTGCATTTTGATCTATAAAATTTAATACCAACTTATTGGTGTTAAAGTAAAAGTTGCTTACCTGTTACTTTAGTGTACTCAACATGTAGCTCACTTTTTAAAGAAGTGAACACTAGAAATCTTTTAAAATTGCAAGCCATTCATGGTCATTAGTATATGAAAACAAAAGGAAGCAGAAAGATTTTGTTTATTCTCTTAGTTTGGCCAGAGCTCTAGGGGCCAATACACATGAAGTAGAGACATTATGGGTTTTTTCAATATTGATGATCTCTACATCTCAAGCAATGATATAGAAAATATATTTTTAATATTTGATGTTTAGAGTCATGCTGTTTAAAGTTTTGTTTCCCCCTTTCTGTTTTGGGGTGTATGTACAGTTACTATTTGATCCAACAATACCACTCTTAGATAATCAAAAATCCCAAGCTAATCAAAACCATGCTTCCACTAGAACTTGTTTGGGAGTATTCACAATAGCGTTATTCATAATGGCCAAACAGTGGTAACAGCTGAAAAACTCCTCAGGTAGCAAACAGATAAACAAGATATGGTCTATGTTATTTCACTGTAAGAAACAGTTTGGGGGCTGATAAATGGTACAACACTGAAAGGTCTCAAACTATGCTCTATGAAAGATACCAGACATAAATAGGGCAGACACGTTGTAGGACTCCATCTATATTCAGTGCCCAAATTAGGCAGGTGCATAATGATAGTGAATATGTTAGTGTTTTCCAATTCCTCAGGTGAGAGAAGCATCAATAGTGATTAATAATGGATATGAACTTTCTCTCTATGGTGATGAAGGGGCTTCAGAATTGATGCTGTTCACATATATCTTTAAATATGCTTAACAAGACAGTAAATTGCACAACATAAAAGTGTTATTTTTTATCTCAAGAAATTGTTTTCATTAGTTTAATTACAACTCATCAAGTCCCTCTATTATTTTATTACAGTTTGCTTTTTAAAACCTAACATGCAACATATTTTGTTGCCCAGAAGATACATTATATATCAAAACAGAAGGGCTTAGGGAGCTCTGTGAAACACATTTTAATTTATTATTTCAAAACTAGTATATTGCGGAGAAAATCCCAGGAAAAAAAAACCAGCAACTGAAAAACCCAGCCAGTTTGTTTTTATGTCTTACCTGGTGTTTGGTGTGACTCTGTAAATTGCTTTCTTCCTTTCAATTTCCCCTTTTACATGTTTGACATTTAATAGGAGAAGCTGAGAAGCAAGTTTTTTTTTTTTTTTCATTTTTTACTGGAAGTGGTTTTAGCTACTTTGAAGCAAATGTCCCCAATATAAATATTCCCTGCTGGCCTTGTTTCCATGTAACAGGGACAAATAGTTTTCTGTCCAGATGTAGAATTGCTGTACTCCTCCAAACTACCTTTCAACCAACAGATTTGCAAAGGCACAAAATATAAAAGCTGTTTGCTTCTAGGCATTGTTTCTGGCCTTGTGATTCTACATCCTGACCAGGCAGAGAAGGCACAGATTGGGAGAGTCAAACAACTTTCCCGTGTTTAAAGAGTCGAGCAAATAGATGAAATGTAAGAACTGGGAGCACACGTGATGCTTATATAGGAGGTGGTATCTATGGTGTTAGATTCTTGTGGGTAAAGAGCTGACACTTCAATATCCCCAGCCCTCCACTTTCCTCCCGAAGTTAGACACCTCAGGTAATTGTCTACATATGTTGTGTCTAGGTTTGAGACCTATTATTTCAGATCTTCTAAAAACCAAGTTTACCTTCTTTAATCCAAAGTAGAATTCCCATGGCCATGTTTTTACTTATTCCTTATAGCATCTAAAGGAAACATAACTGTGTTCTAGAAAGTATTGTTTGCTTGTTTATTTGATGCTCCATTCTGTTTCATTTGTAATGTCCCTATGTAGGGAATATTGTATGATTTTTTTCATAAACAAATACCTGTTTATCTGAGATAAAGCACTAATAATAAATATGCCAATGAAATTATTCTTTCCAAGTTGAGCTTGGTGAACATTCTGTTTATTAGGGTTATTTATAATAGCATTGATAACTCAAAGGCAAATGTGTCACTGAAAAGCCCACTCCAACATAGGTGACCACTCATGAAAGCTAATGATTACTAATGAGTGACCTAATATGAAATACCCAAGTCTTTAATGCTATTAGCCCTTCTGCTTTTATGAACATAGAAATTTTAAAAGATGGGTTTCTTTTGCTTTTAGAAGAGTCAAACAAGCCTAATTCTAATGTGAATATCCATCTCCTCTATCATATGTCTGATGATTTTAGATTGTTTTTCAGTAAAAGGTCAGCAAAAGGGTTGCAAGTCAGACAAGCTTTATTGTGTACCTAACACTGCAATTACATTAGGAAAACAGCCACAGACAATACAGACATGAGTGGGTGTATTTGTATTCCAATAAAGCTTGATTTACAACAACAACCCCCCCACAAAAGCCTTTGGGATGAAGAGGGCAAGGGTTGGAGCTTGTTAACTGGAAAACAGTTGCCATTCCAATGCCTCTGTCTATGTGTTAGACATATTTCTGATGATAGAGGTAAATCACAAACTAGAATTTGACTTTACAAGAAAGCCAAGGGAAACAGATTTGAAGGTGAACATAGAGCTACCCTCACACTTCCCGTCATTCTCAAGAACTGTCTTGAGTAGGAGAGAAAAACATGGGAAGGCCTGGCGGTGGTGGCGCACGCCTTTAATCCCAGCACTTGGGAGGCAGAGGTAGGCGGATCTCTGTGAGTTCGAGACCAGCCTGGTCTACAGAGCTAGTTCCAGGACAGGCTCCAAAGCCACAGAGAAACCCTGTCTCGAAAAACCAAAAAGAAAAAAAAAAAAAAAAACATGGGAAGGCAACACAGAACAGTGGGATAAGGCATCTGAATCCTAGCCAAGTCTCAAGCATTCTGCCTGGGGACAAGCTACCAGTTCTTCCTTTGTCTTGATTTCTTCATCTATAAAAGAGAGAATGTTAATAGACTTCACCTTGTAAAATAGATTTGCGGTGAAAGCTGTGAGTGCATAGTAAAGGCTAGGGATAACAGTGGGTACATGCTCTGTGCTCAAGATGTTTGCTATTTCCCCAGAAATCTCAGTCCCCTGGGAGTATATATTTTATCCTTGCTATGAGTCACTGATGAGCAATCCTCGCTGTGTACTATGAATAGTCATGCTGTCTTTAAACTCTCATGGCACTAATGGCTTGTCATGTTTCAGTTCCTTACGTGAAAAAAAAAATGTACCCATGGATGAATTGGTGACAAGGAAAACATCAAATAACAATGCAGAGAATGTGTCAGTAGTAATCATGGGGGAATGTTAGGGGTGACAGTTGGAATTTTCTGTATGTCAATAAAGTGATGGCATGCCTAAATATCAACCATTATGCTTATTTCTAGATTCTGAGTCTTACTATTATTTTAAATTTTAAAATTACATACATTTATTTATTTTGTGTAATATGAGAGAGATAAAAATCTGGACTGAGGAGAATATGCAGTTCTTTTCACTTACCATAAAAACTGTGTGCATGTTTCTATTTTTATCTACATTTTATGTAGCAAGTAACTGGCCATTAGAATGATAGATGAATTAGAAAAGACTGAGTGGAGTTCAAAGCTGGAGACTTGGACCTCAGAGCCCTCCTTGCAACATGTTCTACAAATGAGTCCCATAATCAAGTAGCAACCACAGAGGGAGCAGATGAGGGCTGGAGTATACTCAGTGGTATAATACTTGCCAGCATGTACAAGGCCCTGGGTTTAACCAACCCAGCACCATTTTGAAAAAAAAAGGAAAAGAAATTAAAAGGAGAAAATTAGATGGCAGATGATTAATGGATACCACTAGAAATGGTCGGGATCTAGAGCGATCCTACATATGTGAAAAAAAAAACCTTAAATTATG
Organism: Chionomys nivalis; assembly: GCF_950005125.1. Taxonomy (NCBI): domain Eukaryota; kingdom Metazoa; phylum Chordata; class Mammalia; order Rodentia; family Cricetidae; genus Chionomys; species Chionomys nivalis. The sequence goes on along the minus strand of NC_080112.1, from coordinate 126,127,955 downwards.
GGTATGTAAGTTTAGGGACTTGTCTTAATTAGTAGCGTCATTAAATTATTTCTGTTGCCTGTGGAGGAGATGCAAGAGTTTCTGTCTTTCAATTTCAAAGTGAGGTCAGTCTTATTATGCCTACAGCATGGGAGAAATTTACCAAGATCTGTCACTGAATGCATAGGGACATGTCCCATCACATGAGCGGAAGGGTACAAGAAGTTAGTAGTAGAGGCTGGACAAAGAGAAGCTTAAATTCAAAGCAAATAATTGCTGAAATTTAGAAAATAAGTTATACCTCCCAGAAAAGTTTAAGGAATTCACTTCCTTGATTATCCAAGCCTTTACACTGGTTTTCAACTTGGATTGTCCATTAAAAGAAAGCCTTGTATACCTATTATTGCCTGATCCCCAATTCCAAGGAGTCTGATTGATTTGACCTGTATCTGTGTTGTCCAGCACAGTAGCCATGAGCTACTTGTACTTATTTGGATTAAAAAGCAAAACTAAGTTTAAGTAAAAATTAAATTTAGCTAATAATTTTTACTAGTCCAATCTCAGATGCTTGTCAACTATGAGTAACCAGTAATTACCCTGTCAGATAGTAAGTATAACAAATATATCCATAAAAATTCAAAGTTCTACTAGGCCACTATATTTGGAAGGATGGGACAGGGTCGTGGAGACATGAGCCTAACAGTAGGGAGAATGTCTGTGAAAAGTGATTCTTGGGCAAAACACAGACATGTAGTCATGTGCTATTAATAACTATGGATGTATGCACTGGACTTACGTGGGAGTGGGACCATCAACAACCAAGCATGGATGAAGGAGGAACTCAAGTTGCCCTCCCCTTACCGATGAAGTATTTCCTATGGATAGATTTGGGGAGAGGGGAAGTTACTGCCTTCAGTGGTGCACCTACCAGTGACCCCATCAGCTTCCAAAGGATAGTTCCTATCCAGTGGTCACACAGATGGCCTTAATTAAGCCAAACGGATCAAACAAGACAACTGAAAGGCATGAATCTAGGAAAGGGACAGGTGAAGAGGAGATGGGTGTTGGTAGCAGTTAAAGGGAGATAAAGGAGGATGGGAAGAAGAAAGCAATGCATTATAATATTACAAACATTTTTGAAACTGTCAAAGAACTAAATTAATTAATAAATTTAAAAAAATACTCCCTTGACCCACCCCTAACTGGGGCACCACAGGAGAAGTGGCCCTAATGGCAAGGGTGCAGGAGAGCTGGTCCTGTCCCTCACGGAGGTGGGGAACAGGCAGAAACTTGGGTTAATCAACTCAGCTATCTATCACCCAGGCCCAGATCCAGAGCCTTTCGTTGGCCCATCTCAGCATCTACCCCATCTCTGAGCTGCTAGAGCATGGGAAGGGGCCAGCCCTGTGGCACAATAGCTACAGGATCACCAGGACACAGCCTAACAATAGGATATATGAAAGAGTCTCAGTGAGGGTCCAGTGTTGATGTTGTAACAGAAGTCAGAGGCCTTGAACCAGATCAACGGCTCCCTGCAATGAACATTGGTGGGTAAAGTTGTTTGAGCAAAAGGGTATATTGTGTGACACACCACAGCTTCCAGTACCGGTACAATGAATGAACGTATGATGGAGAGGGGAGAAAGAGAGCATCAGCCTGGCACAAGTACAGTGGGACTGGATACATGAGTGTTGTGACTCGTATGAGAGAAGTCTGTGATTGATAGAGGAGCAGATAGTTGCCCAGATTGCTTGGTTTTGTTTGATATTTTTGTTCTTTTTAACTTTATTTTAGTTTTTTAATTTTCTATTGGGGAAGAGGTTACAAGGGTGAAGGGCAGGTGTGTAAGGACTAGGAAATGAGTGAGATTGGGGGTGCATGATGCGAAAATCCCAAAGTATCAATAAAAAGTTAAAAAGTTAGGTTTCTTTTTTTTTTTTAAGTTCCCTTGGTCAATTGCTCTACAAGTGGAAGTTTAGATAAATTAACTGCCAGCTTTCGACTACAAATGTTGCCTTTTTTTTTTTACTTTAAATAAAGGGTTACTGTTTATTCTGGCTGTAACTTATTAAGAGCATTTAATAAGATCAATGATTTTAAACCAAAATTAAGAGACGTATTGTCAATAGATCACATTTAGGCAACAAATTCGAACCGATAGAAATTCGTATTTCTGGTGATACCTGTAATTAATTCGTTGATGGAGTGCGTTCATTAAATCTTATGTAAATTTGAAGAAGTTGTTTACTTCTTAGTACAGGAGGAGGCTTTTTGTGAAGTAGTAAAGGCAAAAATGCCATCAAATGTACCACTAAAAATAAAGGGTGGGAAAGAATCTCCTTCAGTGGCCTTTTTGTTTGTTTGTTTAGCCTGTTTTGTTTTACTTATGAATTTTCAGGGTGAAGTTTTGTCTCCAAGATATGATATTCAGCTATGCTTAGGGCTTATTTAATTGCACGCTGATTGGTAAATATCTGTTTTGGCACTGGGTTCTTAAGTTTAAAGGAACATAATTTCAGCATCTTTGTATCTCTTAGTCTTTTTCCAAACTTATTCAGTGAATCTGCCCATATTGGAATAAGTACCCTGTACTCTGCTCTGTGGAGAGAGAGGTCATATGACATCATATTCATAATGAGTGTCCTTCATTGATCGGCATCATCCCGAGTATCCTGTAGAATCCAATCTTAGATTCAGGTGTTTGTTATGGAAGTAGGGATCGGAAAGAGCAGCTATAGAAGAAATGTCCTTTTCTATCTTATCAGAATGAATGTTGTCACATCCAAGTTTCTCTGTGAGAAACAGGAGGCATTGACCTTATTTAGGAATACCCTCTCAGGTTCATAAGGCAAAATGTGAATTTCTTATTCCCTTTGAAAATGTGTCACTATTTTCCCTTCAACTTTTTAAAATTTTGCTTTAGGAATTTCTTTTGAGAGCATTCTTAAAGCTAGCCTTTGGGGGTAAAGTGATGGCTCAGTGGTAAAGAGCATCAAAAGGGCCTGTTTTCCATTCCCAGCACCCACGTGATGGCTCACAATCATCTATCACTCCAGTTCTAAGTAGTCTGATGCCCTCTTCTGGCCTCTGTGGGCAGCAGGCACACACAAGGTGCACAGACATACATGCAGACAAAACACCCTTCCACATAAAATGAATAAGTAAGGATTTAAAAAAGCTAGACTTCTAAAGCCAGGCAGTGGTGGAGCACACCTTTAATTTCAGCACTCGGGAAACAGAGGCAGACAGATCTCTGTGAGTTCGAGACCAGCCTGGTCTGCAAGAGCTAGTTCCAGGACAGGAACCAAAGCCACAGAGAAACCCTGTCTCGAAAAACCAAAAAAAAAAAAAAAGCTAGACTTCTCTGAAGTCTAGAAAGATAGCTGCATCGTATTTTCACTTCTAATGCTTACTTGTTCGTTTGCTTTGCCAAGAAGGGTTTTAATAAGTTAACTATTAGCCTTTGACTAAGAATAAATAATTTTTTTCTTCTTGAAGATATAAAATTTCTCATTAGAAAAAAATTTAAATGAAGCAATATAACAAGCCACTCTGACCTTCTAAGATCCAATATTTACTTGAAAAAAGCCTTTTTTTCATTTTTTATTGATTTTATTGAGCCATACATTTTTCTCTGCTCCCCACCTTTCCTCTCCCCTCCCCTTCAACCCTCTTCCATGGTCCTCATGCTCCCAATTTACTCAGGAGAGCTTGTCAGAAAAAAAAAAAACCTTCTTATGAAGAAATCTCCCCCTTGTTTTGCCTGTTTGATCACTGTCTAGAATGTAAAATATTCATGGCGGTGGTAAACATTCACTAAACTTAGTGCTTTTTTATTGTGCTTTTGACTTTCAGATTCATGTTCTTAAGTAGTGTGGCATATTTTATCTGAAACAGCTAACCATTATTCTTCCTGTAGATAAGTCACAAGAGTCACTGGAGGATACTAGAAATAGGATCAAAGTCAGGGTGCCTGGAATGAGGAGAGGACAGGCAGGTACAGTTTAAGAAGCAAGTGTCAACAGTGAGAGAAAGCAGAGTCTTCCGGACCTTTTGCTGGTCACAAAGCCTCTGGACATTCTCAGCAATCCGGAGGATTAACCAAAAAGACGCCTCATTTTCACTGAGCTCGTTAAAGGAATAGATAAATGGAAATATCCTTCACAATTTATAGTTTTAGGTATAGCCTTAAAATAATTCAGAAGTAAGTGGCAACTGAATGCTGCCTGTCAAAGGAGGTTAAGCAGACCAACAAAAGATGTAATTGGTGTAATCTAAATGAAATTTCATCACACCAATTTGGGATTCAGTTCTAGTTCTGAAAAATAAAAGCATTATCTATTTCTAAAAATTGAATTTATTTTGTTTAAATCTTGAAGGATGCCAAAATACATTTATCTGCTCTGTCACTGAAGGATTTCCCACATGCTCTGGAAAGCAATGCATAAAGATCACTTTCTATTTTACTATCTACTTACCTCTCTTTCCAAGGAAATACTAAAAGAGATGGAACGAGCTACATCATAGTCCCATGGGGAAGATATATGGGGAAGGACTACTGCAGACTCAGATTGGGAAAGCCTGTTATTTATGAGGACAAAGAACAGCATGAGGAGTAGTAGATCCATCAGACACATCTCCAGATCTCTTAATGAAAATTTATTCCTCATTTCAGTTCTAAAGGTAATCATGATTAGTGGGACAAAAAGATTTAAGGGCACAGACAGACTCTTCCATTTTCAGCACAGGCTATTGCTGATTTGGTGATGTAGGAATATGAAGAAAAAAAAAAGAACCACTCCAAACTTTAGCAGATTAAAGCAGCCACCACTGGTTCTGTACCATGAGTTGAGTTCAACGAGATAGTTCTTCTGAACTTGACAGTGTTTACTTAGAAGACTTCATTCATCTGGAAGATTAGTTAGAGTTGGGTTTAGTTGAGACATTGGGACAAGCAAGTTTTTGCTGTTTTCGATGTGTTCTCTTCATGGCTCTTTTTATAGATAATCTCTCCAACACAGTAGTTAGATTTATGTTATGGAGACTTAAGGGCCCTAAGAAAGGAAAGGTACTTGTTAGGAATTCTTATACCTTAGACTCAGACTTGTCAAAGCACCACCTTCTACCATATCTGGGGAGTTAAAGAAAATTTCAAGACCAACCAGAAATGAAGGACAAAGAAGTACAGCGAGCAAACATTCTGTGAGGTGTGGCCCATACCTGTGAGTACCACGCATGCCTTTGAGGATTGCCCAGGGTTTTAGGAACTAGGACTGAAAATAAAGCCTGTCCCAGACACTTTTTCCAACATCCCACTGGCTAGAGCCCACTCATATGACTATTAACCACAAGTAAGACTAGGACATGAAGTCTAATGGAATTCTCATGGATTATAGGCTACAGATTTTTTTGAGCAGCCATTGTATTTGGATTTCCATTACCTCTTCTGTCAAATGGAATTGTGTAAGGAAATACTTGATACAATCAACTTCCATCTTGTATTTATGCTCAGTTAATTTTTACTATCATGATGATTTGTTGTTTTGAATTCTCTTTAAGTCAACACACATTTTCTTGGCTATCATGATGAGGAATTTAGTTTAAGTCAAAGACTGGCATGAACAGAAGCCTACTAAAGAAGCTTGAGAAAGTGGTTCTTACAGTGTTTTGTCATGAATGTGTAAAATATCACCAATTGTATAAACAGAAGCAAAGCCTAGAAGGCAGTATGAGTGCTAACGCATGAACTCCAAGGCTGTAAATTGATATTGACACTGTTGACAATGAAGGACTACGTGAAAGAAGACTGTTGTGTTTGCAGCATATTTTTCTGATTAGCAAAATTCCCACAAATCAAAACTTTTTACCTTTTTTCTGATTTTCAGTTACAAGGCTGGTTGGAGGCTTTTAGACCTTTTACTGGTTCTACTCAAAGTGGTGATATTTAAATCTTAAAGAGGACTCCTTATCTTCACCTTTTGTATTATCCAAAAATGCCAAATACCCAACTTTCCCATCATTTTTATATTTCCTTTGAAAGCTTGATTTTGTTCGACCCATAAACTTTGATTTCACAAGATATTGTTTCTTGATAATGAGATTATTCACTTCAAGAAGTAGTTACTTTCTCATGGCATATTCACCGACATGACAATACACATATTTAAAAATAACTTTTTGTTAGGGCTATGAATGTGGACTTGACTGGAGGATGGGGTTGGGTAGTTTTGTCCCTCTTGTCAATGTACCCACACTGAATACATTGCCTTTTTCTGATTTCACTATTGGACAGGCATAGTGGTCAGTGCCTTTATAACTCTAGCTACAGAGGGTCATAAGCCCCCTTCTGGCCTTCATGGGCACTGCATGTATGTGGTGCACACAAATACATTCATGCAAATATTCATAAATATAAAATAAAAATAAATCTATAATAATAATAGATTAAGAGACCACTCTGACATTAAATGCTGGGTCTTACTTAATCACCATTTCTTATTGAACACTTATAAAACAGCTTTTCCTGTTGATGATTATAGACAGTGACTTTGTCTTCTAATTAATATGTAAGCGCCATAGGGATTAGGATCACAGCTGCATCACTGAGGAGTTGTGAATCCTTGGGCAAGTTACTTAATGTCTCAGAGATTCTTTTTATGTCCATGGTGGGAAATAAAAGTATCACTAACTTACTGCTTAGAATTTCTTTCACAAGTAAATGACTTAGTGGCCATAAAATGCTTAGGACAGTGCATGGCACAAGCTGACTAATTAAGTAATTAAGGAAATAAGGTGACTAATGATAAAAAATGAAATTACAGATGTATTATTTTCATGTGATGTAATAATACTAAATAACTTTAAATGTGCATCTAACATTTATGAAGGATTATCTACCATTATGTGAAACATATAGCCAGAATTAAAGGCACTTTCAACATTTGAGATTTGAGGTTGATGGAGGTGGATGTATGTACAAGAACAGGTAGCTTTTATCCTGGTTTTCTCTTCAACTTTAATCATTCTCATAAGGAACACCAGGTGACATTTTCTTGTTTTTAAGTTCTTTCCTCATGCTAAATAAATAACACCAACAGAGATTGTATGTGCCTTCCTTGATAAATGCCACAGAATTCCTGTAAAATTATACTGATTCCTGAATTGGAATCAGAAAGATCATCCATAAAAATCATTCCTTGATCCAATACAACCGCAGCAATTGTTTTGTTGAAATTCACGTGAAATCCATGAGAGATTTATAACGTCATGTCAGCAGGCTAACAAAGATGCTTTTTTGACCTGTGTTTGGTTTGTTGCCATGTGGAATTCATTGAGATGAAGATACTGAGTGATAAGGAATTTTTTATTTTAATTTTTGAGATTAGAATATAATTACCTCATTTTCCCCTTCCTGCTCCTCTCTCTCAACACTCACTATACCTTTGCATAATCTCTTTTATGTTTATGACCTCTTTTAAAATTGATTGTTGTTATTTGTATATATGCAAAAAATATATTTTAGTTTTTTAAATTTTTTCTCTGCCCTCCATGGATTTTAAACTTCACCTTTCCCTGCTCACATACCTTTTTAATCATAGTCAGTTGGGTACAGTTACTTGGACCTGCACCCCCTCTGCTCAGAAAGTGAACAACTTCTCAAGGAGTTTTGTTTCCACAAAGAATAAAACAAAGAAGTATGTGTTATGCTTCATTATAAAGGAGAATAAATCTGTTCTGGTTTTTAATACTTGTGAAAAAGTCAGGGTTTTAGACTACAGTTTAACAACTGAGAAGTTTTTCTTGGCTGAGACAGCATCCTATGGGCTGTATTGTGCTTTATCATACTCTTGGGGGTTTCCCAGAGGCATTGAGCTTTCTTTGATGACTTCCTAATAAGGACACTTTGCAGTATGATTCAATTACCATTTGTAGTTTCCTATGGACAGGGTATTATTAAAGTGGAATCCTCTATTAATTCCAGTATTTTTTTTTCAAAACAGTCTTATTAAAATACGAAGCAGAGAAATCCAGTTTCAATTTCTCTTTTTGTCCTGCCCTCCCACTTCCTCCCCAGCAAGCATGCTCCCCCTCTCTCCCTCTCCCTCCCTCCCTCTTTACTTTTCTCTTAATCTCTCTTACATACTCAGTGACACAGCCTATCTATGTTCAAAAGGAGCAGAAACTTCTCACTGATCTGGTAAAAAGATTTTTTTTTCTTCCAAGATTCATGGGGTAGAGGATATATCTAACAACAAAAAAGTATCCCGGAGTCATTAGAGGGCCAGCTGGGTGATTTCTCTCACACTTGATAAGATCTTCTGTCTGAAGATTCATTTTTTCACCAAAAAGTTATTTTTTTGTAATAAAACAGAGTCAAGTTCCTAGTCTATGCTAAATTTGGTTAGATTAGAGAGGACAGGGAAGACGCCGAGAATAGGATTCATGGGTAAGCACCAAATCTATATATCTATACTCTTATTTCTTTTGCAGAAGATGATTATGATAAGATAGCAATTCTGTCGTTCCTAGCTTGTGATTTGGGAAGAAAAGTGAATGATCAGCATGTGGGATGTGTGGCTGCTAAAAACTGCTTTGCGCCGATAGAGATTTATGAGCACAGCTCATTTCCAGACTGATTGATGATGCTGAAGCAGCGGGAAATATGCGAACTGCAGCAGGAAGGAGGGCTCTGCAATTAACGGGTGCAGCATCATTAGTGTGATTGCTCTAAGATTCAGGCACCAGTTGGTTGAAGGTCTCCCAGCCAGAGGTGTTACCTTTTTCTTTCAGCTTTCTTGCATGTACTGCAGCATCTAACCTGTTGAGGCAAAGACAGATACAGACTTCAGAGAACAATTTATACAGGGAATAAGGCTAATGCTAAATCAGCATGTTACTTAATCAAAAAGGGAGATCTTAAGCTACTGGATTTGGAAACACTGTCTGGGTTAGCTAACTATAAATAATCTAAGTGGTGGTGAACACCAGTAATCCCAGCACTCAGGAGGCAGAGGCAAGCGGATCTCTGTGAGTTCCAGGCCAGCCTGATCTACAAGAGCTAGTTCCAGAACAGCCAGTGATACACAGAGAAAACCCTGTCTTGAAAACAAAACAAACAGAAGAATCTGCTATTGACATGGCTTGGTGGTAGAATGAAGGGCAACTTAACTCCAGTGTTCAGAGTCCTACTTTCCTGCTGTAAGAGTAACTTTACTAGTAGTTGTTGATTTACTTATTTGTAAGGTGAGGGATTTGAACTGGTTTCTTCTGAGAGATGATTGCATGCATGTATAGTAGTGGTTATCAGACTAAATTATACATCCTGAAACCTGGCTTCAAATCCTAACTCTGATAATTATTCATTTTATCATCCGGGGAAGTTATATAAGGTTTGTGCCTCAGTTTCTCCATCTACAAAGACAAAAATATTTGTGCCACTCCCCCCAAGGATGTTGCAACCATTGTGTGAGATAACATAAAGATCTCCGTAGCCAATCAACCATGTATACTATGAGCAGAATTTTCAAGGCCTAATTCATTGCTAGGGGTCAATTGTTCCAACTGATTCAATTATGAAAAGGCAAGAAGAACTGTTGAACGTTACCCCTGTTGTGAGATATTTCTAATCCATGCAGGCTATTGCTATTTCTACAGCCTGTGTTCCATGCAGGCTATTTTGCTTCCGTGATTTGAGCAAAGCTTTTAAAACTAAGAATCGAATTTATGGGTACTAGACAAGTTCACGGCTCAACTGGAGAGATTCAGAAGTGAAAATGGCCTTTCGGTCTGACATCTTTTTGCTTAAGGGCATTGAATATGTCAATGTATCCCCTCTGTGCTAGCCATTAGCAAGGCTTTTCCTGCAGGAAAATATGTCCATGACATTTATTTTTCCCAGAGGGTGTTAGTGCAGTTCCAGGTTTGACAATGCTTGTTTCTTTCTCTTGGGTTTATCACTAATCCACACACTACCATTTCTTTTAACTTTTTTCACATATTTATTTATATATGTGTGCACACATGTGTTCTTGTACATGGCGTGGCATACCTGTGGAGGTATGAAGACATGCAGTTGGAGTTGGATCTCTTCTTATACCATGTGGGTTCAGAATGACTGAGGTCGTCTTCAGGCTTGCAACAAGTGCCTTTTCCCACTGACCTATCTCACCAGTTGATGGCCCTAGAAAGGCCCTTGTATTTCGCTCTACCATTTATATGTTTCCAGTATCTCAGCTATAACCATCTTGTATGATTTCTTTATGGGTTCTTTAGGATATATTCTAAAGAATAGTTGTACAATATTGTATACAGTCTTGGAGTTAGAAAATGTTGCTCCAAAGGGTTAATATCTAAATATAAACGTACCTTAATACATTTAAACTGGTGCAGTGGTCAGCAAATGTCTTCTGGAAGGGCTAGGAAATAAAATTATTCAGCTCTGTGCACCTAGCAGTCTCTATTGCAAGCTGTTCAGACCTACCAGCGAAGCCTGGACATTGGCCTAGGCCATCGCTGAGTGAATGAAGGCAGCTGTGCTCCAGGAAACCTTTCAGATTTGACTCACGGGCAGCAGCTTGCTGATTCCTGCCTAGCCAACTTATTACAAGCAAAATACTTAGTATTCCCATTTTACAGGTGAGAAAAGTGAAGGACAGGGCATGCAAGTTGTTTGCTAAGAACCCACATGACTGGCAAGCAGTAAAACTGGGACCCAAGTATAGGAAGGCATTGCTTTTAGCAACTAACCCATGTCAACCAATGGGATGTTTGGCTCTTGAATTCTGCCTGGTCATTTCACCATCTCCATAAGCACCTTCTCAACTCCGGTGTTCCCAGTCAAGATGTCCAAAAAGCTGCCACAGTAATCCTCCTTCCTCTGCCCTGCCCTGCCTGCTCCTCTAGTGTTTATCATCTTGTAACTTCCTGTGAGTTACTCAGTCATTGTACGTGTTTATCAGCTGTCTCTTTTGTTCACTAATGAATCTTAAGTACCTTGAAGAGTTCCTGGCCTATAGAATTCCCCCAGCTCGTGCTTGCTGAAGCAACAAGATAGGCTTTTTGCATGTTTGGACTTGGACACTTCTCAAGTAACCGTAATATATGAAGGCAAAAGTTCCAAGTAGGCTAGTGTTTTTATCAACTGTTTCTAATTTTCTGAAATTCCTGCTCAAGATAAAATAGAACATTTTTATTAAAAAGTCCAGTCTCAGTGCATTTTGAAAAGTGTGTGACATAGTAGAGGTATTAAAGCCCCATAAGGAAGAGTGTGTTGAGGAGTAACTAGAGTCAGGAGAGGGCAACTGGAAGATGATTTCCTGGTGAGTGCATAAAAGAGCTGTCTCTTTGCTGAGTCCAGCAAGGCCTGTAACAATCATACAAACGCTCTCAGCTTTCCCCAGGTGCGCACAAAGAAGGAAGTTTCCTGTCATTGTGGTGTGTTTATTTTGGAGTTATCAAGATCAAGGCAGACCTTTTCAGAAAGCGTTTGGTTATTGGGCTTGGTATTTCAACTTACGCTGTGCTTCAGTGGTGCATTTTGATTAACTGGGAAGAGCACTTTTGCTAATGCTTATTACACAACACTGGCCACCTTAGGAAAAATGGGAAAAGATTTACTCGTGACATATGTGATCTAAATGACAGACCATTCTTTAGTTCCTAAGCTTACCTTGTGCTTCCTGCCTTCAAGAGACCACGATTCAACTGGCACCTAGAAAATAAAAATCCACCCCAACAAATAGTGGAACTACTTATTCAGAAATTCAGCACACGTTTCTTTTAAGAGATTTTCATATCACTAAAATTGCTAGGCTTCAGGTGGAGATGCAAATTTAGAGTGATGATTAATATTAATTATAACTTAAATTACCACTTATTCACAGCCTGTCAGGAGCTAATAAGCCCTCCACAAGAAGTTCATTTACATTGTCTTGTGTGATCCACACATGCCTGAGAGTTAATTCTTCCTCTTTCCTCATGTACTGTTGAGAAAGATGAGTCTCAAGGATGTTCAGAGTCTTATCAAAAAGTTCATATATAGTTGGCCCTGAGGCTTGGTACCTTAAATTTTGAAGCCTGCCTTAAAGCTGAAGAACGTGCAAGTTTGATAGTGATAATCTGCCCCCGCTGACTCTGAAATACTGGGTCAACAGAAAATATTTTGAGCAGGCCTACACCAATCCTTCTGGACTTCTTGGTCTGGACAGTTTATTCTTGGGTGTGGTTAAAGAGATATACTCCAATTTAGAGTCCAAACCCAAACACATAACAAAACAGTGTGGTGTAGGCTCAAACCAAAATTATTTCAATCAATATTATTTCATGGAAAAATCAAGTCTGTTTGTAAAGACACACAGACTGGCTCAGAAGAACGACCTTTCTGAATAAAACATAAATATTGGGTTTGGGGTTTGCCTTTTGATTCTTTTTGCCTAAATGTGGATACATACCCTTCAGATGAAAAAGATATCTCTCTAGTTAAAGCTGTTGGTGAGTTGCTCTCCAGTTAATCAAAATTCTATTTTATTGAGACTTTTGTTTGCTTTTTATAAATTGGTTTGTAGCATTTGCATTTCTTGAGGCTGGTTCAAAAATAGGTCCTAAGGTTTTACTTACGTGCATATTATACTGAGTCCTACATAAGATGCATAAAATATATAGTTCGTGCCTCTGGTGATAAACAAAATGTATAAATGATTGTTAGGATTTCCTGACACCATCATTTTAAGAGGATTCTCTGTAATTTAACAGCAGGCCTAATGTATACTCTGTCAGGGTTACTCACCCTCTGAACTATTAGTATTGTGAATCAGATAGGCATTTACTATGGCAAAGTGTTTTGTGCTTTAGGAGATAATTTGTAGTGTCCCTCCTGGTATCAAACACACACACAAGTGAAACACACACATGTGCCACACACGTACACATACACACACACATCTCCTTTTCATTCAATCGATCTGGGAATGATTTTGTAATTTTGTGCTTATATCTAATTTTTTCCATGAGATCTGATGAGTAGGCATGGGTTCCACAGATGAAGTCTTCCCTGGATCACATATAATCACATTTATCTTTTATACTTGTATACTAACAATTCTATTTGTCTTTTCAAGTTTGAATCAAAATGCCTAATTTGACATTCTCTCCTCTCTCTCTCTCTCTCTCTCTCTCTCTCTCTCTCTCTCTCTCTTTCTCTCTCTCTCTCTTTCTTACTCCCCCTCCCTTCCCCTCTCTCTATGTGTGTTTGGCTTTTGGGGTTAGTATATACATAGCCCAAGCTGTCCTCAAACTCAAGATCCTCTAGACTCTATGTTTTCAGTTTTAAGCTCACATGTATGCACCGCCATGCCCTGATGCCAAACATCTCTGCATTTCTTATCTCTTCGTCTTTGACTTGTTCTCTCCTTGGTTTCTTTAAGAAATTTCTTAGCACCACCCTTTCCTTTGCAAATCTGGTTGTGTTCCTCTTTAGTCAGTGTTCCTGATATACTGGCCTTTACCTGTTCAGAAAAACAAAATGAATCTACTATGCATTGCTTACACAGAAGGCTTCAGAGAATTTTTACGCCCTGTCTTCTGCTGGCCTTTACCCACTGCTATTTCCATTCTTCCAGATGCCTGTAATAAGCTTGTGTCCTCAAACTCATTACCTTCGTAACTAGTGTTTGCTTCAAATTTGACTTTCTGCTGTGAAAACCCCTATCCCTCTTAGTCAACTTTCAAGTCTCCATCAAAACATTATCTTATCTACAAATCCTTCTTTGATCTGCAGACAGATGGTACAACTCTGTCCTCAGGCACCCATTGCATTTATTTTTAACACCATAGTCTGTGTCCTTTCTAGACTGTGTTCTTCTTACATGAAAGTTAACTCTTTGAAGACAAAGACTGTGCAGCCACCTAAATAAACTCAAGCCTACTACAGTGCTTACCGTATAGTACATGCTCCTGAATATTGTTTGAATTTACCAGGAGGATAGAGTAAATAAAAACAAAATGTGATAGTAAGGATCAGTGAATTTCATTTGAAACTATAGTTCAGAGATTGGGAGACTGTATGTAGGTCACCAGTCAATTGCAGCCTGCATATCTAATTTTGTAAACAAGTTTTATGGAAATATGCTGCAATGCATTCTATTATAAATTATCAATGGTTACTCAAATATCCGAGAGGCAGTTAAGTTGTTGAGACAGGATCAAGATGGCCTACGAAACATGAAATATTTACTGTCTGACCATTGACAGAAAGGGGTTGCCAATCTCAGCTAATAGGTAATTGAGTCCTCTACAGGTCATATTTTAAAATACTTTTTAAAAAAGGGTGTGTAGTTTCATTTTGACACTTAGATAAAAATCACTTTCCTTGGCTATCCAAACCTCATATCTAAAAGGCACAAACATGGGCCAGCAATATGGCTCAGGGAGTAAATGCACTTAGTACTGTTCTCAGGAACATGAGTTCAATATAAGGAACCCCAGAATGGAAGAAAAAACCTGATCATCATAAGTTGCCCTCTGACTTCCACATGTATTCTTTGACACACTTGTGCCTGTACACACACACACACACACATGCACACGTGCCAGCAAACAATTGTGAAGCAAAATTTAATCTCACAAACTCATCTAAGATTTCTCATCTGGGGAAAATGCAACTCACAGACAGCATAACACCTCTGTGGATGAGAATTAGGGGCACAACCAAGACCTGAGTCCCCAGATCTTAACTGCTTAAAATTGAGCATGTTCCAATAGACAGAGAAAGAAAAGAATATACTGGTCCTGGACTTTTCATCAATTGCCCAGGTATGTCAGTAGCCTACTCTCTTGGGGGTACATTTGTCAATTTACTCTTCTCCCCACATCACCCCCCCAAAGCCTGCTGAGAGTGCTTACCAGCCACTGGAAGTTCTTCATAAAAATCAAAACCACTACTACCAACAAAATTCCCTCTTGATTGTGGAGGAAATGCTGCCTCTTTGAATCCATGGCACTGTGTTTTTTATCTATAATTTGAGAATGACCTCTTCGGAAGCAAGGGATGGTGAATTTCAGAGGAGTGGGAAGCAGTTTTTTTCATGGGTCATCACATTCTCAGTCTTCAGTGTGGTTAGGAGGCACACTCAGATGGCAGAGGTGTGTGTGTTAAGTACACACAAATGTGCCCTTACAGTTGTAAGACAACATGCCTAGATCTACTGGTGTAGAGCACATTAGAATCAAATGTTTCTATAAATTTGAATCATTACTTATCTGTGTGTACTTATTTTGTTAAAAACCATGGCTCATGAAAGTGCTATAAGTAGAAATGGTGGTCACTATTTTGCCATAGACTTTAAAGTCATATACTTTTAGCTTGGTCCTTAGAATTTTGTGAAACTTATTCAACCTATATGTAAAGAGATATATATTCATCTCCTGTACCAGTACCGTATTATTATAATTGTTGGTATTATATTACCGTAGTGATATAATGTTCCTTAAGCATATATTACATATGTGTTCAATGTTGAAATAATGCCCAGTGCTGTGTTTTGGGGACCTCCATCCACAGATAGAATTAACCATGCAGTAAATATTTCCTAAAATGAAAATCTTACATTTGTACTGAACACGTACAAATCTTTCTCTTTTGCCATTATTTTCTAAATGATACATGATTGTAACAATGATTTATACATTATCTAAATTGTGCTAGGTAGTAAAAGAAATTTAGAACTTATTCAAATCATACAAGAGGATATATGTGGCAATACTGAAAGTTTAAAATAAAAGTCTTGGGCATCTATATATTTTAAAATCCATGGGGACTGCTGAAGTAGATTCCACTGGATACTAAGTAGAAATTATATTGTTATATAGGATAATTTAGCAATATCATTTATTCAATGCTGCCATTATGTTATTGATAAGGTAAAAGATGTTGGCCACCCCAGTGAGTTGGTAGAGGGATTAAAAAACACATGGCACAAACAATGATACACAGTACTCTCTCAAAACACATTTGTCCCCTATATGAGCCACACATGGTAGCAAGAACAAGCAGTTTTTCCTGTTATGAAAATACACACCAAAAAAGCCAGTTTCTATATATACCTATAAGAAAAATATAGTACCCTTGTGACCTCTTTCCGCGTGGTTTTCTTCAGATGAGAGTTTTTGACCCAGGAGTCATTTTAGCGAATTGGATTTTTGCAACCAACTAAGAAAATTCATGCTAAGCTAAGACAGAACTTGGTTTGGGGACAAGAGAACCAGCTGTAGAACACAAATGTGAAATGTGTTTGCCTTTGTCACTGTCTAAGAGAGAAGGAAGTCTGTGACAAATGAGGGAACTGTGTAACGCTTCATGTTTTCCCTCGGTCTGCAGGGTGACTTCACCTGGAACAGCATGTCTGGCCGCAGCGTGCGCCTGAGGTCAGTCCCCATCCAGAGCCTCTCGGAGCTGGAGCGGGCACGGCTGCAGGAAGTGGCTTATTGTCAGCTGCAACAGGACTGTGACCTGGGCTGTCAGATCACCATCCCCAAAGGTAAGGCCCTGTTCACACGTTCTGCCTTTCTGCGGGGGCTCTGAAGTCAGGCACCTGCTTTGCCAACGCCACAGGCTGCAGATTCCTCTCACGCCTGGCATTAACACAGAATGGAAAGTACAGCTTCTTGGTGGGAGGCT
The DNA here is from genome assembly GCF_950005125.1 of Chionomys nivalis. Classification (NCBI taxonomy): domain Eukaryota; kingdom Metazoa; phylum Chordata; class Mammalia; order Rodentia; family Cricetidae; genus Chionomys; species Chionomys nivalis. The sequence goes on along the minus strand of NC_080112.1, from coordinate 126,111,304 downwards.
TATATCCCTGTCTGTTTGGAAAGACATGTCCAAGCAGTACAGTGTACATGCCAGCTAGTTAAAACAAACAAACACAAAAACAAGCAAACAAAAAACGGTTAACTGAGAAAATCTCGAAAGTCTTCGTGGCTTGACATTAACCAAGGAGAAAGCTTACGGAGGGATCAACGAAAAGGTCTGGAGGAAAAACTGGGCCTATCTCAATTTGATTTCAAAATCAGCATCTGAAAAGAGTGCCTCAGATCTTTTAACCTTGCAGGTTTGAGCTCATGCAAACAGAGAATCAGGGATAGCAGGGATGTGAACGCCTTTTGCAGCCAGCCTTTCCTGGTGTGCTTGGGCACTACTTTGCTGCTGTGACACGTGAGCACAGGCACACCAGCTTGCTAGTGTTTTGACGTAGGGCCTGGTTCCCATTAAAGCTGAGAATGGGGCACCTGAATTTTTGTAGTTCATAGAAGTCTCTCTCTGAATGGTTGTCGTAATCTGTAAAGGCAGTTTTTATATTTGCATGAAGCAAAAAAAAAATACAGAATGGAATCCATAATTCATTATGCAGATTATAGTAAGCTTTTTTCATAAGGAGTTTTGACTAATGTGTTTGAAATAAAAGCAAAAGCAGAATGAGGACAGCAAGTTTCTGAAAGATAGACATGTTGTGAATATTTATCCATTAGATAATAAGTCCATGAATACATGTGTGTCATAGTTTATCTTAAAGTTCCCCAGACATTCATGTGTTGAAGGCTTTATCCCTATTGCTGAGGTATGGTTTTAGGAATGTGATTGGATCCCAAGGGCTCTGACATTTACCAATAGGTTAACCTATGCAATGATGACATCTATAGGATGAATGTGGCCTCTTAATCCCCAGGCAAACCCCCAAACAGAAGTTCTAAATAGTGTCAGATTCACTATGTGAATAAATTCCCCAAGGAAAATAAACACAGCATCCAGTGTCTGGAACCGAAAGAAATAATACCATTCCTGATAAGACAGGAGATTCATTGGGCATAAAAACCCATTCAAACTCACATTTCTGTTTCCTGTCACTTTTGGGGGTGATTGTGTGGGATGATTTGTAGAGACTACAGCTTCCTGGTCTCAGATAAAGATACTCTGGCATACTCTATAACTTCAGAATTCATCAGAAAGAAGGAAGAAATTGAGGTTCATGGGGATTGGGAAGTCACTGAGACACTGAGATAATCCCCTACAATGAATGACAGTGGAGAATTTTACCTTGGGCTGGAGCCATAATGACTAGACATTGGTTATATGGGCAAATATTCAGGTGAGTTAGAAGAAGGGAGAGGACCATGTGGAATTTCAGTTCATCTTGCTTCTGCTCTTCCAGTGAAGTCAGATGCAGTTTTATTTAGGAGTAAAGATGGAGAGGAGGTCTTAGAAGTCTCAGAGAGAGAAAGAAAAATGGAAGAAATGGGATCTCTAATGGACCAGCAATAATGCTGGATTTCAGAGAAGTTGAAGATCCATATGCAATTAGTAGCTGGAAATTTAGAATGTGAAATAAACTTCCTGACATTTAAACATTGTTAAAATAAATATGCTTCATTTTTTATTTAAATCCCTTAGCTCTAGTTAATCAAAGTCTCCAATTAATTTTAGAATGGAGTTTAATGAAAGGAGAAAGGTCCATAACTAATTTAAAATGTGTGCATAATCTGCAGTATGATGGCACTCAAAAGATGCCTGCATCTTAAACCTATGATTAGCATAGTATCCCACAGGACAGGAAGAATCTTGCAAATGTGGTACAGTATCATCCTTGAGATAAGGTAATTCTCTGACCTTGTCTGAAAGGGCCCAGACTAATCACACAAAAAATTGTAAGTGAAGAAAATTTCCCAGTCATAGTTAGGAAGGAAAAGATTGTGGAAGAAAGGTCAGAGAAGTGAAATGCTATTGGCTTTGAAGATGAAACAAAGGATCCATAATTAAAGGGACATATGTGGCCCTGGGAGATGAAAAAGTCATTGGAATAGATACTCTCCTGAAATGCCCCAAATGACTAAGTCCTTCCGACACCTTGATTTTAGCTCACAGAAATCCATTTCAGATTTTCACCTCCAGCATTGCAAAGCAATAAATTGGAGTTGTTTATTTCTAAGTTTGGGGTCATTTGTTACAGCAGTGTTAGAAAACCAAAATATTATCCAAGGGAATCATTAAAATAAGGGACAATGGGGTTTAAGTGAATATGAATGGAAGTTAGGGTGTTTGCTGTGGTCAGTAATATCAATATTCAGAAGTCTGAGGTAGGAAAATTGTGAGTTCAAGGCCAGCTTGGGTTAACTAGCAAGCTCCTGAATCAAAATAGGGGAATAGCAAACATTTTTTGTTGAAATAAATAATCAATAATATAAACATGCCAACTATTCCATGAATAATCTATAAACAGAATGTGATTTCAAATAGTAGCACCAATGTTAATTTTGGAACTTTCAAAAAATTGGTCTGATGATAATTGAAGTCTCTAATTGTATAAATACAATCAGGGAGATCTAATCAACCTAACAGATTATCCTTGCTCATTTGTTAAAGTTTGCCATGAAATTCAAGCAATTAAAAACACACTACAACTGATGCACAAAAAGTGGTAAGTAGGAGATAACAGTTAAAATGAATCAAAACATGTATGAAATTCTATTATATGACAAGCATGTATTATTTTTATTATTAGGGGGAACTTATAGAATGTTGTTATTTTGAGGCAATGAGACAATCACTGAAGAAATAAAGTTGGATTGTGACCAGAATGAGTTGATGTAAAAGAAAGATTTGAATATAAAAAATGAAAATATAAATGGATAAGAAAACATTAGGGAATGTCATTATATTATAAAGGGGCCACTCAGAAAACACAGAGAGGAATAAAACCCATAACATAAAAATCGGAGGGCTGGGGAGATGGTTCAGTAGGTGAAGCGTTTTCCTCAAAAGCATGAAAACCTGGATTTGACTCCTACTACCCATATAAAAGTCAGGCATAATGTCGAGGAGGCATGAACAAGAAGACTCTAGAAGTTTTCTAGTCAGTCAATCTAGGCAAATATGAACTCCATTTTCAGAAAGAGACTTTGTATTTAAAAAGTAAAATAAGGATGAGAGTGGTTGAGAAAGACGCTCAAGGCTGACCTCTAACCTCCACATACAAGCATACACATGTGCATGCAGACTTGCACATGCATTCTACTCTTAAAAATAGAATCATTTGTGTGCCAAATAAATACATACAGTTTTCATCACACATTTGCTGAATTAGATGTTAACTGATAACTTAAAAAGAAGAAAAAAATCTAGATAAAACGCAAATAAATTACATGCAGCTCACAGAAAAATGCAATAAATATAAAAGAATTAAAAGGCACCATTATGTTTATTGGAGACGTACAAGCTCAATGGTAAGATTTTTTTCTCAAACTGTAACAGACCCAAAAAGTTGAATACTGTATTTCATAGGTAATTGGATGTTTTTCATATACTGTTGATAGGGGTGTAAAATATTGAATTCTATTTGACATTCCAATTTGAAAGGGCACATCAATTCTTCTGACAACATTGGTTGTATCTAATATACTCAATGAATTAGCTAAGCAAGGCTAACAGCTTGATGATGCCTTCCAAAAAAAAATGTCTTTTTTTGCTCAAGCATCATTCAAGGGAGATTTGTCAAAGAAACAAGAAAAGTTGATTCTGCTCCATGCAGCTACACAGTTGCAGGCTTCTTGCATCCTGTGGCCTGTCCCTTCCTTATATTTACTGATCTGGTAGAGATTAAAAATACTAAATAACCAATGAACATTTTCATAAGCTTTATAAAAATGAGATTGCAGCTTCTAAACATAATATTTAAGATGCAGCAGCTTTAAAAAAAAGCCTAGAGAACATAAATCTTTAGTGGCTTTCATCAGAGTTTCCAGCAGTAGTAATATTTATCAGGTTTTTCTCTATCAGACATAGAGGGATTGCCACTATAGAAGCAACCAGGAATGATTTCTGATTGTTCAGATTACTACAGTTGTGGGGTCTCTTTAATCAGACTAACGAGTCTATAAATAACACAGATTTCACTACCAGAATCAGGAAGCATATACGGAAAGATTTTAAATACCATGTAGTATGTTACGTTTAATGAATATTTGATAGCTTCTTAGTAGCAGTGGTCAAAGCAGGAGCTGGCAAGTGAACTAGAGTGGATCCAGCCTAAGTCACAGCTCAGGTTTGTAAACTAAATTATATTGGAAAATAGACATGTTCATTCATTTGCATAGCATGCATGACTGCTTTTACTTCACATCACAGCTGAGCGGTTATGATAAAAACTAGAGAGGTGGCTCAGTGGTTTAGAATGCTTACTGCTTTTTCAGACTACCTGAATTCAGATTCTAGTACCTATGTCAGGTAGCTCACAACTACCTATATCCAACTCTGGGGGATCTGACCACTGCTCTAGCCTCTGTGGGTACACACACACAATTGGCAGATTCTCACAATATACTTGTATTTGTGACATTTGTGTGGCTTGGTCTTCTTGTGGGACTCCTAACTGCGGAAGCAGAAGCTGCCTTTGAATCTTTTGCTGACTTTTGGAAATCTATTCCTTGTATTAGTTTGCCTTTTCCAGTCTTAATACAAGGGGAGGTGCTTAGTCTTACTGAAACTTGATAGTCCATGTTTTGCTGATATCTTTGGGAGGCCTGCCCTTTCCTGAATTGAAATGGAGGAGGAGGAGTGGATGGGGGGTAGACGGGAGGTGGTAAGGAGGAACTGGGAGGAGAGGATGGAGGGAAAACTATGACCAGGATGAAAAATAATTAATTAATTAAAAAATAAAACCAAACTTTAAGAAAAGCCCAATAAAATAAAACTAAAATAGCAGAGTTGATAAATATGATTGAAATATATAATGTTCTTGTGTGGAAATAGCAAAATGAAACCCCTTATTTTGTACAAGTAATCTATACTATTATCAAACAAAACCATATCTTATGTGCAGTAATAATGGCTATTTGAGCCTTTATAGGAGAAAAAAATGTTGATGCTTAGTTGAAGGTAAAATGAAAGGAACTAGGTGATTTTTTTTCCACAATCAATATTGGATATTACCGTAGGTGGGGTGGCTTAACCTCATTGTATTTAAGTTTTTAAAGAGAAATCCTTTCATAAGAAATAAATTGCATATTCATTTTCTTAAATTAATTTGCTTAATTTGTAATTTTTATTTCCTTTTATTCTTGTTTCAGTTAATATCTGGTATAAGAATTGAGAAAGATTTTGCTTATGAGTTTTAAAAATGGTATTAAATAGTTAATGGTTTAAGAATCTGAAGACAATAGTCTAATAAAGAGTGTTCCAATTTTTTTTAAAAAGCACCGAAACACCTCAAAATGGCTCAATTATCTGGCCACCTTATAAAGCATATCCTTGTCGTTATCCTTTACAAAACCCAATTTAACAACTCAATGAAACAACAAAAATGTGTGTTCTTGGTATGCCAAGAATATCGTGGCTGCTTTCAGTTTGTGACTTATATGTTGATTTAGAAAGTTAGAGTAACATGGTAGATAAGAGAAGCAAAGTTCTGTCAGTAGTTCTCAAGTTATGGGTTGTGCCCTCTTTAGGGGGTCTAACAATCATTTCACAGGAGTTACTTAAGCCCATCAGAGAACACAGACATTTATACTACAACTCATAGCAGTCGCATAATTACAGTCAAGAAATAGCATCAAAAATAATTTTATGGTTGGAAGTCACTGCAACATGAGGAAATATATTAAAGAGTCACAGCATTAGGAAGGTTGAGAACCAGTGGCTTAGCCTGTCATGTAGTAATGTGGATAGCAAAGGTCTCCTGCTCTTTGCTGGAAACATCCAGGTGTGATGTGTTCAATCTCCCTGTAGAAATTTCTGGTGTGCATAAAAACCAACCTGTATCATGGACCAGAATCCACAATCTACAAAAAAAAAAAAAAAAAAAAATTCCAAAGGAATCAGCACTACCAAATTTGTATGACTTCTAAGCTTGGAAGTCCTCAAAGAGGGTTTCTGCTGCAAGGAGTTTTGGAACTAAGGGTGCCTTCTTTGTGTCCACCATCCTTTCTGTGGTCCTCCCACAGAAGCTCATTACTTCTCATGGGACTGGACTATATATCATTTCCCTTTGAATCTAGAACACCAGTAAGTCTGTGAGAAGTGAGTGACCGTGTGCATTCTCTTCTTTAAAGTTAAGCTTATCCCTTTACTCTTCCCTACCCTTGCAAAAAAACATCCATCACCCTTCTTTCTTCTTCCCCAATATCTTCAGGAATGGGTTTGAAGTTACCTTAATGATTTCCTGTAGCTTCGCCCTGTACTCATTTTCCAACTTTAATTGATGGTCTCATGGGTTAATGTGAGGTTTAAATGTAGTAACAACCATAATGAGTTGAAAGCATCTAGTGGCATCTCATACATTCTCCATAAAAGCTATCCATCTCCATCAGCATAATTATCATTGTCAACATTGCTCTATCACTTTGTCATGCATCTACCCTCAACCCTATATCTCACCTTAATTATAGTCATGAGCCTATGTTTGCTTTCTTTAATTCAGGATTTCTACACTGTTCTATCACACCTAAAACCACCAGAGTAATCATCAACCATGAAGCTTCTACTTTAATGGGAAAAAAAAAAAACAGTATCAAAGTTTCCTGGTGCCTACTTATCTCACTGTTGAAATGGCTTATAATACTATTTAATATAAAAGAAGAAACCCATTTAGATAACAGTCTATTATGATGATGATGAACCAAAGATTTAAGTTTATGTTCTTGGAACAGAAAGTTTTTAACATTTGTCTACAATCTACATTGAGTAATAAATATACTTTATATCTCATCCTGGGAAACACATGAACCAAACAGTGTTCTCTCTATCACAGATAAGCTTAAATACTTAATTCTTATAGAGTTCTCTAATATCCACTTCTCTTTAATTGTGTGTCTCTTCCTAAAGTACATTTTCCTGGTTCAATGTAGATTTATGCCCTACAGTTTGACCATCACACATTTGTAGAAAGTAAATAGAAGGGAGAACAGTGAATCAGGAGGAAAATAAGAAAAATATCAATATGAATAACTTTCAATTGTTCTTTGCTGTGATTCTAGGGGACTTGGTAAACCAAAAGAAACATTTTATTTCTGTAGTGCTAGGTAAATGAAGCTAGGGCTAGAACCATGCCCTCAGTGGGAGCGATACCTGGGAGACTTTCTATATGTCTTCCCACTCTCTTTAGTAGTAACAAACTTGGTACATAGCCCAAGAGAGATAGATATGTAACCCACTGAAGATAAAGCGAGAAAATATGGAAATTCATAGAATAAATGAAGCATAAAACTAGCCTGCTTTTAAGTTACTTATAAAGTAAACGAAGAGTTCTTATTTAAGCCATTTTATTGAAATTCCATAATTTTTATTTAAGTGCACTTTAGCAATAGATAATCCAGATTCTACCCTAAGGTGTGTTTTTCTAATTTTAGGCCTAGCAGACATGTTATGTAATGCCCAGTATATATATGAAAAGGTATTTTCAGAAGTGTTGGTTCTGTATATATTTGGTTTGAAGTATGCATATATGTGTGTGTATGTGTGTATGTATGCATGTATGTGTGTATGTATCTTAAGATAGAGAGGGTAAAGGATATCTTTCCCTGTGGGCTTTACCTATCACCTGTGGACAGCATAGAAAACAAAAGAAAGAAGTGAAGTAGTATAGAAAACTCTCTGGGGGGTGGATTACTCCCACAGATTGTCCCTAGCTGTTTAAGGTATGTTCCTAACCTTAGGTGTAGTTTCATATGTCTATATGGCTAACCATATCCAAAGCTATGCTTGTCCTCTAAGTGTCCCAGGTCATTAAACAGAGAAAAGGCAACTCTATAAAGTATATTAAAATATTAACTCTGATCAAATTGCCTTTAGAAGCCCTTTTAGAAAGAAGCTGACTCTTCTGTCTACTCCACTAAAGGCCAAGAATGACAGGTAGTTTCTTGAAGGTGTTTTTGTAACTTTCCTCTTGGATGCTTTTCATAAGAGCTGGAGACCTTTGTCATGTCATATATAGTTCTCAAGTTCGTGCTTCTGTATGACTCAGTACCAGTAATGAGCAGGTGCCTGATTTTTTAAGCCACATGCTTTGTTCTTTAGTATTCACAGATAGTCTTTCATGTTCTGAGACAATATCTTTTCCCAACCAAGGTCTTGTCTCTACTGGTCACAATAACACACATCTATATATGTGTGCTGGAGCATCACCCACCATTGGACAAAGTCTTGACATCTTGAACAAAGTTCTCATCACTGAAGTTTCTAAAATATTCTGGCATCTTTCAAAGATTCTAAGGCTGCCTTGTTCTCTACATTGTGATCACTGCCTACAGTAAACTTGATAATTGCAAACAATGCTCCATCCTTGAAATATGATCAAGATTTTCCGTACTTATGTGGAGTTCATGGGTAAAATAAAATTAAATAAGTATCTATTAAAACTAATTGCTGTTTCTTTAACTATTTAAACATTTTAAAACATTTGAGATCAAAGTCTCAAGATTATTTAATTTTTTTTACTTAGTATTTACAAGATGTTTACAAAGAGAAAGCTCTGGAAGAATAAGTTTAAAAACTTGTTGTTTAAGAGTAGCAAATTATAGCTCACGAGCCACCAGCTCAATGCTTGTTTGTATAAATAAAGTTTTATTATTAAAACCCAGACATGTCCATTCATTCCTTTACTGTCTGTGACTTCATTGTAAGGCTACAATGATGGAGTTAAGTAGGTTCAACAGGAACTGGGTGACTCACAGAGTTAAAAATATGTTTACTGTTTTGACCTTAATAGGAAAATCTTGACAACCCTTGATTTAAATTGTTACTATTAACTTGATATAGTAATTCATAGCTACTATCTGTGTAGTTCAACTCTACTATTCTGTTCAGTTTAACTTCTTCATTATTTGAATTTAATTTTGTAATTGGGTGGTTTTGAATGGTGAGAACTTTATATTCTCAGATTTTAGTGCTTATACATGTGAATAGATTTTTTTTCCAAAATGAGATAGTCACTTCTTTAGTAGAACTAAATACAAAAGTAATGTTTTATGAATTTCTTAAACAACTAATGTCACCATATACTCATATATATGTAAGTAGTGTGCCACATATTTGTAGACATATAAATAATGTGTTGAATAGATGATTTTAATAAAAAGATAATCTCCAGTATGGATTAATTATAATTTTATTAGTACTATCTGATTTTATGACTGGCAAGATAGAAACATTTATCTGAAAAGGATTGCTTATTTATAGATTTAGATTTATTGGCAATCTGCCCTCCCTCCTACCTACTATGTCAAATACACACGGATTCAAAACATCTGTGTAAGTAGACCTGGCATGACATGTCTGATGGGCCTAGAAGTAGAAACTCATAAAACTCCCACTATTAAGATCTCCCACTATTAAGATTCGTTATTTACAAGTTACAAAAGCTCAATTAGAAATCGTTTAAAGTAGTATCTAACTTCATGAAGAGTCCAGGGATAAGCTACTTCCACGTTTTGAGTGGCTTTCTATCTTTGCTGTTATCAGTGGGGCCCCTTGCTGCTTAGCTGACTTTCTTCATCATCTTGGAATGGCTGCATTGTTATGCTTATAGGAGCATCAAGTGATCAGGAAGGGTACTGACTTCCCAGGGAGTGGTTTTGTAAGAAGGGAGAAGCATTTCCGCTGTTGCCCCCTAGTAGACGTCTCTCCCTTCTTACGCCCAAGAACTGAAATACCTTCAGGTTCCTAACTGGGTACTGGTAATCAGGACTATATCGTAGGGATTAGCTTGAATTTATAGAGTGTTTTGCCAAGGCTGGAGTGAAGAATCATCCCAGGAGGCATGAAGTAACAAAATCGGGCAAGGATGAATTAGAGAGAGTGGAAGAAAGAAGGTAAACATGGATTTGGTATTGATATCATCTAGCTCTGCATCCAGGTGATGGGGAAGAAAATGGTCTAAATTTTTATACAACTGTGTCATCTTTCCAGTTACTCTATCTAAGAGAGTTATTTTTATGGGAGTAACAGGCAGAAATTCTTAGGAGTTGCCAAGATTTAAAGTTCATGGCTTATGGATATCTGATTGGCTTGTCCATTATAAAACAAAAGCAAAGTAGGAGGAATTAGTCTCTTACATAGGTCAAAAAAAAATCACACTCCAAATAGGCACAACTCTCAAGACTCCATTTTATTATTGTGAACTACGGGCTTTGGCTTTGACACAAATAATGGTGAAATTCTATAACTTGGGCTCTTTTTTTTTCTTTTAAAAAAAAAAAAGAAACATAGGGTCTCATATAACCCAGGTTTGTCTCCCTCCCTATATAACCAAGGATGACTTTGAACTTCTGATCTTCCTCTATTTACTTCCCAAGTACTAGAATTGTAGGCCTGTGTCAACACCTCTGGTTTTCTACTAGCTGGAGATCAAACCCAGGGCTTCATGAATCCTAGTCACCAACTGAGCTGCATCCCCAGTCCCTACCCCTGGATTTTCTTCTCTTGAGTTAACAATTCAAGATGTCTTTGTAGATGAGTGCGATATTTTTAACTTGTGGTCTCCTTCCTACTCCCCTTCTTTTAAAGTCCAGGAAAGAAATAAAGCCAAAAGAAATGATTTGATAAAACCTTTTTTTTTTGGTTTGATGTTTAGAAACTTCTCTATCTGAAAACTAAGTCTCTACTTAGACTAAGTTAGTAAGTATCCTTTTCTCTGTGAGGGTAATGCGATAAAGTATGCAAATTGAGAAGCAGCAAAGAATAGCTTAGCTCCCAGCTTTGGAAAAGACAGTAGTATGCCTTCTCCTTTTGGATATGTGCATATGATGTTTTGGGTTTACAAAAAACAAAAAACAAAACAAAACAAAAAAAAAACCTCATAAAATTTAAATGTGAAAAAAATGATAGTGAGAAAAAGGTCCTTCTAGGGTATAATTTGATCATGACCACTTGTTGAAGCAAGGAGTAATTACAAAGAATGCCTAGTTAAGGAAAAACCATAGCTGGGCTATTAAGCTGACATTCAACCCCTAAGAGCAGCTTTCCTACCTCACATTTTGACCAAATGAGGAGACGTGCTTAATAACTCAAATTTCTTAACGATTTTGTAAAATAGGAAAACACTTGCTTTGAGATCCAAGAATCCGCGGGAGTTATTTGTCCTTCTTGAATATCATAAAGAAAAATTTTAGAACTAATTGTCCTAGCAAAATAGTTCACACAAAACAGAAAAGGATTTCTTTTCTTAGTATTTAATTGAGCTAGAAGCATGGTGACCTCCAACAGTTCAGTCTCATTACAGCAGTAAGAAACTCACGGAACGTTCTTATTTTGTGACCACAGATTTGTTAACTTTACCGCTACTTCAGCATGTAAACTATGGAGGTCAGTACATTTCACAAGTGCTTGGGGGAGCCTGCACTCTAAAAAGAGGCATCTCTATTGCTTAAGAATATCATAAAATACTCCCTTCTCCAGGGAAATAGAGACACTTTGAAAACAGATTCCGAAAATCTGAGTCCACATGGTACTATAAGGATGAAGAAACAAAGCCTAATTCAGTAGAATTTGTGCCAAGAGAAATGACACCATACCCATATTCCAACATGCCTTCTTCTGTTTAAATTATAATTGATATTCTGAAGATAGGATGATAGAGAAAGATATGTCTTGTGAAATAGTATTTCTTGATGATACCATACCTGGGCACATACAAACATGCCCAATTTTCAGACAATGTTGAATACATGGTGGGGCTATGTTGGACTTAAATGTTTTTTTTTTCATATTTTTAGTGTGGGCTGTTTTTCTTTTCCAGTATTTTTATATTCACTCTCCAGAACTCTGGTTGCCACTGAAGGAGCTACACTACACTCTGGAATCTGTTATATTGTCATGTTTGTTCACCAATACAAGGCTTATCCAATAAAGCAGGGGTTTTCAAACTATGGGTCACAACCTTTTGGGTGGGGGTCAAATGACCCTTTCAAAAAGGTTGTCTAAGACCATCCTGTAAATCAGATATTTATATTATGATTCACAATAGTAGCAAATTGCCGTTATGAAGCAGCAATGAAAATAATTTTGAAGTTGGAAGTCACCGCAACATGAGGAAATGAATTAAAGGGTTTAGCAGTAGGAAGGCTGAGAACCACTGAAATAAGGGTTATATTACTAAAATGAAAACATTCAGAGAGTAGGAGAACCAGAAAAAAAAAAAAAGGATTTCCTAAGCCCTTTAGTCACCATGTGATTTATTGAGGAAAACACCACCAACATTGAAAGGGTCCTGAAAAGAGTAACTTTATCCCCTGAGGATGGGAGTAAACACTAGCCTTTGCAGGCATACTTGGGGTCATCCTTCACTCTTCCGTCATAACACCTAGTTAAAGGTTCACAAAGGCATTTCCTTGTTTGGTTTTAGTCAGCTTTTCCCAGATCTATCTCTCTCACTAAACTCTTGAATCCCTCAGAAGAACAGATAGTGTCTGTTCATCGAAGTTTAAAGCTCAGCATTCAGCCTCTCCAACAGTGTGTGACTAATCACTGTTGAGTGGACAGATGGATGAATGGGTGGGTGACTAAAAGGATGAATGATGAATCCGCTGCCTAGAGAAAAGATGATATGCAAACATATAAGTATTATGCCGTAAATAAGATTCCCAAGCCATTAAGACTAATTATGTGCTAGGATCAACCCGTAGAAAACAAAAACTTTTATGTTAAAATGGAAAAGACACCTCTACGTTAGCTCTTTTCCTAAATATCTAGGCATCACCCTAAGCCATTTCTTGGACCACAACATTGCCAGTGGTCCCATGAATTTCCATTTCATGGGCAGCTGATTCCCCTTTGCTGCCAGAGATGTTCTCCTTCTGTTTCTTTGGAAGGGCTTTAAATACAGAGAGGGCAACTTAAAGTACGAGGCGCAGTTCGGAATTCATTCCAATGTCTCATTTTTCAATTTTGGCTGCCCTGCTCCTATCAGCACCTATCTGTTTTCCAGGGTGGACTTACCAGGAAAATGTAACTTACATGGATAACGTTTATCATTGGAAAGTAGCAGATGTTGAGCATGGATACAATGAATGGTTCCCTGGGACCACTAATAATATAATTACTTCTTTAACAACACTGCTGTTGCACACTGTAAATAAAATACAGCTTTTAGTCTTTGCCTCTCCTTTGTTTTGAAAGGTCTACACCATGAGGAAAAGAAACCATGGATTTTCAAGTTAGTAAGGAATAAAACAGTATTAAACAATTATTTTGAGACAGATCTTACTGCATAGACCAGGCTGGCCTCAGACTCACAAAGCTCTACCTGCCTCTACCTCCCAAGTTCTGCATGACCACACCCAGCCTGTGTTAAATATATTTGAAAATATCATATTTTATATAACTCACTTGAATTGTACTTACACAAATCCATATATACATAAATATATGTGTTTTATATGTATATATAAGGCAATAATTTGGTTAGCAGTATAGATGTAAGATGATTACAAATATTTCTGTAGAAATTGGAGTTCAAAGAAACATGTGAAAAAGATAACATTTGTATGTTTAGTCAGCCACCTATGAAACCATGACTAGAACCATAAAAATAAAACAGACTGTGACTCTTAGCTGGCCACTCCCTTTTTAGCAAGTATGTTTCACCAAAATAGAAGCCACAATGAATGTTTTGTGTCAGCTTGGACACGTGTTTTTCTTCAGATGAGGGAGATGGCAATAGCAGATTATTTCCATAGTTTCAACCAGGTCAGGAACTATGGCTTTGTGAGTCATCTCCCTTCTTGCCACAAATTTGAGTTCCCAATTCTGTAAAACACCTCAAGAAGCAGACCAGACCTCCATTTTCTCACACTTAAGAAATAAAGTTGCAACCTTTACTCAAAGACCTTACGCAAAACAGTTGGTATCTGAGAGAAAGGCTTTTAAAGGCCATTTTAATTTTTTGAATAATTTTTGACATATTGAAAAGTTACAAAATGAGACAGCATTTTATTTTGAGCCTCTGCCTGTTTCCCCCAATAATATAACAATTTTGATATATTGCCATCAACAAGATGATAGGCTTGATTAATATTTGTATCAGTTTTCTGCTAGCATCCGTGACACTGCATTACATTGAGTTGGGCATCTTTTCTTTGTTTTAAATAAACAACTTTTCTCAGTCCACATAGCCTCTGTAAATAGCATTATGTGGTTTTGAAAAAAGCACTACGGTATCTTTCCTGGGAGCTGAGTGGCATACCACCGCATCTTTCCACATAAGTAAAGAAGAAAATCCTTCCAGAGGGAAATTAGAAGGCTATTTACTCCAGGGACTTGTTTTAATCCTAAAACCTATAGTCTTTAAGCATTTGGTATAAAGATCACTAACTATAGGCAGATTCTCATTTCTTTATAAGTGGAAGGGAAATGCTCTTCTTTCTTAAATTCAACCCAATAGTTAAAGTATTAATAATTTGTAAATATTTTGATATGGTTCTGTTTAAAACAGAAGTAGAGACTGGGTGCCATTTGTTTGGGAGAACATGGTTTCCCTTATATTGCCTGTGTATATTGCTGTGCTCTCTACATAGAATTATTAAGAAAGCAGTGGTCCTCAACCACAGAAATTGTGTTTCCTGTGGTCACGCCCAGAAACATCATTGGTACCTACAACAGAATATGAGTGGATGGTCTGGCAGCTAGTAATAAAGGCAGGGAATGTAACCTATAATACACAGAACAGTTAAACAATAAAACATTAAACAACAAAAAAATTAAACAACAATAAAAAATTACCTGGCTACATATGTCACTAGTGCCCAGACTGAGAACCCATGGCAAAGACTATGTGTAGTTTCTAAAGGGTCACTTCTTACTTTACCACCCACAAGTCTCTTTTTATATTTTTCCTCACTTTTTCCACTAAGTTCTCCACATTGCCTATGACTTCCTTTGGTTTACTTTCTCTAAGAGTATATTTTTTTTTTCTGGTTCAACTAAATGGTGATACAGCTATGGCTGTGAAACAAGGGAGGTAGTGCCAAAATCATCCTGCCAAATTTTTCTCAGCAGAAATTGTTCTAAAGGACTGAACAAGTTAGAACCTCCCTTTCAGGCTCGAATGGGTTTGAAAATTTCAGTGCCTGCCAAATACTACAAATGAGTGTAATAGCTCAGGGTCTGGTGCTATGCTGGCTTGAGGTGGGTATGAGGAATATTAGTCATAGAGCTTTTATGCCTTTGTTGAGAGGCTAAAACTCCAGATCTGTGTGGGAAATAACCCAGATTTTACAGCAGTTCTCAGCTGTCAAAGATCATTGTACGTTGGTGTCCAGGTGAACAGTAGTGGACTGTATGTGGCTTTTTTGTGCCCACTGAGCTATCTTCTTGACTGTATCTGTGATAGAACCAAAGGAGACATTTGGCCCTGGCAGCAGGTGCCTACTAATATTTTCTTTGCCTTCATTTTATCATTGTGTGTATGTATCCCCTTCTCTTGTGTTAGTCAGTTTTCATCACTCTTACCAAATACCCAAAAGGGGGCCAGAGAGACTGCTCCACATTTCAGAGCACCCAGATTCAGTTCCCGCACTGATGTGAAAGCCTTGTTAGCCAATTATCTTTAAGAGGTGGATCCAAGTTAAGGTGTGGCTTTCTGGGACAGGGAATAAAACAGGTGCACAGCCCAGGTGCTTTTCTCTCTCTCTCTCTCTCTCTCTCTCTCTCTCTCTCTGAATCCCATGGGGGCACAGCTGAGCTTGGATTTCTCGTTCCTGTTTCATGAATTTTCCCCTTATAATAAATAATAATATAATTGTTTTATACTTTAGCCAGTCTGGTTATTTCCTGAATCAAGCTAATTTTTACAGTTGGCGCCCCATGTTGAGGGCCATTCTGTTGACTGGGGTTCCTGTCCTGCCAGGTTCCCGCAGTCATTAAGTCCCAATGAAATCACACAGAGGTCTACATTAATTATAAACTGATTGGCCTAGTATCTCAGGCTTCTTATTAACTCTCATAACATATATTAGCCCATAATTCTTGTCTGTGTTAGCCAAGTGGTTTGGTACCTTTTTCAGTGAGGCAATCACATCTTGTGTCCTCTGTGTCTGGGTCACAACTGTAGACTGAAACTTCTCTCTTTCCAGAATTCTCATTGCCCCACCTCTACTTCCTGCCTGGTCACCCCACCTATGCTTCCTGCCTGGCTACTGGCCAATCAGTGCTTTATTAAAAATAATACAAATGACAGGATAAAAGACCATTGTCCCACAGCACCACACTCTCATAATGCCTCACAACTATATGTAATTACAGTTCCAAAGGATCAGATACCTTCTGCAGTCATCATGCATGTACACAGTACATATACATATATTCAAGGAAAACACTAATATATATGAAAGAGAAAAAAAGAAATATTTTTTTAAATACTAAAAAAAAAAATTTAAGAGGCACACAATTTTAGAGATTTCCACCTGTGGATTGACCTTAATGATGTTAGGCCTATCTAATATCAACGTATGATGAGGCAGACCATCATTGTAGGGAGCATGTAGTAGACAAAGTGCTTGCATCATATCAAGCAGAGAGGTGGAAATGAAGGTATGTCTTAGCTTGTTCAATAATTGATAAACAATGGGAGTTTATACGGAACTGGTAAGGAGGTAAGTTTAAGATCAAACGCCACATCTAGTGAGGGTCTTCATGTTTCATAGTGTGGTGGAAGGTATTATAGAGAAAGAAAGAGAAAGAATAGCTTCAAGGCATTTCTAATTGGCATTAATCCATCCACAAGGGTACATGCATGATTTCAGGTCCTTTCATTAAGCCTACACTTTCTCACACTGTTGTAATCAGAACTAAGTTTCCAACACATGCTTTATTATTATTATTATTATTATTATTATTATTATTATTATTATCATTATTATTAAGTTTTTCCAGACAGCATTTCTCTGTAGCTTTGGAGCCTGTCCTGGAACTAGCTCTTGTAGACCAGGCTGGGCTTGAACTCACAGAGATCTGCCTGCCTCTGCCTCCCAAGTGCTGGGATTAAAGGCATATGCCACCACTGCCCAGCCCAACACATGCTTTTGTGGAAACACCCAATGAAGCCTCAACAGGATTTAAGAGAAGTAAAACCTCGCAATTATACATATCTATAAAAATGTTTTTCCAGTGTGATAGAATCAGTGGCAGGGCTATACTTCTGGTGTGTTTGCTATCTTAAAGACAGCAGTTACATAGAGGGGGAACTTGGGCAACATGTTCCCATCAAAGGTTTCTTGGAATGAGTCTTTCAGGTTTGATTTCCATGCACCTTCCTTTCACCAGGTATTGTGAAAGAAAGTCATCATTAATATTTTCAGAGATGAACTAAATGAAGCTGAAAATTAACAAAAAAAAAAGATGTAAGGAAGAAAGTTCTTGTCTATTTACCATTTCTGAATATTTGTGGTCTCGTCTTTCCACCTCTACTCTGTGCATAGATCAACGAATAATCAATACTTATTGAGCATGTGCTGTCCTCTAAGTACATGGTATCTATAACCTTATTTAATCCAGGCAACAGTTCTTACCATCAAGACTATATATGTCTCCTATTTTATAGGTAAGGCAACTGAGGTTTTAAGAGATTAAGGAACTTATCTGTGGGAAGTGGTAAATTCAAAACCTGTGTTACAGAACTCTCTAATGTCAAAGCTAGTACTCTCCATATCTGCCTAGGTGGTAGGGGAAAAAATAAAGTGCCTATCTGAAAGATGAGCCTGTGAGAGCAGACATATGTCTTGACATGCCCGAGGTAATAGAAAGTTAGAGAAGTAGGGGGAGTACACAATAATCTTAACCTTTAGCCAGTCATGAAGACTAGCACAAGTCATCATTGATATGACACTAAAATTCATGTTTTGTAATATAATCTAATATGCATTATGATGCAATCCACAGAAAATCTATTCATCTTACAGTTTACAGAACTGAGAATCAAAAAGTTAAAGCACAAACCTCTCTAAATCAGAGAACTGATAGGTGGTGAGGCTTGGATTCAAAGTCAAATTTTTACATTTTCCATGTAAGGCTTATCTTGAGGAATATGCTTTAGAGCAGAACACATATACCCATAATGAGACAGGAAGACAACCATCCAGAAGGATTGTGTGCATGTGGATAGAACAGTGGGAGAGGAGAATGTTTGAAAGCAAAGTATAATGAAATATATGTATAAACCATCATAGTAAAATCCATTAGTCTATATACTAACCAAAATAATACAAAAAATTAAAATAGACAAAAAACTTGTGGCTTCTCATGATGAACTCAGCGATAGAACATTTGGTTGGCATATGCAAGGTTCTGGGTTCCATCCCTAGCACCAGAGAAAAATCTCTTAGGCTTTAATGATGTATTGTTTAGTTATTCTGTTCAGTCAAATACATAAATTAAGGAATTAGAGGATTTTTTAGAAGGGAATGTTATTACTGACCAAACACATTTGGTGATATGAACTAGCAATAAAGAAAGCATTACAAAGTAAAAGCACCATCAATTCTATTTGGAGAAGAGATTAGAATCTTGCGTAGTTAGTGAGTTTTATCATCTGTGTATATATAATAAGTTACAACAGTCCCTAGTAGCTAGATTGACTCTTAGATTTTAAGATATGAACACACTAGGGATGAAAGAGATTAATGGCTCTTGGCCACTGTACAATTGATTTACACGGTTTTCTCATTTTACAAATCTCATGACTCCAAAGGTAGAAAATCCTACTATTTTCATTTTGTGGGGGAAAAAAGTGGTTTTGGCAGGATTTTGGAAGGGAAGCGGTATTAAATGTGCCTGTTAACTATATTGGGGTTTTCCTGCACTTCTAAGACTTCATGGCAGAGGAGGAGCTGGGAACAACTGTAGCCCCTAGAGTATCCCAGGAATGCTCATTTCATCCAAAGGTTTTACTCTGTCATTTCCTGCTATCAGAGTCTTGTTTTGTAAATTTTATTTTGTGGTATTGCCTTTTTACAACATGTTTTAGTATATCCTGTGAGACAATTCTTAATCCACTTTTTAAACAGTTTCCTTGGGTATGAAAAATTTTTTTTTCTGTTTGAACCCAGTGTGGCATCCTGTTCTACACCCCCTACACATTAAGCTGAATAATCCCAAAGCATGTTGTGGCAATGATAAATGCCAGTATTTTATGATGACATCCCAGGAATTTGATTGGAGCTGCTGACTGATATGAGTGTTATGTTTACTATTTGGTGATTTAAGCAGAATACTAAGTCCATTTGTTAGAAGTATTAGATGCAAAAGGGAATATTCTCCACTTTTAGTGACACATCCAATACAACTCCCACATCCACCAGTGGATGAAAACTTAAATTATGGGACAGTCATTGTGTAGAA
Organism: Chionomys nivalis; assembly: GCF_950005125.1. Classification (NCBI taxonomy): domain Eukaryota; kingdom Metazoa; phylum Chordata; class Mammalia; order Rodentia; family Cricetidae; genus Chionomys; species Chionomys nivalis. The sequence goes on along the minus strand of NC_080112.1, from coordinate 126,091,780 downwards.
TGACATGCAAGCCACAGGAAGAAAGAAGATCTGAATTTATGGATTTCTACTAGGTTCCACATTAAGCATTTTATATTCACTGTTTCATTTAATTCCTATGACAAAACCATGTCATTCTCACTATTTATGCAAGACCACTGAGTCTTAACCAAAGCACTGCAGGTTGTAAATGGTATCGTAATAGTAAGGCCTGAATTCTGTGAGCTGCCAAATCCATTTCCCTTTCCAGTTACATTACAGTAGCTTATAAATGTCAAAGCTATATGTGTGTATAGTTGATTCTGTCATGGAGATTTTGTTCAAGATGAATGGTGACTTATATAACCACATAAAATGAGAAAAGCCTTATGTAATAGCAAAACAAACACATCTGGATGTCAAAATTGAATTACATACGAATGAGGGCTGTTTCTAGCTCTTCCCATGATTCAAAGAACATTTCAGAGCGCATTTTAAGGCTGGTTTCATGTGCTACAAGGTGAGGATTTTTCTAGTATTCACAGAGCTATTTCTCTGTTTACACCATTGAGTTCTATGAGTCAATACAGAAGTCAACTGCAATCATTTGTTTTTAATATGAAAATCATTGGTGTACTTAATTTTTACTACTTCTTATTCTTTTAATATTTACAGATGGACAAAAGAGAAAGAAATCATTGAGAAAGAAACTGGATTCCCTAGGGAAAGAGAAGAACAAAGACAAAGGTAAAGGGCCAAATAACTAAAACCAATGTATCTTGTGGGGAGCATGCTAGTTTGATTGGGTAGAGATTTTTAATTACATCAGTTTACAGGGTTGGGTTCTATTATGTAAACCGAATTTCTGTAATGGAATGTCATTGAGAGCTGATGTAGGTCTACTTTTCTGTGTTTTAGTATCCTTAGGCTGAACTGATAAGTTCAGCTGGTTTGAGCAGTGGGCGACTATAGCCAATGTTGTGGTTCCAATTATTCTATCCAATCAGCTATGTCTAAAGACGACCCAGGTTGAGTAGCCATGGACAGCATGCCTAATACTAACCAGCTGTTTGGCAAATGGAGACAATTAAGCAGGACTAATTAAGTGAAAAAGAGTTTAGATTCATCTACTATGACTACAGAAAAGAAACAATCTTCATCTCATGGCTTACTGAAGATAGGTCATCCTCAGCAAGTTTTTTAGATCACAGAATGCTTGGTTTGGGTCCCATATGTTTTTGGCAATTACTGGCTTTCATCATACTGACTTGTGTCTATTTCTATGGCTATTTAGGGAAATGACACTTAAGTCAGTCTTTCAGAGACATTTGTGGTCAATTTGAATTTGTATTCTTTAGTTGTAAGGGTCACCTGGACCCCATTAACACAGTGTAATTCTTTATGACTTGTTATTGAATTATATGAACTGATTGTTGAATGGTGTGATTGAGTGAATGTATGTTCATTTTATGTACCACGATGAATGAGATTTGAATGAGGAAAGACACATGTCTCATTTTGGAGTTCTCATATGTCTAGTGACTGCATTTATGCTTGCAGTGGAAAAGAATGACTTTTAAAATAAATGCATTGTGAATTGTACTGAACAAGCCTTATTCCAACACTGACAGCAGTTTACATACACATAGCTTCAAGTGTGCTTTAAGCTTCATGACATTTGGACATAAGGAATGGAAACCACTGTTTTACTTCCCTTCCAGTGGTGTTTGTATTCCTTGGTGCTAGTAGCAATGTAGACTGGAAAATTTTTGTGGCATATGCTGTAATTCACAGTGTGAGATGTTTAGCAGCATCCTTGGCCTCTTCTAGGTGACAGTAGCACTGTCTCTAGTTTAGCAGCATCTTTGGCCTCTGCTAGGTGACAGTAGCACTGCCTCTAGTTTAACAGCATTCTTGGTCTAGCTAAGTGTCAGTAGCACTGTCTCTAGTTTAGCAGCATCCTTAGCCCCTGCTAAATGCTAGCAGCATTGCCTCTAGGCAGACCATGCTCAGCCTTCTAAATGTATACCTTTAGCTGGGCAAAAAAGAGATAAAAGTGTTAGGAATCCATACCTCTAGCTGCAAGAAAGAATTATGACTGTAATATTTAAATAACCTGAGGCCGAAAGGCTGTGGAATGTAACTCAAGGGTAAAATAACTTGTCCAGAATACACAAGATCAATCGTTCTGTGCCCAGCATCCCCCCCAAATACAAACCAAAGAACACCTAATGGGCGATCTTCACTGCAATGAATCTGAGTATTGTTAGGCAAAAATATCTCAGGCATGAACTGTTGTTGTTGTTTACAAATAAAAACTCTCACTATATACATTCTAACATGAGAACTGAGATCATATTCACCAGGATACTCAGTAGGATATGAACAACTTCAGCAGAATTTGTGGCTAGAATAATGAAGACCAAGGGTGGGCTAGCTGCATATCCACTGTCTGATAAATTTTATTATACATATGTAACTGATGTTTTATTACCCTTAATTTTTGTGTTTTATCTCTGACAATTTCATGAATATGTATTATAGTATATTATATTGTCATCATGTATTTTACTATATTGTATATAGTTATAGCATATTGTATTGTGATCATATCCACTCCCTCTCACCTCCTCTGATCTCTTCCAGCTAATCCTTTTCTCTTTCTAACTTGTCCCCTTTCTACTTTCCTCAATGTCCCCTTGACTTTAGAGGGGGCAAAATTGATGAGTCATTTAAGGTTGGGCTCTTACTTACACCAGTCCCGCAGTTATCCATGGGAGATCTATCCAAGGACTTTTCACAGATGACTCAAATTTTGACTAATAGTAAATCTATGTACAGTATACTTCCCTTTGTATCCATGCAAACATATGGTAAAATATAATTTATAAATTAGGCAAAATAGAAGCCTAACCAAAATAATTGACAATAAGACAACTATTATAATATACTGTAATAAAAACCTTTTAAAACATATGACTTTCTTATTTGGTAATTTTCCACTTAATTTTACTACAGTTTTCTCTGAGTAACTGAACACTTAAAAATGAAGACAACTATACGAGTAGTTACTGCTTCAAATTGCTTTACTCTAGGATTTGAAACACAATAAAGATGTTAGGCTATTCTTTAGAAAGTACCCATTCAGGGTACTAGAATGAATTTTTATTTTTTGGCATGGGAAAATTAATGTTTGTATTTTCTAAAACTGGTGTGGGGGATGCGGGGTGGATGGGTGGGTGTGTGTGTATGTACTCATCTGCGCATACACTCATATTGTATATAAAGAAATCAGAAAGAAAGAAAGAAAGAAAGAAAGAAAGAAAGAAAGAGAGAAAGAAAGAAAGAACACGAGTTAATAGGGAAATAAGAGTCAGCAAGTAAGAAACTAATTAGTGTCCCCTGGGACATAGAAATGGTTCAGACCAACTTATGCTAATGTATACCCAGTAAAAGCTTGACAGTAGGCCGGGCAGTGGTGGCGCATGCCTTTAATCCCAGCACTCGGGAGGCAGAGGCAGGTGGATCTCTGTGAGTTTGAGGTCAACCTGGTCTACAAGAGCTAGTTCCAGGACAGGCACCAAAGCTACAGAGAAACCCTGTCTCAAAAAACCAAAAAAAAAAAAAAAAAAAAAAAAAATGCTTGACAGTATTCAGTATTGACATAACAGAAGATGAGTGGAGAAATGAAGTAAGGACTTGATGATTCCAATGAAAAGGCAGACCATCCATCAATCTAAGGAGAGAAGTACCAAGCTTCACTGTATAAGCTTGTTCTGCATGAATTCGCTTTAGTGGGTAAAAATCAAGGCAGTCTAGGCTTAACTGAAGAGTTACTTCTTGACATCTCTTCAAAACATAAAGCCTTGTCCATTTAAACACAGGGAGCCATTACAAGGCTATCTTGGGAACCGGAACTTGGGGATGGCTGTGTGCTGGTGTGACACATTTGTAATCAGTTCACATTCTTTCCTTTCCTTTCGATCATAGTGTCTGGGTTCACAACAGATGCACATGTGAAAAACGATCAGTTCTGAAATCCAGTAGGGAAAGAAGGAAAACAGGAAACTCTGAATGACCTCTTGGGTTAGGCCATCTAAAAATAAAGGGGAGCAGCTCTTCACGGTTGACCTGCTCTCCCAATAAAAAAGTGATTCACAAATCTTTGATATGCTACCTTATTAATTGATTCCATCAGCATGAAACATGTCCTGCATGATATTTAATTTTTTGATATAAATATATATAACAAATCATCTGACATTCTTGCATCCAGGCTGCTACTTAAACAAAGCTCATCTAAGTTTTGTTCCCATATGGAAACTAGTTCAAGATTGACATTGGTTTGCAAAACATATTTTCAAACAAAAGATTTCCAAGTTCCTAGTCTCTTGTAGTTTAATTATTTGGCAAACAAAAGTAACTTTCAGAAATTCAGAAAATTTCTTTCTTGTCTCACAAAAACAAAACAAAGCAGTCTGTGGAAAAGCTAAATAAATAAATAAATAGTTTAAAAACTATTTTGATCTAGTTCCATGGTTTCCTTAATCAAGGTACATTGGGACAAAGTGTTACTATGGCATAACTTTCCACCAGGACACCGACAGAGTATCAACATGAAAAGATTAGTTCAATTGTGGTACCCTTTTTGGTATCAAATTCCTGTGTCGTGTCTTATGGTTACTCACCATCCAGGTCACTATATGGGAGCTCTCAAGTAAAACTACAAAAGATTATCTGCTGCAACTTCTATTTTTATTTTACATTAAACAGTAATAGAAAAATTAAGAATTAATTACGTGTAGACATTCTTCAAGAAAATAGATTCAATAGTATCATAAAAATCCAACATTATGGGCTAAGGACATCATTCAGTAGATAAAGTAGCTAACATTCAACTGTGAGAACCTTAATCAAACCCCTAGAACCATCATAAAAATGCCAGATTTAGTGGTGTGTGCCTATAACCCCAGAAAGGATGAAATGGGAGGTTGAGACAGGTGGATCCCTGAAAATTTACTGACCATCTAGCCTGTAAACTTGGCAAAATTCCAAGCCAATGAGACTTCTGATCTCAAATAAAAGGTGGTAAGTACCTGAGCAGGGAAACCACGGTTTTCTGACCTCCTCATGTGCATATGCAAATCCAAATCCCCAAGAACACTGTAACATGAACATGCACACATAACATGCACACACACACACACACACACAGAAGCCATTACTGGAAAAGAGAATAACCAAGATGTATGTAGTTTCCAAGAAAGGTAGGAAGGAGCTTGGGTTAGCTCACAGACTACTTTGTGAACTACAACACAACTTTTGGTCTACATGATATCAACATTGAGACATCATCAAAATATAGTAAGAAGGAATGATTTAATGATGTTTTCAAATACTTTATCGTGCTACACTGTATTATATGAACTTGGAGTAGGACTGACAGCAGCACAAAGGAATGGAGGAAGGGCCATTTGAAAGCTATAAAATCTACAAGCTAAGCAATGGTACCATGGAATGAGGATTGTGGCAGAGGCGGAGAGGAATAGTTCAAAAACAGAAAATAACTTGAGGGTAGTATGGCAAGATGATAGAATAGAAATGAGGCATGAAAAGAAGTATTAATGTATGACTTTCGAATGTCATATTTAGCCCATGAAGCAAGACACCCCTAGCAATCCAAGCAAGGTGTGATAAGGAAAGACATAGAATGAGGCATGCCTTAGTAACATACAACTGTAAAGAAACAAGAAGTAGTTCATGCTTGGAGGACAAATGAGAACTGTAAGATGGAAATCAAGTATAAATTCTGGGGGAAACAAGGTACTGCATGGGACTAAGGAAGTGAGTGACAAAGGTGGTATACAGCCAAAGGTCAGAAGAGAGAAAGGGGATGAGTAAATATGAGAACATAGAGTCATGTGAGCCATTAAGATGGACTGGCAAGTCACCAAGTCTTATGTGAGATTGGTGGTTTAATGGTGATTCAAAGCCAATAATAGAAGAAAACAACAAAGTAAAGGACAAGGACAAGCCTGTGATGGTAAGCTTCTGCCACAGGTGGGAGAGTGGGGCTCTAAAGGGAACAGTTGGGAGCAGAGAGGACAATTCATCACCTTTGGACCCTGTGTTTCATGACAAGGTAAAGACAACCACTGCTAATATCCTGGTGGAACACATGGCTCTGATTAGAACACATTACTAGTTGTCCCTAGTCATAGCACAGTGAGCCTTAGGTAATATCTTTGTCATTTAAAAGTCCTATTATCAAGTTTATTAGCTTCTGTCTTTGCAAAGAATCATTAGATTTCTGTGACCTCCCCCCCCTCACAGAAAAGGTTTGAACTCAGAGAGGGGCATATGCACCCAACACTTTATTGCCACATAAATGATAATTTTGCCCAATAGAAATTTGATAAGTTCTTGATTTCACAATAGCTGTATTTTTAAGAAGAAAAAATATACAGGGATCCTTCCTGGAATATTATAAAGACCTCAAGACAACATCCAATGTTTGGAGCTTAGAGGATTCTATGTTCTGAAGCTTGTAATAGTCTTTGAGAAAAGCAGCAAGATAATGAAGAGAACCCATTGAAACTCTTGCTTTGAAATAATAAGTTCAGTCCTACAGAAGCCTACCATACCAGAGAGAAACAGAAACCCATTCTTAGGAGGAGATAATTAATCCATATGGTTCCTCTTTAATTTGTATTCAGTTATTACAGTTTACAAACACTGATGGAGTTTCAGGATTAAAAAATGCTGAGCCGGGCGGTGGTGGCGCACGCCTTTAATCCCAGCACTCGGGAGGCAGAGACAGGCGGATCTTTGTGAGTTCGAGGCCAGCCTGGTCTACAAGAGCTAGTTCCAGGACAGGCTCCATAGCTACAGAGAAACCCTGTCTCGAAAAACCAAAAATAAATAAATAAATGAATAAATAAATGAATGAATGAATGAATAAATAAATAAATAAATAAATAATGCTGGATTAGGGTGAGATGGAGAACTGCTCTTGCAAGAGGACTCAATTGTGGTTCCCAGATCCCACATGATGGCTCAAGACCAACTGTAAATCCAACTCCAGAGGACCCAACACCCTCTTCTGGCTTCTGTGGGCACTTGTACACACACATGCATGTATCTACAAATAGACACATAATTAAAGATGAAAGAAATATTCTTTTAAATTATTGGCTTCAGAGAAACTGTCCTTCTTCTTTTTTCCCAGAGCAACTGGAAATCTCTAAATAAGTCTGATTGAGTTTTTTTATATAGAAACATGGCTATGAGAGGATTGAAAAGCCACCATTGTATAGAACAAGTCCCTGACATACATGTGCCTACATTAGCCGACCTATATCACGTGATCTATTTCAAAGTTCTCTCTGTTGTTACTATCCCCACACATACCTGTATATTCTATGTGGCTGTCAGTCTTGCCATGTGTACGTCCAAACGTTTTGAAGAACATCTGATTATTTTCTGATTCTTATAAGAAATCCTTCAAGTGGACAACTTATAACCTGAAACTGCTCTTTACAGTATTAGTCTAACCTCAAAGGAGAAAAGCAGAACTTTTTGACTGACATATGTCCCATAGTTCACTGGCAGAGCAAGCACCTCTGAAAAATCCCCAGATGAACTTAGAACTTTCTACTTCAAAACAAATTGCATCTTTTGATGGGACCAGAGGTATATGCCTTTAAAATACCATCTCTGCTTTTAATGGAGACTTGGCTATTAGCCTAGTTTAAAATGTTGCCATGAATCAAGCAGGAAAACCTTTTAAAACCTCTTTCTACCTGGTTTAATGTTAGCTTTTTTGTTCAAAGAACAAATAACGTTAGAGTTATTTTCCCTTGATCATTCCAGTTTCATTCACAGGACTTGTAAAAAACAAGGGCTCCCCTGTACTCTAAATGCTGTGACTGCTAAGAGATGTAATTTTGAGTCTAACAAGAATAATTTACTTAATTGAATTATTAATACTTTCAGCATAAATCTAAAATGCTGCTAATAAAATGTCTATTTCTGAGGAACTAACATATACGAACATTCATGGATCACAATGATGCAGGAAGCAACTGTATATATATTGCCAAATGAAGCCCAAAACTTCTGTTCTGTCTCTTCCTCAAATGGTACCTAGTTAAAAAAAAAATAAAAAGATTTAACAAAATGTACCCTGAGCTCTCCACAAACTATATCATGTTCAAGCCCATTTCTGCATGTGGTCATTGGGGAGCCTGAATATAGATCATAAAGGTGCATGTGTAACCCAGAGATCTGCAGATAGGCAGTAGAAACACAGAACAAAAGGGAGAAAAAGTAAAAATTTCTTCTTAAATTGCTTTAAATTGTTCCTCTGACCCTTAGGTTATTACTTCTATATTGCCTCTTTTATTAGGATCTTTAAAGTATATCAGTTGAATTTCATCCTTGGATTTCTTCATCTCTCTATTATTCAGATGAGAGTCGCTCTGTTATAATTATTTACATGTCTGACTCTGCACATCTCCACCACATCTCATGAGAAAGAACTTGAAACTTTTTTATAGCTCCCTCCATTATAAAAGTTGGCATGGCAATTAGTAGGTATTCAATAAATGTTTTTTGAGTGAATGGATATGCGTGGTTTCTCATGCCTTCAAAGACTTCTAAAGGATAAAAATTGAAGAGTAATGATTTATGAAGATGTATGATCATGAGCATAAAGTATTATTTATAGTCTGTCCAAACATCACACAAAGTTATTTCCTTTAAAACAGACTTCAGCAGATGGGGAAAGATTAGAGACCTACATTTCTAAAATGTGTATTTGTACCTACCAACTTCCTTTACTGAAACGGTAACTTGGGACATTTTGTTCAACAAGACAAAACTATCTCAGTATGCTGATTAAGGAATCATTGATTTGACTATATCTGCTTTTATGGATGCGATTTAAATGAGCATCCTCTCCTGTTTGGGTCTTCTCTGAATGTAAATATCTGTTTTTATTTTCCCTTGCAGAATTTATTCCACAGGCGTTTGGGATGCCCTTATCCCAAGTTATTGCTAATGACCGCGCATATAAGCTAAAGCAAGACTTGCAGAGGGAGGAGCAAAAGGATGCATCTGATTTTGCATCTTTCCTCCTTCCATTTGGGAATAAAAGACAAAACAAAGAACTCTCAAGCAGTAACTCATCTCTCAGCTCAACCTCAGAAACACCAAATGAGTCCATATCACCTAATACTCCGGAACCGGCTCCTCGCGTTAGGCGAAGGGTGAGTTGGCCAAGTTCTCCTCTAACTCTGAGAAAACTGAAAATTAGTAAGATTGTCCTTTGAGTCTCTATTAAAATGAAACCCGGACACATAGTAGATATCTCTTCTACTCAGCAATAACCAGTACTGTGCATGTGGCCCTCCAACCTTTCCCTCCTAGTTAAATTGGTGCTCAAATATTCTGCACTACTGCCATGGATGCTGGTCTCTTGTTATCTCCTGCCATCTCACTAGACTTCCTGCTCAAACAGAAAAGCCCAACCTTCAACCTATGGGCCATGTGCATAACAGGATAGCTATGAACATGCCAAAACACAAATCTGTAAACTTATGTAGAACATTATGAGAATTATTTTGGCCCTTTTGTTTTCTAACTCAGTTGTGTAGCTCTTGAGCATGAACTTTATAGATGACATCATACTACCACAATGTCACACATACTATGTATATGTATGTATATATTGCACAAATGGGCTGCAGGTTAGACACCCCTGTGCTAGAAGCTGAGTTTTGAGGCCAATATCCAATGTTTCTGATAATTTTTTTCAATGTCATTCTTAGAATGTGCCTGGATCAGTCAATTAGCCACAGTTGTTCATAGTCAATGAGCAATTTAGCTTTTCCTTATCAATGGCACTTGTCATTTCTCAAATAGAGCTCTGCAATCCTGTGTACACTCTCTTTCATATCCATGTGATAGCAATATGATGCCAGTGATGGAGAGGGCACTATGTTCTAGGTCCTGTGTTCTTATGTGTCCAAATCTAGAAAACTACATTTCTCAGGCCATCTGGATAGGAGTCAGCATAGTCACTGCAAAGCAGATCTAAGAATTCCTATGTCCCTTTCTCTAAGCTTTGGGCTAGAAATCTTTGCCAATCCAGCCACGAAATACTGTCCTAGTTAAATATACAACCAAACCTCCATTTATAGCTCTCATTTTTTAGCTATCAGCATTCAGGACTTCTTCCAAGGTACTGCAAGACCTAAAGCCCTGTTATTTTTTTTTATGGTATTGACTATGATTCAAAGTGGAAAAATGACAAAATTAAGGAATTTTTGTATTTTCCAGGTGAATTTGTTCTTCTAAGCCTGCAATTGTCTTAGACTGTTTATAAATCCAAATATCAGTAACACCAAAACTCTAAATTTGAGCTTTCTGGTTATCTAGGACCTAGGCAGTGGACTTCTTTCTCTGTCCAGGCCCTACCAGGACTCTAATAAATAAGCTGACTTCTTAGCACACACTTTATCCAGGATGGATGGCTTTACCCTCCTGCATGCTGGGGTCACAGGCATGTGCCAGCATGCCCAGTTTGAATCTTCCTATGTATAAAGTCTACTTCCTAGAGCTATAGTTGAGGATTTGTTTTATTCAAAAGACTTCTATGACTTTACCTCATTCATTGAGCATTCATATTTTGTTTCAAAAGTGAAATGGTTAATTCAAAGTATTTTAATTATATATTTCCCATATCTTGTCTTCTATTAGGAAAAGTCTATGTATTGAAATCATAACTAACAATACTTGTAGAGATTTTCTAGCTTTTTCAAAAGGCATTTAGTCTTTCCTCCTAATACATCAGCAATAAACATCTGTAAACTACATAACAAAAATCAAGCAGCAGTATCATTTGAGAGTAATAGTCCTCCAGGAACATGTACTGGGTAGCCTCTGCAAGCAACTGCTTTTCTTTCTGCTGCCTGTGATCTTCAAATCTGCATATCACTTGCAGGGTGCCATGTCAGTGGATTCCATCACGGATCTGGATGACAACCACTCTCGACTCCTAGAAGCTTTGCAACTCTCCCTGCCTGCTGACGCTCAGAATAAAAAAGAAAAGGCCAGAGATAAGAGGCTGAGTCTGAATCCTATTTACAGGCAGGTCCCCAGGCTGGTGGACAGCTGCTGCCAGCATCTGGAAAAATATGGTAAGTAGACTTGTAATCAGCCATCCATGATCCAAGTATCATCCCTCTATGTACCCAATTTCAATTATGTGTTTCTTTGAGCAAGCACTAGACCAAAACTCTTTGGGTAAATAAAGTGTACCAATATAAGTGTTGACTTAAGAAGCTACTGGGATCAATAGGACTAATAGGTATGAAGCTATTTGGAGTCCTCAGATCTCAAGAATATTCAGAGGAGGCTCTGACCAAGCATTTTAGGAAAGGGTCACTTGTGTTGGAATAGAACCCCCTTCAAACAGAACCAAGTCCCTTGGATGTTTTTATACATTGAGGTTCCTTACAACATTTCTTTTGACAAAAGCAAAGGTTTGCTTTTTGGGGAATCCCTACTCTGAATGTCTGCAGCTAACTCTTTTTAGCTCAATTTCTTTTAACATGATGACTATCATATGATGAGTAATTCTTTAATTATTTTCTGTAATTTAGATATTTGGCTCATAAAATGCCATATCTATCACATATCTTCATTTGCTATATATAGATTTACCACACATTTTATGGATTTGGGAAAGCTTCCTTAATTGTTTATTTGCTCTATAGATAATATGTTCATCATACTTTTTAGTTTTGTCTTGTAATTTCAAGATAAGGTTTCTCTTTGTAGTTCTGGCTGTAGAGAAACTCACTCTGTAGACAAGGCTGGCCTTGAACTCAGAGATCTGCCTGGCTCTGCCTCCTGAGTTCTGGAATTTTATTATAATTTTTAAAGCAAAAAGGTTAAGAAACTGTTGGTCCTATTGATATAGCCATTGTATCCCACTTACTTAGAAGACTGGGCAGGAAGATTTCAAGTTCAAGGTGAATTCAAGCTAACCTGGGTAACATTGTCAGAGATGCATTTTGATATAGCATAATGTCCTAGGATAAATATCATTCCTACAAGAAGAAAAAAAAACAGGAGAGAAAGTAAGGATAAAACAAACTGTGAACATTGTCATTTTTTCCTAAATACAAGAACAGAATTTTGTGAAAAAATATTAAATATACATTTAAATTAATTAATTCAATATAAGTAAAAATTACTGGATAATGGAATGACTTAAAAAATAAATGTATTTAAATCTTAGACTTTGTTTTCAACACAGAATGTTTAATTCATAGTTTAAACCTAAAGACAAGGCTTATGCTAATCAATTATCCAAGGTCATGACTGTATTTCAAGTGTCCATAGTACTTTTATCAGTTTATATCTATGTACGTCTGTCATATAATATATCTATGATTCCAGAATAATAGGATACACATTCAAATTGAAATAGATATTAACTTTAATATTCTAAACTAATGGTTTTCAACCTTCCTAATGCTGTGACCCTTAAACACAGTTCTTCATGCAATGGTGACCCAGTCAAGCATACAATTATTTTCATTGCTACTTCATATCTTTATTTTGCTACTGTTATGAATCATAGTATAAATTGATATGTATGATATCGAATTAATGACCCCCAAACGTCAAAAATAGTATTTTATAAAGTATTTTAGATGTTATCTTTTTTTCTTGCTTTCCTTTGACACAGAGTCACATTATGTGAGAGAAACAACATCAAGAGCATTTCTGCACTTCTTCCCTAACACTTTATTTGCCTGAATTTTTGAAAAGAGTAGGTAGAGGACATTTGTCATTTTAGTCATTTAAGCATTTATCAGAGACCCTTTTTCCAGCCTCTGCAATAATTGTTCTTGAAAAATTTTATTGGTTCCATTTGTATTTATGTACTCAGCCCTTCCTCACTTATATATAGCTTCAAATGCCTTCTCAATTCTTTTTTTCTTTTTTTATTGATATTTATTGAGCTCTACATTTTTCTCTGCTCCCATCACTGCCTCTCCCCTCCCCCCTTTAGCCCTCCTCCAAGGTCCCCATGCTCCCAATTTACTCAGGAGATCTTGTCTTTTTTCTACTTCCCATGCAGATTAGATCTATGTACGTTTCTCTTAGTGTCTACATTGTTGTCTAAATTCTCTGGGATTGTGGTTTGTAGGCTAGCTTTCTTTGCTTTATGTTTAAAAACCACCTATGAGTGAGTACATGTGATAATTGTCTTTCTGGGTCTAGATTACCTCATTCAAAATAATGTTTTCTAGTTCCATCCATTTTCCTGCAAAATTCAAGCTGTCGTTATTTTTTTCTGCTGTATTGTACTCCATTGTGTAAATGTACCACATTTTCCTTATCCATTCTTCAGTTGAGGGGCATTTAGGTTGTTTCCAGGTTCTGGCTATGACAAACAAAGCTGCTATGAACATAGTTGAGCACATGTCCTTGTGGCACGACCGAGCATCCTTTAGATATATACCCCAAAGTGGTATTACTGGGTCTTGAGGAAGGTTGTTTCCTAATTTTCTGAGAAATCGCGACACTGACATCCAAAGGGGTTGTACCAGCTTGCATTCCCACCAACAATGCAGAAGTGTTCCCTTTTCCCCACAACCTCTCCAGCGTAAGTTGCCATCAGTGTTTTTGATTTTGACCATTCTTACAGGTATAAGATAGAATCTCAGAGTTGTTTTGATTTGCATTTCTCTGATGTTTAAGGATGTTGAACATTTTCTTAAGTGTCTTTCAGCCATTTTAGATTCCTCTGTTGAGAGTTCTCTGTTTAGGTCTGTATTCCATTTTTTAAATTGGATTATATGATCTTTTGGTGTCCAATTTCTTGAGTTGTTTGTATATTTTGGAGATCACCCCTTTGTCTGATGTGGGGTTAGTGAAAATCTTTTCCCATTCTGTAGGCTGTCGTTTTGTCTTGTTGACCATGTCCTTTGCTTTACAGAAGCTTTTCAGTTTCAGGAGGTCCCATTTATTAATTGTTTCTATCAGTGTCTGTGCTGCTAGGATTATATTTAGGAAGTGGTTCCCTGTGCCAATGCATTCAAGTGTACTTCCCACTTTTTCTTCTATAAGGTTCAGTGTGGCTGGCTTTATGTTGAGGTCTTTCATCCATCTGGACTTGAGTTTTGTGCATGGTGATAGATATGGTCTATTTTCACTCTTCTGCATGTTGATATCCAGTTATACCAGTACCACTTTTCAAATATGCTTTATTTTTTTTTCATTTGATTTTTTTTCTTCTTTATCAAAGATCAGGTGTTTGAAGATATGTGGATTGATATCCGGGTCTTCTATTCGGTTTCATTGAATTTCCTGTCTGTTCTTATGCCAATACCAGGCTGTTTCCAGTTCTGTAGCTCTGTAGTAGAGTTTGAAGTCAGGGATTGTGATGCCTCAAGAAGTTCTTTTATTATACAGGATTGTTTTGGCTATCCTGTTTTTTGTTTGTTTGTTTGTTTTTTGCTTTTCCATATGTTTAAATGTATGTGTATCAGTTACCTGATCTCATAAATCAGATTCCTTTTTCTCGATGATCCTTAGTGGCTAGTAAACTTTCCTTCTGTCAGCATCCAAACATCCAGGGTTTCTTGAACTTTTGAAGATGAGTATTTTCCTGCAAAGACAAGAACAGAACCCTGCCCCAACCCTCATGAGCTTCCCTTACCATCTTTATGGTTTTCACCATTGTGGATGAGCTGTCATTTCTCTTTTTCAAGAGGTTTCTCCTTTTGAAACTAGATCTCTATTAATTTTGATGGTATCCATGGTTTTTCTTTTCCTGTGGAAACAAGAGCAAAACCCCTTCCCCAAGGCAGCACATCTCCTGGCTTCCATTGTGAGGTCAGCACCCTTGAAATAAACTGGTTGATTTAATTCAGAATACTTTTCTATTACCCAATATCTCTCTGCTGCTGTTGTCTCTTTCTCATTAGCATTAAGAAAATTCAAGGTTAATAAAGCATTATGTAATCTATTTCTGGAGGCATTTTCCATCCCTTTCTGTTTGTTTAACATATCCTTTATAGTTCGATTTGATCTTTCTATGACTGCTTGACCTGTAGGATTGTATGGTATATCTGTAACATGCTTAATATTATAATAAGCAAAAAAACGTTTCATTTTCCTAGAGACTGAACCATTATTTGCCTTTATTTGTGCAGGTATACCCATGATGACCATAACTTCTAATAAATGTATGATTACTGAATCAGCCTTTTCTGAGCTTAAAGCAGTTGCCCACTGAAAACCTGAATATGTGTCAATGGTGTGGTGTACATATTTTAATTTTCCAAATTTAGCAAAGTGGAACACATCCATCTGCCAGATTTCATTCCTTTGAGTGCCCTTTGGGTTAGTCCCTGGAGGTAGCGGTGTTTGGTTATAGAAAGAGCAAGTAGAGCATCTCTTTATAATCTCCTTAGCATGTTTCCTTGTAATAGAAAATTTTTTTCCTTAAACCTTTGTGTTGCAAGAAGTGGGGCCCCTTGTTTATCCCTGCCGTCTGGCTAGCTTAGCCCCCCAAATAACCACACAGAAACTGTATTCATTAAAACACTGCTTGGTCATTAGCTCTAACTTCTTATTGGCTAACTCTTATATCTTAATTTAACCCATTTCTATTAATCTGTGCATTGCCACATGACTGTGACTTACCCACAAGATTCTAACCAGCATCTGTCTCAGACAGGAGATCCATGGCATGTCTCACTCTGCTCTTCTTCCAAGCATTCAGTTATGTCTTCTCCACCTACCTAAGTTCTGCCCTATCAGGCTCAAAGCAGTTTCTTTATTCATTAACCAGTTAAAGCAAGACATGAACAGAAGAACCTCCTACACCATTTTTGCTATTGACATGATGGTTTTTATGAAATTCTGAGGCCTGCAACATGCTTCCAATAAATAATTGATCAATTTCTGCATTGCCTTGTGCTAGAGGACCTGGCAGACACATGTGGGATTGGATGTGTGTTGTGTATATAAGAGAAAACCTATTCCTGATTATGTCTTACACATAGATAAACAATGAAGTCAATTCTGTATCATCTGGTATAAATTTAGTGGTTTCAATATGTAAAATAGCTCTTTCTGCATATTGTGAACCAGTAACTATATTAAGAGGTTCTTTAAAATCCCTTAGCACCATGAGAATATCATATAATTCTGCATTCTGGACAGAATTATAAGGGCTTTGTTCCACCTTACTTAATTCTTCTGATTTGTATCCTGCCTTCCTTGGTCATTTGCATCAGTATAAAAGGAATGGGCTCAAGTTATTCAAGCATCACATACAATTCAGGGAAGAATCCAAGAAGTTCTCTTTATAAGATTAAGTCTATCACTTTTAGGATAATTGCTTTTAATTTCTCAAAAAAAAATTAGCACAAGATCTTTGCCATGGTTCATTGTCTTCCCATAACTTTTTTATTTCATCAGTAGTGAAAGGCACTATAATCTCTGCTGATTGATGAAGTCTCAATTTACCTTTTATAATTAATTCAGAGACTTTTTCCCCATAACTTTTTAATTTTTTACTTTGTTTATGTGGTAAAAAGATCCATTCTAAGATAATATCGTCCCTCTGCATTAAAATTCCTGTAGGAGAAATTCTGGAATGCAATATGACTAGAATGCAATTAAGATTTAGATTCACCCTATCCACATGTGCCTCCTGTAATTTCTCCTCAACAATTGTCAATTCCTTTTCCACTTCAGCTGTTAATTCTCTGGGACTATTCAAGTCTTTATCAGCATCTATGGTTTTTTTTTAAATGAATATCTATTTCAAATTTGATAAAGAGCAAAAGTTCCTTTACAAATCAAGTTTAAAAATTATTTAGAATATTGAAAAAGTTATAATATTATTCCTATGAATTCCTTGTCTACATCCCTTCTCAGATGTCCTATTATACCACAATTAAAATATTTGGCATTTTAATGTCTTCTCATTTCTTTGGAAATTGCTTCTCCTAACCAAGATTCAGTATTATAGTCAAATGTCTCAATGTTCATTGTATGCAGGATCCATTCACCCATAGGTGTTGATCTAATCATTAAAGGCCAAGTATCTTTTTGCATTCTAAGTTGGCATTTTCAAAAGCCAGAGATTCAATAAGTACTTGTCTAGCATCTGGGTCTGTTACTCCTATTTGTACAGCCTTAGTTAATCTTTGTTAAAAGTCAATAAAGGGTTCTCTATGGCCCTGTTTAACCCTGGTATATGATTCAATTATTTTTCCTAGTTCTTGAATCCTGTCCCAAACATTTGTGGCATAAGGACAAGATTTGTTCATTGTGAAAAAGCTTGAACCTGTGGGTCAGCATGAGGGCCTTTACCAAGAATTTGATATTGGGAAGTCTCAAGGCCTTCTGCTTTTCCCTGTTGTTCCAAAATTTTTGCCTCTTCTCTGAAATAAATTTTAAACATTAATTGAGGTCCATCATCCAGGTCTCCTGAAACTAACTGAATCCAGTCATGTGGCATTGCTTTAATGCTAGAAGATCATGACTTCATCATCTCCTTTATAAATGCAGAATGCAAGCCATAAGTTACAATAGCTTGCTTAATTTCTTTTAGATCATTCATTCCTATAGGTATCTATCTACCTTCTTTGGGGCCTTTAGAAGTTGATGCTTTGTCAGAGTAGATTACAGGGTAGCAAGCTAAAACCCTGGGTAAGTCATCTTTGACAGCTACTGGTGATGTTGAATCCTGTCTTTGTGCCTTCTTTTACTGTTCATCAGCTCCAATAATTTCCTCAATTATTTCAAATCCTTTTATTATTGTCTTTTGTAACGCCTGAATCTCCTGGCCTGTATATATTTCTAGTGATTTCATTGAGGCACAGCCTCTGATTCCATTCTGCACATACAATTCCAAGGTCTGAAGTTTCTCCTTTAAAGATAACATCTCATCCTTGGACATTACATGAATAGCATGCAGATTGCCATCCTGGAGAGATAGTCTATCTGCTAACTTATCATAACTTTTTGACAAATTTTGATTGTCAAATTCAACATTATGAATTCTTTCAGATAACTTCTTATTATCCTTAGATATGGATTCAATTTTGTCTATCAAATTAATGTTATCCTTTTAAATAGTATTATTTTTTTCAGGCAACTTTTAATTTTTGATGGTATTAATCCTGTCAACTAGCTGTTCATTATTAGTCTGTAAAGATTGTATCATTCCTAAAAGTGCCATATTCTTTCTTAATGATAGAATATGGAGAAGAAAACTGAGTCCCAATACCCAATAAATTGAAATATCACCATAACTATATAAGCCTCACATAATACAATCCATAGTATTAGCAAAATTTACTAAAAGTTGCAATAGTGATGAAGTCTGCCATATTGATTTATTAATTACCTGTTATGTGATATGGTAAACTGTAATCTTTATTGTCCAGCAGATGTCATGTTTGCAGAGTTGCAACTAGAAGCAATGCAACTGGTGGTGACAGGAATGGTCCTGGGCTGCTTTAGTTTCCAAGCCTCTTTAGTTTTCTGTCTTGGTACTGGTTAAATACTGAGAAATATGCTTTGTTTGACAAATTAAAAACAATTAAATCAATTTCATACACGGAGCAAGAAAATCAGAACTCATGGGTAAGGAGCAGAAACCGAAAGCTGCAGAAGTCACCATGCGGCAAGGAATAGACCCAGGGAATATAGCAGTCATGCTTGTGCTTGGGAAATTTCCAGTTGCCACACGCAGTAAACTTCACTGTGGCAGGGATTCTACAAAAAATGCTTAAGTAAAAGCAAGCAAAGTGGGCAGGGTTGGGAGACTGACTGCCTGGGCCATGGACTGGCTAGGTCTTTAGGCTATCCACCCAGTAGTCTCGAGTCTGAATCCACATGGGTGCCAAATGAAGAAGGATAATTAAAAGAAATCCCACACTAGCTCAGAATTGAGAAATAGATAGTATTTATTTAGGGGTAGACTCACAAGTCAGAATCCTCTGTTTGAATGGAGATCAGAAACCGAATCCCACTGCCAGAAAAAGAGAGCAGACACATGTTCTATATCAGCTTATGTAGTATAAGAGGCCACACCCCAGTGGACGGGTAACCACTGTTAAAGACCAATTTTTCAAAGACTTATTTTTTTTTAATTTTATGCCTGTGTGTGGGTCTAAGGTTATCCTTGTGCACTACATGCATGAAGCTATCTTCATAGACCAGAAGAGGCTGTTGATTTTCCTAAAAGTGAAGTTCAAGGATTTGCAAGCTGCCAAGTGGGTGCTTGGATACAAACCAGGGTCCTGTGGAAGAACAGCAAGTGCTTTTAACAACTGAGCCATTTCTTCAACTTCAACTTCCCAACAAGAAATAATATATTATAACTTTTTCAATATTCTAAATAATTTTTAAACATGATTTGCATAGAAACTTTTGCTCTTTATCAAATTTGAAATAGATATTTTTATTTTTCTGATCATAAAGAAAATATACTTCTTAAGGAAAACATATATATATATATATATATATATATATATAAGAATAATTAAACACTGGATAAGAAACAATCACAGCTGAGTAGTAGTGGTGCACACCTTTAATCCCAGCACTTGGGAGGCAGCAGTAGGCAGATCTCTGTGAATTTGAGGCCAACCAGGTTTACAGAGTGAGTTCCAGGACAGCCAAGGCTATACAGTGAAACCCTGTGTCAAAAAAGAAACAATCACTTTAAATTTCTGTTTATTTCTACTTAGCATTTAAAACTCCCTAAAAAATACATATATCACTTATTTGAAATAATACTACATACACACACATATATATATACATATATACATACATGCATGCATATATGAAGAGAATGTCACTGCTCTAAATGGATGGTAGGCCACAGAATTTTCATGTTTATAAAAATGTTTTATAAATATCATTTAAAAAGGATACCAAGTAGTCTGTCATGTGCATGGACCCCAGTTAGCTCCAAACAAACAACTTTTTCTGTTATAAATGGTCCTACTCTGACCTCCTCTGCATACATGCCTTTGTTAACATTTTTGATCATCTTAGAATCGTGTCATAGGTGTAGAATTATACGGCCAAGCCTATAAAAACAATCTCTCTGACCTATAATATCAATAGTCACACCAGGAAAAAATATCTCATCCCCAAACATTTAATGTCAAATAATTGTGAAGTTGAAAGGGTCAATTACGTACCTGAGGAAGGTGAATGGTATAGTATATGGAAGAGCCACTGAACACTGTGAAGTCACTGCTGTTCTGCATGCTCAGTACAAGCATTCTGCACTGTTTCTACAATGATTTCACTCAGAGTCTCAAGCATTAAAAAAAACAGCATGCTGATTTTGTTTGCTTATTTACAGGCCTCCAGACAGTGGGGATATTTCGAGTTGGAAGTTCAAAAAAGAGAGTAAGACAAGTAAGTGAAAACGAAGGTTATATTGTCTGTTTCCCTTGACATTTCACTGAATTACTAGGGGGAAATTTCAAGTTTATGTAAATTTTCTTTGACTATATTTTCCCAACCATCCGATTATAGTATAATTAAATCCCAGGAAATGAAAAAGAACTCAAAAGGTTAGAAAAGTGGAGTTGGGGTGAAAAGACTGAAAGAATGGATCTGGACATGTCCATTCTATGCTCCACTGAAAGAAACTATTTGATAAAGATATCACTGACGTTGGAAAAGTGGAAGAGGCCAGTTTTATGCAAATGTACTAGTAAAATGCCATAACACTCTCATCTAATCTGGTGCTACATTTATTTACTTTTACAGAAATAAATGCTTTATAAGATCCTATGGAACCACTGGTTCCTGATTCATTTTTCATGATCAACTATAATTCTTGATTTTTTTGGGGGGTGTGTGTGTGTACCAACCTTGCACTACATGCTTCTGGCAGAAATTTGATAATAGATTGCTGAGGTAGTTTCCTTTGATCAGATAGGTTGTGGTGGCTTCATAAAAGGCAAACCATCCTTTAACAAACAGAACCCATTTGTTAGCAAAAGAAGGTTGCAATGTCATTTTTCTCCTATTGATTGAAACAGAGGGAAATAAGAAACTCTACAATCTAGAAGTTAATCCAGGTAAAAATTTTAGTTGAAGTTAAAGAATTATTTATTTATATGTTGAAGTAAATACCCTACCATGTATGTTTTTCATTGTTAAAATAAAAAAAAAATCAAAGTTGTTTTTTTTTTCCTGATTGGTTTATTTGTATTCTCAATAATCACATAAAATGAGTGAACAGCATTTAACATTTCACCATGACACTTGTAAAATGTAAGCTATCTTCTAGGCTTCACACCTATATAAAATTAAGGGATATCTTTATTAATAATGTCTTATTGACTCGGCCCTCCAGCTGTAGTCCCCTTCTCCGCTTTCTTTTCAGGCTTATAGAAATTCAGAAATTTAATTCATTATCTTGT
Source organism: Chionomys nivalis (assembly GCF_950005125.1). NCBI lineage: Eukaryota > Metazoa > Chordata > Mammalia > Rodentia > Cricetidae > Chionomys > Chionomys nivalis. The sequence goes on along the minus strand of NC_080112.1, from coordinate 126,070,325 downwards.
GATTAAACAAGCTCCTTTAATGGTCCACCTCTCTCTGTCTGTCTCTCTGTGTGTGTGTGTCTTTTTGCATATGTGTTTTAAGTCATCTGCGTGTGCTCAGGAAAGAATCATGGTGTGTCTGAACTAGCTTGATTGCAGTAGTGCCACGTGTGAACTCCTCATTTTGGCTGTCTTGTAAATGCTGATGGAAAATTGTCTGAAATCAGTGAGCAATTGAGAACAGTGATTGGTATTTTCATCAAGTGGACAGATGATGAGTTCCAGCAATTATCCCTTGACATTTTTGGGATCCATAAGAAAGGGAGATATCTTTGCATAGGGATTTACTTAAGGATTACTCACTCAATAAGATGTAATTAGTGGTAACTTAGAACTAGATTTGAGTATGAAATATGCTTTAACTCACTCACTATTTTATGTTTTTATGTAACTTTTACATACCCTGCACTTTTTCTTTAGAAAGTAAGAGCTAGGACTGGGACAATGGCTCTTGATGTGTAAGCATGAATTCCGGTCCCCAGCACCCACATAAAAAGTCTGGCATGATGACATACCTATGAAGTCAGTACTAGGGGTGAAGGAAAGCAAGCAGAGATAGAAAAATCCCTGAAGTTTGATGGCCTCCAGCCTAACCAACAAATGGAAACTCTAGGTTCAGTTCAGTGAGTGATCTTAACCTCAGGGGCATAAAAAGTCCAGTAATAAAGGAAAAAACCCAATATTATTCCCTGGCCTCTACATGTGTGTACCTGCACACACATGTTCACATGTATTCTGTACCCACAGAGAAAGGAGGGGAAATATGAATATTTATCAAATAAAAAACTGTCCTTTTTGATGTTACCTACTTATCTACATTGTAGCTCTACTTCTAAGGGATGATGCTGGCTTATAGACTTTGCTTCTTTATTTACTGGTGTACTTGCATACTTTGAGGACCTATAATAGGGTCTGAGACCCAGCATAATGTGATAAGTCTTTGTTGAATGAATGGATAATTAAATGAATGAATGAACTAAAGAAGTCTTACAGAAGTTTATTATACTGTCTATCTATGGACTTGCATAATAATTTATACAACAAAGAACAATGCATAGGGGACATCAACCTGTCAAAGACAAAAGTAAGACATAATATCTCTACCATCTTGATATCATGTTTTCTTTCTGCTATCCATCTTAATCAGCTTTGTATAATTATTAAGTCAGAGAATATTTCTGGTAATTGCTCACAAGGCTACTTTGACAAATTAAAGATAACTTCCATTTCAATGTATCATCTTTTAAGCCTTGAACATACATATCTCATCTATATTTCTAGTTTTGTGATTTGTCAAATGATATTGATTTTTTTGTTGGTATTCTAGTCAACTATCAAAATTTCAATGTGATATATTTGGTTCTCTCATATTTACACTTGACCTAAATTCTCTTCTAACCCTTAACCCTTACTCCCAACTTCCTGATTCTTGTTATCTAGTCCCTCTACATACATCATTAACAACAAATCAACAACTATTTTTGTAATAACACATTAAAAATATATACACATATATGCATTCATAACTAGTATGTGGACAGTCTGTAGTTCAAAGTGACATATTGTTTCCTTTTTTCCCTTCTTGTGATCTGTGCAGACTTAATACCAGATGTTGTCCATCAAAAACATTTTGGGGGGAGATCAGTAAACACTGAGGTTAGATGATTCTAAGGTATCGTTGACTATATGAAACTTCTTGTCAAATTAACCCTCTGAATCTTATGTAACTGATACTTGAACCGTTGATTTTCCAGCTGCGTGAGGAATTTGACCGTGGGATTGATGTCTGTCTGGAAGAGGAGCACAGTGTTCACGATGTGGCAGCCTTGTTGAAGGAGTTCCTTAGGGACATGCCTGACCCCCTTCTCACCAGGGAGCTCTACACAGCATTCATCAACACTCTCTGTACGTAATAAAGCCAGACTTGCGGGAAAGCATCCCTGGAATAGCAGGATGTCCAGCTCACTCATGAAAATCTTGTGCATGTGTTTCCCGATAACTGCTTTTGCCTTTATTGGTCTCTAATGAATGGGCTATTTGGGGGATTTTCTGAGATATACCCTGGGGGAAACTAGCAAGTAGAAAGCTGGGCTAAAATAAATGGGAAAAGCCAAGAATTTCAGATGTTTTCAAATGACCCCAGGAAAGTAGAAAGTGCTATAAGTTGATGCTTTGAAGTACTGGCAAGAACTTGCATTGAGTCTGTGCCTAAAACTTAATCCTGGCTTCTGGTATCAGGAAGGAGGGAACCAAAAAACCCAGAATAAGAAAGTGGGCAACAGTATTTTCAGTGGAAGCCAAATGGCATAGCCCAGTACCAGTGCTTTCAAAGGAGCTGTGTCTGACTGTGCACAGACCCCAGAAAAGGTCAGGGAAGAGGAAAGAAGGAAATGTCAGAGATGTATCAGTCTGCACACATTTCTTCCTACAAAGCACCAATTCCATTGGGATTGTGGCTAAGAAAGAAGACAGTGTGTGTGTCACATGCCTTGGGTATTGCCAAAAAAAAAAAAAATCCATACCTTGTATATTGTTCAAGAAGAAAGGCCCTTAAACACATTATAAAAGATTTCATACCATTCACCAATTCTCAGCCACTGTTAGTGGATATTTACCAGTGTGCACTAAAACCCATTAAGTCAGAGTAATAAATAAGAGAATGGAGGCTGATGGAAATAAGGGAAATGGGTTATCTTTCCTATGATTTCTCTTGCAGTCCAACTGTTCTCTAGGCGTTTCATAGATTTTTGTGGCTAAGCTGCTGAAGTTGTGGGAAAATGGTAGAAGTCACAAAGTAGAGATGGCTTGGGTAACTTCTTTCTTAAAGTAGTGGAGAAGAAACCCAACCTCGGTGCCCAAACAGTGTCAGCTCCGCCAGTCTTACTCAGAGTACCTCTCTCTGCCTTGTGTAGTGTTGGAGCCAGAGGAACAACTGGGCACCTTGCAACTCCTCATTTACCTTCTACCTCCCTGCAACTGCGACACCCTCCACCGCCTCCTACAGTTCCTCTCCATTGTGGCCAGCCACGCCGATGACAGTGTCAACAAAGATGGACAAGAGGTATGCTGCCATAAGTAGAGTGACTTCTTTTCTATTGTTTGTCTGTTGTTCTAACTGGTAAAGCACAAACTATCAATGTGATCACACGTTTAGCTGGAAATCGTAACGCCTCGCCATCTGCATTAGTTGTTCATCTCATGACATCATCGATATACCTGACGAAAGCCTCTTAAGGAAGGAGGAGTTTGTTTGTCATGAGAAACAAGTCGTGGTGCCAGGAACAAGCACTAAGTGGTCACATTGTGTCTATAGTGAGACAGAGGGGAGAAAGAACTGCTGACAGCCAGCTTACTTTTTCCTTTTCATTCAGTGGTGACCCCAGGCCAGGGGATGACATCACCCACATTTAGAATGGGTCTTCCCACCTCCAGCTAATGTAGATTACACATCACTGACATGCTGAGAGATTTGTTTTCCTGGTCATTATAAATCCAATCACAAGTTCTCTGACGTAGATGTTTATGTAATAGTTGTATCTCTGGAGGCTCGGTTTCTGAAAACATGAAAACTGTTGATCTTCTTGATATTTTCAGTGACACCTCAAAATGAAACTCCTATTTTCCAAAAAGACGGTTTGCTCAAGACTAAACTTCCATGTGGGAGGGGAAGATAAGACAGTTGGCTACAGCAGAGTTTGAAAAGGTGTAAAAATAGAGTGCAGAGTGAGCGAAGGATGCCATTGTTGTAACTGGCCAAATCTCTTGTGCTGACTTGGAAAGCAAATATCACAGCTCCTCTTATCTCATTGGCTTCAGTGTAGAGAGTTCCTTTCACTCCTTATATCACTTCTTCAAAACAGGCATTTGCTGAATTTGCTGCTTTTAAGTCGAGTATGGAGGAGACTGGAAGTTTTGGTCTTTGCTGCTATATTGTAATGCTACTGAAACTGAAGATCAACTGTTAAAGGCACATTTGCTAAAGTTCTATAGACTGTTTAGGTATATTCTAGTTGAAACTGGTCCCAATTCAGGGCTAGTATTATCCTTCCTCCCACATGAGATTTGGAGCTATGGTTCTCTTCAGTCATACACATTCTTTCAAATATTTAACAGTTTCATCATTGGTCAAAAGACATAGCCTGCTAGCTGGTACCCTATTAAATATTCACTCTCACAAGGGACCCCATTTTCTTTGATCTCACACAGCCATACTTCTCTCTGATGTTGGTTTTCCCAAGAGGCCTCAGAGCCATTAATAGGTTAGTATGTACTTTGAATCAACGAAAGGGAGCCAGAGGTGTTCCAATCTTACTTAACCACATATGCTGCTATTTAAATTATTAAGCAGAGCTCAGCTATACGATGGACTTCTGTGCTTGTCAGATTTAGTTCCCACAGGGCATGGACATATGTAATTCCTTTTTAAGTAGTTCAGAAAAGCAATTCTGCATTTCTCTTCCTCCTTCCCACCAGGAGTGTGAGAATGGAACTTGAACTTTCCCAAGGTAGCCATTTTTCTCTGTAGGAGTTATAATTAGTTAACCCCCCTTCCCCCGATTCAGGTTTCATCATATGGTACTGACACCTTACTTCAGCTCTTCCACTGGTATACTATAATTCTCATAATTGTTGCATAGTCACATTATCCGTCTGGGTGTCAGCCTTTATGGACTACAGAGATAATGGAAGCTGTAGAGCCTTGTGGCTGTGTGAAAACAGAGCCCTGATTGAAAGGTATGCCAATTGCCTCTCTGGTGTTTGCTAAGTACTGTTTGAGAAGGAGAAAGTTGAGTCTTGGGTGATTAAGAAGGCACTGAGGAAAGCAAAAAGTCCAGTCCAACTTGCTACCATATTACCTTTGGGGAAAAATTTCCAGGCACCAAGTCTTCAGTTCAAAGCTCAACAAGCCTCATTACTCATGCTCCAAAGAAGACAATATTCCTAGATGAAAATGCAGATTTATCTTAGCCTGCCAGGATCCTAGCTACCATTTATGACTCTCTCTATCATGTGTTGGTTTTGTGCCATAGTACCTAATCCTTTGAATAGGCAAGGCAAATGTTATTGTGCCCACTTTTCATGGAATAAAACTGAAAGGCAGTGCTTAGGTAACTTAGCCATGTCCCCCAGGGAACTTCTACTTATGACAATATAACTGGCAAGTTTGTAGAGTTTACAACTCTAGAGAGGCACCGTATACCCTCTCGTCACTGTAGATTTGTAAAGTCATTAGTAGAGTAACCCTGTAAGAAACAGTAAAAAGCTCTTGCAGAAGGGTCCTTTTCATCAATGCATATGTATCACCATACTGGTTAGTTATCACATGGATTCTGCAACTAGAGAATATGCAGCTGTCCTTCATACTACAGCCAGTCTAAATTAGTCAGTTAAAACAGTAGGGAAAATGGGACGACAGCATCACTTCCTTGTACATGTTAGAAGTGATTATAAGCAAGCAGCCATGTTTGACTTAAGGCTACAGAGCAGAGAGTACTGAGGGGGTGGCAGGAATTTGGGCCATGTTCATAGAGTACTGAAAGTGTCTTCAGGTAGAATCTCTATCCTGCTAAGATATGAACTTTGGGAGCACAGAGAAAAAGATTATATAATCTATGGTGTAGATTAATTTCACATACAGAGAGAGAAGGAGATGATAGATAGATAGATAGATAGATAGATAGATAGATAGATAGATAGATAGATAGATAGATGATAGATAGATAGATAGATAGATAGATAGATAGATAGAAAAAAGAAAGAATGAATGGACGAAAGAAAGAAAGAAAGAAAGAAAGAAAGAAAGAAAATTGAGAATTTTTATGAAGTTTTTATATCAATGACAGTAGAGAGAACAGGAGTCTAGAGGTGGAGGAAATGAAGACAAAAGGCAAACAGACATTCACAGAAGAAGGGATAGACATGAGCTAAAAGACCTGCAAATAGCACCATGGAGAATATCAAAACAAAGCCTTGTAGGAGGTTGAGTAGGCGGACTACATAAACATGGCATAGAACTAGAGGTTAGCTAAACTCCTCTAATAGAAGCTAAGGGTCTTTACTTAAAATATTTTAGTAGGATGAACAGGTAGGGAACATAGGATGGGCAGAAGAATAGAGAAAGGCAAAATGCTACATTAGAAATTGTGAAATAACAGAGCATTTCTCCAGTTCTCCTATCTATCTGTTAGGCCGTCACTTCCTTAAGGATTGCCGCATGGAAGAAAACTGACTCAGATTAGAGAATAATAACAATAATAAAAAGCCTGGAGGCTCACAAAGCTTTGCCAGAGCCTTGTCTATGTGAAAGAGGCTGAGAAAGGCCCATATTTCCTCATCTGCAAAGTAAAAGCATAATGTCCTTTCTGGTAT